>NC_086448.1:518579305-519179305 GCF_028390025.1 Pseudophryne corroboree | reverse complement strand
TCCGAGTTGTTCGCTCGTTGCCGATTTTCGCTATGCTGCGATTTGTTGCAAAATGCGCAAAGCTCGCAGGGCGCATGCGCTTAGTTATTTAACTAAAAACTTAGTAGATTTGCTGTGGATTCTGCGGCGCTTTTCAGTCGCTCTGCTGATCGGTGAGTGATTGACAGGAAAGGGGCGTTTCTGGGTGGTAACTGAGCGTTTTCCGGGAGTGTGCTAAAAAAACGCAGGCGTGCCAGAGAAAAACGCGGGAGTGTCTGGAGAAACGGGGGAGTGGCTGGCTGAACGCAGGGCGTGTTTGTGACGTCAAACCAGGAACTAAACGGACCGAGCTGATCGCAATCTGTGAGTAGGTCTGGAGCTACTCAGAAACTGCAAAGAATTATTTATTAGCAGTTCTGCTAATCTTTCGTTCGCAATTCTGCTAAGCTAAGATACACTCCCAGAGGGCGGCGGCCTAGCGTGTGCAATGCTGCTAAAAGCAGCTAGCGAGCGAACAACTCGGAATGAGGGCCTTTGTGGCTAATTCTGGAATGGTCTCCACCCACTCCACATAAAAGTGATTGATTTCATCTAAAAGATGTAAAAGAAGCTATAAATAAAAATGGATAGTGTGGAATATATAAAAGCAGTTTTCTGTTCCCGAACCATGGAAATTTAAGTCAGCCTACCTACAGCAACATAGTTTATGGTCATAACTGCCTTTACAGATGCAGAGGATGCTACCTTGTCATTTAGTTTGTGTTGTATTATAAACACAACTGGAGTAGCTAGGAGTATCCTCTGCTTGCCTCTTCAGTAGGAGCTGCTATGAAGAACTGTGAAGTCTCACAGTTACTGGGTATGATGTCATATCCAGTTGACGAATCCTAGCATGCCGATTGGTGAATGGCACTGGCTCACACACTGATTGGTGAATGACAGGAATTATCCACCAATCAGAATGCAGACTCCTTTATACTTTATAGTATGGCATGCCAGAATACCCAAAACTGATTTACATTATGCTGGGAGACTGCCCACAGCAGACGTAAACCATTTAGATCATAACCAGAGATCTGGGGTCTGTGTCGTAAAGACATCAAATATCTGGGGGTTTTACTGTATACAAAAGCCACAAGAGATTGGTTTGTTCCGCATTATGGAATCCCCAGCAATTTTATGTGCTGCATTGTAACACCACAAGAGATTTAGGTGTGGGGTTACATTAAAACCACTTAACTGGCATGGTCAGATCACATGCGATCGCGCCCCCCCTACTGTGTCCCCCAGTTTTTGACGGGGAGTCAGTTCTGCAGATATGCATACAGTAATATAATATTTAAATATTTAAAAAACTACTTTTTAAACTATATTAAATAAAAAAATAAGAATTTACTCACCGGTAATTCTATTTCTCGTAGTCCGTAGTGGATGCTGGGAACTCCGTAAGGACCATGGGGAATAGCGGGCTCCGAAGGAGGCTGGGCACTCTAGAAAGATCTTAGACTACCTGGTGTGCACTGGCTCCTCCCACTATGACCCTCCTCCAAGCCTCAGTTAGGTACTGTGCCCGGACGAGCGTACACAATAAGGAAGGATTTTGAATCCCGGGTAAGACTCATACCAGCCACACCAATCACACCGTACAACTCGTGATATGAAACACAGTTAACAGTATGAAACAATAGAGCCTCTCAACAGATGGCTCAACAATAACCCGATTTAGTTAACAATAACTATGTACAAGTATTGCAGATAAACCGCACTTGGGATGGGCGCCCAGCATCCACTACGGACTACGAGAAATAGAATTACCGGTGAGTAAATTCTTATTTTCTCTAACGTCCTAGTGGATGCTGGGAACTCCGTAAGGACCATGGGGATTATACCAAAGCTCCCAAACGGGCGGGAGAGTGCGGATGACTCTGCAGCACTGAATGAGAGAACTCCAGGTCCTCCTCAGCCAGGGTATCAAATTTGTAGAATTTTGCAAACGTGTTTGCCCCTGACCAAGTAGCTGCTCGGCAAACTTGTAAAGCCGAGACCCCTCGGGCAGCCGCCCAAGATGAGCCCACCTTCCTTGTGGAATGGGCATTGACAGATTTTGGCTGTGGCAGGCCTGCCACAGTATGTGCAAGCTGAATTGTACTACAAATCCAACGAGCAATAGTCTGCTTAGAAGCAGGAGCACCCAGCTTGTTAGGTGCATATAGGATAAACAGCGAGTCAGATTTTCTGACTCTAGCCGTTCTGGAAACATATATTTTCAGTGCCCTGACAACGTCTAGCAACTTGGAGTCCTCCAAGTCCCTAGTAGCCTAGGCACCACAATAGGCTGGTTCAGGTGAAACGCTGACACCACCTTTGGGAGAAACTGGGGACGAGTCCTCAATTCTGCCCTATCCATATGGAAAATCAAATAAGGGCTTTTACAAGACAAAGCCGCCAACTTTGATACTCGCCTGGCAGAAGCCAAGGCCAATAACATAACCACCTTCCACGTGAGATATTTCAGATCCACGGTTTTTAGTGGTTCAAACCAATGTGATTTTAAGAAACTCAACACCACGTTGAGATCCCAAGGTGCCACAGGAGGCACAAACGGGGGCTGACTCTGCAGCACTCCTTTTATAAATGTCTGAACTTCAGGTACTGAAGCTAGTTCTTTTTGAAAGAAAATCGACAGAGCCGAGATCTGTACCTTAATGGAACCCAATTTAAGGCCCATAGTCACTCCTGCTTGCAGGAAATGCAGAAATCGACCTAGTTGAAATTCCTCTGTTGGGGCCCTTTTGGCCTCACACCATGCAACATATTTTCGCCATATGCGGTGATAATGAGTTGCTGTAACCTCTTTCCTGGCTTTAGTAAGCGTAGGAATGACTTCCTCCGGAATGCCCTTTTCCTTCAGGATCCGGCGTTCAACCGCCATGCCGACAAACGCAGCCGCGGTAAGTCTTGGAACAGACAGGGCCCCTGCTGCCGCAGGTCCTGTCTGAGTGGCAGAGGCCATGGGTCCTCTGATATAAATTCTTGAAGTTCTGGGTACCAAGCTCTTCTTGGCCATCCACGAGTATCGTTCTTACTCCTCGCCTTCTTATTATTCTCAGTACCTTTGGTATGAGAGGCAGAGGGGAGAACACATAAACCGACTGGTACACCCACGGTGTTACCAGAGCGTCCATAGCTATCGCCTGAGGGTCCCTTGACCCGGTGTAATATATTTTATAGCTTTTTGTTGAGGCGGGACGCCATCATGTCCACCTGTGGCCTTTCCCAATGGTGTACAATCCTATTGGAAGACTTCTGGAGGAAGTCCCCATTCTCCCGGGTGGAGGTCGTGTCTGTTGAGAAGATCTGCTTCCCAGTTGTCCACACCGGGAATGAACACTGCTGACAGTGCTAACACAAGATTTTCCGCCTATCGGAGAATCCTTGTGGCTTCTGCCATCGCCATCCTGCTTCTTGTGCCGCCCTGTTGGTTTACATGGGCGACTGCCGTGATGTTGTCTGATTGGATCAGTACCGGCTGGTTTTGAAGCAGAGGCCTTGCCGGCCTCAGGGCATTGTAAATGGCCCTCAGGTCCAGAATATTTATGTGTAGGGAAATAACCTGACTTGACCAAAGTCCCTGGAAATTTCTTCCCTGTGTGACTGCCTCCCAGCCTCAAAGGCTGGAATCCATGGTCACTAGGACCTAGTCCTGTATGCCGAACCTGCGGCCCTCTTGAAGATGGGCACTCTGCAGCCACCACAGTAGAGATACCCTGGTCCTTGGAGACAGGGTTATCAGCCTATGCATCGGAAGATGCGATCCGGACCACTTGTCCAACAGGTCCCTCTGAAAAGTTCTTGTATGGAACCTGCCTAATGGGATTGCTTCGTAGGAAGCTACCATTTTTCCCAGGACTCGCGTGCAATGATGCACCGCTACCTATTTTGGCTTCAGGAGGTCTCTGACTAGAGATGACAACTCCTTGGCTTTCTCCTCCGGGAGAAACACTATTTCTGGTTTATGTCCAGAACCATCCCCAGGAACAGTAGACGTGTCATAGGAACCAGCTGTGACTTTGGACTGTTTAGAATCCAACCATGCTGTTGTAGCACTTTCCAAAATAGTGCTACCCCGACTACCAACTGCTCCTTGGACCTCGCCCTTATAACGAGATTGTCCAAGTACGGGATAATTAGAACTCCCTTTTTTTTTAAGGAGTATCAACATTTCGGCCATTACCTTGATAAAACACCCTCGGTGCCATGTACAGTCGAAACGGCAGTGTCTGGACTTGGTAATGGTAATCCTGTACCACAAATCTGAGGTACTCCTGGCGAGGATGGTAAATGGGGACATGCAGGTAAGCATCCTTGATGTCCCAGGATACCATGTAATCCCCCTCGTCCAGGCTTGGAATAACCGCCCTGAGCGATTCCATCTTGAACTTGAATTTTTGTGTTCAAGGATTTTAAATATAAAATGGGTCACACCGAACCATGTTTCGGTACCCCAACCCGTGTGGAATAGTAACCCCGTCCTTGTTGAAGTAGGGGCACTTTGAGTATTACCTGCTGGGAATACCGCTTATTAATTGCCTCTAGCAAAGCCTCCCTGCCTGAGGGAGTTGTCAGCAAGGCATATTTTAGGAAACGGCTGGGGGGAGACATCTCGAATTCCAGCTTGTACCCCTGAAATACTACTTGAAAGAAACAGGGATCCACCTGTGAGCGAGCCCACTAATTGCTGAAATTTTTGAGACGGCCCCCCACCGTACCTGGCAACACCTGTGGAGCACCCGCGTCATGGTGTGGCCTCACAGGAGGCGGGGGAAGAATCTTGATTCTGGGAACAGGCTGACTGGTGCAGCTTTTTTCCCTCTACCCTTGTCTCTGTACAGAAAGGAAGCGCCATTTGACCCGCTTGCTTTTCTGAAGCCGAAAGGACTGTACCTTTGTCTGTGAGGAAACCTGAGGTAAAATTATTTCTTCCCAGCAGTTGCTGTGGATACGAGGTCCCAGAGACCATCCCCAAATAATTCCTCACCCTTATAAGGCTCTCTATGCGCTTTTTAAGTCAGCATCACCTGTCCAGTAGAGATGAGCGGGTTCGGTTTCTCTGAATCCGAACCCGCCAGAACTTCATGTTTTTTTTCACGGGTCCGAGCGACTCGGATCTTCCCGCCTTGCTCGGTTAACCCGAGCGCGCCCGAACGTCATCATGACGCTGTCGGATTCTCGCGAGGCTCGGATTCTATCGCGAGACTCGGATTCTATATAAGGAGCCGCGCGTCGCCGCCATTTTCACACGTGCATTGAGATTGATAGGGAGAGGACGTGGCTGGCGTCCTCTCCGTTTAGAATAGATTAGAGAGACACTTGATTTACTAATTTTGGGGAGCATTAGGAGTACTCAGTACAGTGCAGAGTTTTGCTGATAGTGACCACCAGTTTTATTTATAATCCGTTCTCTGCCTGAAAAAAGCGATACACAGCACACAGTGACTCAGTCACATACCATATCTGTGTGCACTGCTCAGGCTCAGGCCAGTGTGCTGCATCATCTATTATCTATATATAATATTATATATATCTGTCTGACTGCTCAGCTCACACAGCTTATAATTGTGGGGGAGACTGGGGAGCACTACTGCAGTGCCAGTTATAGGTTATAGCAGGAGCCAGGAGTACATAATATATTATATAGTGAGTGACCACCAGACACACAGTGCAGTTTATTTAATATATCCGTTCTCTGCCTGAAAAAAGCGATACACACAGTGACTCAGTCAGTCACATACCATATCTGTGTGCACTGCTCAGGCTCAGGCCAGTGTGCTGCATCATCTATATATATTATATATCTGTCTGACTGCTCAGCTCACACAGCTTATAATTGTGGGGGAGACTGGGGAGCACTACTGCAGTGCCAGTTATAGGTTATAGCAGGAGCCAGGAGTACATAATATTATATTAAAATTAAACAGTGCACACTTTTGCTGCAGGAGTGCCACTGCCAGTGTGACTAGTGACCAGTGACCTGACCACCAGTATATATAATATTAGTAGTATACTATCTCTTTATCAACCAGTCTATATTAGCAGCAGACACAGTACAGTGCGGTAGTTCACGGCTGTGGCTACCTCTGTGTCGGCACTCGGCAGCCCGTCCATAATTGTATATACCACCTAACCGTGGTTTTTTTTTCTTTCTTTATACATACATACTAGTTACGAGTATACTATCTCTTTATCAACCAGTCTATATTAGCAGCAGACACAGTACAGTGCGGTAGTTCACGGCTGTGGCTACCTCTGTGTCGGCACTCGGCAGCCCGTCCATAATTGTATATACCACCTAACCGTGGTTTTTTTTTCTTTCTTTATACATACATACTAGTTACGAGTATACTATCTCTTTATCAACCAGTCTATATATTAGCAGCAGACACAGTACAGTGCGGTAGTTCACGGCTGTGGCTACCTCTGTGTCGGCACTCGGCAGCCCGTCCATAATTGTATATACCACCTAACCGTGGTTTTTTTTCTTTCTTTATACATACATACTAGTTACGAGTATACTATCTCTTTATCAACCAGTCTATATATTAGCAGCAGACACAGTACAGTGCGGTAGTTCACGGCTGTGGCTACCTCTGTGTCGGCACTCGGCAGCCCGTCCATAATTGTATATACCACCTAACCGTGGTTTTTTTTTCTTTCTTTATACATACATACTAGTTACGAGTATACTATCTCTTTATCAACCAGTCTATATATTAGCAGCAGACACAGTACAGTGCGGTAGTTCACGGCTGTGGCTACCTCTGTGTCGGCACTCGGCAGCCCGTCCATAATTGTATATACCACCTAACCGTGGTTTTTTTTTCTTTCTTTATACATACATACTAGTTACGAGTATACTATCTCTTTATCAACCAGTCTATATTAGCAGCAGACACAGTACAGTGCGGTAGTTCACGGCTGTGGCTACCTCTGTGTCGGCACTCGGCAGCCCGTCCATAATTGTATATACCACCTAACCGTGGTTTTTTTTTCTTTCTTTATACATACATACTAGTTACGAGTATACTATCTCTTTATCAACCAGTCTATATATTAGCAGCAGACACAGTACAGTGCGGTAGTTCACGGCTGTGGCTACCTCTGTGTCGGCACTCGGCAGCCCGTCCATAATTGTATATACCACCTAACCGTGGTTTTTTTTTCTTTCTTTATACATACATACTAGTTACGAGTATACTATCTCTTTATCAACCAGTCTATATATTAGCAGCAGACACAGTACAGTGCGGTAGTTCACGGCTGTGGCTACCTCTGTGTCGGCACTCGGCAGCCCGTCCATAATTGTATATACCACCTAACCGTGGTTTTTTTTTCTTTCTTTATACATACATACTAGTTACGAGTATACTATCTCTTTATCAACCAGTCTATATATTAGCAGCAGACACAGTACAGTGCGGTAGTTCACGGCTGTGGCTACCTCTGTGTCGGCACTCGGCAGCCCGTCCATAATTGTATACTAGTATCCAATCCATCCATCTCCATTGTTTACCTGAGGTGCCTTTTAGTTGTGCCTATTAAAATATGGAGAACAAAAATGTTGAGGTTCCAAAATTAGGGAAAGATCAAGATCCACTTCCACCTCGTGCTGAAGCTGCTGCCACTAGTCATGGCCGAGACGATGAAATGCCAGCAACGTCGTCTGCCAAGGCCGATGCCCAATGTCATAGTACAGAGCATGTCAAATCCAAAACACCAAATATCAGTAAAAAAAGGACTCCAAAACCTAAAATAAAATTGTCGGAGGAGAAGCGTAAACTTGCCAATATGCCATTTACCACACGGAGTGGCAAGGAACGGCTGAGGCCCTGGCCTATGTTCATGGCTAGTGGTTCAGCTTCACATGAGGATGGAAGCACTCAGCCTCTCGCTAGAAAAATGAAAAGACTCAAGCTGGCAAAAGCAGCACAGCAAAGAACTGTGCATTCTTCGAAATCCCAAATCCACAAGGAGAGTCCAATTGTGTCGGTTGCGATGCCTGACCTTCCCAACACTGGACGTGAAGAGCATGCGCCTTCCACCATTTGCACGCCCCCTGCAAGTGCTGGAAGGAGCACCCGCAGTCCAGTTCCTGATAGTCAGATTGAAGATGTCAGTGTTGAAGTACACCAGGATGAGGAGGATATGGGTGTTGCTGGCGCTGGGGAGGAAATTGACCAGGAGGATTCTGATGGTGAGGTGGTTTGTTTAAGTCAGGCACCCGGGGAGACACCTGTTGTCCGTGGGAGGAATATGGCCGTTGACATGCCAGGTGAAAATACCAAAAAAATCAGCTCTTCGGTGTGGAGGTATTTCACCAGAAATGCGGACAACAGGTGTCAAGCCGTGTGTTCCCTTTGTCAAGCTGTAATAAGTAGGGGTAAGGACGTTAACCACCTCGGATCATCCTCCCTTATACGTCACCTGCAGCGCATTCATAATAAGTCAGTGACAAGTTCAAAAACTTTGGGTGACAGCGGAAGCAGTCCACTGACCAGTAAATCCCTTCCTCTTGTAACCAAGCTCACGCAAACCACCCCACCAACTCCCTCAGTGTCAATTTCCTCCTTCCCCAGGAATGCAAATAGTCCTGCAGGCCATGTCACTGGCAATTCTGACGAGTCCTCTCCTGCCTGGGATTCCTCCGATGCATCCTTGCGTGTAACGCCTACTGCTGCTGGCGCTGCTGTTGTTGCCGCTGGGAGTCGATGGTCATCCCAGAGGGGAAGTCGTAAGCCCACTTGTACTACTTCCAGTAAGCAATTGACTGTTCAACAGTCCTTTGCGAGGAAGATGAAATATCACAGCAGTCATCCTACTGCAAAGCGGATAACTGAGTCCTTGACAACTATGTTGGTGTTAGACGTGCGTCCGGTATCCGCCGTTAGTTCACAGGGAACTAGACAATTTATTGAGGCAGTGTGCCCCCGTTACCAAATACCATCTAGGTTCCACTTCTCTAGGCAGGCGATACCGAGAATGTACACGGACGTCAGAAAAAGACTCACCAGTGTCCTAAAAAATGCAGTTGTACCCAATGTCCACTTAACCACGGACATGTGGACAAGTGGAGCAGGGCAGGGTCAGGACTATATGACTGTGACAGCCCACTGGGTAGATGTATGGACTCCCGCCGCAAGAACAGCAGTGGCGGCACCAGTAGCAGCATCTCGCAAACGCCAACTCTTTCCTAGGCAGGCTACGCTTTGTATCACCGGTTTCCAGAATACGCACACAGCTGAAAACCTCTTACGGCAACTGAGGAAGATCATCGCGGAATGGCTTACCCCAATTGGACTCTCCTGTGGATTTGTGGCATCGGACAACGCCAGCAATATTGTGTGTGCATTAAATATGGGCAAATTCCAGCACGTCCCATGTTTTGCACATACCTTGAATTTGGTGGTGTAGAATTTTTTAAAAAACGACAGGGGCGTGCAAGAGATGCTGTCGGTGGCCAGAAAAATTGCGGGACACTTTCGGCGTACAGGCACCACGTACAGAAGACTGGAGCACCACCAAAAACTACTGAACCTGCCCTGCCATCATCTGAAGCAAGAAGTGGTAACGAGGTGGAATTCAACCCTCTATATGCTTCAGAGGTTGGAGGAGCAGCAAAAGGCCATTCAAGCCTATACAATTGAGCACGATATAGTAGGTGGAATGCACCTGTCTCAAGTGCAGTGGAGAATGATTTCAACGTTGTGCAAGGTTCTGATGCCCTTTGAACTTGCCACACGTGAAGTCAGTTCAGACACTGCCAGCCTGAGTCAGGTCATTCCCCTCATCAGGCTTTTGCAGAAGAAGCTGGAGGCATTGAAGAAGGAGCTAAAAGGGAGCGATTCCGCTAGGCATGTGGGACTTGTGGATGCAGCCCTTAATTCGCTTAACAAGGATTCACGGGTGGTCAATCTGTTGAAATCAGAGCACTACATTTTGGCCACCGTGCTCGATCCTAGATTTAAAGCCTACCTTGGATCTCTCTTTCCGGCAGACACAGGTCTGCTGGGGTTGAAAGACCTGCTGGTGACAAAATTGTCAAGTCAAGCGGAACGCGACCTGTCAACATCTCCTCCTTCACATTCTCCCGCAACTGGGGGTGCGAGGAAAAGGCTCAGAATTCCGAGCCCACCCGCTGGCGGTGATGCAGGGCAGTCTGGAGCGACTGCTGATGCTGACATCTGGTCCGGACTGAAGGACCTGACAACGATTACGGACATGTCGTCTACTGTCACTGCATATGATTCTCTCAACATTGATAGAATGGTGGAGGATTATATGAGTGACCGCATCCAAGTAGGCACGTCACACAGTCCGTACTTATACTGGCAGGAAAAAGAGGCAATTTGGAGGCCCTTGCACAAACTGGCTTTATTCTACCTAAGTTGCCCTCCCACAAGTGTGTACTCCGAAAGAGTGTTTAGTGCCGCCGCTCACCTTGTCAGCAATCGGCGTACGAGGTTACATCCAGAAAATGTGGAGAAGATGATGTTCATTAAAATGAATTATAATCAATTCCTCCGCGGAGACATTGACCAGCAGCAATTGCCTCCACAAAGTACACAGGGAGCTGAGATGGTGGATTCCAGTGGGGACGAATTGATAATCTGTGAGGAGGGGGATGTACACGGTGATATATCGGAGGGTGAAGATGAGGTGGACATCTTGCCTCTGTAGAGCCAGTTTGTGCAAGGAGAGATTAATTGCTTCTTTTTTGGGGGGGGGTCCAAACCAACCCGTCATATCAGTCACAGTCGTGTGGCAGACCCTGTCACTGAAATGATGGGTTGGTTAAAGTGTGCATGTCCTGTTTTGTTTATACAACATAAGGGTGGGTGGGAGGGCCCAAGGACAATTCCATCTTGCACCTCTTTTTTCTTTTCTTTTTCTTTGCATCATGTGCTGATTGGGGAGGGTTTTTTGGAAGGGACATCCTGCGTGACACTGCAGTGCCACTCCTAGATGGGCCCGGTGTTTGTGTCGGCCACTAGGGTCGCTAATCTTACTCACACAGTCAGCTACCTCATTGCGCCTCTTTTTTTCTTTGCGTCATGTGCTGTTTGGGGAGGGTTTTTTGGAAGGGACATCCTGCGTGACACTGCAGTGCCACTCCTAGATGGGCCCGGTGTTTGTGTCGGCCACTAGGGTCGCTAATCTTACTCACACAGCTACCTCATTGCGCCTCTTTTTTTCTTTGCGTCATGTGCTGTTTGGGGAGGGTTTTTTGGAAGGGACATCCTGCGTGACACTGCAGTGCCACTCGTAGATGGGCCCGGTGTTTGTGTCGGCCACTAGGGTCGCTTATCTTACTCACACAGCGACCTCGGTGCAAATTTTAGGACTAAAAATAATATTGTGAGGTGTGAGGTATTCAGAATAGACTGAAAATGAGTGTAAATTATGGTTTTTGAGGTTAATAATACTTTGGGATCAAAATGACCCCCAAATTCTATGATTTAAGCTGTTTTTTAGTGTTTTTTGAAAAAAACACCCGAATCCAAAACACACCCGAATCCGACAAAAAAAATTCGGTGAGGTTTTGCCAAAACGCGTTCGAACCCAAAACACGGCCGCGGAACCGAACCCAAAACCAAAACACAAAACCCGAAAAATTTCAGGCGCTCATCTCTACTGTCCAGTGACAGGTCTCTAATACCCTCCTGACAGAATGGACATTACATTTATTTTGGATGCCAGCCGGCAAAATATCCCTCTGTGCATCCCCCATATATAAGACGACGTCTTTAATATGTTTTTATGTTTGCCAACTAGTATCCCTGTTTGACAGGGTCACCGACCACGTTGCAGCAGCACTATCTGCAGGTCTCAGTCTAGTACCTGAGTGTGTAAATACAGACTTCAGGATAGCCTCCTGTTTTTTATCAACAGGTACCTATTAAAGTGGCCGTATCCTAAGACGGCAGTGCCACCTTTTTTTTTTTTTTTTTGACAAACGTGTGAGCGCCTTATCCACCCTAGGGGATATCTCCCAGCGTAACTTATCCACCTGGCGGGAAAGGGTACGCCATCAGTAACTTTTTATAAATTACCAGTTTCTTAACGGGGGAACCCACGCTTTCACACACTTCATTTATTCATCTGATGGGGGAACAAAACACTGCCTGTTTTTTCTCCCCAAACCTAAAACCCATTTTTAGAGGTGCTTGGGTTAAAGTCAGAAATGTATAACACATTTTTATTGCCGGGATCACGTCACGGATGTTCCTAGTGGATTGTGTATATGTCTCCACCTTGTCGACACTGGAGTCAGACTCTGTGTCTGCCATCTGAGAGAGCGGGCGTTTTTGAGCCCCTGATGGCCTTTGAGACGCCTGGGCAGGCGCGGGCTGCGAAGCCGGCTGTCCCACAGCTGTTACGTCATCCACCCTTTTATGTAAGGAGTTGACACTGTCGGTTAATACCTTTCACCTATCCATCCACTCTGGTGTCGGCCCCACAGGGGGCGACATCACATATATCGGCCTCTGTTCTGTCACCATATAAGCCTCCTCATTCAACATGTCGACACAGCCGTACCGACACACCGCAGACACACAGGGAATGCTCTAAACGAGGACAGGACCCACAAAAGCCCTTTGGGGGGACAGAGTAAGAGTATGCCAGCACACACCAGAGCGCTATATATATACAGGGACTAACTGAGTTATGTCCCTAATAGCTGCTTTTTATATAATATACTGTATACAGTGCCAATTTTAATGCCCCCCCTCTCTTTTCCCTCTTACTGTACTGTAGAATTGCAGGGAAGAGCCAGGGAGCTTCCTTCCAGCCGAGCTGTGAGGGAAAAATGGCGCCAGTGTGCTGAGGAGATAGGCTCCGCCCCTTTTTCGCGGCCTATTCTCCCGTTTTTTATGGAATTCTGGCAGGGGTATTTACCTCATATATAGCCCCTGGGGCCATATATTGAGGTATTTTAGCCAGCCAAGGTGTTTTTATTGCTGCCTCAGGGCGCCCCCCCCAGCGCCCTGCACCCTCAGTGACCGGAGTGTGAAGTGTGTGAGAGGAGCAATGGCGCACAGCTGCAGTGCTGTGCGCTACCTTGGTGAAGACAGAGTCTTCATGCCGCCGATTTTCCGGACCATCTTCTTGCTTCTGGCTCTGTAAGGGGGACGGCGGCGCGGCTCCGGGACCGAACATCAAGGCTGGGCCTGCGGTCGATCCCTCTGGAGCTAATGGTGTCCAGTAGCCTAAGAAGCCCAATCCGGCTGCAAGCAGGCGAGTTCGCTTCTTCTCCCCTTAGTCCCTCGCTGCAGTGAGCATGTTGCCAGCAGGTCTCACTGAAAATAACAAATTCTAAGACTATAACTTTCTAAGAGCTCAGGAGAGCCCCTAGTGTGCATCCAACCTCGGCCGGGCACGAAATCTAACTGAGGCTTGGAGGAGGGTCATAGTGGGAGGAGCCAGTGCACACCAGGTAGTCTAAGATCTTTCTAGAGTGCCCAGCCTCCTTCGGAGCCCGCTATTCCCCATGGTCCTTACGGAGTTCCCAGCATCCACTAGGACGTTAGAGAAATAAAAACACAACAACTATTTGAACGGATTTGAAGGGAATAATCGTCAGTTAAGTGGTTTTAATGATGTTTGTGGGTTATAATATGGACTTGTTATAAATATTTTTTTTTATTTTCCATACAGTGGAGATGCTTTGCAAACCAGCATGCCTGCAGCCTTATGAAACCCTCTCCCAGTCAAGATGCAATGAGTTTGCAAAATTCTTTGCAGGCATAGTTTTCAACATCCTGGCTGGAATCCCCACAGTGGCACCAAAGGAGTACCAATCTAGCAAGCCTGCCAATGTAAGTCACCTGTCTTCATGGAACAGCTTTGACCAAGTGGAAGTACAAAACATTACTGCAATTACCCAAATGATGCTTCCCTCCACCTGGGTTCTGGACCCTGCCTCAACCAAGCTTCTATTAGGGTGTATGAAAATAATCAGCCCTGTATTTGCAAAAAAAGTTTAATGATCTTTGCAGACAGGCATTTTCCTGAACCACTAAAGGAAGCAATACTTATACCACTTCTTAAAAAAAAATCGAATTTAGACCCTGACTGCATGACCAACTATAGGCCAGTATCACACCTTCCTTTTCTAGGAAAGGTTATTGAGAAAGTGATTGCAATGCAACTAGAAACCTGCCTGTCAACCCATGACATTTATGATCCATTCTAGTCAGAATTCAGTAGAAGACAGCACCAAAACAGCCGTGCTTAATGATCTACTAATGGCAAGAGACAGAGGTGTCTGTTCAATCTTAATCCTTCTGGATCTCTCTGTAGCATTTGACACAGTGGACCATGGGATTCTAATGAGCGCCTGAAGAATTTCTGTGGTATGGATGGTTCAAATAATTTCTCGCTGGCAGGTCACAGAGAGTTTCATCTGGAGTATACTCTTCGCCACCAGTGCCATTGACTTGTGGTGTTCCACAGGGTTCTATACTATCTCCCATGCTTTTTGTAGTATACATGCTATACTGGGTGAAATAATCAGACGTCATGACCTGGTCTACCACTGCTATGCAGGTGATACACAACTGGACCTGTCCTTTGCTCCAGGTACCGATAACCCAATAACAACCCTAAATGGCTGCCTAGCTGAGCTCCAGGAGTGGATGAGTGCCAGTTGGCTGAGACTGAACCCTGATAAAACAGAGGTCCTAATGATAGGTCACAGGACAAGACTGCAGCATAGCCAACTGACAGGACTACGCTGGGGGGTTCAGAACTACAAAACAATCAACATGTGCGGAATCTTGGTTTTGTCCTGGATAGTGGCCTGACACTTAAACATCAGGTGTCAGCCACAATCAAATCCTCATTCTTTCATCTAAGGAACATACCCAGAATTAACCACTTAATTCCATCAGAAGATCTGCCAAAGTCATACATGCATTTGTATCATCCCACCTAGACTACTGCAATGCCCTCTACCTTGGTCTCCCAGCAAAAGAATTACACCGCCTGCAGATGGTACAAAATGCAGCTGCCAGACTATGAGCCAACCAGCCCCGTTCCAGCCACATAACACCCATTCTCTACTCCAGGCTTTTTCAACCAGTGTGCCGTGGCACACTAGTGTGCCGCGACCAGTTGCAAGGTGTGCCTCGGCGCCAGAGCAGCTTCCTGCACCCTCAGAGTGAACTGTTGGCCCAGGCTCTTCTTAGAGGATCAGTCATGCTCCGTGACCTATGCCTTGAAAACGGTGGGATATCATAGGTAACGGCCGCCGCATCTCACCACCCAGCCAGCCCACCTGCCTGCATACACATCTTCCAGTTCCCACCTACATACACAGCTTTCCTTTCCAACCCACATCCACAACTGCCCGCTGCTCAGTGTTCGCAGAACTCCACTATGAACAACCCCCGCCACTGAGGGACAGGGAGGACAGCTGATAATATTTGTTATTTTATTTCTCCTGTGGGGAACAATAGGATTTCAATAGGATTTATGTGGGGAGAATAAGAATTTATGGATTTATGGGGGGAACAATGTGAATAATTCATGTGGGGAGCGATAGGATTTATGTGTGGAGAAATGTGATTGATTTATGTGTGGAGCAATAGAATTTATGTAGGGAGCAACATGATTTATGTGGGGAGCAATGTGATTGTTTTTTCTGTGTAGGCCAATGTATGTGTGGATTTTTTTTTACTGTGAGGGCCAATGTGTGTGTTTTGTTTTTTTCTGTGGGGAACTGATGGTGTGCCTAGCACTTTTTAAATATTGTTCAGTGTGCCGGGAGTAAAAAAAGGTTGAAAATCACTGCCCTACTCCCTTCACTGGCTACCTGTAAAATTGCAAATAATTTTCAAGATTGGCTTACTCACTTTCAAAGCCCTACATGATCGTAGGGCCCAAGATACTTGAAGCAGCTTCTGATTCCTTATTGTCCCACTCGATTACTACGATCTGTAGATGAAGGAAAACTAACAGTACCTAGAATCTCCCTGAATTCATCTGGGGGTCGAGCTTTCAACTTTGTGTCTCCGACTCTATGGAACTCACTTCCCCACACAGTGCGAGAAGCCTCCACTCTAGAATCCTTCAAAAATAGACTAAAGACTTATCTATTTACTCAAACATTTCACTAATATCTACTGTTAAGCTTGTTTTGTATTTTGAGCTGTAAAGACAAGAGAAATGTGCTATATAAATATTGTTGTTATTATTATTATTATTATTATTATTATTTAAAGAAAAAGAGAAAAGGATAAGAGGGTTGACACTCAGCATACCTGTGTAGTATGAAAGTGGCCTACTAATATCCCAGAGAAGTTTTAAAAGAAAAGAGTGAGAAGGAGTGAAAGGAAAATACATGATATGGGCAAAAAGTACCAGCAGCAGTGAACCACTGCCATTGGAAATGGCATCAGAAAGGAAGGGTTGTTGTGGGCAGGTTGGTCACCAGAAGACATGAGTTCCGGCAAGAGGGAGAAGTGTCTTGTATCTAAGAGGATCTTTGAAGTTCTTCACACTAAACTAGTTTGATGTCATTTCATGGTATTTTTCTACAGCAGAAAGGTGAATGTCATCAATTGCAATGCAGAAAACTACCACCTTACACCATTCATTATACAGGTGTAGTACATGTCAATTTACTGTAACGATACCCCTGGTAGTATTGTTAAGGTGCTTGTTATAGTGCTTGTCTTATAAGGTATGTATGTTAAAGTATCATAGCAACCAATAGACATCAATATTTTTCGTCAAATCTGTATTTGCCAACCTAAAGGGGACAAAGAGGACACAATCCCACCAGATGTTGTAGAATGAGCCCACCACTCCAAAACATCCTGTAGGGAGGGGAGTTAACTTTAGACTATTTATGAATCATGACCAGGCATCTATACCACTTGGTTAGTACTGTACTTTATATTAAGTGACAAGTACCTTTTGTAGGCAGTAGTGAGTAGAGTAAGGGAAGGTAAAGCTGTTATGGGATATATTTGATTATAGCTCTTTGACATAACAATTTTTCATCCATTTCATTGCTATATAAAATTACGCCATCATTAGACAAGCCATGCCAACACATTTTTTTCCATCACACTCATTTTTCCTTTCTAGGGGCCACTGCTAAACTACTTACCTGCATTTGCCACAGCTGACTACAGACAGCTGAAACATTTCCCATATATTTGGGGGCCTTTTTCTCTTAGGATTTTATACAGAACAGGTTAAGACTCAGAATATTAACCTGCAGGAGTGTGCTAATGTGCAGGTGTGCGTTAATGTGATCTTGCAGTGTCAGCACCGTGGGGCCCTCTTTACAATCTGTCTCATGCCTTCTTCCTCAGCCTTGTACATACTAGTTCTACCTCTATGCATCAATTTTCTTTTTTTAGGTATGGCTTCTTATATTCATTGTTTGGTGATGCATAGTTTTAAAGAGTCCTATACATAAACACTGGTGATGATGCCATAATCAGTATGCTGATCATCCAGGTGTGCTCTGCAAGTGGAATGAGGGTCCACCAGAAAAATGTTTTAAGTTACACTGCAGCAGTGATACAAGAAAAGTGGAGAGAAGCTGTCCCTAAAGTTAGTGTCAGCCCTGAAGACAACTAAACCTGTGTGCACTCACTAAACCTGATTCTGGGTAGGTTACTATAGTCTTGATTTGTTCTACTGAGTGTAACTGCAAACAATGGGTCAGATTCTGAGCCGCACGCAAAGCGGACGCAAGTCTTGACGCCCATGGCATCCAGATTTTAGTACCATATGCTAAAGTGGCTATTATCCCAGCTTTCTACAGATAGCAGCACTGCCCACAGCTTTTCCATCCATCATTAGTATCTATGCTGTGTTCAAGAGATCTACCTGAAACAGGAGGCATTCAATTTGCTGGCTTTTGGGATCCCGGCTGTCAGGAGACTGATGGCGGAATCCGGACACCCGGTGAAATACCGTCGGTCGGAATCCCGACCGTCTGCCAGAATCCCAACTCTGGTAGCGGTCCAGGCCACCACCTGAGAGGGAATATAACTGGGCCCAAAGTGCTGCAAGCACAGCAAGCCCGCGAGCAGACAAGTTGCGCTCGCCGCTGGTAATCTCGCTGTCAGGATCTCGCTGTCTGTCTCCTGTCCACGGGGATCCCAACAGCCGGGATATTATACTGAATCCACTGAAACACCTTAGAAAAGCACATAACTTGTCTACATGCCCACGACATTCGCACGATACTGCCCTGAAACAGTTCCTTTGTGTGCATCTGTAAAGCAGCCACCAACTTGACAACCAAAACGCATTTTACATCATCATTTGTTCACCTTCTCTTTACATGGCCCACAATCTCATTTTGTATCCAACCTTTCATACTTTCTACAGTTTTGGGAAAGCTTCAAATCTAAATTCCATCTTTGATGTTCTCGAAATCCAGTGCATCAGTTCCTCATTTAGTTCTGTATTTAATAGTATATGTTATTTTGTATGTATTGTAATCAGGGGCATCATTAGGGGGGTGCATGTGGTGCAGACCGCACCCAGGTGTCACTCTTCTAGTCTTCTAGGGTTTGACACCAAAAGCCGGCTCCTCACTGTGACATTGTCGTGCAACGCCCGGCTCCTGCACTGAGGAGGAGCCACCAGTGCAGGCAGAGTCTCTGGGAGCAGCCCAGCATCTTCGGGAATGCTGGGCATGCCCTGGAGTGATGAAAATGGGGGCGTGCCGCAAAACCGTGCCCCTTCACGTGAGATCACTCTCCTTTTTGATCACACACACCTTTGGCACCCACGGGGGGCTACTTTGGCCCACCACGTGTCACCTATCCCTGGCGATGCCACTGATTATAATATTAATATTCAGGTACGAAGTGCTCATATATTTACATTATCATTCAATGGGGGGAATTCAAATTTTTGAAAAGTCGGTTGGGTGTCTGTTTTTTCCTGTCTATTAGATAGGAAAAAACAGACACCCAACTGACTTTTCAAACAATTGAATGTCCCCCAATATATATATTTGAAAATTAGGTACAAACAAAATTAAACATGGGGTACATAAAAAAAAACTATATTCTGTGTATTAATAATATAATACTGTATGTAAGTGACTTTATATATATATATATATATATATATATGTAGAAAAAGAAAGAAATGGAGGGCGCAAAGGTGAGTATTAGGTCAATAATACTTTACTGCCAAGTATAGACTCACATACATTTCAATAAAAGGTAACCGGTGCAAAGTGGAAGAACAGAGCAGCCTCCGGACCGCTGCACTGATCACCGCCGATGATCCCCTGATACCACGGACGCTGTAGTTTCCAGCTTCATGAACTCCAAACGAGAACCACACACTCCGGTACTCCGGTCTATGGGTCTTACGTCATACGTCCTGCTGGCCACGCCCAATGCGTTTCGTCACGGGACTTCGTCAGGGGGTGTGGCTGGCCTCGTTGTATCAGACTATTTATACTACTATAGCGTTATTGCACCAATCCAGATACATAATTACAAATTAACACAAACCATACTAATCAAGATACAATTCATCATACAATTACAAAATAACACATTTCATTAATACATCATATATAATACATACAAAAATTATTAAAATTTAGTATTTTAAAAACGCACCGAGATAACGATCATAAAAATACAATATAATCAATTAATGCTTAAAGGACCCATACGTTTAAATTTTTTTAATAATTTTTGATTTTTTGTATGTATTATTATATATGATGTATTAATGAAATGTGTTATGTATGTATCAGGGGAGCAGCGGCGGTGATCAGTGCAGCGGTCCGGAGGCTGCACTGTTCTTCCACTTTGCACCGGTTACCTTTTATTGAAATGTATGTGAGTCTATACTTGGCAGTAAAGTATTATTGACCTACTACTCACCTTTGCGCCCTCCATTTCTTTATTTTTCTACATGAATTGAGGAGGATGGTGAACTCCTGAAGGAGGATTGCAGCAACATACATTTGGACTTTTATTTCTTATATAGACTTTGTGTTTTTATGCGCAGCTATTCCTGCTTGCATATATATATATATATATATATATATATATATATATATATATATACATATACTAGGTGATTCATCGCGCCCTACGGGCGCTCTTCACACCGTCGTAAGGAGCTACACTATCTTAACCCTTGCACGCTCTTGTGGCGTACAATATTTTTATTATATGGAGTATTACCTCCAATCATAATTGTGTGAGTTGTAAAATATTGCACGGACAAAGGGCGTGCAATGGTTAAGGGATCGTAACCCCTTGCAACGGCGTGAACAGCGCACACAGGACCTGGTGAATCGCCTAGTAGGTGCTGTGGTTGGGGGAGTGGCGAGTGCGGGGGAGACATGGGTGGGGGAGGGGGTCCGGAGCCACCGCGGGTGGGGGAGGAGCGATTGCGAGGGTGCCACGGGTGGGGGAGGGGCGGATGCGGGGATGCTGCGGGTGGGGGAGGGGGTCCGGAGCCACCGCAGGTGGTGGAGGGGGGGGGGGCATAGATGGGGCCCGGAGGTATGCGAGTGGGGGAGGGGTGGGTAATGCTTCTCCTGCTTCTCCTCCTGGAAGCAGCAAACTACTGTCCTTCCTTTGGCAGTGGCTCCTCCGGAGACTCGCACAGCAGCCAAGCAGCCAGTCACTATTGTTAGTGCTGGTGTCCCAACGCGCCACATAACAAGGAGGAAGATGCACTCAATAAACTACAGCTCCCAGCAGCCCTTAGTGCCGGAATGCTCCTGCGTTAAGGGTTGCTGGGAGCTGTAGTTTATTTAGTGTGTCTACTTCCCTGTAATGCGGCGCGTTGGGACACCGGCGCTAACAATAGTGACTGGCTGGCAGAACGACACTGCACACCCACTGCACTGCATAGCACTGTCACCTTTTACATTGATTAAGCGTCCAGACATTACAATCCGTGATATCACCCACTCTATCCGTTACATTAGCCATCTCGGGGCTTCCAGGCCAGCAGCCCAGGTGCTGTGTTGCGGGGTCAGGGCCTCTGGGGATCTGGGCGCGGCTGTGGCGGGGGGGGGGAGGCACTTCTGTGACATCACACGCAGAGGAGGCTCCGGTCGCTCAGCGAGTATGCGGCACAGGGATGGCTATGACAGCCTTCTGCTGCGCCGCTTTCATACACATCTATGCCGGTGGCAGCAGCAGCTTTTGTTCCTGCTGCGCTGTGGCTAGGGAGTGGGGATTGTTGATGCCGGAGGGTGCAGGCAGACTGGCAGCAGGACATAGGACGCTGCAGTAAAAGGATTTTTTATTTTCCCTATCTACAGCGCAGAGACTTGCTGCAGATGCAGTGGCATACCCTCCGACTGTACCTTTTTGGCAGGTACAGTACCCTTTTTTTATGGTCTGTACCGATTTCTGGCTCTCCAAACTTCCATTGAAAGTATAGGAAAAGCGGCATGGCCACGTCCCTTTACCCGTGGCCATGCCCCCTCTTCAAATTTGTACCGATTTTTATGTGTAATTTGTTGGAGGGTGTGTTGCTGCAGATGCAGTGGGCCTATTTTGGGGTGTGGATCTTGAGCTGCAGCTCCATCAGCCCCATTGTTAATCCTGCTCTGGGAAAACACAGCAGCCAAAGGGAAGAGCCTCCCATTGGATGTAACCTGTGTGGGAGGGCGTTTCTCGCCCAATCAGCTGCAGACTGGGTGTGATAGACCTGCCGCTAACCCAATGAGAGCTCCTAGCCACGCCCAGCCCAGCGTTATCCACACAGTCACAGAGTGACAGATCTGGGCTATTATATAGGATATATATATATCATACCCTCCAACAATTTACACATAAAAATTGGTACAAATTCGAAAAGGGGGCGTGGTCACGGGTAAAGGGACGCTTTCCTATACTTTCAATGCCAGTTTGGAGAGCCAGAAATCGGTACAGACTATAAAAAAAAGGTACTGTACTTGCCAAAAAGGTACAGTTGGAGGGTATGATATATTTGTTTATATATTGTGTAGTTTTTATTTCGGCTGGAACATATTATATAAAGCATACCTCCCAACATGGCCCTCTCCAGGAGGAACAAAATGCTCTGTTCTCTGGACTTTTCTCTTAATTTATGATTGCTGGCACCTGTGTTGAACAGGTTAATGGATAAGAAAGGTGTTTCAGCACAGGTGAGGGCAATTAAAAATTGAGAGAGAAGTCCAGGAGCAGAGCATTCTGTCCCTCCTGGAGAGGGTCATGTTGGGAGGTATGATATAAGTAATCATTATTTAAGTACATTTGAGAAGCATGTCTGTTCTACACTTTATCTTCAGTGTGTAAATTATATGTTACTTACTGCAGTAATATCTTACCCCAGCAGATGTCTCTAGAGCCTGTTATTTTATTCTGGATATTCCAGTAGCTAAGTTTGATTTGTAGAATGTATTCATTTTGTTGGTATAATAATTGTATTTGTGCTATAATTATGTAAATATATATAGTAAATACTAATAGCGCATGTAATGTACCAGATTAATAACGCCAATGCACTGAAGAGAATACACCATAGTCCATACCCTCCAACATGACCCGCCCCACTAGGTACAAAATGCTCTGTTTCTGGACTTCCCTCTTAATTTATTATTGCCATCACCTGTGAAGAAACAGCTTTCTTATCATTTAACTAGTTCAACACAGGTGATGGAAATCATAAATTAAGAGGGAAGTCCAGAAACAGAGCATTTTGTACCTAGTGGGGCGGGTCATGTTGGAGGGTCTGCATAGTCTTGTGCAGTATACAAGGGCGTAGCCACCATAGGTGCAGGGAGTGCGGCTGCTATGAGGCCCAGAGCTGGTGAGGGCCTACCTTGCCTGTCACAGTTACATGTGTTATAAACAGTGATTCACCATTGGGTGACTCAGGGCTGCCATCAGAAATTCTGGGTCCCGGGACTCACAAAATAGGCAGGCCCCCAAAAAAACAAATACTAAAAATAAATCTATCTATCTATCTATCTATCTATCTATCTATCTATCTATCTATCTATCTATCTATCTATCTATCTATCTAACCCATAAAAAATAAACACACACACACACACACACACACACAACACACACACACACACACACACACACACACACACACACACACACACACTCGGATTATGCCTTGAGGGGGCCCGGGGCACTTAAGACAGGGGGGCCTGGGGGAAGTGGAGGTGTATATTAGATTGTTATGTATATTCAATTTAAACCAATGGTGTATATTATAGTTAAAATAAAAGTTTAACAATGCCCGGGTACTGTTTAAAGCTTCACCTAATTGAGAGAAAACTATTTTATAAAGTTTTCTTGTAGAGGAACAAAGACAACTTCACCTTAAAATACACATAGAAAAATAAAATCTTGCAAAAATACAATAGCAGCAGCCTCTACACTACTTACACACTGGGACAGGAATCAAGAGGACTCTGTGTGTCTTTCGCTAGATCCAAATGCTCTAATTAGATAACAGGTTACGCAGAACCCAGACACCCAGGTGGGGAGGAGGAGAAGCTGGGATAACTGGGTCACTTACAGCTCTCTCCCCCTCTTATCTCTTCTCTGGTCGAGAAGCTCCATCAGTAGCTCATGAAACATTATACTCCTGTGTCTCTACCTGCACTCTTTAGCTTGCATTCTGACTGCCTGGTTCTGCTGCTGCACAAGAGGGAGAGCTAGTGATGTCAGTGTGCTCTGGCTAGGGGGCCCCCTGACAGAGCACCCCTGCATTTCCCCTTTAATCTGGCTATGCACACACACACACACACACACACACTCACACAGATACACGCGCGCGCGCACACACACACACACACACACACACACACACACACACACACACACACACACACACCTTCTCTCTCCCACTCACTCTCCTTCACCTTACCTATCACAGGCTGGCTGGAGCTGTAGCAGATGTGGTATCAGCCTAGTCTTGTGTAACTCTGCCCCCTCCATTTCATGTAGCTTCCCCCTTTTTCATAACCGAGATCTGGCACTGTCACAGGAGGGGGAGAGTACGCTGCAAGCTTCTATTGAAAAGTCCCTGCCAAAATGGCCGCCACCTCAGAAGAGACAGTTATTAAAGATACTAGAGGAGCCCACTCTAGTATCTTTAATATCTGTCTTCTCTGAGGCGGCGGCCATTTTTGGAGGGACGTTTACAATAGAAGCTTGCAGCGTCCTCTACCCCTTCTTTGACAGTGCCAGAACTCTGTCATGAAAAGTGGGCAGAGCATCACGGCGGGCGGGTGACGGCATCAGCGGCCCGGGCCCTCTCCTCCCTGTTAGAGAGGCAGGGCCCGGGACAGCTGTGCCCGGAAAACCCCCCCATATCTAAGTATGCTCCTGGATCTGCTCATTGTAATGTGATATAAAATGAACTGGAGGGCATTATAATGTTACATATCATGAATTGGAGCACTGTAATGTGGCACAATATGAGATGGAGGCACAATAGTGTGGCATAATATGAACTCAGGCATTGTAATGTGGCATAATATGAACTGGGGACACTGTATGCCATAATGTGAATTGGGGGTTTTGTATTGCATAATGTCTACTGGCAGCCCAACAATATAACATAATATGAACTAGGGCACTACTATGGTTTATAAAATAATCAAGGGCACTACTATGGGGCATAACATTAACTAAGGCACTACTAAGGTTCAGAAAATACAACAGGGCTATATTATGGGGTATTACATTAACAACTGCTTTAGAGAGGTGTCTCTCTAGAAGCATTGGAGCAGGGGCCCACAAAGTACTAGCTATGCCACTGGCAGTATACAGTAAGGTGACATGTAAAATGTGTAATTCAAGTGCACAGTCTGGAACCTGATCATTAGAAGAGGAGGTGTTGCCCCCCACCCCCACTTCCAGGCAGTTGGACCCACTGGGGGTTTCCCATGTAATCCCTGTGGGCAGTGCCGTAACTAGACATTTTAGTGATGTGTGCAAGAAACTGCATCGGCACCCCCGCCCTTATTTAAAAAAAGGTCCAGTGCACAAGCAAGGGGTGTGGCTGCAAAATAATACCAATTCATATTACGGTGCACAGTAGTCTCCATTATTCAAATTATGCAGCCCAGTAGCGCCACTACATCAGGTAGAGCCCCTTTTACACATTACGGCAGGCAAAGTCCCCTTTTTACACATTATGGCAGGCAGAGTCCCCTTTTACACATTACAGCAGGTAGAGTCCCCCTTTTATACATTACGGCAGGCAGAGTCCCCCTTTTACACATTACGACAGGCATATGCATTGTGTGCCACCTAGTTACAGCCATGGATAAATAGATAGATAGATACAAACTTACTGGCTGTCTCTCCTCTGGCTCAGGCTCCTCGCATCCCACATCCCAGCATTCACAGCAGCAGAGGCCAGCCAATGTGGAAGAAGAGGGACAGCTGCAGCGGCGCCACCACCAATTACAGTGTGCTGCTTTGGCTCCCGAGTCCCCCTCCCTCCTCCTCCTCCCCTGACCCCGGAGCTGCTCCCCACCTCGCTCCGGCGGCAGCACACACAGGCAGCTTGTAATGAGTCAGTTTGACTCATTGCAATGCTGCTGACTTTAGGCCAATTGGAACAGTTATGCGGGCAGTTGCGACCTCAGGGCGACTGCGCTGTGTGCCAGGCACCGCTGGGGCACATGTAGTTACAGCCCTGCCTGTGGGCCACTCCAACCCTATCTCTGGCAACAACTCCATGAGCTTATTCACCTCTTGCTGTAGCAGAGACACTAGCCCCACACACAGAAAAATTATACATACCTCCCAACTGTCTCGAATTTGGCAAAACAGTCCAATTTTTCTGGTACTGTCCCGCTGTCCGATCCACGGTTCGCAGTGTCCGCGGTGAGGAGGGGCAGTTAGGAGACCCTCTCTCACCTGCTGCACAGCATCTGTTCACTGGAAGAGAGGGACAGTGGGTATGCCAGCTGCTCACTGAGAGTTGGGCATGCCCCCACAGCGGTGAAAACGGGGTGGTGGCCCACGATCGCGGGACCCTCAGTAAGACCACGCCCCATACCCATGAGGCCACGCCCCCTAATTTTGGCCACACGCCTTAGGCGCGCATCTATGTCCCTCCTTCCTCCTTTCTAAAGTTGGGAGGTATGATTATATAATGTTACAGCCTTGATAGATAGAATAATCAAGTAGATTTATTAAAGGGGGTGTAAGAGGACATGATTCCAGGTGGTAAAATAATTATCAAATTCATATGGCAGGCAGTTACAGCACAAAAGGAATTTGGCAATGTGAAATAGTAGTTTGCAGTATATAATAAAAAGGCAATAGATAATAAACCTTTCTAAAGGGGGAATTCAATTTTTTGTGGGTGGCCAAATGTAATGGCCGCCCATCGGAGCAATTCAATTATTCCCCCCTTGTGCATGCATACCGCATGTGCACGCCCAGAAGTACCGTGTGTATCCGCACAAGGTGGCTAAACCCGTACTACTTTGGACACCTTGGGCGCTTACAGCGCCTATTTATTACACATCTCAGCTTGCCACCTCAGGCTGCGAGCTGAAATGTGTCCTCCCATGGCTATTATTTCGTAATTGCTTCCATACACTAGATTTAGATTTCCAAAACAGTACAGAAACTATGAACATTATATTTTATTTATGTACTGTATGAGACCAAGGGGAAAACACAAAGGGTGTTGCAGTCATTTTGGGTCATCAATTATAAGGGGATGCAATCAATTTGCTGGCAGCCAGGATCCCAGCGTTCAGGATACCAACGCTGAAATCCCGACAGCTGACAATGCCGCCAGCTGGAGTCCGGGCACACCTGGGCTATTCCCACTCGTGGGTGTCCACGACACCCATAGAGTGGGAATAGATTCTGTGGTAAGCGCATTGGGCTATCGAGTCCGCAGCATGGCGCAAGTAGAGAGCCCGCAAGGGGACTTTTAGCGCTCGCTCCGCTAATGGCATTCTGGTTGGCGGGATGCCGCTGTCGGGATATGGACAGCTGGCATCCCGTCCACTGGTAATACATACCAATCCTGTCACAAGGATTATCCATCCCACCGACAAAGGTTCGAGGTGAGGCAGCCATTTACGATTAATGAAC
Organism: Pseudophryne corroboree; assembly: GCF_028390025.1. Lineage (NCBI taxonomy): Eukaryota > Metazoa > Chordata > Amphibia > Anura > Myobatrachidae > Pseudophryne > Pseudophryne corroboree. Next base: position 519,152,192 of record NC_086448.1, on the reverse strand, counting down.
AGAATTGATTTAGTGATGAGCGGGTTCGGTTTCTCGGAAACCGAACCCCCCCGAACTTCACCCTTTTTACACGGGTCCGAGCCATACTCGGATTCTCCCGTATGGCTCGGTTAACCCGAGCGCGCCCGAACGTCATCATCCCGCTGTCGGATTCTCGCGAGATTCGGATTCTATATAAGCAGCCGCGCGTCGCCGCCATTTTCACTCGTGCATTGGAAATGTTAGGGAGAGGACGTGGCTGGCGTCCTCTCCGTTTATTCATTGTTGAGTTGATGCAAATATTTGTGCTTGCTTATATCATTGTGGGGACTGGGGAGCAGCTTTATATTAATATAGGAGGAGTACAGTGCAGAGTTTTGCTGATCAGTGACCACCAGTTTTATCCGTTCTCTGCCTGAAAAAAACACTCCTTATCTGTGCTCAGTGTGCTGCATATATCTGTGCTCAGACTGCTTAATTGTGGGGACTGGGGAGCAGCTGTATTATATAGCAGGAGTACAGTGCAGAGTTTTGCTGACAGTGACCACCAGTATACGTTGTCTGCCTGAAAAAAACTCCATATCTGTGCTCAGTGTGCTGCTTTATTGTGGGGACTGGGGAGTCGGGACCACCAGTATAATATTATATAGGAGGAGTACAGTGCAGAGTTTTGCTGACACAGTGACCACCAGTATATATAGCAGTACGGTACGGAAGGCCACTGCTGTACCTACCTCTGTGTCGTCATTAAGTATACTATCCATCTACATTCTAATTCTATACCTGTGGTGCATTTTAGTTTTGCAGTTTGCTGACACGGTGACCACCAGTATATATAGCAGTACGGTACGGAAGGCCACTGCTGTTCCTACCTCTGTGTCGTCATTAAGTATACTATCCATCTACATTCTATACCTGTGGTGCATTTTAGTTTTGCAGTTTGCTGACACAGTGACCACCAGTATATATAGCAGTACGGTACGGAAGGCCACTGCTGTACCTACCTCTGTGTCGTCATTAAGTATACTATCCATCTACATTCTAATTCTATACCTGTGGTGCATTTTAGTTTTGCAGTTTGCTGACACAGTGACCACCAGTATATATAGCAGTACGGTACGGAAGGCCACTGCTGTTCCTACCTCTGTGTCGTCATTAAGTATACTATCCATCTACATTCTATACCTGTGGTGCATTTTAGTTTTGCAGTTTGCTGACACAGTGACCACCAGTATATATAGCAGTACGGTACGGAAGGCCACTGCTGTACCTACCTCTGTGTCGTCATTAAGTATACTATCCATCTACATTCTATACCTGTGGTGCATTTTAGTTTTGCAGTTTGCTGACACAGTGACCACCAGTATATATAGCAGTACGGTACGGAAGGCCACTGCTGTACCTACCTCTGTGTCGTCATTAAGTATACTATCCATCTACATTCTATACCTGTGGTGCATTTTAGTTTTGCAGTTTGCTGACACAGTGACCACCAGTATATATAGCAGTACGGTACGGAAGGCCACTGCTGTACCTACCTCTGTGTCGTCATTAAGTATACTATCCATCTACATTCTATACCTGTGGTGCATTTTAGTTTTGCAGTTTGCTGACACAGTGACCACCAGTATATATAGCAGTACGGTACGGAAGGCCACTGCTGTACCTACCTCTGTGTCGTCATTAAGTATACTATCCATCTACATTCTATACCTGTGGTGCATTTTAGTTTTGCAGTTTGCTGACACAGTGACCACCAGTATATATAGCAGTACGGTACGGAAAACCACTGCTGTACCTACCTCTGTGTCGTCATTAAGTATACTATCCATCTACATTCTATACCTGTGGTGCATTTTAGTTTTGCAGTTTGCTGACACAGTGACCACCAGTATATATAGCAGTACGGTACGGAAGGCCACTGCTGTACCTACCTCTGTGTCATCATTAAGTATACTATCCATCTACATTCTATACCTGTGGTGCATTTTAGTTTTGCAGTTTGCTGACACAGTGACCACCAGTATATATAGCAGTACGGTACGGAAGGCCACTGCTGTACCTACCTCTGTGTCGTCATTAAGTATACTATCCATCTACATTTTAATATACCTGTGGTGCATTTTAGTTGTGCGCAGTATATATAGTAGTAGGCCATTGCTATTGATACTGGCATATAATTCCACACATTAAAAAATGGAGAACAAAAATGTGGAGGTTAAAATAGGGAAAGATCAAGATCCACTTCCACCTCGTGCTGAAGCTGCTGCCACTAGTCATGGCCGAGACGATGAAATGCCATCAACGTCGTCTGCCAAGGCCGATGCCCAATGTCATAGTAGAGAGCATGTAAAATCCAAAAAACAAAAGTTCAGTAAAATGACCCAAAAATCAAAATTGAAAGCGTCTGATGAGAAGCGTAAACTTACCAATATGCCATTTACGACACGGAGTGGCAAGGAACGGCTGAGGCCCTGGCCTATGTTCATGGCTAGTGGTTCAGATTCACATGAGGATGGAAGCACTCATCCTCTCGCTAGAAAAATAAAAAGACTTAAGCTGGCAAAAGCACAGCAAAGAACTGTGCGTTCTTCTAAATCACAAATCCCCAAGGAGAGTCCAATTGTGTCGGTTGCGATGCCTGACCTTCCCAACACTGGACGGGAAGAGCTTGCGCCTTCCACCATTTGCACGCCCCCTGCAAGTGCTGGAAGGAGCACCCGCAGTCCAGTTCCTGATAGTCAAATCGAAGATGTCACTGTTGAAGTACACCAGGATGAGGATATGGGTGTTGCTGGCGCTGGGGAGGAAATTGACAAGGAGGATTCTGATGGTGAGGTGGTTTGTTTAAGTCAGGCACCCGGGGAGACACCTGTTGTCCGTGGGACGAATATGGCCATTGACATGCCTGGTCAAAATACAAAAAAAATCAGCTCTTCGGTGTGGAATTATTTCAACACAAATGCGGACAACAGGTGTCAAGCCGTGTGTTGCCTTTGTCAAGCTGTAATAAGTAGGGGTAAGGACGTTAACCACCTCGGAACATCCTCCCTTATACGTCACCTGCAGCGCATTCATCATAAGTCAGTGACAAGTTCAAAAACTTTGGATGACAGCGGAAGCAGTCCACTGACCACTAAATCCCTTCCTCTTGTAACCAAGCTCCTGCAAACCACACCACCAACTCCCTCAGTGTCAATTTCCTCCTTACCCAGGAAAGCCAATAGTCCTGCAGGCCATGTCACTGGCAAATCTGACGAGTCCTCTATTGCCTGGGATTCCTCCGATGCATCCTTGAGTGTAACGCCTACTGCTGCTGGCGCTGCTGTTGTAGCTGCTGGGAGTCGATCGTCATCCCAGAGGGGAAGTCGGAAGACCACTTGTACTACTTCCAGTAAACAATTGACTGTCCAACAGTCCTTTGCGAGGAAGATGAAATATCACAGCAGTCATCCTGCTGCAAAGCAGATAACTCAGGCCTTGGCAGCCTGGGCGGTGAGAAACGTGGTTCCGGTATCCACCGTTAATTCAGAGGCAACTAGAGACTTGAATGAGGTACTGTGTCCCCGGTACCAAATACCATCTAGGTTCCATTTCTCTAGGCAGGCGATACCGAAAATGTACACAGACGTCAGAAAAAGAGTCACCAGTGTCCTAAAAAATGCAGTTGTACCCAATGTCCACTTAACCACGGACATGTGGACAAGTGGAGCAGGGCAGACTCAGGACTATATGACTGTGACAGCCCACTGGGTAGATGTATTGCCTCCCGCAGCAAGAACAGCAGCGGCGGCACCAGTAGCAGCATCTCGCAAACGCCAACTCGTTCCTAGGCAGGCTACACTTTGTATCACCGCTTTCCAGAAGAGGCACACAGCTGACAACCTCTTACGGAAACTGAGGAAGATCATCGCAGAATGGCTTACCCCAATTGGACTCTCCTGGGGATTTGTGACATCGGACAACGCCAGCAATATTGTGCGTGCTTTACATCTGGGCAAATTCCAGCACGTCCCATGTTTTGCACATACATTGAATTTGGTGGTGCAGAATTATTTAAAAAACGACAGGGGCATGCAAGAGATGCTGTCGGTGGCCCGAAGAATTGCGGGCCACTTTCGGCATTCAGCCACCACGTACAGAAGACTGGAGCACCACCAAACAATCCTGAACCTGCCCTGCCATCATCTGAAGCAAGAGGTGGTAACGAGGTAGAATTCAACCCTCTATATGCTTCAGAGGATGGAGGAGCAGCAAAAGGCCATTCAAGCCTATACATCTGCCCACGATATATGCAAAGGAGGGGGAATGCACCTGACTCAAGCGCAGTGGAGAATGATTTCAACGTTGTGCAAGGTTCTGCAACCCTTTGAACTTGCCACACGTAAAGTCAGTTCAGACACTGCCAGCCTGAGTCAGGTCATTCCCCTCATCAGGCTTTTGCAGAAGAAGCTGGAGACATTGAAGGAGGAGCTAAAACAGAGCGATTCCGCTAGGCATGTGGGACTTGTGGATGGAGCCCTTAATCCGCTTAACCAGGATTCACGGGTGGTCAATCAGTTGAAATCAGAGCACTACATTTTGGCCACCGTGCTCGATCCTAGATTTAAAACCTACGTTGTATCTCTCTTTCCGGCAGACACAAGTCTGCAGAGGTTCAAAGACCTACTGGTGAGAAAATTGTCAAGTCAAGCGGAACGTGACCCGTCAACATCTCCTCCTTCACATTCTCCCGCAACTGGGGGTGCGAGGAAAAGGCTAAGAATTCCGAGCCCACCCGCTGGCGGTGATGCAGGGCAGTCTGGAGCGAGTGCTGACATCTGGTCCGGACTGAAGGACCAGCCAACGATTACTGACATGTCGTCTACTGTCACTGCATATGATTCTCTCACCATTGAAAGAATGGTGGAGGATTATATGAGTGACCGCATCCAAGTAGGCACGTCAGACAGTCCGTACGTATACTGGCAGGAAAAAGAGGCAATTTGGAGGCCCTTGCACAAACTGGCTTTATTCTACCTAAGTTGCCCTCCCTCCAGTGTGTACTCCGAAAGAGTGTTTAGTGCAGCCGCTCACCTTGTCAGCAATCGGCGTACGAGGTTACTTCCAGAAAATGTGGAGAAGATGATGTTCATCAAAATGAATTATAATCAATTCCTCCGTGGAGACATTCACCAGCAATTGCCTCCAGAAAGTACACAGGGACCTGAGATGGTGGATTCCAGTGAGGACGAATTAATAATCTGTGAGGAGGGGGATGTACACAGTGAAAGGGGTGAGGAATCGGAGGATGATGATGAGGTGGACATCTTGCCTCTGTAGAGCCAGTTTGTGCAAGGAGAGATTGATTGCTTCTTTTTTGGTGGGGGCCCAAACCAACCAGTCATTTCAGTCAAAGTCGTGTGGCAGACCCTGTCGCTGAAATGATGGGTTCGTTAAAGTGTTCATGTCCTGTTTATACAACATAAGGGTGGGTGGGAGGGCCCAAGGACAATTCCATCTTGCACCTCTTTTTTCTTTCATTTTTCTTTGCATCATGTGCTGTTTGGGGACAATTTTTTTGAAGTGCCATCCTGTCTGACACTGCAGTGCCACTCCTAGATGGGCCAGGTGTTTGTGTCGGCCACTTGTGTCGCTTAGCTTAGTCACACAGCGACCTTGGTGCGCCTCTTTTTTTCTTTGCATCTTGTGCTGTTTGGGGACTATTTTTTTGAAGTGCCATCCTGTCTGACACTGCAGTGCCACTCCTAGATGGGCCAGGTGTTTGTGTCAGCCACTTGTGTCGCTTAGCTTAGTCACACAGCGACCTTGGTGCGCCTCTTTTTTTCTTTGCATCATGTGCTATTTGGGGACAATTTTTTTGAAGTGCCATCCTGTCTGACACTGCAGTGCCACTCCTAGATGGGCCAGGTGTTTGTGTCGGCCACTTGTGTCGCTTAGCTTAGTCACACAGCGACCTTGGTGCGCCTCTTTTTTTCTTTGCATCATGTGCTGTTTGGGGACTATTTTTTTGAAGTGCCATCCTGTCTGACACTGCAGTGCCACTCCTAGATGGGCCAGGTGTTTGTGTCGGCCACGTGTGTCGCTTATCTTAGTCACACAGCGACCTTGGTGCGCCTCTTTTTTTCTTTGCATCATGTGCTGTTTGGGGACTATTTTTTTGAAGTGCCATCCTGCCTGACACTGCAGTGCCGCTCCTAGATGGGCCAGGTGTTTGTGTCGGCCACTTGTGTCGCTTAGCTTAGCCATCCAGCGACCTCGGTGCAAATTTTAGGACTAAAAATAATATTGTGAGGTGTGAGGTGTTCAGAATAGACTGGAAATGAGTGGAAATTATGGTTATTGAGGTTAATAATACTATGGGATCAAAATGACCCCCAAATTCTATTATTTAAGCTTTTTTTTAGGGTTTTTTGAAAAAAACACCCGAATCCAAAACACACCCGAATCCGACAAAAAATTTTCGGTGAGGTTTTGCCAAAACGCGTCCGAATCCAAAACACGGCCGCGGAACCGAATCCAAAACCAAAACACAAAGCCCGAAAAATGTCCGGTGCACATCACTAAATTGATTACACACAATTGGAGAGATAAGATTACTAGGTGAGATCCCTGTGAGCCCCTCTGAATCATGCTTTGTTCATTCTACACAGAGCACCAGACAAAGCAGTCATGTTGGGTGCTCTACATTGGTTGCAATGTGCAAATTAGCACTATATGATAATGAGACATACAAGGATAAAATAAAAAGTGACTTAAGGGGGGTACTCACGGAGAGATCCATGCTTAAAATCTAAGCAATCTGACTAGATTGCTTAGATTTTAAGAACAGATCACTCGTGTGTACCCCCCACAGCGATAGTCGCTATCGCCGGTGCTAGATTGAGCCTGCATGCAGGCCAATCTAGCACGTTGCAAATTTCACCCGCTGGGTGAAATGAGCGGCCCCCCGTCCTCCCCCGCATCGCTCAGCACACATCTCTCCCGTGTATATGGGCCTTAAGAAGATACCCACTGCATAGAGAATTCAGGGACAGATGTATTAAGCCTGGAGAAGGCATAAGGAAGTGATAAACCAGTAATAAGTGCAAGGTGATAAACGCACCAGACAATCAGCTCCTAACTGTTAATTTACATATTAGAGCTGATTGGCTGGTGCGTTTATCACCTTGCACTTATCACTGGTTTATCACTTCCTTATGCCTTCTTCAGGTTAATACATCTGTCCTTTAATTAGCTGTTCATCCTGCCATTGAAAATACCAGGTGAGATAGCCATCTCCGGCAGACTACATAGGTTACAGGGGTCAGGGTGAGCAAGTTATAGTAGTGTAATTTATGGTGGTAAATTAGAGACAAGAAAAGGAACAGTTCAAGTGGAGACGATGAAGTGGCAGTAGGGCATGACAGCAAGAGGCAGCGTCAGCATATGGCACACCGAAATATAACTGAAACAAACAGAAATAAATTATATTTACAAATCAATATATTACAAACTGTAGATTGGCACAAAACTGATTTTTTATTTATTTATTTTAATGTCATTGGTTTTTATTGAGATTCATTTTAAAGGGGGATACAGAAAAGAAAAAAGAGGGGTACAGGGAAAATTGAACAAGGCCACAGAATTGAGACAGTTCAATAAAGAAAGAGAAAAAAAAGTGCATGGATACATACCAAATAGTAGATAATAAATAACCGTCATACAGACACGTAACAGATAAGGGTCAGTATACAATAAAGTAAAAGCTATGTAACAAAGTTGTGTATTAGAGAAGCATATAACACATAATAATAAATAATTTGAGAGATGCCTATTCTTCTTCATTTAGACTGAATTGGAGAGGGTCAGACTGGGAGGGCTGGCTAATATAATGAGCTCCCTCCACCTCTGTAAATTTGGGCCATGGCATCCAATGCATGAGTGGAGAATGTGCCGAAAATGTACACAGTATAAACTTTGTTTCCATTACATAACGAAACGAGGGTTGTTTCCAATTTTGGGTCAATGCGGCACATGCAGCTATGCAGATATGACCTAAAACAAAATGCTGATGGGAAAAAAAAATTGAGTTGGGATAAACATTCAATAGGGCTATATCAGGAGATGGAGTCAAGGAGAGGGATAATACTTTATCAATCAATTTAAACACCTCTATCAAGTAATTATGGAGGAGCGGGCATGACCAAAAGACATGGAATAGGTAGCCTACTTCACCACAGAGATGCCAGCAGAGTGTAGAACAGGAAGGCCAAATCGTATGGAGCCTGTCCGGTGTGAGATAGAGTCTATGTAGCAATTTAAAATGTAAGGCCCAAGTCTGCCTCCCAACGGTTCTTAACGTTAGATTTAGGAATAGGTAGCATATCTATAAGAAGGAAATATTTCCTTTAACACCTTTCATGAACAAACAAGCATTAACTAGAGAAATAAGTGGAGATGGAGTTCCTTTGGCATGTTAGTGGCTATTCCACCAGTGTTGTATTTGGAAATATTGAAGCATTTCAGATCGAGGAATGGAGTAACGTTCCTGAAGGCGTGAGAATGGAGAATACCGAGCCATTAAGTACATCACCCAAAGTCCTCACTACACAGGTATACCACTGTCATAGATTTAGATCAGGGATCAGTTTAGTTGCTGCACATAGGGAATCCAGGAAGACTAGAAGTTAATTTATCCCAAACCTGTAGAGAAGCTTGTGTAGAAGGAAGGAGGGTCAAACCTTGGACGTAAAGACTTAGGGGTCCACAGCAAGTCTTTTAAGGGATACATGGAACACGCTAGCCCAGGTCTGGCCAACCTGTGTCTCTCCAGCTGTTGTGAAACTACACATCCCAGCATGCACTGCCAGAGCTTTAGCTTTCTGTAATAGCAAAACTGTGGCAAGGCATGCTGGGACATGTAGTTTTCCAACAGCTGGAGAGCCGCAGTTGGCCAGGCCTACGCTAGCCCCTCTAGACACGTCCACCCAAACCCCGGATCCTCTGCTGCGTAAGCTTTAAGTTACGCCAAGAAGGAAGCATCATGGTAAAGTTAAAGATTAGGCATATTTAAACCACCTTTGTTGTTAGCCAGAACCACTCTAGAGCATGCCAATCTAGGGGGGTCGAGATGACCATACATATCTAGTTAAAAAAGTAAGCAATTGGGCAAAATCATGTTGCACTGCAGGTGGGGTAGATGTAACGTGCAGATTTGGGTGGGATATATTGTTTCTGTGCAGGGTAAATACTGGCTGCTTAATTTCTACACTGCAATTTAGATTTCCCACTCAAATCGAAGGGGGTCATTCAGATCTGATCGCTGGGCTGCGTTTTTTGCTGCCCTGTGATCAGATAGTCGCTGCCTACAGGGGGAGGGGATTTTCGCTCTGCAGGTGTGCGAACGCATATGTAGCAGAGCTGCACCAACTGATTTTGTGCAGTCTCTGAGTAGCCCAGGACTTACTCTGCGATCACATCTGGCTGTTCGGGACCGGATTTGATCTCAGATACCCTCCCTGAAAACGATTGAGCCCGTCTGCATTTTTCCGGACACTCCCTGAAAACGGTCAATCGCCACCCACAAATGGGCTCTTCCTGTCAATCTCTTTGCTAATGCCCGTGCGAATGGATCCTTTGCACAATCCCATCCCAGTGCGGTTCAGACGCATGCGCGGTTCAGATCTGATCACATGCTGTGCAAAAATGCACAGCAGCGATCAGATCTGAATGACTCCCCTAAATCTCTCTGCACATGGTACATCTGCCCTACCTGCAGTGCAATATGAGGCCGATTCAGACCTGATTGCTGCTGTGCGTTTTCTCACAGGCTGCGATCAGGTCTGAACTGCGCATGTGTATGCACCGCAATGCGCAGGCATGACGGACCGCAGCAATGGGGATTTCCGGCCAGCGACGGCATGGTGCGAAAATTCCGAACGCACCAGCGGTCACAAGGAGATTAACAGGAAGAGGGCATTTGTGGGTGGTAACTAACCGTTTTTAGGGAGTGTCTGGAAAAACACAGGAGGGACCCGGCATTTTGTGGGAGGATTTCTGACGTCAGCTCCGGCCCCGATCATCGCAGCGCTTGAGCAAGGAAAAACACAGGAGGGACCCGGCATTTTGTGGGAGGATTTCTAACGTCAGCTCCGGCCCCGATCATCGCAGCGCTTGAGCAAGTCCTGGGCTGTGCAGAGACTGCACAAACTGCTGTTTGTGCAGCTCTCCAGCACAAGCGATCGTACACCCACACACACATAATACCCTCCCCCTGTAGGCGGCGACTACCTGATCGCAGGGATGCAAAAAACGCACCCTAGCGATCAGGTCTGAATTACCCCCAAGGTATTGGCCAAATGCTAACTTTTTTGGTTTGCTAACAAACCTGAATAAGGCCCATTATTTGGTAAGTTCTTACAAACACAGTTGCAGAAATTCTCACACATATGTTGCAGTGACGTGCGGTGAAGTATTTGTCTGGGGAAGCACACATACACATATATATATATATATATATATATATCCATCTGCCCTGCCCCCCTCTCTCACCTGAGATGTGCCCCAGAGTGTAAGCGCCGCTGCCGCTGGCTGGGGAACGGAGGAGGAGGAACGAGGGGAGAGTGCTGGCCACCACATGCATTCCTGGTCTGGGCTTCCCGGGGCCGCTGCTGCTCTAGTGACTCGGGACAGCTCCAACAGGAACTTCTCCCTGCCGCGTATGTGTGATTGGGCCAGCGGATCCAGCACTGGATCCGCTGTCCAATCACATGTGCCTCGCTGGCAGGGGCGTGCTTTCCTTACCAGCGAGGCACTTGTATAAGTGCCGCTTTCCCCTCTCTGTCTAATGAGCTTTTACAGCCCAGCACTTGGCCCCGCCCCCCGCTTTGTCCCCGTTCCCACTGTCTACGGGAGGCACTAGCTATCAGTTCCTCCCAAATGTTCTAAAATGATTAGAATAATATGAAGAGGATACATATGACACATAATATGTGTCTTATGTATCTTCTTTGTATTATTTTAATCATTAATGAGGCACTGCCTCCCCTGACTGCACGTCACCTGATGTGTTGTACTGGTAGGTTGCTTTCCTTTCACCATTCTGTCCAGTTTCTCTCAAACCATCTTGATGGGGTTTAAGTCTGGAGACTGTGTTGGGCATCCCATGATTTGAAGCCTACTATCTTTTCCTTAAAGGTAATTCTGACATATGCTAGGAGGTATGCGTGTGGTCATTATCATGCCAGAGGATGCCCCTTCACAAACAAAGCATAGATTGGAGGATATTGCATGGCATCGCAAAATATTGTGGTAGCCGTTTAGTTGAAAGTTCCAGTCACTCTGTGCAATACGCCAACTTGGGTATCAGCAAAATAGCCCAAAACCTTTTTGCTTCTTCCTCATTGTTTGACATGGGGTTTATTGGCAAAGACATGCTGCCGTTTAGTAAATAAACCGCACACACTGAGGAACCATCCTCTCACCTACTCCACAGTATAAAGAACGCTGTGTGATGAAACAAAGATTTAACATTTTGATTAATCCCTCTATCTATAAGGCCTTCTTCCAGCCTTCAGTAGTCCACTGGCAGTGCTTCATCGCTCAGGCATATCTCATTTTCATTGCTGTTTAACAGCTAAAAGTTTTGAACCCATTACTTGTTGCCTGAATAGGCCCTTTGTTATAACTCTGAAATGTACATTATATTTCTGGTTTTCCTAACCTAAAGATTTTTTTTAGTGCCTCTACCGCACAGCAGTGGTTCAGGTTCAACTGAACTACCTACTAGAGATGAGCGCCGGAAACTTTTCGGGTTTTGTGTTTTGGTTTTGGGTTCGGTTCCGCGGCCGTGTTTTGGGTTCGACCGCGTTTTGGCAAAACCTCACCGAATTTTTTTTGTCGGATTCGGGTGTGTTTTGGATTCGGGTGTTTTTTTCAAAAAACCCTAAAAAACAGCTTAAATCATAGAATTTGGGGGTCATTTTGATCCCAAAGTATTATTAATAGAGATGAGCGGGTTCGGTTTCTCTGAAACCGAACCCGCACGAACTTCATGTTTTTTTCACGGGTCCGAGCAGACTCGGATCCTCCCGCCTTGCTCGGTTAACCCGAGCGCGCCCGAACGTCATCATGACGCTGTCGGATTCTCGCGAGACTCGGATTCTATATAAGGAGCCGCGCGTCGCCGCCATTTTCACACGTGCATTGAGATTGATAGGGAGAGGACGTGGCTGGCGTCCTCTCCATTAGAAATTAGATTAGAAGAGAGAGAGAGATTGTGCAGAGTCAGACAGAGTTTACCACAGTGACCAGTGCAGTTGTTGTTAGTTAACTTTTATTTATTTTAATATAATATATCCGTTCTCTGCTATATCCGTTCTCTGCCTGAAAAAAAACGATACACAGCAGCAGCCAGTCACACAGTGTGACTCAGTCTGTGTGCACTCAGCTCAGCCCAGTGTGCTGCACATCAATGTATAAAAGGCAAAGCTTATAATAATTGTGGGGGAGACTGGGGAGCACTGCAGGTTGTTATAGCAGGAGCCCCCAGGAGTACATAATATTATATTAATTTAAAATTAAACAGTGCACACTTTTGCTGCAGGAGTGCCACTGCCAGTGTGACTAGTGGTGACCAGTGCCTGACCACCAGTATAGTAGTATATTGTTGTATGTATTGTATACTATCTCTTTATCAACCAGTCTATATTAGCAGCAGACACAGTACAGTGCGGTAGTTCACGGCTGTGGCTACCTCTGTGTCGGCAGTCGGAACTCGGCAGGCAGTCCGTCCATCCATAATTGTATTACAATATATACCACCTAACCGTGGTATTTTTTTTTCTTTCTTTATACCGTCGTCATAGTGTCATACTAGTTGTTACGAGTATACTACTATCTCTTTATCAACCAGTGTACAGTGCGGTAGTTCACGGCTGTGGCTACCTCTGTGTCGGCAGTCGGCAGGCAGTCCGTCCATCCATAATTGTATTATTATTATAATATATACCACCTAACCGTGGTTTTTTTTTCATTCTTTATACCGTCATAGTGTCATACTAGTTGTTACGAGTATACTACTATCTCTTTATCAACCAGTGTACAGTGCGGTAGTTCACGGCTGTGGCTACCTCTGTGTCGGCAGTCGGCAGGCAGTCCGTCCATCCATAATTGTATTATTATTATAATATATACCACCTAACCGTGGTTTTTTTTTCATTCTTTATACCGTCGTCATAGTGTCATACTAGTTGTTACGAGTATACTACTATCTCTTTATCAACCAGTGTACAGTGCGGTAGTTCACGGCTGTGGCTACCTCTGTGTCGGCAGTCGGCAGGCAGTCCGTCCATCCATAATTGTATTATTATTATAATATATACCACCGAACCGTGGTTTTTTTTTCATTCTTTATACCGTCGTCATAGTGTCATACTAGTTGTTACGAGTATACTACTATCTCTTTATCAACCAGTGTACAGTGCGGTAGTTCACGGCTGTGGCTACCTCTGTGTCGGCAGTCGGCAGGCAGTCCGTCCATCCATAATTGTATTATTATTATAATATATACCACCTAACCGTGGTTTTTTTTTCATTCTTTATACCGTCGTCATAGTGTCATACTAGTTGTTACGAGTATACTACTATCTCTTTATCAACCAGTGTACAGTGCGGTAGTTCACGGCTGTGGCTACCTCTGTGTCGGCAGTCGGCAGGCAGTCCGTCCATCCATAATTGTATTATTATTATAATATATACCACCTAACCGTGTTTTTTTTATACCACCTAACCAAGGCAGTCCGTCCATAATTGTATACTAGTATCCAATCCATCCATCTCCATTGTTTACCTGAGGTGCCTTTTAGTTCTGCCTATAAAATATGGAGAACAAAAAAGTTGAGGTTCCAAAATTAGGGAAAGATCAAGATCCACTTCCACCTCGTGCTGAAGCTGCTGCCACTAGTCATGGCCGAGACGATGAAATGCCAGCAACGTCGTCTGCCAAGGCCGATGCCCAATGTCATAGTACAGAGCATGTCAAATCCAAAACACCAAATATCAGAAAAAAAAGGACTCCAAAACCTAAAATAAAATTGTCGGAGGAGAAGCGTAAACTTGCCAATATGCCATTTACCACACGGAGTGGCAAGGAACGGCTGAGGCCCTGGCCTATGTTCATGGCTAGTGGTTCAGCTTCACATGAGGATGGAAGCACTCAGCCTCTCGCTAGAAAACTGAAAAGACTCAAGCTGGCAAAAGCACCGCAAAGAACTGTGCGTTCTTTGAAATCCCAAATCCACAAGGAGAGTCCAATTGTGTCGTTTGCGATGCCTGACCTTCCCAACACTGGACGTGAAGAGCATGCGCCTTCCACTATTTGCATGCCCCCTGCAAGTGCTGGAAGGAGCACCCGCAGTCCAGTTCCTGATAGTCAGATTGAAGATGTCAGTGTTGAAGTACACCAGGATGAGGAGGATATGGGTGTTGCTGGCGCTGGGGAGGAAATTGACCAGGAGGATTCTGATGGTGAGGTGGTTTGTTTAAGTCAGGCACCCGGGGAGACACCTGTTGTCCGTGGGAGGAATATGGCCGTTGACATGCCAGGTGAAAATACCAAAAAAATCAGCTCTTCGGTGTGGAGGTATTTCACCAGAAATGCGGACAACAGGTGTCAAGCCGTGTGTTCCCTTTGTCAAGCTGTAATAAGTAGGGGTAAGGACGTTAACCACCTCGGAACATCCTCCCTTATACGTCACCTGCAGCGCATTCATAATAAGTCAGTGACAAGTTCAAAAACTTTGGGTGACAGCGGAAGCAGTCCACTGACCAGTAAATCCCTTCCTCTTGTAACCAAGCTCACGCAAACCACCCCACCAACTCCCTCAGTGTCAATTTCCTCCTTCCCCAGGAATGCCAATAGTCCTGCAGGCCATGTCACTGGCAAGTCTGACGAGTCCTCTCCTGCCTGGGATTCCTCCGATGCATCCTTGCGTGTAACGCCTACTGCTGCTGGCGCTGCTGTTGTTGCCGCTGGGAGTCGATGGTCATCCCAGAGGGGAAGTCGTAAGCCCACTTGTACTACTTCCAGTAAGCAATTGACTGTTCAACAGTCCTTTGCGAGGAAGATGAAATATCACAGCAGTCATCCTACTGCAAAGCGGATAACTGAGTCCTTGACAACTATGTTGGTGTTAGACGTGCGTCCGGTATCCGCCGTTAGTTCACAGGGAACTAGACAATTTATTGAGGCAGTGTGCCCCCGTTACCAAATACCATCTAGGTTCCACTTCTCTAGGCAGGCGATACCGAGAATGTACACGGACGTCAGAAAAAGACTCACCAGTGTCCTAAAAAATGCAGTTGTACCCAATGTCCACTTAACCACGGACATGTGGACAAGTGGAGCAGGGCAGGGTCAGGACTATATGACTGTGACAGCCCACTGGGTAGATGTATGGACTCCCGCCGCAAGAACAGCAGCGGCGGCACCAGTAGCAGCATCTCGCAAACGCCAACTCTTTCCTAGGCAGGCTACGCTTTGTATCACCGCTTTCCAGAATACGCACACAGCTGAAAACCTCTTACGGCAACTGAGGAAGATCATCGCGGAATGGCTTACCCCAATTGGACTCTCCTGTGGATTTGTGGCATCGGACAACGCCAGCAATATTGTGTGTGCATTAAATATGGGCAAATTCCAGCACGTCCCATGTTTTGCACATACCTTGAATTTGGTGGTGCAGAATTTTTTAAAAAACGACAGGGGCGTGCAAGAGATGCTGTCGGTGGCCAGAAAAATTGCGGGACACTTTCGGCGTACAGGCACCACGTACAGAAGACTGGAGCACCACCAAAAACTACTGAACCTGCCCTGCCATCATCTGAAGCAAGAAGTGGTAACGAGGTGGAATTCAACCCTCTATATGCTTCAGAGGTTGGAGGAGCAGCAAAAGGCCATTCAAGCCTATACAATTGAGCACGATATAGGAGATGGAATGCACCTGTCTCAAGTGCAGTGGAGAATGATTTCAACGTTGTGCAAGGTTCTGATGCCCTTTGAACTTGCCACACGTGAAGTCAGTTCAGACACTGCCAGCCTGAGTCAGGTCATTCCCCTCATCAGGCTTTTGCAGAAGAAGCTGGAGGCATTGAAGAAGGTGCTAACACGGAGCGATTCCGCTAGGCATGTGGGACTTGTGGATGCAGCCCTTAATTCGCTTAACAAGGATTCACGGGTGGTCAATCTGTTGAAATCAGAGCACTACATTTTGGCCACCGTGCTCGATCCTAGATTTAAAGCCTACCTTGGATCTCTCTTTCCGGCAGACACAGGTCTGCTGGGGTTGAAAGACCTGCTGGTGACAAAATTGTCAAGTCAAGCGGAACGCGACCTGTCAACATCTCCTCCTTCACATTCTCCCGCAACTGGGGGTGCGAGGAAAAGGCTCAGAATTCCGAGCCCACCCGCTGGCGGTGATGCAGGGCAGTCTGGAGCGACTGCTGATGCTGACATCTGGTCCGGACTGAAGGACCTGACAACGATTACGGACATGTCGTCTACTGTCACTGCATATGATTCTCTCAACATTGATAGAATGGTGGAGGATTATATGAGTGACCGCATCCAAGTAGGCACGTCACACAGTCCGTACTTATACTGGCAGGAAAAAGAGGCAATTTGGAGGCCCTTGCACAAACTGGCTTTATTCTACCTAAGTTGCCCTCCCACAAGTGTGTACTCCGAAAGAGTGTTTAGTGCCGCCGCTCACCTTGTCAGCAATCGGCGTACGAGGTTACATCCAGAAAATGTGGAGAAGATGATGTTCATTAAAATGAATTATAATCAATTCCTCCGCGGAGACATTGACCAGCAGCAATTGCCTCCACAAAGTACACAGGGAGCTGAGATGGTGGATTCCAGTGGGGACGAATTGATAATCTGTGAGGAGGGGGATGTACACGGTGATATATCGGAGGGTGAAGATGAGGTGGACATCTTGCCTCTGTAGAGCCAGTTTGTGCAAGGAGAGATTAATTGCTTCTTTTTTGGGGGGGGTCCAAACCAACCCGTCATATCAGTCACAGTCGTGTGGCAGACCCTGTCACTGAAATGATGGGTTGGTTAAAGTGTGCATGTCCTGTTTTGTTTATACAACATAAGGGTGGGTGGGAGGGCCCAAGGATAATTCCATCTTGCACCTCTTTTTTCTTTTCTTTTTCTTTGCATCATGTGCTGATTGGGGAGGGTTTTTTGGAAGGGACATCCTGCGTGACACTGCAGTGCCACTCCTAGATGGGCCCGGTGTTTGTGTCGGCCACTAGGGTCGCTAATCTTACTCACACAGCTACCTCATTGCGCCTCTTTTTTTCTTTGCGTCATGTGCTGTTTGGGGAGGGTTTTTTGGAAGGGACATCCTGCGTGACACTGCAGTGCCACTCCTAGATGTGCCCGGTGTTTGTGTCGGCCACTAGGGTCGCTAATCTTACTCACACAGTCAGCTACCTCATTGCGCCTCTTTTTTTCTTTGCGTCATGTGCTGTTTGGGGAGGGTTTTTTGGAAGGGCCATCCTGCGTGACACTGCAGTGCCACTCCTAGATGGGCCCGGTGTTTGTGTCTGCCACTAGGGTCGCTAATCTTACTCACACAGCTACCTCATTGCGCCTCTTTTTTTCTTTGCGTCATGTGCTGTTTGGGGAGGGTTTTTTGGAAGGGACATCCTGCGTGACACTGCAGTGCCACTCCTAGATGGGCCCGGTGTTTGTGTCGGCCACTAGGGTCGCTTATCTTTCTCACACAGCTACCTCATTGCGCCTCTTTTTTTCTTTGCGTCATGTGCTGTTTGGGGAGGGTTTTTTGGAAGGGACATCCTGCGTGACACTGCAGTGCCACTCCTAGATGGGCCCGGTGTTTGTGTCGGCCACTAGGGTCGCTTATCTTTCTCACACAGTCAGCTACCTCATTGCGCCTCTTTTTTTCTTTGCGTCATGTGCTGTTTGGGGAGGGTTTTTTGGAAGGGACATCCTGCGTGACACTGCAGTGCCACTCCTAGATGGGCCCGGTGTTTGTGTCGGCCACTAGGGTCGCTAATCTTACTCACACAGCTACCTCATTGCGCCTCTTTTTTTCTTTGCGTCATGTGCTGTTTGGGGAGGGTTTTTTGGAAGGGACATCCTGCGTGACACTGCAGTGCCACTCCTAGATGGGCCCGGTGTTTGTGTCGGCCACTAGGGTCGCTTATCTTACTCACACAGCGACCTCGGTGCAAATTTTAGGACTAAAAATAATATTGTGAGGTGTGATGTGTTCAGAATAGGCTGAAAATGAGTGTAAATTATGTTTTTTGAGGTTAATAATACTTTGGGATCAAAATTACCCCCAAATTCTATGATTTAAGCTGTTTTTTAGTGTTTTTTGAAAAAAACACCCGAATCCAAAACACACCCGAATCCGACAAAAAAAATTCGGTGAGGTTTTGCCAAAACGCGGTCGAACCCAAAACACGGCCGCGGAACCGAACCCAAAACCAAAACACAAAACCCGAAAAATTTCCGGCGCTCATCTCTAATTATTAACCTCAAAAACCATAATTTACACTCATTTTCAGTCTATTCTGAATACCTCACACCTCACAATATTATTTTTAGTCCTAAAATTTGCACCGAGGTCGCTGTGTGAGTAAGATAAGCGACCCTAGTGGCCGACACAAACACCGGGCCCATCTAGGAGTGGCACTGCAGTGTCACGCAGGATGTCCCTTCCAAAAAACCCTCCCCAAACAGCACATGACGCAAAGAAAAAAAGAGGCGCAATGAGGTAGCTGTGTGAGTAAGATAAGCGACCCTAGTGGCCGACACAAACACCGGGCCCATCTAGGAGTGGCACTGCAGTGTCACGCAGGATGTCCCTTCCAAAAAACCCTCCCCAAACAGCACATGACGCAAAGAAAAAAAGAGGCGCAATGAGGTAGCTGACTGTGTGAGTAAGATAAGCGACCCTAGTGGCCGACACAAACACCGGGCCCATCTAGGAGTGGCACTGCAGTGTCACGCAGGATGGCCCTTCCAAAAAACCCTCCCCAAACAGCACATGACGCAAAGAAAAAAAGAGGCGCAATGAGGTAGCTGACTGTGTGAGTAAGATAAGCGACCCTAGTGGCCGACACAAACACCGGGCCCATCTAGGAGTGGCACTGCAGTGTCACGCAGGATGGCCCTTCCAAAAAACCCTCCCCAAACAGCACATGACGCAAAGAAAAAAAGAGGCGCAATGAGGTAGCTGACTGTGTGAGTAAGATAAGCGACCCTAGTGGCCGACACAAACACCGGGCCCATCTAGGAGTGGCACTGCAGTGTCACGCAGGATGGCCCTTCCAAAAAACCCTCCCCAAACAGCACATGACGCAAAGAAAAAAAGAGGCGCAATGAGGTAGCTGACTGTGTGAGTAAGATAAGCGACCCTAGTGGCCGACACAAACACCGGGCCCATCTAGGAGTGGCACTGCAGTGTCACGCAGGATGGCCCTTCCAAAAAACCCTCCCCAAACAGCACATGACGCAAAGAAAAATAAAAGAAAAAAGAGGTGCAAGATGGAATTGTCCTTGGGCCCTCCCACCCACCCTTATGTTGTATAAACAGGACATGCACACTTTAACCAACCCATCATTTCAGTGACAGGGTCTGCCACACGACTGTGACTGATATGACGGGTTGGTTTGGACCCCCCCCAAAAAAGAAGCAATTAATCTCTCCTTGCACAAACTGGCTCTACAGAGGCAAGATGTCCACCTCATCATCATCCTCCGATATATCACCGTGTACATCCCCCTCCTCACAGATTATCAATTCGTCCCCACTGGAATCCACCATCTCAGCTCCCTGTGTACTTTGTGGAGGCAATTGCTGCTGGTCAATGTCTCCGCGGAGGAATTGATTATAATTCATTTTAATGAACATCATCTTCTCCACATTTTCTGGATGTAACCTCGTACGCCGATTGCTGACAAGGTGAGCGGCGGCACTAAACACTCTTTCGGAGTACACACTTGTGGGAGGGCAACTTAGGTAGAATAAAGCCAGTTTGTGCAAGGGCCTCCAAATTGCCTCTTTTTCCTGCCAGTATAAGTACGGACTGTGTGACGTGCCTACTTGGATGCGGTCACTCATATAATCCTCCACCATTCTTTCAATGTTGAGAGAATCATATGCAGTGACAGTAGACAACATGTCCGTAATCGTTGTCAGGTCCTTCTGTCCGGACCAGATGTCAGCATCAGCAGTCGCTCCAGACTGCCCTGCATCACCGCCAGCGGGTGGGCTCGGAATTCTGAGCCTTTTCCTCGCACCCCCAGTTGCGGGAGAATGTGAAGGAGGAGATGTTGACAGGTCGCGTTCCGCTTGACTTGACAATTTTCTCACCAGCAGGTCTTTCAACCCCAGCAGACTTGTGTCTGCCGTAAAGAGAGATCCAAGGTAGGTTTTAAATCTAGGATCGAGCACGGTGGCCAAAATGTAGTGCTCTGATTTCAACAGATTGACCACCCGTGAATCCTTGTTAAGCGAATTAAGGGCTCCATCCACAAGTCCCACATGCCTAGCGGAATCGCTCCGTGTTAGCTCCTCCTTCAATGTCTCCAGCTTCTTCTGCAAAAGCCTGATGAGGGGAATGACCTGACTCAGGCTGGCAGTGTCTGAACTGACTTCACGTGTGGCAAGTTCAAAGGGCATCAGAACCTTGCACAACGTTGAAATCATTCTCCACTGCACTTGAGACAGGTGCATTCCACCTCCTATATCGTGCTCAATTGTATAGGCTTGAATGGCCTTTTGCTGCTCCTCCAACCTCTGAAGCATATAGAGGGTTGAATTCCACCTCGTTACCACTTCTTGCTTCAGATGATGGCAGGGCAGGTTCAGTAGTTTTTGGTGGTGCTCCAGTCTTCTGTACGTGGTGCCTGTACGCCGAAAGTGTCCCGCAATTCTTCTGGCCACCGACAGCATCTCTTGCACGCCCCTGTCGTTTTTTAAAAAATTCTGCACCACCAAATTCAAGGTATGTGCAAAACATGGGACGTGCTGGAATTTGCCCATATTTAATGCACACACAATATTGCTGGCGTTGTCCGATGCCACAAATCCACAGGAGAGTCCAATTGGGGTAAGCCATTCTGCGATGATCTTCCTCAGTTGCCGTAAGAGGTTTTTAGCTGTGTGCGTATTCTGGAAAGCGGTGATACAAAGCGTAGCCTGCCTAGGAAAGAGTTGGCGTTTGCGAGATGCTGCTACTGGTGCCGCCGCTGCTGTTCTTGCGGCGGGAGTCCATACATCTACCCAGTGGGCTGTCACAGTCATATAGTCCTGACCCTGCCCTGCTCCACTTGTCCACATGTCCGTGGTTAAGTGGACATTGGGTACAACTGCATTTTTTAGGACACTGGTGAGTCTTTTTCTGACGTCCGTGTACATTCTCGGTATCGCCTGCCTACAGAAGTGGAACCTAGATGGTATTTGGTAACGGGGGCACACTGCCTCAATAAATTGTCTAGTTCCCTGTGAACTAACGGCGGATACCGGACGCACGTCTAACACCAACATAGTTGTCAAGGCCGCAGTTATCCGCTTTGCAGCAGGATGACTGCTGTGATATTTCATCTTCCTCGCAAAGGACTGTTGGACAGTCAATTGCTTACTGGAAGTAGTACAAGTGGGCTTACGACTTCCCCTCTGGGATGACCATCGACTCCCAGCAGCAACAACAGCAGCGCCAGCAGCAGTAGGCGTTACACGCAAGGATGCATCGGAGGAATCCCAGGCAGGAGAGGACTCGTCAGAATTGCCAGTGACATGGCCTGCAGGACTATTGGCATTCCTGGGGAAGGAGGAAATTGACACTGAGGGAGTTGGTGGGGTGGTTTGCGTGAGCTTGGTTACAAGAGGAAGGGATTTACTGGTCAGTGGACTGCTTCCGCTGTCGCCCAAAGTTTTTGAACTTGTCACTGACTTATTATGAATGCGATGCAGGTGACGTATAAGGGAGGATGTTCCGAGGTGGTTAACGTCCTTACCCCTACTTATTACAGCTTGACAAAGGGAACACACGGCTTGACAAATGTTGTCCGCATTTCTGGTGAAATACTTCCACACCGAAGAGCTGATTTTTTTGGTATTTTCACCAGGCATGTCAACGGCCATATTCCTCCCACGGACAACAGGTGTCTCCCCGGGTGCCTGACTTAAACAAACCACCTCACCATCAGAATCCTCCTGGTCAATTTCCTCCCCAGCGCCAGCAACACCCATATCCTCCTCATCCTGGTGTACTTCAACACTGACATCTTCAATCTGACTATCAGGAACTGGACTGCGGGTGCTCCTTCCAGCACTTGCAGGGGGCGTGCAAATGGTGGAAGGCGCATGCTCTTCACGTCCAGTGTTGGGAAGGTCAGGCATCGCAACCGACACAATTGGACTCTCCTTGTGGATTTGGGATTTCGAAGAACGCACAGTTCTTTGCGGTGCTTTTGCCAGCTTGAGTCTTTTCAGTTTTCTAGCGAGAGGCTGAGTGCTTCCATCCTCATGTGAAGCTGAACCACTAGCCATGAACATAGGCCAGGGCCTCAGCCGTTCCTTGCCACTCCGTGTGGTAAATGGCATATTGGCAAGTTTACGCTTCTCCTCCGACAATTTTATTTTAGGTTTTGGAGTCCTTTTTTTACTGATATTTGGTGTTTTGGATTTGACATGCTCTGTACTATGACATTGGGCATCGGCCTTGGCAGACGACGTTGCTGGCATTTCATCGTCTCGGCCATGACTAGTGGCAGCAGCTTCAGCACGAGGTGGAAGTGGATCTTGATCTTTCCCTAATTTTGGAACCTCAACATTTTTGTTCTCCATATTTTAATAGGCACAACTAAAAGGCACCTCAGGTAAACAATGGAGATCGATGGATACTAGTATACAATTATGGATGGACTGCCGAGTGCCGACACAGAGGTAGCTACAGCCGTGGACTATTGTACTGTACTGTGTCTGCTGCTAATATAGACTGGATGATAATGAGATGTAGTATGTATGTATAAAGAAGAAAAAAAAAAAAAAACACGGGTAGGTGGTATACAATTATGGATGGACTGCCGAGTGCCGACACAGAGGTAGCTACAGCCGTGGACTACTGTACTGTGTCTGCTGCTAATATAGACTGGTTGATAAAGAGATGTAGTATGTATGTATAAAGAAGAAAGAAAAAAAAACCACGGGTAGGTGGTATACAATTATGGATGGACTGCCGAGTGCCGACACAGAGGTAGCTACAGCCGTGGACTACCGTACTGTGTCTGCTGCTAATATAGACTGGTTGATAATGAGATGTAGTATGTATAAAGAAGAAAGAAAAAAAAACCCACGGGTAGGTGGTATACAATTATGGACGGACTGCCGAGTGCCGACACAGAGGTAGCTACAGCCGTGGACTACCGTACTGTACTGTGTCTGCTGCTAATATAAACTGGATGATAATGAGATGTAGTATGTATAAAGAAGAAAGAAAAAAAAACCACGGGTAGGTGGTATACAATTATGGATGGACTGCCGAGTGCCGACACAGAGGTAGCTACAGCCGTGGACTACCGTACTGTGTCTGCTGCTAATATAGACTGGTTGATAAAGAGATGTAGTATGTATGTATAAAGAAGAAAGAAAAAAAAACCACGGGTAGGTGGTATACAATTATGGACGGACTGCCGAGTGCCGACACAGAGGTAGCTACAGCCGTGGACTACCGTACTGTACTGTGTCTGCTGCTAATATAGACTGGTTGATAAAGAGATGTAGTATGTATGTATAAAGAAGAAAGAAAAAAAAACCACGGGTAGGTGGTATACAATTATGGATGGACTGCCGAGTGCCGACACAGAGGTAGCTACAGCCGTGGACTACTGTACTGTGTCTGCTGCTAATATAGACTGGTTGATAAAGAGATGTAGTATGTATGTATAAAGAAGAAAGAAAAAAAAACCACGGGTAGGTGGTATACAATTATGGACGGACTGCCGAGTGCCGACACAGAGGTAGCTACAGCCGTGGACTACCGTACAGTACTGTGTCTGCTGCTAATATAGACTGGTTGATAAAGAGATGTAGTATGTATGTAAAAAGAAGAAAGAAAAAAAAACCACGGGTAGGTGGTATACAATTATGGATGGACTGCCGAGTGCCGACACAGAGGTAGCTACAGCCGTGGACTACTGTACTGTGTCTGCTGCTAATATAGACTGGTTGATAAAGAGATGTAGTATGTATGTATAAAGAAGAAAGAAAAAAAAAACACGGGTAGGTGGTATACAATTATGGACGGACTGCCGAGTGCCGACACAGAGGTAGCTACAGCCGTGGACTACCGTACTGTACTGTGTCTGCTGCTAATATAGACTGGTTGATAAAGAGATGTAGTATGTATGTATAAAGAAGAAAGAAAAAAAAACCACGGGTAGGTGGTATACAATTATGGATGGACTGCCGAGTGCCGACACAGAGGTAGCTACAGCCGTGGACTACTGTACTGTGTCTGCTGCTAATATAGACTGGTTGATAAAGAGATGTAGTATGTATGTATAAAGAAGAAAGAAAAAAAAACCCACGGGTAGGTGGTATACAATTATGGATGGACTGCCGAGTGCCGACACAGAGGTAGCTACAGCCGTGAACTACCGTACTGTGTCTGCTGCGACTGGATGATAAATAATGATATAAAAAATATATATATATCACTACTGCAGCCGGACAGGTATATATTATATAATGACGGACCTGCTGGACACTGTCTGTCAGCAGAATGAGTTTTTTATAGAATAAAAAAAAAAACACCACACAAGTCACACGACGAGTGTTTAACTTTTTCAGGCAATCACAATATAGTATACTACTAACTATACTGGTGGTCAGTGTGGTCAGGTCACTGGTCAGTCACACTGGCAGTGGCACTCCTGCAGCAAAAGTGTGCACTGTTTAATTTTAATAATATGTACTCCTGGCTCCTGCTATAACCTATAACAGGCACTGCTCCCCAGTCTCCCCCACAATTATAAGCTGTGTGAGCACAGTCAGATATATACATAGATGATGCAGCACACTGGGCTGAGCAGTGCACACAGATATGGTATGTGACTGAGTCACTGTGTATCATTTTTTTCAGGCAGAGAACGGATTATATTAAATAAAACTGCACTGTCTGGTGGTCACTGTGGTCAGTCACTACTAAACTCTGCACTCTCTACAGTACTCCTAAGCTCCAGTAAATCAAGTGTCTCTGTCTCAAATCAATCTCACTCTCTCTCTTCTAATCTAAATGGAGAGGACGCCAGCCACGTCCTCTCCCTATCAATCTCAATGCACGTGTGAAAATGGCGGCGACGCGCGGCTCCTTATATAGAATCCGAGTCTCGCGAGAATCCGACAGCGTCATGATGACGTTCGGGCGCGCTCGGGTTAACCGAGCAAGGCGGGAAGATCCGAGTCGCTCGGACCCGTGAAAAAAAACATGAAGTTCGGGCGGGTTCGGATTCCGAGGAACCGAACCCGCTCATCTCTACTACCTACCTCTATGTCTGTCTGTTTTTACCCAGTTTTGTTCTATTACTGTTGTTCTAATTGTAAAGTGCAACGGAATATGCTGCGCTATATAAGAAACTGTTAATAAATAAATAAATAAACTGGAAAAAAGGGGGTGCTCTACAATTTTTGATGGCAGTGTAGATTGTATGCTAGAAGCATGTTCCTCTTAATTCCTTTTCTGGGTGTTAAGTCCCAGTTTTGTTTAATTACTGTTTGCTTCCAATTGTAAAGAATAATGGAATATGCTCATGCTAAATAAATAAATGTTGTTATTAATAATAATAATAATAATAATAATAATAATAATATAGTAGTACTAAACAAAATTAATTCTCAATGAAAGCACTGTATAACAAGGCACTGCTTAGCAAGTATAATTGATGACCTCTGGAAGGTTGAGGTTATCTTGTCATCTGTTTTTCTAATGACCTCTGTTCTATGTGTTCAAAATAACCATTTGTGATGCCAATGATCAAAGGCTTAGAGGCATGCTCACAGAAATGTTTATTTACAACTTTGAAAATCAGATCAGTAATCAAAGTAATCAGGAGAAAGTAATGGAAACTAACAAAAGAAACAAAAGTTTAAAAATAAAGATGTAACACAATATGAAAATTACATCTTGGCTTGACACAAGGGCCAGACAAATGTGTAACATAAAATGTACATGTGATGCATGTATGAGACTTGTATAGGTGGAAACAGTGTCACAAGGGTTGTTGGACGATTATTTATGTCCTCTTCAACAGTAATAAAAAAGTAAATGTGTGAACAATTGATTGGAAGACTTGTTCAGTATGGAACGTGCACTCACCACTCAGCAAGTCATACTTTTGGTTCTTAGTTTATTCTGTCCCAGTTAAGTGAACAAACAAACAGACAGTTTTGCTCATGGCTTCAGCCGGATGCAGTTAAAATGCCAGTTGTCGGTATCCCGGCATTCAGGATACTGACGCTGAAACCATGACAGCTGGAACCCTGGTGCACCAGGGATATTCCCATTCGTGGATGTCCACGACACCCATAGAGTGGGAATAGATTCTGTGGCAAGCACAGCGAGCCGAACCTGGAGCATGGCGAGTGCAGCGAGCCCACAACGGTACTCTTAGCGCTGGCCTGCTGCCGGCAGTCTAACGGGCAATATGCCACTGTCGGGATATTTACGGCCGGCATCCCGCCCGCCGGGATAACATGTAACCCGCTTCAGCAGGCAGGGGCGGATTGGCCATAGGGCTCACCAGGAAGATTCCTGGTAGGCCGACATGGCTACACAGAATGTTATACGTCTTGTACTGCCCATGTCGGGCCACTTCTACAAAATTTTACAGGACCATTTTTACGGGTCTATTTACTAAGCCTTGGATGGAGATAAAGTTGCTGGAGATAAATTACCAGCCAATCAGCTTGAAACTGCCATGCAACAGGCTGTGTTTGAAAAATGACAGTTAGGAGCCGATTGGCTGGTACTTAATCGCCAGTGACTTTATCTCCATCCAAGGCTTAGTAAATAGACCCCTTAAGTTCCCAATCCACCCTTGGTCTCAGACACAACTGACACAAGGAAGGCAGCAACTGTGTACAATCAGGCCCTATGAGGAGCGATCCCACCCCTCTCAACAGACCCGATCCCCTCATCAGACTGCACCTCCATTAGGGCTTCTTCCATAAATTTCCCAGGCTGGTTTTCCATCCCAAACTACCTCTGTCAACAGGGATTATTGGTCCCATCTACAGGCTGTAATTTGTCAGAAGACTAAAATGTTTACAGGCCCACATCACTGAATCTGTAGCATACCCTCCAACTGTACCTTTTTGGCCGGTACAGTACCGTTTTTTTATGTACCGGCCAAAAGGGACTATGTACCAGTTTTCAGCGTCTGTCATTCCTATTGAAGCATATGAGAGCGCCACTCAGCCACGACCCCATTACCCGTAATCACGCCCGCTTCCCTTATTTGTACCAATTTTCAGCTCGGCAGTGTTGGAGGGTATGCTGTAGCCAGTAAGAGAATGTTTATAACACTAAAGTTACAATTGTGCTGTCAATGTCTATTACACAGGGCCGGCGCTACCATTAGGCAGCTTTAGGCAACTGCCTAGAGCGCCGGCCGCTGGAGGGTGGTGTTAAGTCAGCAGCTCAACATTAATATGAGGGATGAGCACCCGCCACTGTCCTTCCGCAACCCACAGCACCGTCTTTTTTTGTTTTAAATATATTTCTGCGGGTTCTGGAGGGGCGGGGAGGATTGAGCTTAAATGCCGTCAATTAATTAGAGCCAGCGGCCGCCCGCCCTTCACCAGCAGTAGCCGCCCGCCAGCTGCAGCGTCAACCACACTTATGGAGTCGGAGGCTGCAATGGGAGCAGTGTCTCCCCGGCAGCGTCAGCAGCAGCAGTGCTAACCCAGTCGGCGCCGTGAGGCGGGAGATGGTGACAGCAGCGGGGAGCAGTAATCCAGCGATACGGCTTCCAGCGGTAATATGCAGATGCCCCTTTGTTGCGATGGTGAGGCACCCAGAATAGTGGCTGCCTGGAGTCACACCCCAGGGAGGTGGTAGTGACCAAAGTCTGCCCTGGATGGGGGCGGAGGTGGGTTGGAGTTGTGTATGAAGACAGTGTATATATGGATGGATGGATGTATTCAGTGTATGGCTGTTTATATGTATGTATGGGGGCAGTGTATGGCTGTATGTATGGAGGCAGTGTATGGCTGTATGTATGTATGTAGGCAGTGTATTGCTGTATGTATGGAGGCAGTGTATGGCGGTATGTATGTAGGTAGTGTATGGCTGTATGTATGTATGTAGGCAGTGTATGGCTGTATGTATGGAGGCAGTGTATGTATGTATGTAGGTAGTGTATGGCTGTATGTATGTATGTAGGCAGTGTATGGCTGTATGTATGGAGGCAGTGTATGTATGTATGTAGGTAGTGTATGGCTGTATGTATGTATGTAGGCAGTGTATGGCTGTATGTATGAAACAGTAAGTGCGAACCTTGATCAGGGTAAGGAGGTGGATATAATCTTTTTAGACTTTACCAAAGCTTTCGACACAGTACCACACATGCAACTTATCTATAAGCTACAAGAAACAGGGCTAGGGAGCACAATATGCACTTGGGTCAGTAATTGGTTAGATAATACTGAGCAGCGCGTTGTGGTCAATGGATAATTTTCAAATTGGACTAAAGTACTAAGTGGTGTGCCACAAGGGACTGTACTTGGACCACTTTTGTTCAACATTTTCATCAATGATCTAACAGTAGTTCTAGAGAGCATGGTGTTAATTTTCGCAGACGATACCAAATTGTGTAAGGTTATAAATACGGAGGGGGATGCTGAGTCTCTTCAGAACGACTTAATTAAACTGGAAGCATGGGCAGCAAAATGGAGAATGAGATTCAACACAGACAAGGTAATGCACTGTGGGGCCAAGACCAGAAATTACACCTACATACTAAATGGGGTAATACTAGGGGATTCTGTACTTGAAAAAGACTTAGTAGTTTACATAGATAACAAATTAAGCAGAGGTACCCAAAGTAGGAGTGCAGCAAAGAAGGCTAATAAGATATTAGCATGCATAAAACGGGGAATTGATGCAAGGGACGAGAGTATTATACTCCCATTATATAAATCAGGCCACATCTTGAATACTGTGTGCAATTTTGGGCACCATATTACAAAAAGGATATCCTGGAGCTAGAAGAGGTTCAGAGGCGGGCGACCAAACTAATCAAGGGCATGGAGACGCAGGAATATGAGGAAAGGCTTGCAAGGCTAGGCATGTTTACATTGGAAAAGAGGAGACTAAGAGGGGACATGATCAACATCTACAAATATATAAGGGGTCAATACACAGAGCTCGGGAGGTACCTGTTTTCTATAAGATCAGCACAGAGGACACGTGGTCACTCGCTTAGGTTAGAGGAGGGGAGTTTCCGCACATCGAGGCGAAAAGGTTTTTTCACAGTAAGGACAATACGTGTTTGGAATTCCCTGCCTGAGAGAGTAGTAACTGCGGACTCAGTCAACACCTTTAAGAATGGGTTAGATAAATTCCTATTGGATAAAGATATTCAGGGTTATGGTGCATAGTCACGCAGTATAGTTAATATAACTAGTCCTAACATAAAAATAACTAGTCCTATAATAAGACTGCATAGGAGACCATAGGAGTTCATAGGTTGAACTAGATGGACAATTGT
Source organism: Pseudophryne corroboree (assembly GCF_028390025.1). Taxonomy (NCBI): domain Eukaryota; kingdom Metazoa; phylum Chordata; class Amphibia; order Anura; family Myobatrachidae; genus Pseudophryne; species Pseudophryne corroboree. The sequence continues at coordinate 519,122,413 of NC_086448.1, read as the reverse complement.
CTTTTTTCAACCTTAGCTACTATGTTACATGGTATCCAACTGTATCTATACATATAATAAAACTGTAAGGGTTGCGTCTGTACAGAGCCATTTTTTTTTGGGGGGGGGGGGAGGAATACAAGTTTAGGCCTATTTATGAACTCTGTAGATTAAATAAAAATCAGAACTTTTATCTGTCTGTCTGTTGCAGTATCACACAAAAACTACTGGATGAATTTGGATTGCGTTTTCACTGTTGTATCGCTTAGTGACCTAGAAAGAAACTGATGTATGTATGATTTGACATCAAGGAGAGGAGCAATAAAGGAAAAAACAGACACTTGACACTCAGTGAGTGCAGTGTGCAGGCTCCTAAAGTCTCCAATGACTATGTATATAAATGTAGTAGGTTAGTGTTCCGATCATGCTTCTGCTGAACTTGACTCCGCCCAAGTTATGCAACGGAATCTGACTTAAAGTGAATTAAGAACCTAAAGTCAGTTAGAAACCTAATTGATGCAGAGATTCTAACAGGATGTGGTGCAGGTGAGACTGTGTTTATACCACTTATACCTCTTATCCCCAACAATTTTCTTTTTCAGTTCAAGCGCCTGCAGTTTCATGTATTAAACTGCTTCGCTATGGTGACCCACAAGTTCCAGGGGAAAACGCTCAGGGCTGCAAGCACAGATCCCAGGACCAGCTGCTTCTCCCATGGACAACTTTATGTGGCTTGCTCATGAGTTAGTAGCCCCAAGCATCTTTTTTGTAATAATCCCTGAAGGAAAAATTGCAAATATTGTTTACAAAGAAATTTTGTGATCAATGTGTACAATATAAAATATACATTACAATATTAGATGGCACTACTGTCTTTGTTTAAATTTGTTCTGCTGAGCAATATTCACACAAGAGAAGCCATGGGCAAACACTACTCATAAATAAAGCTGAAAAGCCTAACCAAGATAGACAGTAAAACTGTTAAAGTTGTGGCTTGTTTGTTTTTCACAGATTGGCACAAAATAGCTCTCAAGTTTCTCTATTACTCTTTGATTTTTGTTTTCAATATAACCTCCTTGAATATATACTGTGTACTAGGAATAATAATTTATGTAAACTAATCAAGTACAGTAGTTGTAAATATAATTTTAAATATAATAACATTGCAGTATTTTAGTAGTTTTTTTCATCTTTGAAACCATTCATACATACTAGTGATGAGCGGGTTCGGTTCCTCGGAAACCGAACCCCCCCAAACTTCACCCATTTTACACGGGTCCGAGGCATACTCTGATTCTCCCGTATGGCTCGGTTAAACCGAGCGCGCCCGAACGTCAACATCCCGCTGTCGGATTCTCGCGAGATTCGGATTCTATATAAGCAGCCGCGCGTCGCCGCCATTTTCACTCATGCATTGGAAATGTTAGGGAGAGGACGTGGCTGGCGTCCTCTCCATTTATTAATGTTGATGCAAATATTTGTGCTTATTGCTTAATTGTGGTGACTGGGGAGCAGCTGTATTATATAGGAGGAGTACAGTGCAGAGTTTTGCTGACAGTGACCACCAGTATACGTTGTCTGCCTGAAAAACACTCCATATCTGTGCTCAGTGTGCTGCATATATCTGTGCTCACACTGCTTTATTGTGGGGACTGGGGACCACCAGTATATTATATAGGAGGAGTACAGTGCAGAGTTTTGCTGACAGTGACCACCAGTATACGTTGTCTGCCTGAAAAACACTCCATATCTGTGCTCAGTGTGCTGCATATATCTGTGCTCACACTGCTTTATTGTGGGGACTGGGGACCAGCAGTATTATATAGGAGGAGTACAGTGCAGAGTTTTGCTGACAGTGACCACCAGTATACGTTGTCTGCCTGAAAAACACTTCATATCTGTGCTCAGTGTGCTGCATATATCTGTGCTCACACTGCTTTATTGTGGGGACTGGGGACCACCAGTATATTATATAGGAGGAGTACAGTGCAGAGTTTTGCTGACAGTGACCACCAGTATACGTTGTCTGCCTGAAAAACACTCCATATCTGTGCTCAGTGTGCTGCATATATCTGTGCTCACACTGCTTTATTGTGGGGACTGGGGACCAGCAGTATTATATAGGAGGAGTACAGTGCAGAGTTTTGCTGACAGTGACCACCAGTATATATAGCAGTACGGTACGGAAGGCCACTGCTCTACCTACCTCTGTGTCGTCAAGTATACTATCCATCTAGATTCTATACATGTGGTGCATTTTAGTTTTGCAGTTTGCTGACAGTGACCACCAGTATATATAGCAGTACGGTACGGAAGGCCACTGCTCTACCTACCTCTGTGTCGTCAAGTATACTATCCATCCATACCTGTGGTGCATTTCAGTTGTGCGCAGTATATATAGTAGTAGGCCATTGCTATTGATATACTGGCATATAATTCCACACATTAAAAAATGGAGAACAAAAATGTGGAGGTTAAAATAGGGAAAGATCAAGATCCACTTCCACCTCGTGCTGAAGCTGCTGCCACTAGTCATGGCCGAGACGATGAAATGCCATCAACGTCGTCTGCCAAGGCCGATGCCCAATGTCATAGTAGAGAGCATGTAAAATCCCAAAAACAAAAAGTTCAGTTAAATGACCCAAAAATCAAAATTAAAAGCGTCTGATGAGAAGCGTAAACTTTCCAATATGCCATTTACGACACGGAGTGGCAAGGAACGGCTGAGGCCTTGGCCTATGTTCATGGCTAGTGGTTCAGATTCACATGAGGATGGAAGCACTCATCCTCTCGCTAGAAAACTACAGTACCACTCCTAGATGGGCCAGGTGTTTGTGTCGGCCACTTGGGTCGCTTAGCTTAGTCACACAGCGACTTTGGTGCACCTCTTTTTTTTCTTTGCATCATGTGCTGTTTGGGGACAATTTTTTGAAGTGCCATCCTGTCTGACACTGCAGTGCCACTCCTAGATGGGCCAGGTGTTTGTGTCGGCCACTTGTGTCGCTTAGCTTAGTCACACCGCGACCTTGGTGCGCCTCTTTTTTTCTTTGCATCATGTGCAGTTTGGGGACAATTTTTTTGAAGTGCCATCCTGTCTGACACTGCAGTGCCACTCCTAGATGGGCCAGGTGTTTGTGTCGGCCACTTGTGTCGCTTAGCTTAGTCACACAGCGACCTTGGTGCGCCTCTTTTTTTCTTTGCATCATGTGCTGTTTGGGGACTATTTTTTTTTGAAGTGCCATCCTGTCTGACACTGCAGTGCCACTCCTAGATGGGCCAGGTGTTTGTGTCGGCCACTTGTGTCACTTAGCTTAGTCACACAGCGACCTTGGTGCGCCTCTTTTTTTCTTTGCATCATGTGCTGTTTGGGGACTATTTTTTTGAAGTGCCATCCTGTCTGACACTGCAGTGCCACTCCTAGATGCGCCAGGTGTTTGTGTCGGCCACTTGTGTCGCTTAGCTTAGTCACACAGCGACCTTGGTGCGCCTCTTTTTTTCTTTGCATCATGTGCTGTTTGGGGACTATTTTTTTGAAGTGCCATCCTGTCTGACACTGCAGTGCCACTCCTAAATGGGCCAGGTGTTTGTGTCAGCCACTTGTGTCGCTTAGCTTAGTCACACAGCGACCTTGGTGCGTCTCTTTTTTTCTTTGCATCATGTGCTGTTTGGGGACTATTTTTTTGAAGTGCCGTCCTGTCTGACACTGCAGTGCCACTCCTAGATGGGCCAGGTGTTTGTGTCGGCCACTTGTGTCGCTTAGCTTAGTCACACAGCGATCTTGGTGCGCCTCTTTTTTTCTTTGCATCATGTGCTGTTTGGGGACTATTTTTTTGAAGTGCCATCCTGTCTGACACTGCAGTGCCACTCCTAGATGGGCCAGGTGTTTGTGTCGGCCACTTGTGTCGCTTAGCTTAGTCACACAGCGACCTTGGTGCGTCTCTTTTTTTTCTTTGCATCATGTGCTGTTTGGGGACTATTTTTTTGAAGTGCCATCCTGTCTGACACTGCAGTGCCACTCCTAGATGGGCCAGGTGTTTGTGTCGGCCACTTGTGTCACTTAGCTTAGTCACACAGCGACCTTGGTGCGCCTCTTTTTTTCTTTGCATCATGTGCTGTTTGGGGACTATTTTTTTGAAGTGCCATCCTATCTGACACTGCAGTGCCACTCCTAGATGGGCCAGGTGTTTGTGTCGGCCACTTGTGTCGCTTAGCTTAGTCACACAGCGACCTTGGTGCGCCTCTTTTTTCCTTTGCATCATGTGCTGTTTGGGGACTATTTTTTTGAAGTGCCATCCTGTCTGACACTGCAGTGCCACTCCTAGATGGGCCAGGTGTTTGTGTCGGCCACTTGTGTCACTTAGCTTAGTCACACAGCGACCTTGGTGCGCCTCTTTTTTCCTTTGCATCATGTGCTGTTTGGGGACTATTTTTTTGAAGTGCCATCCTGTCTGACACTGCAGTGCCACTCCTAGATGGGCCAGGTGTTTGTGTCGGCCACTTGTGTCGCTTAGCTTAGTCACACAGCGACCTTGGTGCGCCTCTTTTTTCCTTTGCATCATGTGCTGTTTGGGGACTATTTTTTTGAAGTGCCATCCTATCTGACACTGCAGTGCCACTCCTAGATGGGCCAGGTGTTTGTGTCGGCCACTTGTGTCGCTTAGCTTAGTCACACAGCGACCTTGGTGCGCCTCTTTTTTCCTTTGCATCATGTGCTGTTTGGGGACTATTTTTTTGAAGTGCCATCCTATCTGACACTGCAGTGCCACTCCTAGATGGGCCAGGTGTTTGTGTCGGCCACTTGTGTCGCTTAGCTTAGTCACACAGCGACCTTGGTGCGCCTCTTTTTTCCTTTGCATCATGTGCTGTTTGGGGACTATTTTTTTGAAGTGCCATCCTGTCTGACACTGCAGTGCCACTCCTAGATGGGCCAGGTGTTTGTGTCGGCCACTTGTGTCACTTAGCTTAGTCACACAGCGACCTTGGTGCGCCTCTTTTTTCCTTTGCATCATGTGCTGTTTGGGGACTATTTTTTTGAAGTGCCATCCTGTCTGACACTGCAGTGCCACTCCTAGATGGGCCAGGTGTTTGTGTCGGCCACTTGTGTCGCTTAGCTTAGTCACACAGCGACCTTGGTGCGCCTCTTTTTTTCTTTGCATCATGTGCTGTTTGGGGACTATTTTTTTGAAGTGCCATCCTGTCTGACACTGCAGTGCCACTCCTAAATGGGCCAGGTGTTTGTGTCAGCCACTTGTGTCGCTTAGCTTAGTCACACAGCGACCTTGGTGCGTCTCTTTTTTTCTTTGCATCATGTGCTGTTTGGGGACTATTTTTTTGAAGTGCCGTCCTGTCTGACACTGCAGTGCCACTCCTAGATGGGCCAGGTGTTTGTGTCGGCCACTTGTGTCGCTTAGCTTAGTCACACAGCGATCTTGGTGCGCCTCTTTTTTTCTTTGCATCATGTGCTGTTTGGGGACTATTTTTATGAAGTGCCATCCTGTCTGACACTGCAGTGCCACTCCTAGATGGGCCAGGTGTTTGTGTCGGCCACTTGTGTCGCTTAGCTTAGTCACACAGCGACCTTGGTGCGTCTCTTTTTTTTCTTTGCATCATGTGCTATTTGGGGACTATTTTTTTGAAGTGCCATCCTGTCTGACACTGCAGTGCCACTCCTAGATGGGCCAGGTGTTTGTGTCGGCCACTTGTGTCACTTAGCTTAGTCACACAGCGACCTTGGTGCGCCTCTTTTTTTCTTTGCATCATGTGCTGTTTGGGGACTATTTTTTTGAAGTGCCATCCTATCTGACACTGCAGTGCCACTCCTAGATGGGCCAGGTGTTTGTGTCGGCCACTTGTGTCGCTTAGCTTAGTCACACAGCGACCTTGGTGCGCCTCTTTTTTCCTTTGCATCATGTGCTGTTTGGGGACTATTTTTTTGAAGTGCCATCCTGTCTGACACTGCAGTGCCACTCCTAGATGGGCCAGGTGTTTGTGTCGGCCACTTGTGTCACTTAGCTTAGTCACACAGCGACCTTGGTGCGCCTCTTTTTTCCTTTGCATCATGTGCTGTTTGGGGACTATTTTTTTGAAGTGCCATCCTGTCTGACACTGCAGTGCCACTCCTAGATGGGCCAGGTGTTTGTGTCGGCCACTTGTGTCGCTTAGCTTAGTCACACAGCGACCTTGGTGCGCCTCTTTTTTTCTTTGCATCATGTGCTGTTTGGGGACTATTTTTTTGAAGTGCCATCCTGTCTGACACTGCAGTGCCACTCCTAGATGGGCCAGGTGTTTGTGTCGGCCACTTGTGTCGCTTAGCTTAGCCATCCAGCGACCTCGGTGCAAATTTTAGGACTAAAAATAATATTGTGAGGTGTGAGGTGTTCAGAATAGACTGAAAATTAGTGGAAATTATGGTTATTGAGGTTAATAATACTATGGGATCAAAATGACCCCCAAATTCTATGATTTAAGCTGTGTTTGAGGGGTTTTTGTAAAAAACACCCGAATCCAAAACACACCCGAATCCGACAAAAATTTTTTAGGGAGGTTTTGCCAAAACGCGTCCGAATCCAAAACATGGCTGCGGAACCGAATCCAAAACCAAAACACAAAACCCGAAAAAAATCCGGTGCACATCACTAAATTACATACATGTTACTTACAGAAGAAGCCCAATTTCTATTGTTCAATTGAAATTGTGATTTCGATTGTACATTCTTTTGAGTAGGATTCTCATTTCCTTTGTGACTTCCTACTGTGAAAATATTAGTTTTGCAATTGTTACAGTTTTGTATTTCTTTATTTCTGTATTTCAGAAACCTGGGAAAAATATACCTGCCCCACTATTCCATTGTTCTTGTCACACAATGTGTGTGTGTAAATCTACAGGAGATATTTTTGCTAAAAAGATTGAAACACCTACAGTAATTCTGCAATTTATGGAACTAGAGCTATGACTATTCATTATTTTATAGTGCCAAAATGTTATGCAGTGCTTTCCAGAGTGCGTTTAGTAATTTAAATCAATCAGTGGAGCTTTACAGCCTGTATTCCCTACTACATGAACAAACACACACTAGGAGCAATTTCATCCCATTATGTTCTGGACTGTGTATTGTAATTCAGGCTTGATATGCAGAATTCTAAAGCCAGTTAGGGGTTGTCACTGGTAGCGTCAAGACACAGAGTGTAGCACCTAAAACCACCACAAGGTGGTATGGGTTTTGCTGCTAAGAGCGCACAGGCTGCAACCCTGTAACTGCCCCTTATTGTGACTACCTAGATTTAGGAGGAGAGTAATAAGTGGTAGAGAAACTTGATCAGAGAAAATAGTCAAAGTACAGGGTCACAGACATTGGCTCTTATATGTACACAAGATCAGGGGCACTGGCACAGGATCATACACAGTAGACAATCAGGACTAAGGGGCATAAGCACAGGTTCAAGGTCAAAATGGAAGACTGGGCCTGGTACACGGTAAGAACAGAAATGATAATATCTAGCCCACTGGAGCTAGGAAACAACTTACAGCAATACCTTGGCACTAGATCAGTGCTCAGAGATAGCTTATATACGGGCTGGAGCTAATTTTAATTTGGCACCAGGATGACTTCTCCACGCAGTGCATGCCCCTTTAAATTTGTAATTAAGCCACTTTCCTGCCCCTTAGAGCAGTGATGGCACAGAGGAGGATTGTGAGGGACTCACAACAACAGCACATGCAGGAGAAGATAATGAGTGCCTGGCAGGAATATCATAAACTTCATACAAATGTCTTGTTCGAAATCAAACCCATAGAGACAGTGCTGTGAGGCAGCAATGCTTACCACTGTGTCATCCACGTGTAGCTTTATGATACCTGATTGACTCATGTGGAAGAGGCAGTGGTGACAACATTCCATGACAATAATGATAAAATGGCGTTAGTGTATCTGCATTGCCCTATTGTGCTTTCACTTGACAATCCAAAAATATGGTGGTAGGTTAATTGGCTCCAACACAATCAACCCTAGCGTTAATGTGTGCATGTACATGTGGTAGGGAGACTGTAAGCTCTGGGGCAGGGACTGATGTGAATGGCCAAATATTCTCTGTAAAGCGCTGCAGAATATGTGTGTGCTATATAAATAACTTGTAATAATAATAATTATTATGATGAGCTGGAATATTACATTGATTTGGATCTAAGAAATTTCCTGTGACATGATGAAACTAGATTCCATAATAATAAAGTGCAAATACAATTTATGTTGTTGGAATTGTTTAATTTCTCAGATGCTCTTTTGACATATGTTGACCTGAACCACTGGAAGGTGATACAAAATCATCTCTGGTGACATCGCTTTTGCACCCACTGCTGCACGCATTTAATTTTTGGTGGTATTGCACAAGTTAATGTCAGTGGTGAAGTAGAGCATTACTGGTTTTGCAGTATTTGTTTTTTGGTGCTTTACTCAGAGTACATAAAAGACATATTTCTTTTTAAATGTCCCCAGTGTGAGAACCTGGAGTAGTGGTCCATGTGGGTTGTATGGTGTAGGGGAAACTAGACTTACTGCCACCTGGAGAAAAGACTCCTGGCATCCCCCCCCTTCACTCCTGTAGATAGTAGTTCACACCTGCCCCAGTGGTGCACAGCATCTTGTTTTTTTTCCAACAACAATAGAACAAATTACTAAGCAGCCACAGACCGCTATAAAACACCCTTCCCCTCTATACACCAATGAGAAGGAAGAGGATTTGTCAATATGATCTACAGCGGTGATAGCACTGAGCGTCCCTGCCAGACTTGCACAGCTGTGCACCAGACTCACAGTAGAGCAGGAAAACCATTGTGCAGGGGCAGCACACATCACGCTCTAGTTGCTCCGTCCCTGCAACCAACCACTCTCCCGCCCAGCTCCTTGGATTACAAAGTTTCTTTTTCAACCATCTAACTTGGCTCTGGGAGCCAAATAGCATCTCTGTCTACCTGGGGTGGCCTCGTTATCCTATTCTTACACAGGATTAAGTATGATTTACCAACAGCGGCATCCTGTCCGTCAGTATGCTGGCAATGGGGCGAGCGCAAAGAGTCCCCTTGCAGGCTCGGTGGCGAGCGCATCCACGAGTGGGTATAGCCCCGGTGGCCCGGTATTCCGACTGTCGGCATTGCTAGCTGTTGGGATTCCTTACTCGCTGCGCTCGCCCCAGGTTCTATTCCCACTCTATGGGTGTCATGGACACCCACGAGTTGGAATAGCTCCTGCGCGCCGGTATTCTGGCTGTTGGCATTGCTAGCTGTCGGGATATCCTGACCGACGTTATCCCGACATCCGGCAAATTAAACATACACCCTTACAAAATATAATGCAATGAAATGTCAGAAACAACAGCATATTGATAGTAAATAGTCACTATTGTATTACAAAAAATAGGATTTAAATTACCTGCCGGTAAATCCTTTTCTCGTAGTCCGTAGAGGATGCTGGGGTCCATTTTAGTACCATAGGGTATAGACGGTTCCGCAGGAGCCTTCGGCACTTTAAGACTTTTCAACAGTGTGAACTGGCTACTCCCTCTATGCCCCTCCTCCAAACCTCAGTATAGGAACTGTGCCCGTGGAGACGGACATTCTCGAGAGAGGAATTACTATTAAACTTGTGACGAGATTCACACCAGCTCACACCATCCATAAACAACATGTCGGCTAACATGGCCTTTAACATAAGTCATGCCAACCAGCATGCATAACGCAACAGCAACAACTGTTAACATCTGAACACATGAAAAAATGTGCAAAAAGATAACCTTAATCAGCAGGAAAAATGAGCACTGGGCGGGCGCCCAGCATCCTCTACGGACTACAAGAAAAGGATTTACCGGCAGGTAATTAAAATCCTATTTTCTCTTACGTCCTAAAGGATGCTGGGGTCCATTTTAGTACCATGGGGATGTACCAAAGCTCCCAGTACGGGCGGGAAAGTGCTAATGTTCCTGCAGAACTGACTGACCAAATCTTAGGCCGTCAGCAGCCAAGGTGTCAAACTTATAAAACTTAGCAAACGTGTTTGCACCTGACCAAGTAGCAGCTCGGCAGATTTGTAAAGCCGAGACACCCCGGGCAGCTGTCCAGGCCGAACCCACTTTCCTTGTAGAGTGGGCTTTTACTGAAGTCGGTAACGGCAATCCTGCCGTGGAATGAGCGTGCTGAATGGTACCCCTGATCCAGCGCGCAACAGTCTGCTTAGAAGCAGGACCCCCAATCTTGTTGGGGTCATAGAGGACAAACAAAGGTTCTGTTTTCCTTATCCTAACCGTTCTTGCAACATAAATCCTCAACGCTCTGACGACATCCAAGGATTTTGAGACGGCTGAGGTGTGAGAAGCCACTGGCACCACCACTGTTTGGTTGATATGAAAAGAAGACGCAACCTTCAGAAGAAAATGCTGACGTGTTCTCAGATCAGCCCTATCTTCATGAAATATTAAGTAAGGACTCTTGTGTGAGAGAGCTCCTTACTCAGACACCTGTCTGCCTGAGGCCAAGGCCAATAGCATGACCACTTTCCAAGTGAGAAGCTTCAACTCTGCGTCTTGTAGAGGCTCAAACCAGTCCGATTTAAGGGACTGCAACACCACATTAAGATCCCATGGCGCCGCAGGAGGCACAAAGGAAGGTTGGATGCGCAGAACCCCCTTTACAAACTCCTGGACCTCAGGAAGAGAAGCCAATTGTTTTTGAAAGAAAACTGACAAATCAGGCCTAAATCTGAACCTTGATAGATCCTAATCTTAATCCAGCATCCACACCTGCCTGTAGATATAGGAGAAGACGTCCTAATTGAAACTCCACCGCAGGAGACTTCTTGGATTCACACCAAGATACATATTTTCTCCAAATACGATGGTAATGTTTGGACGTTACCCTTTTCCTGGCCAGAATAAGTGTGGGAATGACTTCATTGGGAATACCCTTACGGGCTAGGATCTGGCGCTCAACAGCCATGCCGTCAAACGCAGCCGCGGTAAGTCCCGTTAAACTAACGGCCCCTGCTGAAGCAGGTCCTCGCGAAGAAGAAGAGGCCGAGCATCTTCTAGTAATAACTCCTGAAGATCTGGATACCAGGCCCTCCTTGGCCAGTCTGGAGCAATGAGAATTACTCGAACTCTTGTTCTTCTGATGATCTTGAGAACCTTTGGAACAAGTGGAAGTGGAGGGAACAGATACACCGACTGAAACACCCACTGGGTCACCAGTGCATCCACTGCTATTTCTTGTGGGTCTCTCGACCTTGAACAATATGTCGGAAGCTTCTTGTTGAGACGAGATGCCATCATATTCACTTGAGGAACGCCCCAACGACTTGTTACCTCCGCAAAGACTTCTGGGTGGAGGCTCCATTCTCCTGGATGGAGATCGTGTCTGCTGAGGAAGTCTGCTTCCCAGTTGTCCACTCCCGGAATGAAAATTGCCGACAGAGCTTTTGCATGTCTTTCTGCCCAGAGAAGTATCTTTGTCACCTCTGCCATTGCCGCCCTGCTTTTTGTTCCGCCTTGACGGTTTATGTAAGCTACTGCCGTTACGTTGTCTGACTGGATCTGTATGGGACGACCTTGAAGAAGGTGTGCCGCTTGATGAAGGCTGTTGTACACAGCTCTCAACTGCAGAATGTTTATGTGAAGGCGAGTTTCATGACTTGACCATCTTCCTTGGAAGCTTTCTCCTTGCGTGACTGCTCCCCATCCTCGGAGACTTGCATCCGTGGTCACCAGGATCCAGGCCTGAATCCCGAACCTGCGTCCCTCCAGGAGGTGAGGAATTTGTAGCCACCACAGGAGCGAAATTCTGGATTTTGCTGATAAGATTATCCTTTGATGCATGTGGAGATGCGACCCTGACCACTTGTCCAGTAGGTCCCACTGGAATATCCTGGCATGGAATCGGCCATATTGTAGCGCCTCGTAAGCCGCTACCATTTTCCCCAACAGGCGAATGCACTGATGAATTGATACTGTTCTTGGTCTCAAAAGTTGTTTGACCATGCTCTGGATCTTCTGAGCCTTTTCCACCGGTAGAAATATTCTCTGTACCTTGGTGTCCAGTATCATTCCCAAAAATGGTAATCTCATTGTCGGTTCCAACTGGGATTTTGGAAAGTTAACGATCCAACCGTGTTGTTGAAGCACCTTCAGGGATAATGCTATGTTCTGGAGTAGCTTGTCCCTGGATCTCGCTTTTATGAGGAGATCGTCCAAGTATGGAATTATGTTGACTCCTTGTTTGCGAAGGAGAACCATCATCTCCGCCATCACCTTGGTTAATATACTCGGAGCCGTGGAGAGCCTGAACGGTAATGTCTGGAATTGGTAGTGGCAATCCTGAGCCGCAAACCTCAGGTATGCTTGATGTGGCGGGTAAATGGGGACATTCAAGTAAGCATCCTTGATGTCCACTGACACCAGAAATTCCTTTTCTTCCAAGCTGGAAATCACTGCTCTCAAGGATTCCATCCTGAATTTGAATCTTTTCAAGTAAAGATTCAGAAATTTTAGGTTTAAAATCGGTCTGACCGAGCCATCCGGCTTCGGTACCACAAACAGGCTTGAATAAAAGCGTTGGTTCTTTTGTTCTGCAGTAACCAAGGCAATTACTTTGTCTTGACACAATTTGTGTATTGCGTTCAGGACATTTGTGCTGTCTTGAGCAGAAACTGGCAAGGCTGATTTGAAAAATCGGCATGGGGGAAGGTCTTGAAATTCCAACTTGTAACCTTGGGATATTATCTGTAAAATCCAAGGATCCAGATCTGAGCGAAGCCAGACCTGGCTGAAAAATAGTAGACGTGCCCCCACCCGATCGCACTGCCACAGAGGAGCCCCAGCGTCATGCTATGGCTTTGCCGAAGTAGTTGCTGACTTCTGCTCCTGGGAGCCTGAGGGTGTTGTAGGTTTTCTACCTTTTCCTCTCCCCTATCCTGTGAAAAAAGGGGTAGTTTTACCCTTTTTGTACTTGTTGAGCCGAAAGGACTGCATAGTATGAGAATGATACACTTTATTTTAGCCGATGCAGCTGCCGACGGCAGAAATGCTTACTTGCCAGATGTAGTAGTTGATATCATGGCATCTAGTTTCTCTCCAAAGAGGGCGTCACCATTGTAAGGGAGCGCCTCAATATTTCTTTTGGATTTTGCATCAGCATTCCATTGACGGATCCAGAGCTCCCTGCAGGCTGAAATCGCCATAGCAGAGGCCCGTGAGCCCAGTAAGTCTACGTCCTTCATATCCTCAACCAAGTAATCTGCAAAGTCTTTGATATGACCTAGAATTTGCAGCATGTCCTGTTTATCGACCGTGTCAATATTAACAATCAAGTTATCTGCCCACTTTTCGACTGCGTTACCTACCCACGCCGAAGCAATTGTGGGCCTGAATAATGTACCCGTAGCAACATAGATGGACTTTAAAGTCATCTCTAATTTGCGGTCAGCAGGTTCTTTTAATGAAGCTGACCCCGGGGCAGGTAAAATGATTTTCTTTGACAACCTAGAGACTGAGGTGTCTATCATTGAGGGTGACTCCCACTTACGCCTATCCTCTTCAGGAAAAGGATATGCTACCCGCAACCTTTTAGGGATAGCAAATTTCTTTTCCGGGTAAGCCCAGGATTCCTCAAAAAAGGTATTTAAGTCCTTAGATGGAGGAAAAGTCACCAGCTGTTTTTTATTTAATTTAAAATAATGTTTTTCCTCAGGTGGAGGTGTTGTGTCAGGAAATTCCAACACCTCTTTTATAGCGACTATCATATATTGAATGCTCTTAGCCAGTTTGAGCATTCGGACAACGTGACCACTGTGGCCTACATAAACCGACAAGGCGGAATGAAGAGCAGGGCTGCCATGTCAGAGGTGTCAAGAATCCTCCTCTAGGCAGAAAGGCACGCGGTGGTGATGTCAGCAATCTTCATTCCAGGAGTAGACAACTGGGAAGCAGACTTCCTCAGCAGACACGATCTCCATCCAGGAGAGTGGGGCCTACATCCAGAGGTGTTCGAGGAGGTAACCGGTTGGGGGGGTTCCTCACATAGACATGATGGCCTCCCACCTCAACAAGAAGCTGCGGAGGTACTGTTCCAGGTCAAGAGACCCACAGGAAGTGGCAGTGGATGCACTGGTAACACCGTGGGTGTTCATGTCAGTGTATGTGTTCCCTCCACTTCCTCTGATACCAAAGGTTCTTCAGTTGGTAAGAAGAACAAAGGTTCTGGCAATCATCATTGCTCCGGACTGGCCAAGGAGGGCTTGGTACGCAGATCTACTGGATCTTCTGCTGGAAGATCCAAGGCCTTTACCTCTTCGGGAGGATCTGCTACTGCAGGGGCCGTTCGCTTATCACGACTTACCGCTGCTTTGTTTGACAGCATGGTGGTTTAACGCCAAATCTTAGCTCGGAAGGGTATCCCGAGTGAGGTCATTCCTACCCTGATACAGGCTAGGAAGGGGGTAACGTCTAATCATTACCATCGCATTTGGAAAAAATATGTTTCTTGGTGTGAGTCCAAGAAGTTTCCTGCGGTGGATTTGCAACTTGGACGTTTTCTCCTTTTCTTGCAAGCAGGGGTGGATATGGGACTGAGATTGGGCTCCATCAAGGTCCAGATCTCTGCTTTGTCCATCTTCTTCCAAAAACAATTGGCTGTCCTCCCTGAGGTTCAGACCTTTTTGAAAGGGGTTCTGCACATCCAGCCTCCCTTTGTGGCACCAGCGGCACCCTGGGATCTTGATGTGGTGTTGCAGTTCCTGCAGTCAGATTGGTTGAGCCTCTACAGGAGGCTGAAATCAAATTTCTCACGTGAAAGGCGGTCACTTTGTTAGCCTTGGCTTCTGCATGACGCGTGTCGGAATTGGGGGCTTTATCTTGTAAAAGTCCCTATCTGATCTTCCATGAAGGCAGGGTGGAACTTAGGACTCGTCCACAGTTCCTGCCTAAGGTTTCCATATCATCCAACCTATTGTGGTGCCAGTGGCTACTGACTCCTCAATTGCTTCAAAGGCCTTGGATGTTGTGAGGGCTTTGAAGATTTATGTGAAGAGGATGGCACGTCATAGGAAAAGTGACTCTCTGTTTGTCCTCTATGATCCCAAGAAAATTGGGTGTCCTGCTTCTAAGCAGTCGATTTCACGCTGGATCAGGTTCAATATCCAGCATGCTTATTCCACGGCAGGTTTGCCGTGTCCAAGATCTGTAAAGGCCCACTCTACTCGTAAAGTGGGCTCTTCCTAGGCGGCTGCCCGGGGTGTCTCGGCTGTACAACTCTGCCGAGCAGCTACTTGGTCTGGGTCAAACACGTTTGCCAAGTTTTACAAGTTCGATACTTTGGCCTCTGATGACCTCAAGTTTGGTCAAGCAGTATTGCAGGAGCCTCCGCGCTCTCTCTCCCGTACTGGGAGCTTTGGTACATCCCCATCGTACTAATATGGATCCCAGCATCCTCTAGGACGTAAGAGAAAATAGGATTTTGTTTACCTACCTGTAAATCCTTTTCTCGTAGTCCGTAGAGCAGCTGTGGCCAACCTGTGGCTCTTGAGCCACATGTGGCTCTTTCTTTATTGAAATGTGGCTCCCAACACTCTAAATCATGTGACCACAACAGATACAGAAACCGCTGCACTCCAGTCAGACACGCAGCAGCACTACAGGGACTGAAAACTGAAGGAGTCAGATACTAGAGGTGAGACACCCACAAGCAAACAGAGGACACATTAGGGACTGCTGCAATGGCACGAGTTGATGGGGGAGCTGTAGTGATACATGAGGGTGGGCTAGAGTGACACATGGCAGAGCTGGCTGGAGAGACACAGGAGGGTCCTGGCAGGAGTGACGTGGGAGGGTGCTGGAAATAGTGACACATGGGAGAGCTGGCTGGAGTGACATAGGAGTGTGGTAGCAGGAGTGACACATGGGAGAGCTGGCTGGAGTGACATAGGAGTATGGTAGCAGGAGTGACACATGGGGGAGCTGGCTGGAGTGACAGGAGGGTGCTGGAAGTAGTGACACATGGGAGAGCTGGCTGGAGTGACAGGAGGGTGCTGGAAGTAGTGACACATGGGAGAGCTGGCTGGAGTGACATAGGAGGGTGGTAGCAGGAGTGACACATGGGGGAGCTGGCTGGAGTGACAGGAGGGTGCTGGAAGTAGTGACACATGGGAGAGCTGGCTGTAGTGACAGGAGGGTGCTGGAAATAGTGACACATGGGAGAGCTGGCTGGAGTGACATAGGAGTGTGGTAGCAGGAGTGACACATGGGAGAGCTGGCTGGAGTGACATAGGAGTATGGTAGCAGGAGTGACACATGGGGGAGCTGGCTGAAGTGACAGGAGGGTGCTGGAAGTAGTGACACATGGGAGAGCTGGCTGGAGTGACAGGAGGGTGCTGGAAGTAGTGACACATGGGAGAGCTGGCTGGAGTGACATAGGAGGGTGGTAGCAGGAGTGACACATGGGGGAGCTGGCTGGAGTGACAGGAAGGTGCTGGAAGTAGTGACACATGGGAGAGCTGGCTGGAGTGACAGAAGGGTGCTGGAAATAGTGACACATGAGAGAGCTGGCTGGAGTGACAGAGGAGTGTGGTAGCAGGAGTGACACATGGGCTTGCTGGCTGGAGTGACATAGGAGTGTGGTAGCAGGAGTGACACATGAGGGAGCTGGCTGGAGTGACAGGAGGGTGCTGGTAGTAGTGACACATGGGAGAGCTGGCTGGAGTGACATAGGAGGGTGGTAGCAGGAGTGACACATGTGGGAGCTGGCTGGAGTGATATAGGAGGGTGGTAGCAGGAGTGACACATGGGGGAGCTGGCTGGAGTGATATATAGGAGGGTGGTAGCAGGAGTGACACATGTGGGAGCTGGCTGGAGTGACACAGGAGAGGGTCCTGGCAGGAGTGACGCGGGAGGGTGCTGGAAGTAGTGACACATGGGAGAGCTGGCTCGAGTGATATAGGAGGGTCCTGGCAGGAGTGACGTGGGAGGGTGCTGGAAGTAGTGACACATGGAAAAGCTGGCTGGAGTGACATAGGAGGGTGGTAGCAGAAGTGACACATGGAGGAGCTAGCTGGAGTGACACAGCAGGGTCTTGGCAGTAGTGACACATGGGAGAGCTGGCTGGAGTGACACGGGGGAGCTGACTGGAGTGACATAGGAGGGTGCTAGCAGGAGTGACACATGGGGGAGCTGGCTGGAGTGACAGGAGGGTGTTGGCTGGAGTGACACATGGGGGAGCTAGCAGGAGTGACACGGGGGAGCTGGTTGGAGTGACGTAGGATGATAGTAGGAGTGACATGTGGGGGAGCTGGCTGGAGTGACACAGCAGGGTCTTGGCAGTAGTGACACATGGGAGACCTGGCTGGAGTGACACAGTAGGGTTTTGGCAATAGTGACACATGGGAGAGCTGGCTGGAGTGACATAGGAGGGTGCTAGCAGGAGTGACACATGGAAGAGCTGGCTGGAGTGACAGGAGGGTGTTGGCTGGAGTGACACATGGGAGAGCTAGCAGGAGTGACACGGGGGAGATGGCTGGAGTGACATAGGGTGATAGCAGGAGTGACATATGGGGGAGCTGGCCTGAGTGACAGGAGGGTGATGACTGGCGTGACACATGGGGGAGCTGGCTGGAGTGAGTCTTGGCAGTAGTGACACACGGGAGACCTTGCTGGAGTGACACAGCTGGGTCTTGGCAGAAGTGACACATGGGAGAGCTGGCTGGAGTGACACGGGGCAGCTGGCTTGAATGACATAGGAGGGTGCTGGCTGGAGTGACACATGGGGGAGCAGGCTGGAGTGATAGGAGGGTGCTGGCTGGAGTGACACATGGGGGAGCAGGCTGGAGTGATAGGGGGGTGCTGGCTGGAGTGACACATGGGGGAGCTGAAGTTTATTATGTGAATCTGGCTTTTTCAATAATTTTTTGTGAAAGTGGCTTTTTCAATGGATCTGGCTTTAAAAAAAATTATTTTATGTCGTTCTGGCTTTTTCAATGTATTTTATACCAGGGGTGTGGTCTAGCATGCACAAGGCCACATTCCATTTTTGCATGTGTGCCATCGGCTTGATGTCGGCTCTTTGACGTACCTAACAAGGCTTTTTGGCTCTTTGTCACTGACTGGTTGGCCACCCCTGCCGTAGAGGATGCTGGGCGCCCGCCCAGCGCTGCATTTTCCTGCATTGGTTTTATAGTTCAGTACTGCCTGGTTCCTAGGTAAGTTCTGCATTATTTACTGTTTCAGCTGTTGCTGAGTTGTTCCGGCATGTTAGCCGGTTTTGCCTGTTGTGTGAGCTGGTATGAATCTCGCCACTATCTGTGTAATTCCTTCTCTCGAAGTATGTCGTCTCCTCGTGCACAGTTTCTAGACTGAGTCTGGTAGGAGGGGCATAGAGGGAGGAGCCAGCCCACACTATTAAATTCTTAAAGTGCCAATGGCTCCTGGTGGACCCGTCTATACCCCATGGTACTAATATGGACCCCAGCATCCTCTACGGACTACGAGAAAAGGATTTACCGTTAGGTAACCAAAATCCTATTTTCCATGACATAGGGGGTCATTCCGAGTTGATCGCTCGCTAGCAACTTTTGCTGTGCTGTGATCAGATAGTCGCCGCCTATGGGGAGTGTATTTTCGCTTTGCAAGTGTGCGAACACTTTTGCAGCCGACGGCACAAAAAAGTTTGTTGCAACTTCTGAGTAGCTCTGGACTTATTTAGCCGCTGCGATCACTTCAGACTTTTTGATCCCGGAATTGACGTCAGACACCCGCCCTGCAAATGCTTGGACATGCCTGCGTTTCTCCAAACACTCCCAGAAAACGGTTAGTTGACACCCATAAGCGCCCTCTTTCTGTCAATCACCTTGTGATCGGCTGTGCGGATGGATTCTTCGTTAAATCCATCGCCCAGCACCAATCCTCTTTGCAACTGTACGATGCGCCTGCACACTGCGGTGCATATGCATGTGCAGTTTTGCCGAGTTTTAACCCGATTGCAGTGCTGCAAAAAAGTTGCTAGCGAGCGATCAACTCTGAATGACCCCCATAATTGCTTCTAATAGTGAAGACATATAGATGTATCTGGCTATTCCTGTAAAAGCTGCTTCTGGTAGTCCAGTAGAAGCTTCTGACATGACATGAGAACCTTCTAGGCAATACAGTCTTAATGGATGGGAGATGCATAATTTGCTTCTAAACCGTGGACCACAGAAATGTTGTACATTGCAGATAATCCATCTATTATATTTATTACCTAAGCATATAACTTATTTCACATTCTCTGTAAATAATTCCGTCATACAGAATGCATGCTTGCAATAAAGAAAGAATAAAAGGAGAGGTTGGAAAGTTAATGGAAAACATGTCTGATTTTGACTTTTCATAATGGATTTGCTATTTGGCAATAAAATAAAGGGAAAGTGTACTGCATATAATCATATCTGTAGAGCACCGAAACCCATATGGCATCCAACTGGGGGGACCATATGCTGCATTTTAATGTAAAATCAGCACAAATCACTACATTGGACTTTATAGCAGGCACACTGTTAAAAGTATTAAAAAAATGTTGGAAATATTTTGCAATACTGTACATTATTTATTATTTACCAGTTAATTATATAGCGCAAACATATTCCGCAGAGCTTTACAGATAATAGTCGGCCATTCACATCAGTCCCTGCCCCAGTGGAGCTTACAATCCATATTCCCTAACACACACACACACACACACACACACACACACACACACACACACACACACCCTTCCTCAACTGTCCTGTCACAGGCTGGCCAGAACTGTAGCAGATGTGGTAGCAGCCTAGTCTTGTGTAACTCCGCCCCCTCCATTTCGTGTAGCTTCCCCCTTTTTTCATAACTGAGATCTGGCACTGTTGGGAGCAGGACCATCTTTTCGTATGGGCTCAATGGGTTCTTGCCCAAGGACACCAAGAGTATAAAGGCCCTAGGATGATAGCTGAGGGCCCCCTTTTTCCAGTGGTACCAGATTTTTGAAAACTGGCCCTGGGGAACCGGAGATATACGACTTCAAAGTAGTGGTCCCCATTCGAGTTTGTCAATTGCTCTTCCCAGCCAGATACAGTATCTCAGGTACTGTCTGACTTAAAGTTTTACTGAGGGTATACACCAAAAGCTGGGACTCTCCCCCTTTTTTTTTTTATTGTTTATTTAATTTTCAAGTAATACAGGATTACATTAGCCCCCCACAACCGGTGGGGAGGGTATATCTGTGAAACAACAATATTTTTATAGCAGAGATATAATCCAAAAGCAGTGATAATGGGGTTCCTTTGTTGAGAAAATAAAAAATAAAAAGGGAACCTTGTGGTGATAATAAAGGGAGTGGTGATGAAGTATACATTGAGGGCGACCAAGGCCCTTTGACTAATTAGGAACCGGAGAAAAAGAAAAACATTCTCGTGGCTGTATCAGTAGAGAGAAGAAGAATAAAGGGAGGGCGAGAAAAGAGAAGAAAGGGGAGACGAGGAAGGTATAGAGTAGGAAGTAAAGAGGCAGAGTTGGGGGGGGGGGAGGTCCGCCAGCGCGTCACTATATACAGCAAGTACAGCTCCAAGCTCCAGTGTAAAATAGGGGGCAATGCTTAAGGTACACGGAAAGGTAGCTTGCAGGACAGTCACACACCTACTCTATGGGAGGCGATATTACTAAAATCACAGGAGGATTGCCGCAGAGCCCCCAGGGGCGCGCGCTCTACGGGCTGGAGCTTGAGAATTAAACCACAATTCCCACATCACTAGAAACTGGAAGGATCTGTTATGGAGGTATGCAGTAATTTTTTCCATGCTTGCGAAGAACCATACTTTATCAATGACCATCTTAATAGGGGGGGCCTACCTTCTTTTTCCAATGGAGAGCAATTGAGCAGCGAGCAGCATTTAAAATCTGTGTCAGTAATTTACCGGTATTTGGAGGTGTATTAATAACGGGGAGACCCAGTAGGAAAGACCAGGGGTCTTTCGATATCTGAGATTGGAGCACTGTACTTATCAAGTGTGCAACTGAGTCCCAAAATAACATAATCTTGGGGCACGTCCACCAGATGTGGAGGAAAGAGCCATGGCCGCCGCAACCTCTCCAGCACGCGGGCGAAGAAGAAGGAAATATCTTGTGGAGTCTAGAGGGGACAAGGTACCACCTATATAGTACCTTGTAAGCATTTTCCTTCACTAGCGTTGAAATGGAGGATTTTGCGGCAGCAGTGAAGACATCCGACCAATCATGGTCGCCAGGTGGCGGACCAAGATCCCGCTCCCACTGGAGGACAAAAGCCGGGACCGTCGGCTGCCCTTCGACCTGGAGAAGGGAGTATAGTAGGGAGATGATTCCTCTAGCAAGTGGTTTATGATAGCTATATGATTCTAGAGTGGACAAAGGTTGGAATGGGGAAGCATTCGATATAGAAGAGACAAAATGTCGTATCTGGAAGTAGGTAAAAGGGTTCGCCTCCTTGAAATCATATTTCGTTATGATGTCCGACAGGGGTGCGCATGTGCCCCCAGACAGAACATCTCGTACAAAGCGGATGTTCCTTTCCATCCATGGACGAGATCGAGTCATAGATTGACCCGGGGTGAAAGAAGGGTTATCCCATAGAGGGGTAAGTTGAGAGGGAGATGACAGGAGGTGGAAGCGCCGAGTACAGTAGTCCCATATCTGGCAGGAAAATTCCAGCACTGGGTGCAGTTGCAAATGGGGGGATCTAGTTTTGGG
Organism: Pseudophryne corroboree; assembly: GCF_028390025.1. Lineage (NCBI taxonomy): Eukaryota > Metazoa > Chordata > Amphibia > Anura > Myobatrachidae > Pseudophryne > Pseudophryne corroboree. The sequence goes on along the minus strand of NC_086448.1, from coordinate 519,100,672 downwards.
GGAGGATACAAGTAGAGATGACAAAGACGTAGTATGGCCCAATGCAGATTCTAGCTGTAGCCATCGAGTGGTCTGAGCAGGGGCGAACCAAGCGACATCTTGGCTAAGATGAGTGGCCAGATAGTAAAGGCGGATATCTGGGAAGCCTCTTCCGCCTTCCTGTACAGGTTTGCGTAAGGTGGAGAAACCTATCCTAGGGGTCTTATCTCTCCAAACAAAGCTGAGAAACCAAGAGTGCACTTGCGCCAAGACAGAGTCCGGGACTTTCACAGGCAGCGTCTGAAACAGGTAAAGTAGACGGGGGATTATATTCATTTTCAGAGCTATGATACGTCCCAACCAAGATATAATTAGGGACTGCCATTTATGGAGATCGGCCTTGATATTGACCAGCAAAGGGGCGAAGTTTGCCTTATAAAGGTCCCCATAGCGGCGCGTGATATAGATTCCCAGGTAACGGATTTTAGAAACACACCAAGAAAATTTAAAGTTAGATTGCATGCGAGCTAAGTGGGTAGAAGAAACATGGAAGGGGAGAGCTTCTGTCTTGGACCAATTGACCTTATATCCCGATACATGTCCGTACTCCGAAAGAAGATGGAGAAGGTTCGGCAAAGAAGTGTGTGGTGAGGAGAGCGAAAGAAGGACATCGTCCGCAAACAGGGAAATCTTGTAGACTGAGCTCCCCACCTCTAATCCCCCAATATCAGACGAGGTCCGGATGCGTGCAGCCAGCGGTTCTATTACTAGAGCAAATATCAGGGGTGAGAGTGGGCATCCCTGTCTGGTGCCGTTGGAGATACCCAAAGGGTCCGACAGTACTCCATTCACGGAGACCCGTGCTGACGGAACCGAATATAGAGCCTGGATCCCCGTGAGAAATTCCCCTTGAAAGCCAAAATGAGCGAGAGTTTCGAACATAAAGGGCCATCCTATCCTGTCAAACGCCTTCTCCGCGTCCAGAGAAAGCATAAGAGCAGGGGTACGGGTAAGGTTGATATGATGGGCAAGGCTGATGACCCGTCTCGTATTGTCGCGGGCTTGACGACCCGGAATGAATCCCACCTGGTTATTATGGACAAGGTGGGGTAATACGTTGTTCAATCGGAGGGCCAAGATTTTCGCGTATATCTTAATGTCAGAGTTGAGCAGCGATATAGGTCTATAGTTAGCGCAGTTGGATGCATCTTTGCCTTCCTTGGGAATAACTATGATCCTGGCCTCCAGCGCCGATTTAGAAAAAGAGGTACCCTGTAGGACAGCATTAAATAGGGTCGAAAGGTGTGGCAGAAGCTGGGGCAGAAAAGTCTTTTAGTAGACGGCCGAGAAACCGCCTGGACCGGGAGCCTTGTTAGGTTTCAAATCTTTAATGACGTTGGTGATTTCTTCATCGGTGATTCTAGTGTTTAATTCCGCGGAGATCGTTGGGGATAGATGAGGTAGATGGCATTGGGACAGAAAGGAACGTACGTCTGTAAGAAAATCCGGGCTAGGATGTGAGGGCCCGTAAGCATTATATAGCTTCTTATAGAAGCAAGAGAAAGTCTCGGTGATACGCTTGGGCTCACAAGTTTTCTTCCCAGGGGAGGATTGAATGGACAGCACGTTAATCCTTGCCCGCTTAGTCCGAAGCCGTGAGGCTAGTAGCCGATCCGCCTTATCCCCTTTTTCGTAAAAAGACTGGTTGAGCCATTTCAAGCTAGTTTCCACCTTAGCCGTCAAGAGCATGTTCAATTCGCCTTTGGCAGAGGACAGAGCAGAAAGATCCGCTTCTGACCCTGACGTTTTGTGTTTCAGCGAAAGGGATGTGACCAAGTCCGAGAGTTCCCGGATACGGTTGGTTCTAGCCTTCTTGTTATAAGAAGAGGCGCTAATCAGGCAACCCCGTATAACCGCCTTGTGGGCATCCCACAATAACATAGGAGAAATAGTTGAGGACGTGTTTGTATGAAAGTAATGAGATATTTCGGCTGCTATGTGGGCTTTTGTTTGGGGATTAAGAAGGATTCTGTCATTCAACCGCCACGTAGGGTGGCGAGCGGGAGGGTGCGGACCTGGGACGTCCACCGTAACTGGGCCGTGGTCTGACCACGTACTAGGGTATATGGAGGCGTCTAGAATGCATTGGGCAGGTTCTGTACTCAGAAAGAGCATGTCCAATCTTGTATATACATCATAGATAGAGGAGTAGTAAGTGTAATCCCGAGCGGTCGACTCCTTCACTCTCCATGTATCGAAGAGAAGGTGTCTGGATAGCAAGAGATTCAGAGCTGCTGCATTACGTGAGTGAGAGGAGCGCATTGATCTGGGTAGAGGTTTAGATCTGTCCAGGGCGCTGTCCAGGGTCACATTAAAATCCCCACCTAGAACCACATTACCGTGTCTGTGCAGAGCTAGGAGGTCATTCAGGGAATGGAAAAAGGGGGCCTGAAGTTGGTTTGGAGCATAGACATTCAGGAATGTGTAGGGGATCCCGTTCAACAGTCCCACTAACAATAGGTATCTACCCTCAGGGTCCCTTAATATATTGGAGGGGGTAAAAGCAAGGTGGTTAGCAAAGAGTATAGACACCCCCTTCTTTTTGTGTATAGGATCGCAAGCATGGAATGTGTGCGGGAAGGTTTTAGACCTAAGTTCAGGGTGTGATGTGTCCGAGAAGTGGGTCTCTTGTAAGAATATAATATCGCCTCTGAGTTGTTTGACGGTTTGAAATAGGAGAGAGCGTTTGTGTGGACTGTTCAGGCCCTTCGTGTTCAGGGAAACTATTCTAAGAACCATGGAAAGTACTTGGAGCACCACTCAGACTGAAGCGCACCTGCGGGACCCCCGAAGAGAGAGGGGGGAAAGAAGGGAAGAAGACCTGAGAAGGAAGAAGATAGGTAGAAAGAGAACAGAGGAGAGACAGGTGTATGGTAGTGATTGCAATGAACAAACATAGAGAGTCTATTCTCACTGGTCGGACCCAGGGAAAGACCAGGCCTGTGGGCCAAATTCGTCCGACGTCGACCCTTAGGGCCGAATGGGGGGTGGGTGAACCCAGCCGTTCAGAGGAGAGGGTTGTGAGGGCCGTGTCCCGTGGGTGGGCAAAACCCATGCAGAGTGCAAATTGTAGTTAGTAGGTTGAAGGAGCTAAAGGGGGGGAGGGGGGGGGGGGAGTGGGGAAGGCGAGGAGGGGGAGCAAAACTAAAGGAACAGAGAGTAAACATGGTATAACGACCATCCGACCCCAGAAGAGATGGAGGTCCGTGGGCCCCCACTTCTCAAGTCATGGAAGAGTAAGCATATAATCGCATGGGAGGGAGAGGGGGGAAAAAGAGAGGGAAAAAAAACAAAACAAAAACAATACACCAAAAGGGAACAGTAACGTTATGACTATTTAAGAGCACAGAAAAGAGAGCGTGACCCGGTCGGGACACCCGGGGCCGGGGGCCGCGCGGCCAACCGCGGAGGCCCCCGGTCCCAGGGCCCAAACAGGCCCAGCCCCCACAGACATATACATGTTAAAAACAGCAAACATTAACTAAACATAGGGCTCCACAGAATGTGTGGACGCTGATGGAGCAACAGACGACATCCGGAGATCCCATGTATAACCAGTGCGGGGAAGAGGTCCGCTCAGGGGCCGCACCAGATGTAGAGTCATGTACCCTTAGGGGTGTGGGAGGCGGAACCAACGGTGTTCCAATCGAGGGACGGGGCCTTGAGGGAAGGAGAGGTGTCGACTGGGGGAGGGCGTTGCGAGGCAGACAGAGGGCCAGAGATGTTCAAGTGGCGGAGCAGTTGGAGGGCCTCGTCGGGGGATCTAGCAAAGAGGACTTTACCATCAGATCGGACCTGTAGGGCAAAGGGGAAGCCCCATCTGTATCTGATGTTTTTGTCTCTCAGGGTTTTAGTTATGTCCTTTAATTCCCTCCGTCTGTTCTGCGTGACCGGTGACAAGTCCTGGAAAACTAGGAGGTCGGAGCCCTCGAAGGGTATGGTTGGAGACATCCGAGTTTTGGCGTAGACTTGGTCTTTGACCGCAAAATAATGAAAACGTAGAATTACATCCCTCGGTGTTTTAGCATCTTGAGATCTAGGACGTAGGGCTCTGTGTGCCCTATCTAGAAGTAGCATATCGTCAGGAATTGAGGGAGCGAGTGAGCGGAACAGTCGGAGCAGGTACTGTAGTTAGAGAGGTGGGACTGTTCTACCGTCTCGGGGACGTTGCGGATTCGGAGATTGTTCCGACGGCCTCTGTTGTCTATATCCTCTTGCTTATCCGCTAGTAGCATAACATCTGTACGCATTTGGGCCAACTCCTGTTCCGATTCTTGTTGAAAAGCAATAAGCTCCTCTTGTTTCCTTTCAACAGCGTCAACTCTGGATCCCAGGTTGTCCACGTCTGTTTTCAAACCAGAAATAGCTTCTTGCACCTCTGCACGGATCGACTTTTTTATATTGCGCATCTCGGACAGGAGAAGAGCAACGTCCGCTTTAGTGGCAGGAGTGGAGGAAGAGTCATCGTCCGAGTCGCGGTCGGATGTTGCTGATATAGGTGGAGGTGATGATGATTTCCGAGTAGAAGACGGGGTGGAGTTCTTGAAGTAGCCCACCAAGTTATGGGCATTGGATTTTTTCCCTCCTTTAGGCATAGTGACGGAGAGGGATGAGGAAGATTGGTAGTCGACACCTAGTTAGGGACGGGAAAGCTCCTATAGCATGGGGGTCACCCACAGGACCGGGTGTAACACATGAGATCACATCATAGGTAGGTCACAGAGTGCGGCCGGGGGGGCCTAGCCAGGTGCACCGCAATGTGCGGGGGTAGATTCCGGAGGCTGAGGCTCATATAGGAGACACCTTAATCACCGCAGCTGTAATATGTAGGGGTGCAAGAGGGAGCACCACTAAGGTGCTTTTAGAGGCACAAGGATATAGGTTGGGGTACTACAGAGCCTGTCAGCGAGTACTTGGTAAGGGCAGCTTAGCCCCGTGAGAGCACAAGCAGAGGATATACTGAGGGGTAGAGAGTAGGCTCAGGTAGGGGGTGTTCTCCCAACAGCAGTGCAGTGAGCTTCTCAGCGGTATAATATGAGGCTGTGCAGAGATATTATACCCAGGGGCACCTAGCAGGTGTCCCGGAGGCCGGTGGGATCTACTATGCTGCTCACCTTACACCCCGGAGACTAGCAGGGGATCCAGAGGAGAGCTGAGACCCCTCCAAGATGGCCGCCGGGCGTCCCTCAGCTCCACAAAGCAGCACGGCTTACGGTGTGGTCCAGGGCCAGGGCAGCAGGGAGGCTCCCACGGGGGTGTGCGGCGGCGGGCCGAGTGCCCGGGAGCGAAGGGAAGGAGCCTGATCCGCGGCAATCGCGGGCCTCGCCAGTCCGGCGGTAAAATCGATGTCCCGGCTTGCAGGAAGCTGATAGGCCGCAATCCGCGGGAGCTCCAGTTCTGCTCCCCGATTCCGCGGCACGTACCCGGCTGCAGCAGGTATGTCGCGAGGGGTAGGGACAGCGGTGGGAGAGGGGAAGGTTCCCCGATGCTGCGCTGGAATGAACCCGCGTGAGGGGACTCACCCGCCGCACGGGGCCGCCGCCGACAGCACTCCTCGATCTAGATATCCGCTGCAGGGACACAGGAGGTCACAGGCACCGGGGGCACCGCCAGTCTCTTCTCCGGAGTATGTGAGTACTCTCCCAGGTTCCTTCGTCGATCGGCCCGCACCGCCACACCTCAGGACCGGGGGGGGGGGGGGAGGAATCCTACTACAGTCCCCGGCTTCTTGTGGAGGGGAAGGCCGCAACCTGCAGGAACCCTGAAAGGGGCTCCCCGGCTCCTCCAAGTCCAGGTGATTTAGGGAGTGGGTACACTGTGTTATAGGTGTGTGTAAGCCCCCAAGTCACTATTTAAAGCTGGTAAAAGAGCAAGGCCAGCAGGAGCTCACAGAGTTCACCTCCTCTCAGCTCACAGGCCAGGCCACGCCCCCCGGGACTCTCCCCTTTTGGTGGACACTGGCAGCTTGTCTCTTCTATGCCCAGAACCAGAGAAATCAGCTTTCCTGCAGCTGGTCCCTGCTCCAGCTCCACACACCTAGTATGCTGTTTTATATTTTCGTTGGTGGATTGCTCTGGCTCCTGAACTCTGATCCCCAAGTCCCCAGTACCTCCTGAAAGATGGGACTCTCTAGATTTTTATCCAATTGAAAGCTAAGAAATCTATTTCTAGGAACTGGAGATATCTGCAGTGAAGCAAGCTGCCCTCCCTCAGGAAAATGATGACTATTAAGCCCACTCTACTATCAACCCCTCCCCTGCATATTAAACACCCTCCTACCACCCTGGAAGTCATGAGTCGGGGACCCTTCTTTCAGCCAAATGCCCCCTTCAACAGTTTAGTGTTCTCCCTCCCACCCCATTTCCCACCATCTATGCAGTAAAGGAGTAATTAGCAGAAATAACTGTTCCAGGACCTATATGCTGAGCGGAAGATAGAACACTCCCAACCGCCTGCTGGACATCAAGGTTTCGGCTGATAGCATCCCCTATCTCTAGAGGATGGGTAAGGGTCCCGGTGCATAGCTTTGCCCAGGGGCCTACAGTGCTCTTAAGATGGCCCTGGTTGGGAGCCAGTTAACCTAACAGTTTTTTTTTGTGGGAGGAAACCGGAGTACCTGGAGGAAACCCACGCAAGCACAGGGAGAATATACAATTGTACATGTAATTAAAGTGCGTTATTTTATAAACAATGGTAATTGCCTACAAATAAGCATTATTAAAATTATAAAAATTGTAAATATAAGCTAAACTGTAAGTCTGTGCTCCTTTGCATTGGAATTGGTACAATGATGTAGTGCCATCTAGAGACTACAACCAATATGTTATGTTAATTCCTTACACACAGATATGTAGTAGTAGTGCTTGATTGTTTATATCAGCTTTTTCAATTATGATGAATGATGAGACTTTACAATGACTCGCAGAATCAGAACTATGTTTCCTGTTAACTTTATGTAATACTGGAACTGTCAGGCTTGGGGTAGAGTTTTCTGAAAAATTCTGAGACCTATGAATTAACGTCTTATTATTATAAAACACTCATGACAAGTCTATTGTTAGGCTTGTGGATGCCTAACTGCTTGCACAGAACAGGAAATACAAGATCACTCAGTTTAAAGGGCCGTACTGACAGGGAGATTTCTCCAGAGATGTGTGGTGAGCAGTCTAGCACAGACCGTTCAGCACACATCTCTCCCCCCGCTCAGCACAGTGCGATGTGCTGGGCAAGGGGGGGGGGCACATGGGGAGGCGCTCATTTCACCCAGCGGTGAAATGAGTGACCTGCTAGATTGTGGCCACTCTAGCACCGGCGATAGCGATGCGCGGGACCGTGCATCCCTGTCGCCGGCATCCCTACACATGGAGCGATGTTCTAAGCAATCTAGTCAGATCGCTTAGAAATGAGCTGAACATCACTGCGTGTGTACCTCCCTTAACTTGAGCAAAGAATTCAGCCTTAAGGGGAGTACACACGGAGAGATCCGTGCTTAAATTCTAAGCAATCTGACTAGATTGCTTAAGGCCAGTACACACTAGAGAGATGTGTGCTGAGTAATCTGTCACAGAAAGCTCAGCAGACATCTCTCCCCTCGCTCAGCACAGCGCGATGTGTGCTGAGTGAGGAGGGGGGGGGGCAGCTCAATTCATCCAGTGGTGAGTGAGCGACCTGACTAGATTGAGCCTTGGGGCAACCCCATAATGCTCCATATGGCATATCAGGACCTGCACCTCCTACTAATGCAGGATCCTTTCTGCCTCTCACAACAGACATATATAGTGGCATATGCTCAATTAGCCTAGTGATATGGGGTTGCTCCAAGGTAGGTAGCTCATAGCCTAGATATATTTAAGTAAGGAGCCATTATCATGTGGCTCTTTGCTGGGTAATCATAGACCCAGATTGGGGTTATGGAAGTGTGGGGTGTGGTGCCCCTGTATTGGCTGAGCTGGATGGCTTCAGTATGGCATACCTTTACATTCTATTAACACTTACTAATTTCTTTAACACTATTTCTTATTTTAATTACATCTCATTTTTGTATCACTTTCTTTATAGCTTTGACTTCCTAACACTAATTTATTAACACTATAGTTTTTTCACTGGTATGCTGCCCTGGGCTTTCTGGCTTATGCTGATTTTTGGGGTGCCACACCCTGCACCTAGATATAGTGCTAGGGACCCCCAATATACAGAGAGGCCTTGACGCGGCTTGGGGGCTTAATCATACATTTGCGCAAATATATGTAACCGAGATTTCTAATATTGTGTGGGATTTACACTGATCAAAAAAATAAAGGGAACACTTAAACAACACAATGTAAAGTCAATCACACTTCTGTGAACTCAAACTGTCCACTTAGGAAGCAACACTGATTGACAATCAATTTCACATGCTGTTGTGCAAATGGAATTGACAACAGGTGGAAATTATAGGCAATTAGCAAGACACCCCCAACAAAGGAGTTATTCTGCAGGTGGTGACCACAGACCACTTCTCAGCTCCTATGCTTTCTGGCTGATGTTTTGGTCACTTTTGAAAGCTGGCAGTGCTTTCACTCCAGTGCTATCATGAGACGGAGTCTACAACCCACACAAGTGGCTCAGGTAGTGCAGCTCATCCAGGATGGCACATCAATGCGAGCTGTGGCAAGAAGGTTTGCTGTGACTGTCAGCGTAGTGTCCAGAGCATGGAGGCGCGACCAGGAGACAGGCCAGTACATCAGGAGACGTGGAGGAGGCCGTAGGAGGGCAACAACCCAGCAGCAGGACCGCTACCTCCGCCTTTGTGCAAGGAGGAACAGGAGGAGGACTGCCAGAGCCCTGCAAAATGACCCCCAGCAAGCCACAAATGTGCATGTGACTACTCAAACGATCAGAAACAGACTCCATGAGGATGGTATGAGGGCCCGACGTCCACAGGTAGGGGTTGTGCTTACAGCTTAACACCGTGCAGGACGTTTGGCATTTGCCAGAGAACACCAAGATTGGCAAATTCGCCACTGGCGCCCTGTGCTCTTCATAGATGAAAGCAAGTTCCCACATGTGACAGACGTGACAGAGTCTGGAGACGCCAAGGAGAACGTTCTGCTGCCTGCAACATCCTCCAGCATGACCGGTTTGGCAGTGGGTCTGTAATGGTGTGGGGTGGCATTTCTTTGGGGGGCCGCACAGCCCTCCATGTGCTCACCAGAGGTAGCCTGACTGCCATTAGGTACCGAGATGAGATCCTCAGACCCCTTGTGAGACCATATGCTGGTGCGGTTGGCCCTGGGTTCCTCCTAATGCAAGACAATGCTAGACCTCATGTGGCTGGAGTGTGTCAGCAGTTCCTGCAAGACGAAGGCATTGATGCTATGGACTGGCCCGCCCGTTCCTCAGACCTGAATCCAATTGAGCACATCTGGGACATCATGTCTCGCTCCATCCACCAACGCCACGTTGCACCACAGACTGTCCAGGAGTTGGCGGATGCTCTAGTCCAGGTCTGGGAGGAGATTACTCAGGATACCAACCGCCACCTCATCAGGAGCATGCCCAGGCATTGTAGGGAGGTCATACAGGCACGTGGAGGCCACACACACTACTGAGCCTCATTTTTACTTGTTTTAAGGACATTACATCAAAGTTGGATCAGCCTGTAGTGTGTTTTTCCACTTTAATTTTGAGTGTGACTCCAAATCCAGACCTCCATGGGTTAACAAATTTGATTTCCATTGATAATTTTTGTGTGATTTTGTTGTCAGCACATTCAACTGTGTAAAGAACAAAGTATTTAATAAGAATATTTCATTCATTCAGATCTAGGATGTGTTATTTTAGTGTTCCCTTTATTTTTTTGAGCAGTGTATATCTGGTTACTAGATGATTGTTTGGGGAATCCGTTGGCGCTCCAAATGGTCTCTGCTGCCTCCTACTTTTATCCCGGATCTATCCCAGAAGATCCAAAAGGAAAGATGTAGACAGTGGAAAAAGTGGAAAAAGAGGGATGGCGCTGAGAATAAATCGCTAATACTTATCTGAATATCAGGATGTGCTGATATTGTGGGTGGTCTTCCTTCTCCTTCTGTTTTCTTTGAAGGTAATCTTCCAAAGAATTTCAGAAGGTGTATGTAAATAGAAAAATTGGAATAACTAGGTTATATACTAGTTCCAATTTATTCTATGTAAATTATGCGATATAATTTTATTGCCGGATATACCTAGCTTACACAATAAATAGTAAGTCACAGCACATAACGGTTTCTTTAAATGATGATTGGAGCTAGAAGATCTCTCAATCAGGCGCACTTTTTAAAGTGAGTGCGTACCTCCACTTACACTATAACGATAGCTGGTAAACTTATAAAGGTATCTTTTTTTTCTTCAAATTCGTATCGGGGTTTGATCTTAATTTCAGATGATGTTACAAATACATAGACATGGATATCTCCAATGCGTACCTAACTTACACTCGTTAGGTGCAATATCCTCATGTAAAGGTATCTTTATAGGTGTAGGAAGTCGTACCAGTACTCACGATGTTGGTGTGTGTTACATTCGCATCAAGGTATCTTTGTTCTTCATGAAGATTGAGGCTTGTATATATATGTGATGAATTTTAAAAATTTATTTAACAGAATTTCTTTTTACAAAACAATAATGAGATCCAAAATTTTTTTTTAAAATAAAATATTATATTGGCTGCCGGAGGGCACCGCCCATATTAGGATTTAGGAAGACCAGCCAAATCTGTACATAGGAACCGGTAACTATGAAACTGAGATGGAAAAAACAAAGAAGGTCGTACCTTTAATCCAAACAGCGGGCGGTGTGGTATCCAGCAGGCAATAGTCCTCAGCCGACGCGTTTCGAGTATGCTACTCTTTTTCAAGGCTGATGGAGGACTGTGTTTGCGGGTTATTTAAGGTAAAAGGCCGAAAAAAAAAAAAAAAAAATGACATCACTTCCGGTTCCGGTGAATCTCGGAAGGTGTGCATCTAAATTACTAGTTTTTCTGATGTTAATACATCCTAATCAATAAAACTGTGGGGTATATAAGTATTCTGTATTGTTTAATGATGATCTAACTTCATTTAATAAAATTATAGAAAAACCGCCGCACCGGAAGTGATAGTGCGGGTTTCTGGGAAATGTAGTTTTTTTCTATTAAACGAATATTACTTTTTCCTATGGAGTGTTCCTTTTTGGATATTAACATATTCTGTGCATTGGTTTGAGATTACTTCAGTTCGTTGGTGATATAGTGATAAGTCCTATATAAACTCTGAAAAAGAGTGGTGTTTATGTGCCGCAACCGGAAGTCCGCAACCGGAAGTCTTCTCCGAGGCTTCTGGGTAATGTAGTTCTCATAGTGAAACAGAGTCGTGTTTTTTTCTGTTGTTATTTCTTGTGTTAAACATTTTTAGTACATAAGAATCAGTCCAAGGACTTAGGAGATGTGTCCGAAAACTTGACGATAGGTGCTGTTATACGAAAAAAAGCGTTCCTAATCGGGTGCCGCAACCGGAAGTGGCCCGCCATGGTTTCTGGGAGATGTAGTTTTTGGAAAGAGACACTCGATTTTATCTCCCTCATATTGGAGCCTGCATCGTCCATAGAGGGGGAATCTTGGTGCATGTGGTCGATGTTGATAGTTGTCTGAACGATGTTTCAAATAAAGTTGAAGTTGGGTGGTTCTATTTAATGTTTTTTAAAACTACAAAATATAGAAGTTTATAAACAATTAGTATAGATGACCTCCTTTAGAGGCAAATGACAATTATTAAAGTGATAAAAGTATCATCTTTTTAGGTGAAGTAGAATGAGAAGAAAGGTTTTTAGATATAGTTGGAACCAGTGTGAGGAGGTGCTTATAAATGGGTATTTATAAATAAAATGGTATTTCATAAATAAAAAACCCACTGGATCAGTGTGCATGCATTTATTTATTTTATGGTGAGTATCAGAAAAAAGGCTAGTGTGATTAGGGTGGTTATAGAAATGAAAACGTTGTTCATAAGAACCACTTAAGTTCAAAATCGTGGTTCAATCCTCTTGGATGGAGTGTTTTCAAATCAAAGATGGTTCGCATTTCTGTTCTTGCTAGTCTGTTTTCTATGTTTTTGTCCTTCCATGTTGTCTTTATGTGTTTCAACTCGACGAATCTTTTTATATGGTTAACAATTGTGTTCCATCTTAAAATGGTTGGACAGGTGGTGTGTTGGGAGTCCTTTTTTAATATTCCTTAAATGTTCGGAAATTCTTGTCTTAAAAGGCCTGGAGGTCCTCCCAATATATGATAGACCACATGAACATTCAATTAGGTAGACCACATTTGAGGTGTTACATGTAATGAAATCTGTGATTTTCATAGTTTTGTTATTGATTTTGACCTCTGTGTATTTGGAATTGGAATCTTTGATGTTCCGACATCCTATACATGTCCCACACCGGTGAAATCCTTTAGTTCTAATTAGATTTTTTGATGGTATGGGAAGTGCACTTCTTACTAACATGTCTTTTAAATTCCTTGATTTCCGATATATGAACGATGGTTTTTCGGGAATTATCTTCTTAAGGACAGGATCTCGTTGTAAGAGATGCCAATTCTTCTGAATTATTTTTTCCAATTGTTTGTGTTGTGTATCATATTTGGTAATAAATGCCCATTTCGCATGGTCCTTATTTTTTTCCCCTTCTTGTTTTTTTTCCCGTGGTTGAAGTATAATGTCCCTCTTTTTTTTGTCTATTTCCTCTATTGCTTGATCTAGTATTTCCTCTTTGTATCCCTTCTCCATGAATTCCTTCTTCATTAGTTGGGTTTGTTCGTTGCAAATTTCTTTTTTGCTGCAGTTGCGTTTGACTCGAAGGAACTGGCTCTTGGGTACTCCTTTGAGCCAGATATGATGGTGTTGACTATCCATGGGTATATATGTATTTACATCTGTGGGTTTGTGGAAAGTTTTTGTTTGTATACTGTTGTCTGCTATGTAAATGGTTAGATCCAAAAAGTTTATTTGGACTTTACTGTGAGATAGAGTGAAAATGATATTGAAATCATTGTTATTGATTGATTCGAGGAATGTTAATAGGGAATCTTCATCTCCCTCCCATAAGAGTAGGACATCGTCTATATATCTTTGCCATTTGATTAATTGGGTACCCCAAGCTACGCTATGGTAGATGTTCTCTTCCTCCCAATAATTCATGAATAAATTAGCGTAGCTTGGGGCGAATTTCGTCCCCATTGCGGTTCCTGTGCGTTGTAAATAGAAATCCCCATTGAAGAAAAAAAAGTTGTTTTCTAGAATGAATTTTATGGAATCGATGATGAAAGCTTTTTTCTCTTCGGAGTAGTCGGACTTCTCTAGGGACCATTTGATGGCTTCTATCCCTTTGGAGTGTTCTATACAAGTGTAAAGAGATGTCACGTCTGCTGAAGCGAGAAGGCAATTGGTGTTCCATTCAAAACTTTTTAGTTTGGTGAGCGTGTCTCCTGTGTCTTTAAGATATGACTTACCCTTTACTACTAGGGGTTGTAAGAAGGAGTCAATGAGTGACGATAAATTCGATGTCAGGCTATTAGTTCTGGCAATAATAGGCCGTCCTGGTGGATTGGTGAGGCTTTTGTGGATCTTAGGTAGTATATAGATACTTGGAGTATTCGGTTCTTGAATGTCCGCAAATTCATACTCGCTTTTAGTGATTCCTCCTTTTTCCAGATGTTTTATAATCATTTTCTCAAAACTTTCTTTTATTTTGTTGCTGGGATCTCCTTTTAATTTGGTGTAGGTGGATGTTTCTGCCAATTGTCTGTATACTTCTTTTGTGTAGTCTTCCTTTTTGAGAATGGCAATACCACCTCCCTTGTCGCATGGCTTGATTACTATGGTTTCGTCCTTTGCCAGATCCTGAATCATAGCTTTTTGTTTCTTGGTTAGATTTGGTTTGATCTTGGGTTTTTTCATGTGTTCTACTTCATCTAAAACTATTTTTGTGAAGGTGTCTATGAAATTCCCCTTCATATATGTAGGGTAGAAGGTAGATTTCTTTCTTTTCTTCTTTTTCTGGGATTCCTCGTCTTGATTCTGTTCCTCATTTTTTTGTTCCAGGTGATCTTCGTTGTTGGTGGTATTATTTTCTGTTTTGCTGGCGAAGAACTTTTTTAAGGTGATTTTGCGTATAAATTTTTGGATGTCAACATATTTATCAAATTCTTCCGTTTGTGATGTCGGTGCGTATTTTAAACCTTTTTTTAAAAATTTTTCTTCTTCCATTGTTAGAACTCTATGGCTTAAATTGTATATAAGCTTTCTGTTCTCGGGAACATGGGTATCGGCAATGGGTTGTTCTCCAGTTTTTTGGGCGTTTTTTTTAATTTTTATTTTCTTTTTTATTCCTCCACGACAGCCCCTTTTTTTTGGTGGATTTTTTTGTGTCGTTTCCTTTCGGGGATCGTTTTTTAGTGATATATTTTTGTCTGTGGACTCCTGTCTGTCTGTTGTATGTTTCGTCGTCCATCTGGAATCCTGGACCTTTCTCCTAAAAAAGGGGATTTTGATGATCGGCGGTTCTTTTCTATTTCTCTTTTTTCATGATCTTTAGTGGTCTTCAATGGAGTCCTCCGGGTTTTTCTTCTATTGGTTTCTTCATATCCTCTTTTCGTAGAGGTTTGTCTAAACCAGTATTTTGTTCTTGATGGATAGCGTTGTGAGTGTCTGGATCTGTAGTCTCTATATCTTCTTTCTTTCTCATCTTGATATTTGGTTGTTATTTGGTTGTGGTATCTTGATTCGGATGATTTTGATCTCCTGAACTCCCTTTCTGACTGGTCGTACTTTCTTGATGTATAATGGTGATAATTCTTATCGTGAATTCGATCTCTGTTTTCTTTCCATGGTCTTTGTTGGTTTCTATCGCGAGTTCGATCTCTATTTTCTCTCCAAGATCTTTGTTGATTGTAGGGCCTCCCAGATCTTTCCATGAGTGGTCTTCTCACGTCCTCAATTTTTTTATGTTGACGATTTTCTTTATGATGAAATTTTGATGATGGATGATGGGTTCTTACTGGACTTCTATTTCTTATCTCTGTCCGTTGTCCTTTTCTTTTGTCCTTTATTACGCCAAATTTGTAGTAGTCGAAGTCTCGTTGGAGTTTACCTTGCTTTTTCTTAATTAGGAACTCTTTGTTTTTTTTTATTTTTTCAGTTACCTCTTTTTCCAAAGTTGCAAAAAGAGGAATTTTTTCGAAGGGTTGAATAAGAGATTTTAATATTTCAATTCTTTCGTTGATTTCCTTGAGTTTTTCCTTTCTTTCTTTAAGGATCAGGTTCATGAGACTGATTCTTATGTACTAAAAATGTTTAACACAAGAAATAACAACAGAAAAAAACGCAACTCTGTTTCACTATGAGAACTACATTACCCAGAAGCCTCGGAGAAGACTTCCGGTTGCGGACTTCCGGTTGCGGCACATAAACACCACTCTTTTTCAGAGTTTATATAGGACTTATCACTATATCACCAACGAACTGAAGTAATCTCAAACCAATGCACAGAATATGTTAATATCCAAAAAGGAACACTCCATAGGAAAAAGTAATATTCGTTTAATAGAAAAAAACTACATTTCCCAGAAACCCGCACTATCACTTTCGGTGCGGCGGTTTTTCTATAATTTTATTAAATGAAGTTAGATCATCATTAAACAATACAGAATACTTATATACCCCACAGTTTTATTGATTAGGATGTATTAACATCAGAAAAACTAGTAATTTAGATGCACACCTTCCGAGATTCACCGGAACCGGAAGTGATGTCATTTTTTTTTATTTCCGGCCTTTTACCTTAAATAACCCGCAAACACAGTCCTCCATCAGCATTGAAAAAGAGTAGCATACTCGAAACGCGTCGGCTGAGGACTATTGCCTGCTGGATACCACACCGCCCGCTGTTTGGATTAAAGGTACGACCTTCTTTGTTTTTTCCATCTCAGTTTCATAGTTACCGGTTCCTATGTACAGATTTGGCTGGTCTTCCTAAATCCTAATACGGGCGGTGCCCTCCGGCAGCCAATATAATATTTTATTTTAAAAAAATTTTTTGGATCTCATTATTGTTTTGTAAAAAGAAATTCTGTTAAATAAATTTTTAAAATTCATCACATATATATACAAGCCTCAATCTTCATGAAGAACAAAGATACCTTGATGCGAATGTAACACACACCAACATCGTGAGTACTGGTACGACTTTCTACACCTATAAAGATACCTTTACATGAGGATATTGCACCTAACGAGTGTAAGTTAGGTACGCATTGGAGATATCCATGTCTATGTATTTGTAACATCATCTGAAATTAAGATCAAACCCCGATACGAATTTGAAGAAAAAAAAGATACCTTTATAAGTTTACCAGCTATCGTTATAGTGTAAGTGGAGGTACGCACTCACTTTAAAAAGTGCGCCTGATTGAGAGATCTTCTAGCTCCAATCATCATTTAAAGAAACCGTTATGTGCTGTGACTTACTATTTATTGTGTAAGCTAGGTATATCCGGCAATAAAATTATATCGCATAATTTACATAGAATAAATTGGAACTACTATATAACCTAGTTATTCCAATTTTTATATTTACATACACCATCTGAAATTCTTTGGAAGATTACCTTCAAAGAAAACAGAAGGAGAAGGAAGACCACCCACAATATCAGCACATCCTGATATTCAGATAAGTATTAGCGATTTATTCTCAGCGCCATCCCTCTTTTTCCACTTTTTCCACTGTCTACATATTTCCTTTTGGATCTTCTGGGATAGATCCGGGATAAAAGTAGGAGGCAGCAGAGACCATTTGGAGCGCCAACGGATTCCCCAAACAATCATCTATAAAACTGTGTATATTTATCCCTTCAGGGGAATTCAGGCAGCACCATGTTTAAACACATTGAAGACAGAAAGAAAAAAACAGAAGAAGTCTTCAGAATTGACTTTCAAGAAGAAAATATAGAAATGACAGACGATAACCTAGAAACTGCTATGCATAGGCTATGTGAATGGCTGCTAAAAGAAAATAAATTGTGGTGGGAGGTGGCCACCTTAGAGAAATACACATCTGACCAAGTTATACCCAAGGGCCTAAAAATCATCAAACCAGCCTCATTTCAAGATGCTTCTGACAGCTTCTGGTCTGAATGGGAAGAAATACTGGAAACCTGTTCCTTTTCTCTCATGAACCTGATCCTTAAAGAAAGAAAGGAAAAACTCAAGGAAATCAACGAAAGAATTGAAATATTAAAATCTCTTATTCAACCCTTCGAAAAAATTCCTCTTTTTGCAACTTTGGAAAAAGAGGTAACTGAAAAAATTCAAAAAAACACAGAGTTCCTAATTAAGAAAAAGCAAGGTAAACTCCAACGAGACTTCGACTACTACAAATTTGGCGTAATAAAGGACAAAAGAAAAGGACAACGGACAGAGATAAGAAATAGAAGTCCAGTAAGAACCCATCATCCATCATCAAAATTTCATCATAAAGAAAATCGTCAACATAAAAAAATTGAGGACGTGAGAAGACCACTCATGGAAAGATCTGGGAGGCCCTACAATCAACAAAGATCTTGGAGAGAAAATAGAGATCGAACTCGCGATAGAAACCAACAAAGACCATGGAAAGAAAACAGAGATCGAATTCACGATAAGAATTATCACCATTATACATCAAGAAAGTACGACCAGTCAGAAAGGGAGTTCAGGAGATCAAAATCATCCGAATCAAGATACCACAACCAAATAACAACCAAATATCAAGATGAGAAAGAAAGAAGATATAGAGACTACAGATCCAGACACTCACAACGCTATCCATCAAGAACAAAATACTGGTTTAGACAAACCTCTACGAAAAGAGGATATGAAGAAACCAATAGAAGAAAAACCCGGAGGACTCCATTGAAGACCACTAAAGATCATGAAAAAAGAGAAATAGAAAAGAACCGCCGATCATCAAAATCCCCTTTTTTAGGAGAAAGGTCCAGGATTCCAGATGGACGACGAAACATACAACAGACAGACAGGAGTCCACAGACAAAAATATATCACTAAAAAACGATCCCCGAAAGGAAACGACACAAAAAAATCCACCAAAAAAAAGGGGCTGTCGTGGAGGAATAAAAAAGAAAATCAAAATAAAAAAAATCGCCCAAAAAACTGGAGAACAACCCATTGCCGATACCCATGTTCCCGAGAACAGAAAGCTTATATACAATTTAAGCCATAGAGTTCTAACAATGGAAGAAGAAAAAATTTAAAAAAAAGGTTTAAAATACGCACCGACATCACAAACGGAAGAATTTGATAAATATGTTGACATCCAAAAATTTATACGCAAAATCACCTTAAAAAAGTTCTTCGCCAGCAAAACAGAAAATAATACCACCAACAACGAAGATCACCTGGAACAAAAAAATGAGGAACAGAATCAAGACGAGGAATCCCAGAAAAAGAAGAAAAGAAAGAAATCTACCTTCTACCCTACATATATGAAGGGGAATTTCATAGACACCTTCACAAAAATAGTTTTAGATGAAGTAGAACACATGAAAAAACCCAAGATCAAACCAAATCTAACCAAGAAACAAAAAGCTATGATTCAGGATCTGGCAAAGGACGAAACCATAGTAATCAAGCCATGCGACAAGGGAGGTGGTATTGCCATTCTCAACAAGGAAGACTACACAAAAGAAGTATACAGACAATTGGCAGAAACATCCACCTACACCAAATTAAAAGGAGATCCCAGCAACAAAATAAAAGAAAGTTTTGAGAAAATGATTATAAAACATCTGGAAAAAGGAGGAATC
Source organism: Pseudophryne corroboree (assembly GCF_028390025.1). Classification (NCBI taxonomy): domain Eukaryota; kingdom Metazoa; phylum Chordata; class Amphibia; order Anura; family Myobatrachidae; genus Pseudophryne; species Pseudophryne corroboree. The sequence goes on along the minus strand of NC_086448.1, from coordinate 519,081,783 downwards.
ACTAAAAGCGAGTATGAATTTGTGGACATTCAAGAACCGAATACTCCAAGTATCTATATACTACCTAAGATCCACAAAAGCCTCACCAATCCACCAGGACGGCCTATTATTGCCGGAACTAATAGCCTGACATCGAATTTATCATCACTCATTGACTCCTTCTTACAACCCCTAGTAGTAAAGGGTAAGTCATATCTTAAAGACACAGGAGACACGCTCACCAAACTAAAAAGTTTTGAATGGAACACCAATTGCCTTCTCGCTTCAGCAGACGTGACATCTCTTTACACTTGTATAGAACACTCCAAAGGGATAGAAGCCATCAAATGGTCCCTAGAGAAGTCCGACTACTCCGAAGAGAAAAAAGCTTTCATCATCGATTCCATAAAATTCATTCTAGAAAACAACTTTTTTTTCTTCAATGGGGATTTCTATTTACAACGCACAGGAACCCCAATGGGGACGAAATTCGCCCCAAGCTACGCTAATTTATTCATGAATTATTGGGAGGAAGAGAACATCTACCATAGCGTAGCTTGGGGTACCCAATTAATCAAATGGCAAAGATATATAGACGATGTCCTACTCTTATGGGAGGGAGATGAAGATTCCCTATTAACATTCCTCGAATCAATCAATAACAATGATTTCAATATAATTTTCACTCTATCTCACAGTAAAGTCCAAATAAACTTTTTGGATCTAACCATCTACATAGAAGACAACAGTATACAAACAAAAACTTTCCACAAACCCACAGATGTAAATACATATATACCCATGGATAGTCAACACCATCATATCTGGCTCAAAGGAGTACCCAAGAGCCAGTTCCTTCGAGTCAAACGCAACTGCAGCAAAAAAGAAATGTGCAACGAACAAACCCAACTAATGAAGAAGGAATTCATGGAGAAGGGATACAAAGAGGAAATACTAGATCAAGCAATAGAGGAAATAGACAAAAAAAAGAGGGACATTATACTTCAACCACGGGAAAAAAAACAAGAAGGGGAAAAAAATAAGGACCATGCGAAATGGGCATTTATTACCAAATATGATACACAACACAAACAATTGGAAAAAATAATTCAGAAGAATTGGCATCTCTTACAACGAGATCCTGTCCTTAAGAAGATAATTCCCGAAAAACCATCGTTCATATATCGGAAATCAAGGAACTTAAAAGACATGTTAGTAAGAAGTGCACTTCCCATACCATCAAAAAATCTAATTAGAACTAAAGGATTTCACCGGTGTGGGACATGTATAGGATGTCGGAACATCAAAGATTCCAATTCCAAATACACAGAGGTCAAAATCAATAACAAAACTATGAAAATCACAGATTTCATTACATGTAACACCTCAAATGTGGTCTACCTAATTGAATGTTCATGTGGTCTATCATATATTGGGAGGACCTCCAGGCCTTTTAAGACAAGAATTTCCGAACATTTAAGGAATATTAAAAAAGGACTCCCAACACACCACCTGTCCAACCATTTTAAGATGGAACACAATTGTACCACTAACCATATAAAAAGATTCGTCGGGTTGAAACACATAAAGACAACATGGAAGGACAAAAACATAGAAAACAGACTAGCAAGAACAGAAATGCGAACCATCTTTGATTTGAAAACACTCCATCCAAGAGGATTGAACCACGATTTTGAACTTAAGTGGTTCTTATGAACAACGTTTTCATTTCTATAACCACCCTAATCACACTAGCCTTTTTTCTGATACTCACCATAAAATAAATAAATGCATGCACACTGATCCAGTGGGTTTTTTATTTATGAAATACCATTTTATTTATAAATACCCATTTATAAGCACCTCCTCACACTGGTTCCAACTATATCTAAAAACCTTTCTTCTCATTCTACTTCACCTAAAAAGATGATACTTTTATCACTTTAATAATTGTCATTTGCCTCTAAAGGAGGTCATCTATACTAATTGTTTATAAACTTCTATATTTTGTAGTTTTAAAAAACATTAAATAGAACCACCCAACTTCAACTTTATTTGAAACATCGTTCAGACAACTATCAACATCGACCACATGCACCAAGATTCCCCCTCTATGGACGATGCAGGCTCCAATATGAGGGAGATAAAATCGAGTGTCTCTTTCCAAAAACTACATCTCCCAGAAACCATGGCGGGCCACTTCCGGTTGCGGCACCCGATTAGGAACGCTTTTTTTCGTATAACAGCACCTATCGTCAAGTTTTCGGACACATCTCCTAAGTCCTTGGACTGATTCTTATGTACTAAAAATGTTTAACACAAGAAATAACAACAGAAAAAAACGCGACTCTGTTTCACTATGAGAACTACATTACCCAGAAGCCTCGGAGAAGACTTCCGGTTGCGGACTTCCGGTTGCGGCACATAAACACCACTCTTTTTCAGAGTTTATATAGGACTTATCACTATATCACCAACGAACTGAAGTAATCTCAAACCAATGCACAGAATATGTTAATATCCAAAAAGGAACACTCCATAGGAAAAAGTAATATTCGTTTAATAGAAAAAAACTACATTTCCCAGAAACCCGCACTATCACTTCCGGTGCGGCGGTTTTTCTATAATTTTATTAAATGAAGTTAGATCATCATTAAACAATACAGAATACTTATATACCCCACAGTTTTATTGATTAGGATGTATTAACATCAGAAAAACTAGTAATTTAGATGCACACCTTCCGAGATTCACCGGAACCGGAAGTGATGTCATTTTTTTTTTATTTCCGGCCTTTTACCTTAAATAACCCGCAAACACAGTCCTCCATCAGCCTTGAAAAAGAGTAGCATACTCGAAACGCGTCGGCTGAGGACTATTGCCTGCTGGATACCACATCGCCCGCTGTTTGGATTAAAGGTACGACCTTCTTTGTTTTTTCCATCTCAGTTTCATAGTTACCGGTTCCTATGTACAGATTTGGCTGGTCTTCCTAAATCCTAATACGGGCGGTGCCCTCCGGCAGCCAATATAATATTTTATTTTAAAAAAAATTTTTGGATCTCATTATTGTTTTGTAAAAAGAAATTCTGTTAAATAAATTTTTAAAATTCATCACATATATATACAAGCCTCAATCTTCATGAAGAACAAAGATACCTTGATGCGAATGTAACACACACCAACATCGTGAGTACTGGTACGACTTTCTACACCTATAAAGATACCTTTACATGAGGATATTGCACCTAACGAGTGTAAGTTAGGTACGCATTGGAGATATCCATGTCTATGTATTTGTAACATCATCTGAAATTAAGATCAAACCCCGATACGAATTTGAAGAAAAAAAAGATACCTTTATAAGTTTACCAGCTATCGTTATAGTGTAAGTGGAGGTACGCACTCACTTTAAAAAGTGCGCCTGATTGAGAGATCTTCTAGCTCCAATCATCATTTAAAGAAACCGTTATGTGCTGTGACTTACTATTTATTGTGTAAGCTAGGTATATCCGGCAATAAAATTATATCGCATAATTTACATAGAATAAATTGGAACTACTATATAACCTAGTTATTCCAATTTTTCTATTTACATACACCATCTGAAATTCTTTGGAAGATTACCTTCAAAGAAAACAGAAGGAGAAGGAAGACCACCCACAATATCAGCACATCCTGATATTCAGATAAGTATTAGCGATTTATTCTCAGCGCCATCCCTCTTTTTCCACTTTTTCCACTGTCTACATATTTCCTTTTGGATCTTCTGGGATAGATCCGGGATAAAAGTAGGAGGCAGCAGAGACCATTTGGAGCGCCAACGGATTCCCCAAACAATCATCTATAAAACTGTGTATATTTATCCCTTCAGGGGAATTCAGGCAGCACCATGTTTAAACACATTGAAGACAGAAAGAAAAAAACAGAAGAAGTCTTCAGAATTGACTTTCAAGAAGAAAATATAGAAATGACAGACGATAACCTAGAAACTGCTATGCATAGGCTATGTGAATGGCTGCTAAAAGAAAATAAATTGTGGTGGGAGGTGGCCACCTTAGAGAAATACACATCTGACCAAGTTATACCCAAGGGCCTAAAAATCATCAAACCAGCCTCATTTCAAGATGCTTCTCACAGCTTCTGGTCTGAATGGGAAGAAATACTGGAAACCTGTTCCTTTTCTCTCATGAACCTGATCCTTAAAGAAAGAAAGGAAAAACTCAAGGAAATCAACGAAAGAATTTAAATATTAAAATCTCTTATTCAACCCTTCGAAAAAATTCCTCTTTTTGCAACTTTGGAAAAAGAGGTAACTGAAAAAATTCAAAAAAACACAGAGTTCCTAATTAAGAAAAAGCAAGGTAAACTCCAACGAGACTTCGACTACTACAAATTTGGCGTAATAAAGGACAAAAGAAAAGGACAACGGACAGAGATAAGAAATAGAAGTCCAGTAAGAACCCATCATCCATCATCAAAATTTCATCATAAAGAAAATCGTCAACATAAAAAAAATTGAGGACGTGAGAAGACCACTCATGGAAAGATCTGGGAGGCCCTACAATCAACAAAGATCTTGGAGAGAAAATAGAGATCGAACTCGCGATAGAAACCAACAAAGACCATGGAAAGAAAACAGAGATCTAATTCACGATAAGAATTATCACCATTATAGTATACATCAAGAAAGTGCGACCAGTCAGAAAGGGAGTTCAGGAGATCAAAATCATCCGAATCAAGATACCACAACCAAATAACAACCAAATATCAAGATGAGAAAGAAAGAAGATATAGAGACTACAGATCCAGACACTCACAACGCTATCCATCAAGAACAAAATACTGGTTTAGACAAACCTCTACGAAAAGAGGATATGAAGAAACCAATAGAAGAAAAACCCGGAGGACTCCATTGAAGACCACTAAAGATCATGAAAAAAGAGAAATAGAAAAGAACCGCCGATCATCAAAATCCCCTTTTTTAGGAGAAAGGTCCAGGATTCCAGATGGACGACGAAACATACAACAGACAGACAGGAGTCCACAGACAAAAATATATCACTAAAAAACGATCCCCGAAAGGAAACGACACAAAAAAATCCACCAAAAAAAAGGGGCTGTCGTGGAGGAATAAAAAAGAAAATCAAAATAAAAAAAATCGCCCAAAAAACTGGAGAACAACCCATTGCCGATACCCATGTTCCCGAGAACAGAAAGCTTATATACAATTTAAGCCATAGAGTTCTAACAATGGAAGAAGAAAAAATTTAAAAAAAAGGTTTAAAATACGCACCGACATCACAAACGGAAGAATTTGATAAATATGTTGACATCCAAAAATTTATACGCAAAATCACCTTAAAAAAGTTCTTCGCCAGCAAAACAGAAAATAATACCACCAACAACGAAGATCACCTGGAACAAAAAAATGAGGAACAGAATCAAGACGAGGAATCCCAGAAAAAGAAGAAAAGAAAGAAATCTACCTTCTACCCTACATATATGAAGGGGAATTTCATAGACACCTTCACAAAAATAGTTTTAGATGAAGTAGAACACATGAAAAAACCCAAGATCAAACCAAATCTAACCAAGAAACAAAAAGCTATGATTCAGGATCTGGCAAAGGACGAAACCATAGTAATCAAGCCATGCGACAAGGGAGGTGGTATTGCCATTCTCAACAAGGAAGACTACACAAAAGAAGTATACAGACAATTGGCAGAAACATCCACCTACACCAAATTAAAAGGAGATCCCAGCAACAAAATAAAAGAAAGTTTTGAGAAAATGATTATAAAACATCTGGAAAAAGGAGGAATCACTAAAAGCGAGTATGAATTTGTGGACATTCAAGAACCGAATACTCCAAGTATCTATATACTACCTAAGATCCACAAAAGCCTCACCAATCCACCAGGACGGCCTATTATTGCCGGAACTAATAGCCTGACATCGAATTTATCGTCACTCATTGACTCCTTCTTACAACCCCTAGTAGTAAAGGGTAAGTCATATCTTAAAGACACAGGAGACACGCTCACCAAACTAAAAAGTTTTGAATGGAACACCAATTGCCTTCTCGCTTCAGCAGACGTGACATCTCTTTACACTTGTATAGAACACTCCAAAGGGATAGAAGCCATCAAATGGTCCCTAGAGAAGTCCGACTACTCCGAAGAGAAAAAAGCTTTCATCATCGATTCCATAAAATTCATTCTAGAAAACAACTTTTTTTTCTTCAATGGGGATTTCTATTTACAACGCACAGGAACCCCAATGGGGACGAAATTCGCCCCAAGCTACGCTAATTTATTCATGAATTATTGGGAGGAAGAGAACATCTACCATAGCGTAGCTTGGGGTACCCAATTAATCAAATGGCAAAGATATATAGACGATGTCCTACTCTTATGGGAGGGAGATGAAGATTCCCTATTAACATTCCTCGAATCAATCAATAACAATGATTTCAATATCATTTTCACTCTATCTCACAGTAAAGTCCAAATAAACTTTTTGGATCTAACCATCTACATAGAAGACAACAGTATACAAACAAAAACTTTCCACAAACCCACAGATGTAAATACATATATACCCATGGATAGTCAACACCATCATATCTGGCTCAAAGGAGTACCCAAGAGCCAGTTCCTTCGAGTCAAACGCAACTGCAGCAAAAAAGAAATGTGCAACGAACAAACCCAACTAATGAAGAAGGAATTCATGGAGAAGGGATACAAAGAGGAAATACTAGATCAAGCAATAGAGGAAATAGACAAAAAAAAGAGGGACATTATACTTCAACCACGGGAAAAAAAACAAGAAGGGGAAAAAAATAAGGACCATGCGAAATGGGCATTTATTACCAAATATGATACACAACACAAACAATTGGAAAAAATAATTCAGAAGAATTGGCATCTCTTACAACGAGATCCTGTCCTTAAGAAGATAATTCCCGAAAAACCATCGTTCATATATCGGAAATCAAGGAATTTAAAAGACATGTTAGTAAGAAGTGCACTTCCCATACCATCAAAAAATCTAATTAGAACTAAAGGATTTCACCGGTGTGGGACATGTATAGGATGTCGGAACATCAAAGATTCCAATTCCAAATACACAGAGGTCAAAATCAATAACAAAACTATGAAAATCACAGATTTCATTACATGTAACACCTCAAATGTGGTCTACCTAATTGAATGTTCATGTGGTCTATCATATATTGGGAGGACCTCCAGGCCTTTTAAGACAAGAATTTCCGAACATTTAAGGAATATTAAAAAAGGACTCCCAACACACCACCTGTCCAACCATTTTAAGATGGAACACAATTGTACCACTAACCATATAAAAAGATTCGTCGGGTTGAAACACATAAAGACAACATGGAAGGACAAAAACATAGAAAACAGACTAGCAAGAACAGAAATGCGAACCATCTTTGATTTGAAAACACTCCATCCAAGAGGATTGAACCACGATTTTGAACTTAAGTGGTTCTTATGAACAACGTTTTCATTTCTATAACCACCCTAATCACACTAGCCTTTTTTCTGATACTCACCATAAAATAAATAAATGCATGCACACTGATCCAGTGGGTTTTTTATTTATGAAATACCATTTTATTTATAAATACCCATTTATAAGCACCTCCTCACACTGGTTCCAACTATATCTAAAAACCTTTCTTCTCATTCTACTTCACCTAAAAAGATGATACTTTTATCACTTTAATAATTGTCATTTGCCTCTAAAGGAGGTCATCTATACTAATTGTTTATAAACTTCTATATTTTGTAGTTTTAAAAAACATTAAATAGAACCACCCAACTTCAACTTTATTTGAAACATCGTTCAGACAACTATCAACATCGACCACATGCACCAAGATTCCCCCTCTATGGACGATGCAGGCTCCAATATGAGGGAGATAAAATCGAGTGTCTCTTTCCAAAAACTACATCTCCCAGAAACCATGGCGGGCCACTTCCGGTTGCGGCACCCGATTAGGAACGCTTTTTTTCGTATAACAGCACCTATCGTCAAGTTTTCGGACACATCTCCTAAGTCCTTGGACTGATTCTTATGTACTAAAAATGTTTAACACAAGAAATAACAACAGAAAAAAACGCGACTCTGTTTCACTATGAGAACTACATTACCCAGAAGCCTCGGAGAAGACTTCCGGTTGCGGACTTCCGGTTGCGGCACATAAACACCACTCTTTTTCAGAGTTTATATAGGACTTATCACTATATCACCAACGAACTGAAGTAATCTCAAACCAATGCACAGAATATGTTAATATCCAAAAAGGAACACTCCATAGGAAAAAGTAATATTCGTTTAATAGAAAAAAACTACATTTCCCAGAAACCCGCACTATCACTTCCGGTGCGGCGGTTTTTCTATAATTTTATTAAATGAAGTTAGATCATCATTAAACAATACAGAATACTTATATACCCCACAGTTTTATTGATTAGGATGTATTAACATCAGAAAAACTAGTAATTTAGATGCACACCTTCCGAGATTCACCGGAACCGGAAGTGATGTCATTTTTTTTAAATTTCCGGCCTTTTACCTTAAATAACCCGCAAACACAGTCCTCCATCAGCCTTGAAAAAGAGTAGCATACTCGAAACGCGCCGGCTGAGGACTATTGCCTGCTGGATACCACATCGCCCGCTGTTTGGATTAAAGGTACGACCTTCTTTGTTTTTTCCATCTCAGTTTCATAGTTACCGGTTCCTATGTACAGATTTGGCTGGTCTTCCTAAATCCTAATACGGGCGGTGCCCTCCGGCAGCCAATATAATATTTTATTTTAAAAAAAATTTTTGGATCTCATTATTGTTTTGTAAAAAGAAATTCTGTTAAATAAATTTTTAAAATTCATCACATATATATACAAGCCTCAATCTTCATGAAGAACAAAGATACCTTGATGCGAATGTAACACACACCAACATCGTGAGTACTGGTACGACTTTCTACACCTATAAAGATACCTTTACATGAGGATATTGCACCTAACGAGTGTAAGTTAGGTACGCATTGGAGATATCCATGTCTATGTATTTGTAACATCATCTGAAATTAAGATCAAACCCCGATACGAATTTGAAGAAAAAAAAGATACCTTTATAAGTTTACCAGCTATCGTTATAGTGTAAGTGGAGGTACGCACTCACTTTAAAAAGTGCGCCTGATTGAGAGATCTTCTAGCTCCAATCATCATTTAAAGAAACCGTTATGTGCTGTGACTTACTATTTATTGTGTAAGCTAGGTATATCCGGCAATAAAATTATATCGCATAATTTACATAGAATAAATTGGAACTACTATATAACCTAGTTATTCCAATTTTTCTATTTACATACACCATCTGAAATTCTTTGGAAGATTACCTTCAAAGAAAACAGAAGGAGAAGGAAGACCACCCACAATATCAGCACATCCTGATATTCAGATAAGTATTAGCGATTTATTCTCAGCGCCATCCCTCTTTTTCCACTTTTTCCACTGTCTACATATTTCCTTTTGGATCTTCTGGGATAGATCCGGGATAAAAGTAGGAGGCAGCAGAGACCATTTGGAGCGCCAACGGATTCCCCAAACAATCATCTATAAAACTGTGTATATTTATCCCTTCAGGGGAATTCAGGCAGCACCATGTTTAAACACATTGAAGACAGAAAGAAAAAAACAGAAGAAGTCTTCAGAATTGACTTTCAAGAAGAAAATATAGAAATGACAGACGATAACCTAGAAACTGCTATGCATAGGCTATGTGAATGGCTGCTAAAAGAAAATAAATTGTGGTGGGAGGTGGCCACCTTAGAGAAATACACATCTGACCAAGTTATACCCAAGGGCCTAAAAATCATCAAACCAGCCTCATTTCAAGATGCTTCTGACAGCTTCTGGTCTGAATGGGAAGAAATACTGGAAACCTGTTCCTTTTCTCTCATGAACCTGATCCTTAAAGAAAGAAAGGAAAAACTCAAGGAAATCAACGAAAGAATTGAAATATTAAAATCTCTTATTCAACCCTTCGAAAAAATTCCTCTTTTTGCAACTTTGGAAAAAGAGGTAACTGAAAAAATTCAAAAAAACACAGAGTTCCTAATTAAGAAAAAGCAAGGTAAACTCCAACGAGACTTCGACTACTACAAATTTGGCGTAATAAAGGACAAAAGAAAAGGACAACGGACAGAGATAAGAAATAGAAGTCCAGTAAGAACCCATCATCCATCATCAAAATTTCATCATAAAGAAAATCGTCAACATAAAAAAAATTGAGGACGTGAGAAGACCACTCATGGAAAGATCTGGGAGGCCCTACAATCAACAAAGATCTTGGAGAGAAAATAGAGATCGAACTCGCGATAGAAACCAACAAAGACCATGGAAAGAAAACAGAGATCGAATTCACGATAAGAATTATCACCATTATACATCAAGAAAGTGCGACCAGTCAGAAAGGGAGTTCAGGAGATCAAAATCATCCGAATCAAGATACCACAACCAAATAACAACCAAATATCAAGATGAGAAAGAAAGAAGATATAGAGACTACAGATCCAGACACTCACAACGCTATCCATCAAGAACAAAATACTGGTTTAGACAAACCTCTACGAAAAGAGGATATGAAGAAACCAATAGAAGAAAAACCCGGAGGACTCCATTGAAGACCACTAAAGATCATGAAAAAAGAGAAATAGAAAAGAACCACCGATCATCAAAATCCCCTTTTTTAGGAGAAAGGTCCAGGATTCCAGATGGACGACGAAACATACAACAGACAGACAGGAGTCCACAGACAAAAATATATCACTAAAAAACGATCCCCGAAAGGAAACGACACAAAAAAATCCACCAAAAAAAAGGGGCTGTCGTGGAGGAATAAAAAAGAAAATCAAAATAAAAAAAATCGCCCAAAAAACTGGAGAACAACCCATTGCCGATACCCATGTTCCCGAGAACAGAAAGCTTATATACAATTTAAGCCATAGAGTTCTAACAATGGAAGAAGAAAAAATTTAAAAAAAAGGTTTAAAATACGCACCGACATCACAAACGGAAGAATTTGATAAATATGTTGACATCCAAAAATTTATACGCAAAATCACCTTAAAAAAGTTCTTCGCCAGCAAAACAGAAAATAATACCACCAACAACGAAGATCACCTGGAACAAAAAAATGAGGAACAGAATCAAGACGAGGAATCCCAGAAAAAGAAGAAAAGAAAGAAATCTACCTTCTACCCTACATATATGAAGGGGAATTTCATAGACACCTTCACAAAAATAGTTTTAGATGAAGTAGAACACATGAAAAAACCCAAGATCAAACCAAATCTAACCAAGAAACAAAAAGCTATGATTCAGGATCTGGCAAAGGACGAAACCATAGTAATCAAGCCATGCGACAAGGGAGGTGGTATTGCCATTCTCAACAAGGAAGACTACACAAAAGAAGTATACAGACAATTGGCAGAAACATCCACCTACACCAAATTAAAAGGAGATCCCAGCAACAAAATAAAAGAAAGTTTTGAGAAAATGATTATAAAACATCTGGAAAAAGGAGGAATCACTAAAAGCGAGTATGAATTTGTGGACATTCAAGAACCGAATACTCCAAGTATCTATATACTACCTAAGATCCACAAAAGCCTCACCAATCCACCAGGACGGCCTATTATTGCCGGAACTAATAGCCTGACATCGAATTTATCGTCACTCATTGACTCCTTCTTACAACCCCTAGTAGTAAAGGGTAAGTCATATCTTAAAGACACAGGAGACACGCTCACCAAACTAAAAAGTTTTGAATGGAACACCAATTGCCTTCTCGCTTCAGCAGACGTGACATCTCTTTACACTTGTATAGAACACTCCAAAGGGATAGAAGCCATCAAATGGTCCCTAGAGAAGTCCGACTACTCCGAAGAGAAAAAAGCTTTCATCATCGATTCCATAAAATTCATTCTAGAAAACAACTTTTTTTTCTTCAATGGGGATTTCTATTTACAACGCACAGGAACCCCAATGGGGACGAAATTCGCCCCAAGCTACGCTAATTTATTCATGAATTATTGGGAGGAAGAGAACATCTACCATAGCGTAGCTTGGGGTACCCAATTAATCAAATGGCAAAGATATATAGACGATGTCCTACTCTTATGGGAGGGAGATGAAGATTCCCTATTAACATTCCTCGAATCAATCAATAACAATGATTTCAATATCATTTTCACTCTATCTCACAGTAAAGTCCAAATAAACTTTTTGGATCTAACCATCTACATAGAAGACAACAGTATACAAACAAAAACTTTCCACAAACCCACAGATGTAAATACATATATACCCATGGATAGTCAACACCATCATATCTGGCTCAAAGGAGTACCCAAGAGCCAGTTCCTTCGAGTCAAACGCAACTGCAGCAAAAAAGAAATGTGCAACGAACAAACCCAACTAATGAAGAAGGAATTCATGGAGAAGGGATACAAAGAGGAAATACTAGATCAAGCAATAGAGGAAATAGACAAAAAAAAGAGGGACATTATACTTCAACCACGGGAAAAAAAACAAGAAGGGGAAAAAAATAAGGACCATGCGAAATGGGCATTTATTACCAAATATGATACACAACACAAACAATTGGAAAAAATAATTCAGAAGAATTGGCATCTCTTACAACGAGATCCTGTCCTTAAGAAGATAATTCCCGAAAAACCATCGTTCATATATCGGAAATCAAGGAATTTAAAAGACATGTTAGTAAGAAGTGCACTTCCCATACCATCAAAAAATCTAATTAGAACTAAAGGATTTCACCGGTGTGGGACATGTATAGGATGTCGGAACATCAAAGATTCCAATTCCAAATACACAGAGGTCAAAATCAATAACAAAACTATGAAAATCACAGATTTCATTACATGTAACACCTCAAATGTGGTCTACCTAATTGAATGTTCATGTGGTCTATCATATATTGGGAGGACCTCCAGGCCTTTTAAGACAAGAATTTCCGAACATTTAAGGAATATTAAAAAAGGACTCCCAACACACCACCTGTCCAACCATTTTAAGATGGAACACAATTGTACCACTAACCATATAAAAAGATTCGTCGGGTTGAAACACATAAAGACAACATGGAAGGACAAAAACATAGAAAACAGACTAGCAAGAACAGAAATGCGAACCATCTTTGATTTGAAAACACTCCATCCAAGAGGATTGAACCACGATTTTGAACTTAAGTGGTTCTTATGAACAACGTTTTCATTTCTATAACCACCCTAATCACACTAGCCTTTTTTCTGATACTCACCATAAAATAAATAAATGCATGCACACTGATCCAGTGGGTTTTTTATTTATGAAATACCATTTTATTTATAAATACCCATTTATAAGCACCTCCTCACACTGGTTCCAACTATATCTAAAAACCTTTCTTCTCATTCTACTTCACCTAAAAAGATGATACTTTTATCACTTTAATAATTGTCATTTGCCTCTAAAGGAGGTCATCTATACTAATTGTTTATAAACTTCTATATTTTGTAGTTTTAAAAAACATTAAATAGAACCACCCAACTTCAACTTTATTTGAAACATCGTTCAGACAACTATCAACATCGACCACATGCACCAAGATTCCCCCTCTATGGACGATGCAGGCTCCAATATGAGGGAGATAAAATCGAGTGTCTCTTTCCAAAAACTACATCTCCCAGAAACCATGGCGGGCCACTTCCGGTTGCGGCACCCGATTAGGAACGCTTTTTTTCGTATAACAGCACCTATCGTCAAGTTTTCGGACACATCTCCTAAGTCCTTGGACTGATTCTTATGTACTAAAAATGTTTAACACAAGAAATAACAACAGAAAAAAACGCGACTCTGTTTCACTATGAGAACTACATTACCCAGAAGCCTCGGAGAAGACTTCCGGTTGCGGACTTCCGGTTGCGGCACATAAACACCACTCTTTTTCAGAGTTTATATAGGACTTATCACTATATCACCAACGAACTGAAGTAATCTCAAACCAATGCACAGAATATGTTAATATCCAAAAAGGAACACTCCATAGGAAAAAGTAATATTCGTTTAATAGAAAAAAACTACATTTCCCAGAAACCCGCACTATCACTTCCGGTGCGGCGGTTTTTCTATAATTTTATTAAATGAAGTTAGATCATCATTAAACAATACAGAATACTTATATACCCCACAGTTTTATTGATTAGGATGTATTAACATCAGAAAAACTAGTAATTTAGATGCACACCTTCCGAGATTCACCGGAACCGGAAGTGATGTCATTTTTTTTTAATTTCCGGCCTTTTACCTTAAATAACCCGCAAACACAGTCCTCCATCAGCCTTGAAAAAGAGTAGCATACTCGAAACGCGTCGGCTGAGGACTATTGCCTGCTGGATACCACATCGCCCGCTGTTTGGATTAAAGGTACGACCTTCTTTGTTTTTTCCATCTCAGTTTCATAGTTACTGGTTCCTATGTACAGATTTGGCTGGTCTTCCTAAATCCTAATACGGGCGGTGCCCTCCGGCAGCCAATATAATATTTTATTTTAAAAAAAATTTTTGGATCTCATTATTGTTTTGTAAAAAGAAATTCTGTTAAATAAATTTTTAAAATTCATCACATATATATACAAGCCTCAATCTTCATGAAGAACAAAGATACCTTGATGCGAATGTAACACACACCAACATCGTGAGTACTGGTACGACTTTCTACACCTATAAAGATACCTTTACATGAGGATATTGCACCTAACGAGTGTAAGTTAGGTACGCATTGGAGATATCCATGTCTATGTATTTGTAACATCATCTGAAATTAAGATCAAACCCCGATACGAATTTGAAGAAAAAAAAGATACCTTTATAAGTTTACCAGCTATCGTTATAGTGTAAGTGGAGGTACGCACTCACTTTAAAAAGTGCGCCTGATTGAGAGATCTTCTAGCTCCAATCATCATTTAACGAAACCGTTATGTGCTGTGACTTACTATTTATTGTGTAAGCTAGGTATATCCGGCAATAAAATTATATCGCATAATTTACATAGAATAAATTGGAACTACTATATAACCTAGTTATTCCAATTTTTCTATTTACATACACCATCTGAAATTCTTTGGAAGATTACCTTCAAAGAAAACAGAAGGAGAAGGAAGACCACCCACAATATCAGCACATCCTGATATTCAGATAAGTATTAGCGATTTATTCTCAGCGCCATCCCTCTTTTTCCACTTTTTCCACTGTCTACATATTTCCTTTTGGATCTTCTGGGATAGATCCGGGATAAAAGTAGGAGGCAGCAGAGACCATTTGGAGCGCCAACGGATTCCCCAAACAATCATCTATAAAACTGTGTATATTTATCCCTTCAGGGGAATTCAGGCAGCACCATGTTTAAACACATTGAAGACAGAAAGAAAAAAACAGAAGAAGTCTTCAGAATTGACTTTCAAGAAGAAAATATAGAAATGACAGACGATAACCTAGAAACTGCTATGCATAGGCTATGTGAATGGCTGCTAAAAGAAAATAAATTGTGGTGGGAGGTGGCCACCTTAGAGAAATACACATCTGACCAAGTTATACCCAAGGGCCTAAAAATCATCAAACCAGCCTCATTTCAAGATGCTTCTGACAGCTTCTGGTCTGAATGGGAAGAAATACTGGAAACCTGTTCCTTTTCTCTCATGAACCTGATCCTTAAAGAAAGAAAGGAAAAACTCAAGGAAATCAACGAAAGAATTGAAATATTAAAATCTCTTATTCAACCCTTCGAAAAAATTCCTCTTTTTGCAACTTTGGAAAAAGAGGTAACTGAAAAAATTCAAAAAAACACAGAGTTCCTAATTAAGAAAAAGCAAGGTAAACTCCAACGAGACTTCGACTACTACAAATTTGGCGTAATAAAGGACAAAAGAAAAGGACAACGGACAGAGATAAGAAATAGAAGTCCAGTAAGAACCCATCATCCATCATCAAAATTTCATCATAAAGAAAATCGTCAACATAAAAAAAATTGAGGACGTGAGAAGACCACTCATGGAAAGATCTGGGAGGCCCTACAATCAACAAAGATCTTGGAGAGAAAATAGAGATCGAACTCGCGATAGAAACCAACAAAGACCATGGAAAGAAAACAGAGATCGAATTCACGATAAGAATTATCACCATTATACATCAAGAAAGTGCGACCAGTCAGAAAGGGAGTTCAGGAGATCAAAATCATCCGAATCAAGATACCACAACCAAATAACAACCAAATATCAAGATGAGAAAGAAAGAAGATATAGAGACTACAGATCCAGACACTCACAACGCTATCCATCAAGAACAAAATACTGGTTTAGACAAACCTCTACGAAAAGAGGATATGAAGAAACCAATAGAAGAAAAACCCGGAGGACTCCATTGAAGACCACTAAAGATCATGAAAAAAGAGAAATAGAAAAGAACCGCCGATCATCAAAATCCCCTTTTTTAGGAGAAAGGTCCAGGATTCCAGATGGACGACGAAACATACAACAGACAGACAGGAGTCCACAGACAAAAATATATCACTAAAAAACGATCCCCGAAAGGAAACGACACAAAAAAATCCACCAAAAAAAAGGGGCTGTCGTGGAGGAATAAAAAAGAAAATCAAAATAAAAAAAATCGCCCAAAAAACTGGAGAACAACCCATTGCCGATACCCATGTTCCCGAGAACAGAAAGCTTATATACAATTTAAGCCATAGAGTTCTAACAATGGAAGAAGAAAAAATTTAAAAAAAAGGTTTAAAATACGCACCGACATCACAAACGGAAGAATTTGATAAATATGTTGACATCCAAAAATTTATACGCAAAATCACCTTAAAAAAGTTCTTCGCCAGCAAAACAGAAAATAATACCACCAACAACGAAGATCACCTGGAACAAAAAAATGAGGAACAGAATCAAGACGAGGAATCCCAGAAAAAGAAGAAAAGAAAGAAATCTACCTTCTACCCTACATATATGAAGGGGAATTTCATAGACACCTTCACAAAAATAGTTTTAGATGAAGTAGAACACATGAAAAAACCCAAGATCAAACCAAATCTAACCAAGAAACAAAAAGCTATGATTCAGGATCTGGCAAAGGACGAAACCATAGTAATCAAGCCATGCGACAAGGGAGGTGGTATTGCCATTCTCAACAAGGAAGACTACACAAAAGAAGTATACAGACAATTGGCAGAAACATCCACCTACACCAAATTAAAAGGAGATCCCAGCAACAAAATAAAAGAAAGTTTTGAGAAAATGATTATAAAACATCTGGAAAAAGGAGGAATCACTAAAAGCGAGTATGAATTTGTGGACATTCAAGAACCGAATACTCCAAGTATCTATATACTACCTAAGATCCACAAAAGCCTCACCAATCCACCAGGACGGCCTATTATTGCCGGAACTAATAGCCTGACATCGAATTTATCGTCACTCATTGACTCCTTCTTACAACCCCTAGTAGTAAAGGGTAAGTCATATCTTAAAGACACAGGAGACACGCTCACCAAACTAAAAAGTTTTGAATGGAACACCAATTGCCTTCTCGCTTCAGCAGACGTGACATCTCTTTACACTTGTATAGAACACTCCAAAGGGATAGAAGCCATCAAATGGTCCCTAGAGAAGTCCGACTACTCCGAAGAGAAAAAAGCTTTCATCATCGATTCCATAAAATTCATTCTAGAAAACAACTTTTTTTTCTTCAATGGGGATTTCTATTTACAACGCACAGGAACCCCAATGGGGACGAAATTCGCCCCAAGCTACGCTAATTTATTCATGAATTATTGGGAGGAAGAGAACATCTACCATAGCCTAGCTTGGGGTACCCAATTAATCAAATGGCAAAGATATATAGACGATGTCCTACTCTTATGGGAGGGAGATGAAGATTCCCTATTAACATTCCTCGAATCAATCAATAACAATGATTTCAATATCATTTTCACTCTATCTCACAGTAAAGTCCAAATAAACTTTTTGGATCTAACCATCTACATAGAAGACAACAGTATACAAACAAAAACTTTCCACAAACCCACAGATGTAAATACATATATACCCATGGATAGTCAACACCATCATATCTGGCTCAAAGGAGTACCCAAGAGCCAGTTCCTTCGAGTCAAACGCAACTGCAGCAAAAAAGAAATGTGCAACGAACAAACCCAACTAATGAAGAAGGAATTCATGGAGAAGGGATACAAAGAGGAAATACTAGATCAAGCAATAGAGGAAATAGACAAAAAAAAGAGGGACATTATACTTCAACCACGGGAAAAAAAACAAGAAGGGGAAAAAAATAAGGACCATGCGAAATGGGCATTTATTACCAAATATGATACACAACACAAACAATTGGAAAAAATAATTCAGAAGAATTGGCATCTCTTACAACGAGATCCTGTCCTTAAGAAGATAATTCCCGAAAAACCATCGTTCATATATCGGAAATCAAGGAATTTAAAAGACATGTTAGTAAGAAGTGCACTTCCCATACCATCAAAAAATCTAATTAGAACTAAAGGATTTCACCGGTGTGGGACATGTATAGGATGTCGGAACATCAAAGATTCCAATTCCAAATACACAGAGGTCAAAATCAATAACAAAACTATGAAAATCACAGATTTCATTACATGTAACACCTCAAATGTGGTCTACCTAATTGAATGTTCATGTGGTCTATCATATATTGGGAGGACCTCCAGGCCTTTTAAGACAAGAATTTCCGAACATTTAAGGAATATTAAAAAAGGACTCCCAACACACCACCTGTCCAACCATTTTAAGATGGAACACAATTGTACCACTAACCATATAAAAAGATTCGTCGGGTTGAAACACATAAAGACAACATGGAAGGACAAAAACATAGAAAACAGACTAGCAAGAACAGAAATGCGAACCATCTTTGATTTGAAAACACTCCATCCAAGAGGATTGAACCACGATTTTGAACTTAAGTGGTTCTTATGAACAACGTTTTCATTTCTATAACCACCCTAATCACACTAGCCTTTTTTCTGATACTCACCATAAAATAAATAAATGCATGCACACTGATCCAGTGGGTTTTTTATTTATGAAATACCATTTTATTTATAAATACCCATTTATAAGCACCTCCTCACACTGGTTCCAACTATATCTAAAAACCTTTCTTCTCATTCTACTTCACCTAAAAAGATGATACTTTTATCACTTTAATAATTGTCATTTGCCTCTAAAGGAGGTCATCTATACTAATTGTTTATAAACTTCTATATTTTGTAGTTTTAAAAAACATTAAATAGAACCACCCAACTTCAACTTTATTTGAAACATCGTTCAGACAACTATCAACATCGACCACATGCACCAAGATTCCCCCTCTATGGACGATGCAGGCTCCAATATGAGGGAGATAAAATCGAGTGTCTCTTTCCAAAAACTACATCTCCCAGAAACCATGGCGGGCCACTTCCGGTTGCGGCACCCGATTAGGAACGCTTTTTTTCGTATAACAGCACCTATCGTCAAGTTTTCGGACACATCTCCTAAGTCCTTGGACTGATTCTTATGTACTAAAAATGTTTAACACAAGAAATAACAACAGAAAAAAACGCGACTCTGTTTCACTATGAGAACTACATTACCCAGAAGCCTCGGAGAAGACTTCCGGTTGCGGACTTCCGGTTGCGGCACATAAACACCACTCTTTTTCAGAGTTTATATAGGACTTATCACTATATCACCAACGAACTGAAGTAATCTCAAACCAATGCACAGAATATGTTAATATCCAAAAAGGAACACTCCATAGGAAAAAGTAATATTCGTTTAATAGAAAAAAACTACATTTCCCAGAAACCCGCACTATCACTTCCGGTGCGGCGGTTTTTCTATAATTTTATTAAATGAAGTTAGATCATCATTAAACAATACAGAATACTTATATACCCCACAGTTTTATTGATTAGGATGTATTAACATCAGAAAAACTAGTAATTTAGATGCACACCTTCCGAGATTCACCGGAACCGGAAGTGATGTCATTTTTTTTTAATTTCCGGCCTTTTACCTTAAATAACCCGCAAACACAGTCCTCCATCAGCCTTGAAAAAGAGTAGCATACTCGAAACGCGTCGGCTGAGGACTATTGCCTGCTGGATACCACATCGCCCGCTGTTTGGATTAAAGGTACGACCTTCTTTGTTTTTTCCATCTCAGTTTCATAGTTACTGGTTCCTATGTACAGATTTGGCTGGTCTTCCTAAATCCTAATACGGGCGGTGCCCTCCGGCAGCCAATATAATATTTTATTTTAAAAAAAATTTTTGGATCTCATTATTGTTTTGTAAAAAGAAATTCTGTTAAATAAATTTTTAAAATTCATCACATATATATACAAGCCTCAATCTTCATGAAGAACAAAGATACCTTGATGCGAATGTAACACACACCAACATCGTGAGTACTGGTACGACTTTCTACACCTATAAAGATACCTTTACATGAGGATATTGCACCTAACGAGTGTAAGTTAGGTACGCATTGGAGATATCCATGTCTATGTATTTGTAACATCATCTGAAATTAAGATCAAACCCCGATACGAATTTGAAGAAAAAAAAGATACCTTTATAAGTTTACCAGCTATCGTTATAGTGTAAGTGGAGGTACGCACTCACTTTAAAAAGTGCGCCTGATTGAGAGATCTTCTAGCTCCAATCATCATTTAACGAAACCGTTATGTGCTGTGACTTACTATTTATTGTGTAAGCTAGGTATATCCGGCAATAAAATTATATCGCATAATTTACATAGAATAAATTGGAACTACTATATAACCTAGTTATTCCAATTTTTCTATTTACATACACCATCTGAAATTCTTTGGAAGATTACCTTCAAAGAAAACAGAAGGAGAAGGAAGACCACCCACAATATCAGCACATCCTGATATTCAGATAAGTATTAGCGATTTATTCTCAGCGCCATCCCTCTTTTTCCACTTTTTCCACTGTCTACATATTTCCTTTTGGATCTTCTGGGATAGATCCGGGATAAAAGTAGGAGGCAGCAGAGACCATTTGGAGCGCCAACGGATTCCCCAAACAATCATCTATAAAACTGTGTATATTTATCCCTTCAGGGGAATTCAGGCAGCACCATGTTTAAACACATTGAAGACAGAAAGAAAAAAACAGAAGAAGTCTTCAGAATTGACTTTCAAGAAGAAAATATAGAAATGACAGACGATAACCTAGAAACTGCTATGCATAGGCTATGTGAATGGCTGCTAAAAGAAAATAAATTGTGGTGGGAGGTGGCCACCTTAGAGAAATACACATCTGACCAAGTTATACCCAAGGGCCTAAAAATCATCAAACCAGCCTCATTTCAAGATGCTTCTGACAGCTTCTGGTCTGAATGGGAAGAAATACTGGAAACCTGTTCCTTTTCTCTCATGAACCTGATCCTTAAAGAAAGAAAGGAAAAACTCAAGGAAATCAACGAAAGAATTTAAATATTAAAATCTCTTATTCAACCCTTCGAAAAAATTCCTCTTTTTGCAACTTTGGAAAAAGAGGTAACTGAAAAAATTCAAAAAAACACAGAGTTCCTAATTAAGAAAAAGCAAGGTAAACTCCAACGAGACTTCGACTACTACAAATTTGGCGTAATAAAGGACAAAAGAAAAGGACAACGGACAGAGATAAGAAATAGAAGTCCAGTAAGAACCCATCATCCATCATCAAAATTTCATCATAAAGAAAATCGTCAACATAAAAAAAATTGAGGACGTGAGAAGACCACTCATGGAAAGATCTGGGAGGCCCTACAATCAACAAAGATCTTGGAGAGAAAATAGAGATCGAACTCGCGATAGAAACCAACAAAGACCATGGAAAGAAAACAGAGATCGAATTCACGATAAGAATTATCACCATTATACATCAAGAAAGTGCGACCAGTCAGAAAGGGAGTTCAGGAGATCAAAATCATCCGAATCAAGATACCACAACCAAATAACAACCAAATATCAAGATGAGAAAGAAAGAAGATATAGAGACTACAGATCCAGACACTCACAACGCTATCCATCAAGAACAAAATACTGGTTTAGACAAACCTCTACGAAAAGAGGATATGAAGAAACCAATAGAAGAAAAACCCGGAGGACTCCATTGAAGACCACTAAAGATCATGAAAAAAGAGAAATAGAAAAGAACCGCCGATCATCAAAATCCCCTTTTTTAGGAGAAAGGTCCAGGATTCCAGATGGACGACGAAACATACAACAGACAGACAGGAGTCCACAGACAAAAATATATCACTAAAAAATGATCCCCGAAAGGAAACGACACAAAAAAATCCACCAAAAAAAAGGGGCTGTCGTGGAGGAATAAAAAAGAAAATCAAAATAAAAAAAATCGCCCAAAAAACTGGAGAACAACCTATTGCCGATACCCATGTTCCCGAGAACAGAAAGCTTATATACAATTTAAGCCATAGAGTTCTAACAATGGAAGAAGAAAAAATTTAAAAAAAAGGTTTAAAATACGCACCGACATCACAAACGGAAGAATTTGATAAATATGTTGACATCCAAAAATTTATACGCAAAATCACCTTAAAAAAGTTCTTCGCCAGCAAAACAGAAAATAATACCACCAACAACGAAGATCACCTGGAACAAAAAAATGAGGAACAGAATCAAGACGAGGAATCCCAGAAAAAGAAGAAAAGAAAGAAATCTACCTTCTACCCTACATATATGAAGGGGAATTTCATAGACACCTTCACAAAAATAGTTTTAGATGAAGTAGAACACATGAAAAAACCCAAGATCAAACCAAATCTAACCAAGAAACAAAAAGCTATGATTCAGGATCTGGCAAAGGACGAAACCATAGTAATCAAGCCATGCGACAAGGGAGGTGGTATTGCCATTCTCAACAAGGAAGACTACACAAAAGAAGTATACAGACAATTGGCAGAAACATCCACCTACACCAAATTAAAAGGAGATCCCAGCAACAAAATAAAAGAAAGTTTTGAGAAAATGATTATAAAACATCTGGAAAAAGGAGGAATCACTAAAAGCGAGTATGAATTTGTGGACATTCAAGAACCGAATACTCCAAGTATCTATATACTACCTAAGATCCACAAAAGCCTCACCAATCCACCAGGACGGCCTATTATTGCCGGAACTAATAGCCTGACATCGAATTTATCGTCACTCATTGACTCCTTCTTACAACCCCTAGTAGTAAAGGGTAAGTCATATCTTAAAGACACAGGAGACACGCTCACCAAACTAAAAAGTTTTGAATGGAACACCAATTGCCTTCTCGCTTCAGCAGACGTGACATCTCTTTACACTTGTATAGAACACTCCAAAGGGATAGAAGCCATCAAATGGTCCCTAGAGAAGTCCGACTACTCCGAAGAGAAAAAAGCTTTCATCATCGATTCCATAAAATTCATTCTAGAAAACAACTTTTTTTTCTTCAATGGGGATTTCTATTTACAACGCACAGGAACCCCAATGGGGACGAAATTCGCCCCAAGCTACGCTAATTTATTCATGAATTATTGGGAGGAAGAGAACATCTACCATAGCGTAGCTTGGGGTACCCAATTAATCAAATGGCAAAGATATATAGACGATGTCCTACTCTTATGGGAGGGAGATGAAGATTCCCTATTAACATTCCTCGAATCAATCAATAACAATGATTTCAATATCATTTTCACTCTATCTCACAGTAAAGTCCAAATAAACTTTTTGGATCTAACCATCTACATAGAAGACAACAGTATACAAACAAAAACTTTCCACAAACCCACAGATGTAAATACATATATACCCATGGATAGTCAACACCATCATATCTGGCTCAAAGGAGTACCCAAGAGCCAGTTCCTTCGAGTCAAACGCAACTGCAGCAAAAAAGAAATTTGCAACGAACAAACCCAACTAATGAAGAAGGAATTCATGGAGAAGGGATACAAAGAGGAAATACTAGATCAAGCAATAGAGGAAATAGACAAAAAAAAGAGGGACATTATACTTCAACCACGGGAAAAAAAACAAGAAGGGGAAAAAAATAAGGACCATGCGAAATGGGCATTTATTACCAAATATGATACACAACACAAACAATTGGAAAAAATAATTCAGAAGAATTGGCATCTCTTACAACGAGATCCTGTCCTTAAGAAGATAATTCCCGAAAAACCATCGTTCATATATCGGAAATCAAGGAATTTAAAAGACATGTTAGTAAGAAGTGCACTTCCCATACCATCAAAAAATCTAATTAGAACTAAAGGATTTCACCGGTGTGGGACATGTATAGGATGTCGGAACATCAAAGATTCCAATTCCAAATACACAGAGGTCAAAATCAATAACAAAACTATGAAAATCACAGATTTCATTACATGTAACACCTCAAATGTGGTCTACCTAATTGAATGTTCATGTGGTCTATCATATATTGGGAGGACCTCCAGGCCTTTTAAGACAAGAATTTCCGAACATTTAAGGAATATTAAAAAAGGACTCCCAACACACCACCTGTCCAACCATTTTAAGATGGAACACAATTGTACCACTAACCATATAAAAAGATTCGTCGGGTTGAAACACATAAAGACAACATGGAAGGACAAAAACATAGAAAACAGACTAGCAAGAACAGAAATGCGAACCATCTTTGATTTGAAAACACTCCATCCAAGAGGATTGAACCACGATTTTGAACTTAAGTGGTTCTTATGAACAACGTTTTCATTTCTATAACCACCCTAATCACACTAGCCTTTTTTCTGATACTCACCATAAAATAAATAAATGCATGCACACTGATCCAGTGGGTTTTTTATTTATGAAATACCATTTTATTTATAAATACCCATTTATAAGCACCTCCTCACACTGGTTCCAACTATATCTAAAAACCTTTCTTCTCATTCTACTTCACCTAAAAAGATGATACTTTTATCACTTTAATAATTGTCATTTGCCTCTAAAGGAGGTCATCTATACTAATTGTTTATAAACTTCTATATTTTGTAGTTTTAAAAAACATTAAATAGAACCACCCAACTTCAACTTTATTTGAAACATCGTTCAGACAACTATCAACATCGACCACATGCACCAAGATTCCCCCTCTATGGACGATGCAGGCTCCAATATGAGGGAGATAAAATCGAGTGTCTCTTTCCAAAAACTACATCTCCCAGAAACCATGGCGGGCCACTTCCGGTTGCGGCACCCGATTAGGAACGCTTTTTTTCGTATAACAGCACCTATCGTCAAGTTTTCGGACACATCTCCTAAGTCCTTGGACTGATTCTTATGTACTAAAAATGTTTAACACAAGAAATAACAACAGAAAAAAACGCGACTCTGTTTCACTATGAGAACTACATTACCCAGAAGCCTCGGAGAAGACTTCCGGTTGCGGACTTCCGGTTGCGGCACATAAACACCACTCTTTTTCAGAGTTTATATAGGACTTATCACTATATCACCAACGAACTGAAGTAATCTCAAACCAATGCACAGAATATGTTAATATCCAAAAAGGAACACTCCATAGGAAAAAGTAATATTCGTTTAATAGAAAAAAACTACATTTCCCAGAAACCCGCACTATCACTTCCGGTGCGGCGGTTTTTCTATAATTTTATTAAATGAAGTTAGATCATCATTAAACAATACAGAATACTTATATACCCCACAGTTTTATTGATTAGGATGTATTAACATCAGAAAAACTAGTAATTTAGATGCACACCTTCCGAGATTCACCGGAACCGGAAGTGATGTCATTTTTTTTTTAATTTCCGGCCTTTTACCTTAAATAACCCGCAAACACAGTCCTCCATCAGCCTTGAAAAAGAGTAGCATACTCGAAACGCGTCGGCTGAGGACTATTGCCTGCTGGATACCACATCGCCCGCTGTTTGGATTAAAGGTACGACCTTCTTTGTTTTTTCCATCTCAGTTTCATAGTTACCGGTTCCTATGTACAGATTTGGCTGGTCTTCCTAAATCCTAATACGGGCGGTGCCCTCCGGCAGCCAATATAATATTTTATTTTAAAAAAAATTTTTGGATCTCATTATTGTTTTGTAAAAAGAAATTCTGTTAAATAAATTTTTAAAATTCATCACATATATATACAAGCCTCAATCTTCATGAAGAACAAAGATACCTTGATGCGAATGTAACACACACCAACATCGTGAGTACTGGTACGACTTTCTACACCTATAAAGATACCTTTACATGAGGATATTGCACCTAACGAGTGTAAGTTAGGTACGCATTGGAGATATCCATGTCTATGTATTTGTAACATCATCTGAAATTAAGATCAAACCCCGATACGAATTTGAAGAAAAAAAAGATACCTTTATAAGTTTACCAGCTATCGTTATAGTGTAAGTGGAGGTACGCACTCACTTTAAAAAGTGCGCCTGATTGAGAGATCTTCTAGCTCCAATCATCATTTAAAGAAACCGTTATGTGCTGTAACTTACTATTTATTGTGTAAGCTAGGTATATCCGGCAATAAAATTATATCGCATAATTTACATAGAATAAATTGGAACTACTATATAACCTAGTTATTCCAATTTTTCTATTTACATACACCATCTGAAATTCTTTGGAAGATTACCTTCAAAGAAAACAGAAGGAGAAGGAAGACCACCCACAATATCAGCACATCCTGATATTCAGATAAGTATTAGCGATTTATTCTCAGCGCCATCCCTCTTTTTCCACTTTTTCCACTGTCTACATATTTCCTTTTGGATCTTCTGGGATAGATCCGGGATAAAAGTAGGAGGCAGCAGAGACCATTTGGAGCGCCAACGGATTCCCCAAACAATCATCTATAAAACTGTGCATATTTATCCCTTCAGGGGAATTCAGGCAGCACCATGTTTAAACACATTGAAGACAGAAAGAAAAAAACAGAAGAAGTCTTCAGAATTGACTTTCAAGAAGAAAATATAGAAATGACAGACGATAACCTAGAAACTGCTATGCATAGGCTATGTGAATGGCTGCTAAAAGAAAATAAATTGTGGTGGGAGGTGGCCACCTTAGAGAAATACACATCTGACCAAGTTATACCCAAGGGCCTAAAAATCATCAAACCAGCCTCATTTCAAGATGCTTCTCACAGCTTCTGGTCTGAATGGGAAGAAATACTGGAAACCTGTTCCTTTTCTCTCATGAACCTGATCCTTAAAGAAAGAAAGGAAAAACTCAAGGAAATCAACGAAAGAATTTAAATATTAAAATCTCTTATTCAACCCTTCGAAAAAATTCCTCTTTTTGCAACTTTGGAAAAAGAGGTAACTGAAAAAATTCAAAAAAACACAGAGTTCCTAATTAAGAAAAAGCAAGGTAAACTCCAACGAGACTTCGACTACTACAAATTTGGCGTAATAAAGGACAAAAGAAAAGGACAACGGACAGAGATAAGAAATAGAAGTCCAGTAAGAACCCATCATCCATCATCAAAATTTCATCATAAAGAAAATCGTCAACATAAAAAAAATTGAGGACGTGAGAAGACCACTCATGGAAAGATCTGGGAGGCCCTACAATCAACAAAGATCTTGGAGAGAAAATAGAGATCGAACTCGCGATAGAAACCAACAAAGACCATGGAAAGAAAACAGAGATCTAATTCACGATAAGAATTATCACCATTATAGTATACATCAAGAAAGTGCGACCAGTCAGAAAGGGAGTTCAGGAGATCAAAATCATCCGAATCAAGATACCACAACCAAATAACAACCAAATATCAAGATGAGAAAGAAAGAAGATATAGAGACTACAGATCCAGACACTCACAACGCTATCCATCAAGAACAAAATACTGGTTTAGACAAACCTCTACGAAAAGAGGATATGAAGAAACCAATAGAAGAAAAACCCGGAGGACTCCATTGAAGACCACTAAAGATCATGAAAAAAGAGAAATAGAAAAGAACCGCCGATCATCAAAATCCCCTTTTTTAGGAGAAAGGTCCAGGATTCCAGATGGACGACGAAACATACAACAGACAGACAGGAGTCCACAGACAAAAATATATCACTAAAAAACGATCCCCGAAAGGAAACGACACAAAAAAATCCACCAAAAAAAAGGGGCTGTCGTGGAGGAATAAAAAAGAAAATAAAAATAAAAAAAATCGCCCAAAAAACTGGAGAACAACCCATTGCCGATACCCATGTTCCCGAGAACAGAAAGCTTATATACAATTTAAGCCATAGAGTTCTAACAATGGAAGAAGAAAAAATTAAAAAAAAAGGTTTAAAATACGCACCGACATCACAAACGGAAGAATTTGATAAATATGTTGACATCCAAAAATTTATACGCAAAATCACCTTAAAAAAGTTCTTCGCCAGCAAAACAGAAAATAATACCACCAACAACGAAGATCACCTGGAACAAAAAAATGAGGAACAGAATCAAGACGAGGAATCCCAGAAAAAGAAGAAAAGAAAGAAATCTACCTTCTACCCTACATATATGAAGGGGAATTTCATAGACACCTTCACAAAAATAGTTTTAGATGAAGTAGAACACATGAAAAAACCCAAGATCAAACCAAATCTAACCAAGAAACAAAAAGCTATGATTCAGGATCTGGCAAAGGACGAAACCATAGTAATCAAGCCATGCGACAAGGGAGGTGGTATTGCCATTCTCAACAAGGAAGACTACACAAAAGAAGTATACAGACAATTGGCAGAAACATCCACCTACACCAAATTAAAAGGAGATCCCAGCAACAAAATAAAAGAAAGTTTTGAGAAAATGATTATAAAACATCTGGAAAAAGGAGGAATCACTAAAAGCGAGTATGAATTTGTGGACATTCAAGAACCGAATACTCCAAGTATCTATATACTACCTAAGATCCACAAAAGCCTCACCAATCCACCAGGACGGCCTATTATTGCCGGAACTAATAGCCTGACATCGAATTTATCGTCACTCATTGACTCCTTCTTACAACCCCTAGTAGTAAAGGGTAAGTCATATCTTAAAGACACAGGAGACACGCTCACCAAACTAAAAAGTTTTGAATGGAACACCAATTGCCTTCTCACTTCAGCAGACGTGACATCTCTTTACACTTGTATAGAACACTCCAAAGGGATAGAAGCCATCAAATGGTCCCTAGAGAAGTCCGACTACTCCGAAGAGAAAAAAGCTTTCATCATCGATTCCATAAAATTCATTCTAGAAAACAACTTTTTTTTCTTCAATGGGGATTTCTATTTACAACGCACAGGAACCGCAATGGGGACGAAATTCGCCCCAAGCTACGCTAATTTATTCATGAATTATTGGGAGGAAGAGAACATCTACCTGTTAGGGTCTCCTGCCCTGTGCTGCCACGTCGTCATGGCAACCGGGAGACAAGTGCTAGTGGAGTAACCTGAGCGCAGCTGATACTCCGGTTCGGGTCTTTTGCTGTGCAGTGGTTATAGGCTCTGTGCACGGCAGGGGATCCGGTGCTGGTTTTTGTGCTCACAGTCTGTGAGGTCTGAGTGGGGCGTGGACAGCACCTGCTTTATAAGGCCTCTTTTCAGGGTAAGCAGATGCTGCTGAATCTCTGTTGGTTAGTCAGTTCATGAAAGTTAGCCAGTACTGTGTAGCTTTGTATTTGTTTGTTGCTTACTGCAAATAGGCCTGGGGATTTGGTATTACACTCTGCCAATCCAGACCTAGCAGTAAGACTGGAGTCAGTCGTTTAGCTTGCTGGGGTTCTGTTATTACTCTGTGAACTTAGCAAGTTTGCGGCTGTATTCTAACACTTGCCTGTCTAATCCTGTCTCACTGTGCTAGGTGTCAGGGGTCAGTTTAGTGGCAGTAAGCTTAAACATGTGCACTGCAAGTGAGAATCAGGATTGTGGAGGCTCTCCTTGTGTCTATCATTCCATCTCTGACCAAGGAGTTTACTGCCACACCCGTTGGTAACCCTTTAGGGTTTTGCTGTTGCCCTTAGCAACAGCATTTCGGGTTCTCTACGTATTAAAACACAACATCTTGCTTTTTACATCTGAGCAGTTCTAATACAAGGGAGATACCCAGTTCCTTAGCCTCTGGGCTTCTCTGTTCACTGTGTGTGTATTTTGTTACCCTATCACCTTCTGTGTACGTTATGTCATATTCCCCAGTTTGTCTGTGAGTCCATTTGTTTTGCATAACAGTTCAAACACCAGTACATTCCTGCAGACACTGGAGTGCATAACAGTTCTGACACTAGTACTTTCCTGCAGGCACTGGTGTGCATAACACTACCATAGCGTAGCTTGGGGTACCCAATTAATCAAATGGCAAAGATATATAGACGATGTCCTACTCTAATGGGAGGGAGATGAAGATTCCCTATTAACATTCCTCGAATCAATCAATAACAATGATTTCAATATAATTTTCACTCTATCTCACAGTAAAGTCCAAATAAACTTTTTGGATCTAACCATCTACATAGAAGACAACAGTATACAAACAAAAACTTTCCACAAACCCACAGATGTAAATACATATATACCCATGGATAGTCAACACCATCATATCTGGCTCAAAGGAGTACCCAAGAGCCAGTTCCTTCGAGTCAAACGCAACTGCAGCAAAAAAGAAATTTGCAACGAACAAACCCAACTAATGAAGAAGGAATTCATGGAGAAGGGATACAAAGAGGAAATACTAGATCAAGCAATAGAGGAAATAGACAAAAAAAAGAGGGACATTATACTTCAACCACGGGAAAAAAAACAAGAAGGGGAAAAAAATAAGGACCATGCGAAATGGGCATTTATTACCAAATATGATACACAACACAAACAATTGGAAAAAATAATTCAGAAGAATTGGCATCTCTTACAACGAGATCCTGTCCTTAAGAAGATAATTCCCGAAAAACCATCGTTCATATATCGGAAATCAAGGAATTTAAAAGACATGTTAGTAAGAAGTGCATTTCCCATACCATCAAAAAATCTAATTAGAACTAAAGGATTTCACCGGTGTGGGACATGTATAGGATGTCGGAACATCAAAGATTCCAATTCCAAATACACAGAGGTCAAAATCAATAACAAAACTATGAAAATCACAGATTTCATTACATGTAACACCTCAAATGTGGTCTACCTAATTGAATGTTCATGTGGTCTATCATATATTGGGAGGACCTCCAGGCCTTTTAAGACAAGAATTTCCGAACATTTAAGGAATATTAAAAGAGGACTCCCAACACACCACCTGTCCAACCATTTTAAGATGGAACACAATTGTTCCACTAACCATATAAAAAGATTCGTCGGGTTGAAACACATAAAGACAACATGGAAGGACAAAAACATAGAAAACAGACTAGCAAGAACAGAAATGCGAACCATCTTTGATTTGAAAACACTCCATCCAAGAGGATTGAACCACGATTTTGAACTTAAGTGGTTCTTATGAACAACGTTTTCATTTCTATGACCACCCTAATCACACTAGCCTTTTTTCTGATACTCACCATAAAATAAATAAATGCATGCACACTGATCCAGTGGGTTTTTTATTTATGAAATACCATTTTATTTATAAATACCCATTTATAAGCACCTCCTCACACTGGTTCCAACTATATCTAAAAACCTTTCTTCTCATTCTACTTCACCTAAAAAGATGATACTTTTATCACTTTAATAATTGTCATTTGCCTCTAAAGGAGGTCATCTATACTAATTGTTTATAAACTTCTATATTTTGTAGTTTTAAAAAACATTAAATAGAACCACCCAACTTCAACTTTATTTGAAACATCGTTCAGACAACTATCAACATCGACCACATGCACCAAGATTCCCCCTCTATGGACGATGCAGGCTCCAATATGAGGGAGATAAAATCGAGTGTCTCTTTCCAAAAACTACATCTCCCAGAAACCATGGCGGGCCACTTCCGGTTGCGGCACCCGATTAGGAACGCTTTTTTTCGTATAACAGCACCTATCGTCAAGTTTTCGGACACATCTCCTAAGTCCTTGGACTGATTCTTATGTACTAAAAATGTTTAACACAAGAAATAACAACAGAAAAAAACGCGACTCTGTTTCACTATGAGAACTACATTACCCAGAAGCCTCGGAGAAGACTTCCGGTTGCGGACTTCCGGTTGCGGCACATAAACACCACTCTTTTTCAGAGTTTATATAGGACTTATCACTATATCACCAACGAACTGAAGTAATCTCAAACCAATGCACAGAATATGTTAATATCCAAAAAGGAACACTCCATAGGAAAAAGTAATATTCGTTTAATAGAAAAAAACTACATTTCCCAGAAACCCGCACTATCACTTCCGGTGCTGCGGTTTTTCTATAATTTTATTAAATGAAGTTAGATCATCATTAAACAATACAGAATACTTATATACCCCACAGTTTTATTGATTAGGATGTATTAACATCAGAAAAACTAGTAATTTAGATGCACACCTTCCGAGATTCACCGGAACCGGAAGTGATGTCATTTTTTTTAATTTCCGGCCTTTTACCTTAAATAACCCGCAAACACAGTCCTCCATCAGCCTTGAAAAAGAGTAGCATACTCGAAACGCGTCGGCTGAGGACTATTGCCTGCTGGATACCACACCGCCCGCTGTTTGGATTAAAGGTACGACCTTCTTTGTTTTTTCCATCTCAGTTTCATAGTTACCGGTTCCTATGTACAGATTTGGCTGGTCTTCCTAAATCCTAATACGGGCGGTGCCCTCCGGCAGCCAATATAATATTTTATTTTAAAAAAAATTTTTGGATCTCATTATTGTTTTGTAAAAAGAAATTCTGTTAAATAAATTTTTAAAATTCATCACATATATATACAAGCCTCAATCTTCATGAAGAACAAAGATACCTTGATGCGAATGTAACACACACCAACATCGTGAGTACTGGTACGACTTTCTACACCTATAAAGATACCTTTACATGAGGATATTGCACCTAACGAGTGTAAGTTAGGTACGCATTGGAGATATCCATGTCTATGTATTTGTAACATCATCTGAAATTAAGATCAAACCCCGATACGAATTTGAAGAAAAAAAAGATACCTTTATAAGTTTACCAGCTATCGTTATAGTGTAAGTGGAGGTACGCACTCACTTTAAAAAGTGCGCCTGATTGAGAGATCTTCTAGCTCCAATCATCATTTAAAGAAACCGTTATGTGCTGTGACTTACTATTTATTGTGTAAGCTAGGTATATCCGGCAAAAAAATTATATCGCATAATTTACATAGAATAAATTGGAACTAGTATATAACCTAGTTATTCCAATTTTTCTATTTACATACACCATCTGAAATTCTTTGGAAGATTACCTTCAAAGAAAACAGAAGGAGAAGGAAGACCACCCACAATATCAGCACATCCTGATATTCAGATAAGTATTAGCGATTTATTCTCAGCGCCATCCCTCTTTTTCCACTTTTTCCACTGTCTACATATATCTGGTTACTGCTATCATTCAGGGTGCTGGGGGAAACAAAATGCTTTTGTTCTTGCATATTTTATATTGTAGACATTGATCACACAATGTCTTTGTGAACAATATTTTCAGTTTTTCCTCCAGGGATTAACACAGAACAATGCTTGGGGCCATGTAAAGCAGTCCATGGAAGAAGCATCTGGTCCTGAGATCTATGGCTGCAGCCCTGAGCGTTTGTCCCTTCAACAGTACACCGATAAGCAATAATCCACAGCTTTATATTTTTTTCTACAAAAGCCAATTCAAAGGGCAATCTCACGGTTTACTCTAAGTTCACTTTAGTCAAACAAATATTATCTTGTAGATCCCAACTTCGTTGCTACTTAATCAACAGTAACACTGAAAGGTTGCAAGTAACATGACCAGTGACTCTATGATATGTAGTATTGGATTGACATGTACACTGCAACTTCATGAGTCAAGATAAACTGCCTGATTAGTGATTGATATATAGTCTGATTTTCCTGCGAAATAGATCTTGAGATATATATATCTATGTATTTATATATGCATACATACATACATATATACATATATAAATGTTTGCTTTCCAGGTGTGCAATATATGTATATATTGTTTATATATTTATATACAGAGCATATGGTCATTTTGAACTTGAGCCTGTGCAAATTCTGGTTAAAATGTATTTTGTCTGCCGATGGAAGGGGAGTCCAGAAGATCTGCTGAGGAGGAGCATTACGGTGGAAGGGAGGTGCTGCCGCGGGGAAGGTGTACCTGGAAAAGAGGAGACAGGAGTTTACCCGCAGGTTTACCGGCCCCCTTGATGTCCAGACAAAGCACCCAGCGAGAGGAAAGTTGATGCGGTCCAGCCACGATGACGCCTGCGTGAAAGAACCCATGTAGGTCCTGCACCACCGGATCAGGTAAGGTTTCAGGGGTACCCTGATTTACATCCCCCTACCCCCACCCAATCCTACGCCTCGCTGCCCCTATCCCTCCGTGGCCCACCAGGGCATCTTACACCTTTTTAGAAGGGCTTGAAGGCATACCTTTTGGGTGAAAGTGCCTTTCTTTCTAACATATTTGTCTTCCCTAGAGAGTCCTCTGAATCGCGTTCCTGGGACCGTTCACTGAAGCTCAGCGGCCTGCGGAATAAAGAAATGCGGAGACGTTAGATGGGCGCTCAAGCAAGGTATTTGAAATGTCATTTCTACTCTTATGCTATAACTATTGCGAGCACAGGACAAGTATTTCGCAATGATAGAACATCAGCATTGTCTTATGCCTTAACGTTTTGGGGTTTTTTTGTGCATAGTTTCGACAGATAAAACATCTAACGAATGTTGGAGCGCACGGTGCAAAATATTTATCGATCGATCTTTCTATGTATATATATATATATATATATATATAAATATGTATATATATATATAAATATGTATATCTCTCTATCCGTAATGCCCACGTTACCGCCGATAAGAGGTACAGGGGGCATTGGGTGGGTGGAACCTCTTTTTGGGGTTAGCATTGGCATTCTTACAGGCATGGATGCTGCGTGCGCCGTTTTTCTACTACCTGGCGGCGAAAAAGCGTACCGCGGCGGCGTCTGCCGATGGAGGGGAGTCCAGAAGACCTGCCGAGGAGGAGCATCACGGCAGAAGGGAGGTGCTGCCACGGGGAATGCGTACCTGCAATAGAGGAGACAGGAGTTTACCCGCGGTTTACCGGCCCCCTTGACATCCACACAAAGCCCTCAGCAAGAGTCAAGATGACACGGTACAGCCACATTGACACCTGCA
Organism: Pseudophryne corroboree; assembly: GCF_028390025.1. Classification (NCBI taxonomy): domain Eukaryota; kingdom Metazoa; phylum Chordata; class Amphibia; order Anura; family Myobatrachidae; genus Pseudophryne; species Pseudophryne corroboree. The sequence goes on along the minus strand of NC_086448.1, from coordinate 519,046,303 downwards.
GGAAAGAGCCCATGCAGATCGTGCGCCACCGGATCAGGTAAGGTTCCAGGGGTGCCCTGAGTTACATCCCCCTACCCCCACCCCATCCCACTCCCCGCTGCCCCCCTGCCTCCGCGGCCCACCAGGGCATCTTACCCCTTTTTAGAAGGGCTTGAAGGCCTACTTTTTAGGTGAAAGTGCCTTTCTTTCTAACATACTTGTCTTCCCTAGAGAGTCCTCTAAATCGCTTTCCTTGGACTGTTCATTGAAGCTCAGCGGCCTGCAGAATAACGAAATGCGGAGACGATAGATCGCCGCTCAAGCAAGGTATTTGAAACGTCAATTTTACTCTTTCGCTATAACTATCGCGAGCACAGGACAAGTATTTTGTAATGATAGAATGGCAGCATTGTCTTATACCTTTATGTTGTTTTTTGTGCGACCCAGCAGCTTTGACAGATAAAGTATCTGTTGATTGTTGGGGAGCACGGTGCAAAATATTTATCGATCAATCGATCTTTCTATGTATATATATATATATATATATATACATATATTTCTATGTGTATATATATATATATATATATATATATCTGTAATGCCCACGCTACCGATGATAAGAGGTACAGAGGGCATTGGGTGGGCGGAACCTCTTTTTGGGGGTAGCATTGGCATAGCCATGGATGTTGCGTGCGCAGTTTTTTTACTACCTGGCTTGATCGGTGGCGAAAATGCTTAGCGCGGCGGCGTCTGCCAGTCAAGGGGGAGTCCAGAAGACCTGCCGAGGATGAGCATCACGTTGGAAGGGAGGTGCTGCCACAGGGAAGGCGTGCCTGAAAAAAAGAGACAGGAGTTTACCCACGGTTTACGGGCCCCCTTGACATCCAGACGAAGCCCCTAGTGAGAGGCAAGTTGAATCGGTCTAGCCACGATGACACCTGCGGGAAAGAGCCCACACAGGTCCAGCTCCCCCGGATCAGGCAAGGTTCCAGGGGTGCCCTGACTGACATCCCCCTGCCCCATCCCACTCCCCACTGCCCCTCCCCCTCTGGGCCCCCGACCAGGGCGTCTTACCCCTTTTTAGAAGGGCTTTAAGGCCTACTTTTTGTCCAAAAGTGCCTTTCTTTCTAACATATTTGTTTTCCATAGAGAGACCTCTAAATCACGTTCCTGGGACCGTTCACCGAAGCTCAGTGGCCTGCAGAATAAAGAAATACAGAAACGTTAGAAGGCGCTCAAGCAGGGTATTTGAAAAGTAATTTCTACTCATACGCTATGATTATTGCTAGCACAGGACAAGTATTTCGCAATGATAGAATGTCAGCATTGTCTTATGCCTTAAGGTTTTTAATTTTTTGCAGCCCAACAGTTTTGACAGATAAAACATCTATCAAATGTTGGGACGCATGGTGCGAAATATTTATCGATCAATCTTTCTATGTACATATATTTCTATGTACATATATGTATCTCTCTATCTCTCTCTCTCTCTATCTATCTGTTATGCCAATGCTACATCCAACAAGAGATACAGAGGGCACTGGGTGGGCTGAACCTCTTCTTGGCGGGTAGTTTTGGCATTCTTACAGCCGGCATCACGCAAAAACTACGGGATGAATTTGGATTATACTATTGTATAACTTACTCACATAAAAAAAAACTGAGGTATGTATTATCTCAATGTGACATCAGGGAGAGGAGCAATAAAGTAAAAAAACAAATGTTTGGCACTCGGCTTGAGTTGTGTGCAGGCTCCTCAAGCCAAAAATTACTATATGTACATAAATATCCTTTTTTATTAGAACAAATATACTTCTAGGGACTGTTTATAACCGAAAGGTTGAAACGTGTTGGAGGAACTACAAAGAAAGAACCACTACAGATTCAAAGACTTCATCAGGCAGACTCTTTCCCACATCAAAAATACCCAGTCACGTGACCGGACCAACCCGGAAGCCAGCAACACTGCTAGGATACCAGACAGCGGAGGAAGCCGGTGACGGAGCACGGCGTGCAGCTGGAGCGGGCGACAGGTGAGTTCTCTGTAAGCGGTGGGAGAGGCACAGCTAGCCGCTCTGCAGAGCAGCATCTGAATCCTTTCCCCACCGCTAGACAGGTCCACTTCTCTGACCGACCTGCACCCGGGGGGCGTCTGAACAAGGATGCACCACGGGCAGCAGGGGCAGAGAGGGGAAACCAGTCCGGAGACCCCTTTTTTACCCCACTTATGCCACCACCGTAAGCTCAGGGCATCGTGATGGTTTTAAAGATTTTTTACCAACACCAGCATTTGTTATTAATATTATTTTTTTCCTAAAGTCTTTTCAACAGCAGATGTGCGGGACGCCGCAGTCTGTATTATAACCTGCATGAACTTTATAAGAGACAATATCACCCACCCTGGGCATTTACTGCACACCTTTAGATTGGCCAGTATACAATAAATACAGTGGCTCACAACAATTAATTCGCATCATATTGTTATTTTTGTGATTTTTATATCCAAGTGCAAACTCATATTTGGGTCTGTTCATACATTATCCTTTATTAAATCTGATGTGCATTCGTTAGCTAAACACACACACCTTAGGGGTTGAGCGCAGTTTTATTGTGGTATATCCACTAGAGATGAGCGCCTGAAATTTTTCGGGTTTTGTGTTTTGGTTTTGGGTTCGGTTCCGCGGCCGTGTTTTGGGTTCGAACGCGTTTTGGCAAAACCTCACCGAATTTTTTTTGTCGGATTCGGGTGTGTTTTGGATTCGGGTGTTTTTTTTAAAAAACACTAAAAAACAGCTTAAATCATAGAATTTGGGGGTCATTTTGATCCCAAAGTATTATTAACCTCAAAAACCATAATTTACACTCATTTTCAGTCTATTCTGAATACCTCACACCTCACAATATTATTTTTAGTCCTAAAATTTGCACCGAGGTCGCTGTGTGAGTAAGATAAGCGACCCTAGTGGCCGACACAAACACCGGGCCCATCTAGGAGTGGCACTGCAGTGTCACGCAGGATGTCCCTTCCAAAAAAACCTCCCCAAACAGCACATGACGCAAAGAAAAAAAGAGGCGCAATGAGGTAGCTGTGTGAGTAAGATTAGCGACCCTAGTGGCCGACACAAACACCGGGCCCATCTAGGAGTGGCACTGCAGTGTCACGCAGGATGGCCCTTCCAAAAAACCCTCCCCAAACAGCACATGACGCAAAGAAAAAAAGAGGCGCAATGAGGTAGCTGTGTGAGTAAGATTAGCGACCCTAGTGGCCGACGCAAACACCGGGCCCATCTAGGAGTGGCACTGCAGTGTCACGCAGGATGTCCCTTCCAAAAAACCCTCCCCAAACAGCACATGACGCAAAGAAAAAAAGAGGCGCAATGAGGTAGCTGTGTGAGTAAGATTAGCGACCCTAGTGGCCGACACAAACACCGGGCCCATCTAGGAGTGGCACTGCAGTGTCACGCAGGATGTCCCTTCCAAAAAACCCTCCCCAAACAGCACATGACGCAAAGAAAAAAAGAGGCGCAATGAGGTAGCTGACTGTGTGAGTAAGATTAGCGACCCTAGTAGCCGACACAAACACCGGGCCCATTTAGGAGTGGCACTGCAGTGTCACGCAGGATGTCCCTTCCAAAAAACCCTCCCCAATCAGCACATGATGCAAAGAAAAAGGTTAGGTGGTATACAATTATGGACGGACTGCCTGCCGAGTGCAGACACAGAGGTAGCCACAGCCGTGAACTACCGTACTGTACTGTGTCTGCTGCTAATATAGACTGGTTGATAAAGAGATGTCGTAGTAGTATGTATGTATAAAGAAGAAAAAAAAACCACGGTTAGGTGGTATACAATTATGGACGGACTGCCTGCCGAGTGCAGACACAGAGGTAGCCACAGCCGTGAACTACCGTACTGTGTCTGCTGCGACTGGATGATAAATGATATAAAAAATATATATATATCACTACTGCAGCCGGACAGGTATATATTATATATTATATAATGACGGACCTGCTGGACACTGTCTGTCAGCAGAATGAGTTTTATTTTTATAGAATAAAAAAAAAAACAACACACAAGTGAAGTCACACGACGAGTGTTTAACTTTTTCAGGCAATCACAATATAAGTATACTACTAACTATACTGGTGGTCAGTGTGGTCAGGTCACTGGTCAGTCACACTGGCAGTGGCACTCCTGCAGCAAAAGTGTGCACTGTTTAATTTTAATATAATATTATGTACTCCTGGCTCCTGCTATAACCTATAACTGGCACTGCAGTGCTCCCCAGTCTCCCCCACAATTATAAGCTGTGTGAGCTGAGCAGTCAGACAGATATATAATATATATAGATGATGCAGCACACTGGGCTGAGCCTGAGCAGTGCACACAGATATGGTATGTGACTGAGTCACTGTGTGTATCGCTTTTTTCAGGCAGAGAACGGATATATTAAATAAACTGCACTGTCTGGTGGTCACTCACTAGTAAACTCTCTGCACTCTCTACACTTCTACAGTACTCCTCCTAGTCCTAAGCTCCAGTAAATCTCTCTCTCTTATAATCTAAATGGAGAGGACGCCAGCCACGTCCTCTCACTATCAATCTCAATGCACGTGTGAAAATGGCGGCGACGCGCGGCTCCTTATATAGAATCCGAGTCTCGCGAGAATCCGACAGCGTCATGATGACGTTCGGGCGCGCTCGGGTTAACCGAGCAAGGCGGGAGGATCCGAGTCTGCTCGGACCCGTGAAAAAAACCATGAAGTTCGGGCGGGTTCGGATTCAGAGAAACCAAACCCGCTCATCTCTAATATCCACTAAGCTTCTCCATTTACGTATAGGTGGGTTGGAACGCCCATCAGAACGAGCAGCACACCCCAGCTAGCTATAGAATAAAGACACAGTGCGCAGAACCCTCCAATTTATAGTAGTGGAATGTAAGTCAGGGCACCCCTGGAACCTTACCTGATCTAGGGGTGCAGGACCTATGTCGGCTCTTTCCCGCAGGCGTCATTGTGGCTGGACCGTGTCAATTTGCCTCTCGATGAGGGCTTCGTCTGGACATCAAGGGGGCCGGTAAACCGCGGGTAAACTCCTTGTCTCCTCTTTTGCAGGTACACCTTCCCCGCGGCAGCACCTCCCTTCTGCTCTGATGATCCTCCTCGGCAGGTCTTCTGGACTCCCCCTCCATCGGCAGACGCCGCCGCGGTACGCTTTTTCGCCGCCGATCAAGCCAGGTAGTAATAAAACAGTGTACGCACCATCCATGGCTGTAAGAATGCCAACGCTACCCCCAAAAAGAGGTTCCGCCCACCGAATGCCCTCTGTACCTCTTATCGGCGGTAGCGTGGGCATTACGGATAGAGAGAGAGAGATATACATATATGTACATAGAAATATATATATATATAAATATACATAGAAAGATCGATCGATAAATATTTTGCACTGCACGCCCTAACATTCGACAGATGCTTTATCTGTCAAAACTGTTGGGCCGCGCAAAAAACAACAACATTAAGGTATAAGACAATGCTGCTGTTCTATCATTGCAAAATACTTGTCCTGTGCTCGCAAAAGTTATAGCGTAAGAGTAAAAATGACGTTTCAAATACCTTGCTTGGGCGCCCATCTATCGTCTCCGCATTTCTTTATTCTGCAGGCCGCTGAGCTTCAATGAACAGTCCGAGGAACGCAATTTGGAGGACTCTCTAGGGAAGACAAAAAATGTTAGAAAGAAAAGGTAGACCTTCAAGCCCTTCTAAAAAGGGGTAAGACGCCCTGGAGGGCCGCGGAGGGGGGTGGCATCGGGTAGTGGGATGGGGTGGGGGTAGGGGGATGTAACTCAGGGCACCCCTGGAACCTTACCTGATCCGGGGGCGCACAACCTGCATAGGCTCATTCATGCAGGCGTCATCGTGGCTGGACCGCATCATCTTGTCTCTCACTGGGGGCTTCGTCTGGACTTCAAGGGTGCCAGTAAACCACGGGGAAACTCCTTTCTCCTCTTTTGCAGGTACGCCTTCTCTGTAGCAGCACCTCCCTTTCGCCGTGATGCTCCTCCTCGGCAGTTATTCTGGACTCCCCCTCCATTGGCAGACGCCGCTGCACTACGCTTTTTCGCCACCGATCAAGCCAAGTAGTAGAAAAAAAGTGCACGCACCATCCATGGCTGAAAGAATGCTAATGCTACCCCCAAAAGGAGATTCTGACCACCCAATGCCCTCCGTACCTCTTATTGGCGGTAGCGTGGACATTACAGGTAGATTGAGAGAGATATACTCTACATATATGTACATAGAAATATATGTACACATATATATATAAACATATACATAGAAAGATCGATCGATACATATTTCGCACCGCGCACCCCAACATTCGACAGATGCTTTATCTGTCTAAACTGTTGGGACGCGCAAAAAAACCCAAACATTAAGGCATAAGTCAATGCTGACGTTCTATCATTGCGAAATACTTGCCCTGTGCTGGCAATAGTTATAGCGTAAGAGTAGAAATTACGTTTCAAATACCTTGCTTGAGCACCCATCTAACGTCTCCGCATTTCTTTATTCCGCAGGCCGCTGAGCTTCAGTGAACGGTCCCAGGAACGCGATTCAGAGGACTCTCTAGGGAAGACAAATTTGTTAGAAAGAAAGGCACTTTCAAGCCCTTCTAAAAAGGGGAAAGACGCCCTGGTGGGCCGCGGAGTGGGAAGGGCAGCGGGGAGTAGGATGGGGTAAAGGGATGTAAATCAGGGCAACCCTGGAACCTTACCTGATTCGGGGCGCAGGACCTGCATGGGCTCTTTCCCACAGGCATCATCGTGGCTGGGCCGCGTCAACTTGCCTCTCGCTGGGGGCTTTGTCTGGATTTCAAGGGGGCCGGTAAATCGCGGATAAACTCCTGTCTCCTCTTTTGCAGTTATGCCTTCCCCATGGCAGCACATCCCTTCCACCATGATGCTCCTCCTCGGCAGGTCTTCTGGACTCCCCCTCCATCGGCAGACGCCACTGTGCTACGCTTTTTCGCCGCCGATCAAGCCAGGTAGTAGAAAAATGAAACACACGCCATCCATGGCTGTAAGAATGTCAATGCTACCCCCAAAAAGAGGTTCCACCTACCCAATGCCCTCTGTACCTCTTATCAGCGGTAGCGTGGGCATTACGGATAGAGAGAGGTATACATATATGTACATAGAAATATATGTACACACACACACACACACACACACATATATATATATATATATATATACACATAGAAATATAATATAAATATAAATATTTTGCACCACGCGCCCCAACATTCGACAGTTGCTTTATCTGTCTAAACTGTTGGGCCGCGCAAAAAAAAACCACATTAAGGCATAACACAATGCTGACGTTTTATCATTGCAAAATACTTGTCCTGTGCTCGCGATAGTTATAGCATAAGAGTAGAAATGACGTTTCAAATACCTTGCTTGAGCGCCCATCTAACGTCTCCACATTTCTTTTTTCCGCAGGCCGCTGAGCTACAGTGAACGGTACCAGGAACGCGATTTGGAGGTCTCTCTAGAGAAGACAAATATGTTAGAAAGTAAGGCATTTTCAACCAAAAGGTAGGCCTTCAAACCCTTCTAAAAAAGGGTAAGACACCCTAGTGGGCTGCGGAGGGGGAGGGGCAGTGGGGAGTGGGATGGGGTGGAGGTAGGGGGATGTAAATCAGGGCAACCCTGGAACCTTATCTGATCTGGGGACGCAGGACCTGCGTGGGCTTTTTCACGCAGGCGTCATCGTGGCTGGACCATGTCAACTTGCCTCTCGCTGGGGAATTCATCTGGACGTCAAGGGGGCCGGTAAACCACGGGTAATCTCCCGTCTCCTCTTTTGCAGGTACGTCTTCCCAGCAGCAGCACCTACCTTTCACAATAATGCTCCTCCTCGGCAGGTATTCTGGACTCCCCATCCATTGGCAGACGCATCTGCGCTACGAATTTTCGCCGCCGATCAAACAAGCTAGTGGAAAAACAGTGCACGCACCATCCATGGCTGTAAGAACGTCAACGCTACCCCCAAAAAGAGGTTCTGACCACCCAATGCCCTCTGTACCTCTTATCGGTGGTAACGTGGGCATTACAGATATAGATATATGTACATAGAAATATATGTACATATATATATATATATATATACATATACATAAAAAGATTGATCGATACATATTTCGCACCGCGCACCCCAACATTCGACAGATGCTTTATCTGTCGAAACTGTTGGAATGCGCAAAAAAACAAAAACGTTAAGGCATAAGTCAATGCTGACTTTCTATTATTGCGAAATACTTGTCCTTTGCTCGCAAAAGTTATAGCATAAGAGTATAAATGACGTTTCAAATACCTTGCTTGAGCGCCCATCTAACATCTCTGCATTTCTTTATTCAGCAGGCCGCTGAGCTTAGGTGAACGGTCCTAGGAACGCGATTCGGAGGACTCTCTAGGGAAGACAAATATGTTAGAATGAAAGGCACGTTCACCCAAAAGGTAGGCCTTCAAGCTCTTCTAAAAAGGGGTAAAACACCCTGGTGGGCCACGGAGGGGGAGTGGCAGCGGGGAGTGGGATGGGGTGGTGGTAGGGGTATGTAAATCAGGGTACCCCTGGAACCTTTCCTGATATGGGGGCGCAGGACCTGCATGGGCTCTTTCACGCAGGCATCATCATGGCTGGACTGCATCAACTTGCCTCTCGCTGGGGGCTTCGTCATGACGTCAAGGGGGCCGGTAAACCGCGGGTGCACTCCTGTCTCCTCTTTTGCAGGTACACCTTCCCCATGGCAGCACCTCCCTTCCACTGTGATGCTCCTCCTCGACAGGTCTTCTGGACTCCCCCTCCATCGGCAGACACCGCCCTAAGCTTTTTCGCCGCTGATCAAGCCAGGTAGTAGAAAAACGGCGCACACACCATCCATGGCTGTAAGAATGTCAATGCTACCCCCAAGTAAAGGTTCCGCCCACCCAATGCCCTCTGTACCTCTTATCAGCTGTAGCATGGGCATTACGGATAGATAGAGAGAGAGAGAGATAGATAGATAGATATACATATATGTACATATAAATATATGTACATTTATATATTTATGTATACTGTATACATAGAAAGATCGATGGATCGATAAATATTTTGTGCGCCCCAACATTCTACAGATGCTTTATCTGTCGAAACTGTTGGGCCGCGCAAAAAAAACAAACATTAAGGCATAAGACAATACTGACGTTCTATTATTGCGAAATACTTGCCCTGTGCTAGTGATAGTTATAGCGTAAGAGTCGAAATTACGTTTCAAATACCGTGCTTGAGCACCATCTAACGTCTTTGCATTTCTTTATTCCGCAGGCCGCTGAGGTTCGGTGAACGGTCCCGGTACGTGGTTCGGGAAACTTTCCAGGAAACAGAAAAATGTGAGGACCAGGCACTTGCACAAAGTAAAGATTCGGATTACGATGCTGTTGCTGAATTGGGTCAGTAATCATTGCTAGTGCAATGTCCTTTGATTTTCTTTTCTATACTCATGTCTAGCATGTCTTCTCGTTCCCTCTCCATCTGCCAATGGCGCTTGCAATGATCTCACCATTAAAGCCAGATAATATATAAACAGCGCATTCTCATATATATTTTATCTCTCGCATTTAAGCCCATTAGCTGAGCAGTGATCTGTGCATCAGTGTTCAGGTTTCCAAGCTCACATCATTCCCACGATCTGTGGACCTGCAACAGTAGCCTGTTTGATTTTTGAAAATGTGAGCACATATTTTGAGGTTGATTAAATAAATTGGTTTAAATTTTTTTGACACTTTGGATGCCTGGAACGGATTCAGAAATGTATGCTAGTGCATTTGCAGCTGCAATACAATACTCAGCGGAAGTGTGAAATTATGCTAATGCTGTAGCCATGTGTTTTGGGTCTATTTGACCTTTGAGTTGGCATGTAAGCAACCCTGTAGTTGTACGGAATGGCCGTGGGAATTGAGACGCTGGTGCGTATAAGGTCGCAGTTGTAGGCTGAGACACATCCAGAAAACGGCTGTGACATGCCTGTGTTTTTGCCGCGATTCTATTTTGTCTCTCCTAAACAGTCCCTGTCAGTCAAATTACAAATAAATCCTCACTGCCCAGTTGAAGACAGAGACGCTGAGTTCTAGGCGCGCCTAGGCACAGACGGAGCCACGACTAGCGGGGCTCCATCTGTATGTTAGAGAGAGGTGATTTTCACACTGCTGCACCACTGGAGTGCCAACCCGCCCCCACTGATGACATGTCACATGTCGTCCTCTGCAATGACCTAATACTCACAACTTGTGAATCGGTGACAGTGCAAATTTAGAAGTGCTGATATGACATAGCGACTAAAAGCCCATACACACTGGGCGAATTTGAGCTGAAAGCAGCTCACTTTTGATGTTTTGAGCTGCTTTCAGCTCAAAACTGCCTAGTGTGTATGCCCTGGCGATGAGCGCTGATGCGCGCCCCCGCTTCATTGCCGGCGGCCGCCATTCATCTGCTGGTATTACTAGCAGATGAACGGCAGGGTGGACGGCTTTCCATCGCGTCCTGCTATGGAAAGCCGTTCACCCCCGCTGACATCGCTGGGCAGGGGGGAAAAGCGCTCAGTGTGTATGCACTGAGCGATTTTCAGCCAAGCGATGTCAGCGATCGTCGCTGTGCATATACGCTGGGCAAAAACACGCAGTGTGTATGCAACTTTATACTGGCAAACTTTGAGCCAGGGCCGGCCCTAACCTAATTTTTGGGGTAAGCGAACATATATTTTTGCGCCCCCTAATGGAATATATAGAGGCTTGGCTTCGTGGTGAAGGAGCATTGCCACAGAATAGTACCAATTCACATTACACCACAGAGTGGTGTCCACTATTCACATTAGACCGTATAATGGTGTGCGCTATTCACATTACAATGCACAGTGGTGTCCGCTAGTCACATTACACCACACAGTAGTACTCTTTCTACATATTAGACCACACAGTGGTGTCCGTTAGTCACATTACACCACACAGTAGTGTCCGTTTATTCCCATTACACCACAGAGTGTTGTCCGCTATTCACACTACACCACACAGTAGTATCCGCTATTCACATTACACCACATAGTAGCACCCCTTATATACATTACACAGCACAGTGGTGTCAGTTAGTCACATTACACCACACAGTAGTGTCCGCTATTCACATTATACCACAGTGTTGTCCGCTATTCACATTACACCACAGAGTGTTGTCCGCTATTCATATTACACCACACAGAAGTGTCCGCCATTCACATTATACAGCACAGTGGTGCCCGCTATTCACAATACACCAAACAGTACTATCTGCTATTCACATTACACCACACAATAGTAAAAGTGACCTGCAGTGGGGTGAGGCAGAGCCTTTACTGTCATAATAACGTATAAGCCAGAATTTTAATTTGATAAAGTATATGAAAAATACAATCTTAAATATATCTGCACATCTCTAATCAAAGTTCACCAAATTTCCAGCAGTACTGTATATACTGCTGCACCTGTGTACAATGCCCACATGAACTATTGGGCTCATAGATTGTGTGTACATCTAGCTCTGGTACTAGCAACAACCTCCTGAGCCATTTACCTCACCGCACGTCCATGAGTAGTACCCCTTATACATGTTACACTGAGTACCCCGCGTATGCGTGGGGTTGGCCCTGTGTAAGCGCTATGTCTTTCTAAAATGGCATTATGGAACGACATTGCTCCAGTGTGTACCCAGCTTAAATGCAGAGCCGTAACTACGTGTGTGCCAAGGGGGCTTGGCACACAGCGCAGTTGCCCTGGGGGCGCACGGCCTGCGGCATGTAATGAGTCAAATTGACTCATTACATGCCGCCTCTGTGTGCGCCGCGCTGGAGGAGAGAGACCAGCGCCGGAGCCAGACCGGAAGCAGCGCTGTGAGGAGGAGAGCTGCAGCCGTGACTGGGGACCCGTCCGCTGTTAACAGCCGCCAGCCGCAGTAGCACCTAACAGAGCCGCCCGCCGCAGCAGCGCACCGCCAGTCGGGACACGCTGCCGCCGAGAGGGGAGACCAAAGCCGCCAGCTGCAGCAGCGCATCGCCAGTCGGGAAACGCTGCCACCAAGAGGGGAGAGAGGAGCCGCCAGCCGCAGCAGAGCCAAGGGGGAGCCCAGCAGCTGCAGCTGTGACCAGAGGCCCAGGACCAGAGGGGCAAGCCATGTGTGAGCTCGGTATAGAAAGAGAGATACCGCGACCCGGAGCGCGCGCGGGGGGAGGGGGCAGTCAACAGGGAAGGAGCCCAGCGTCACCACCGCTACTAGTGTACAAAGGAGCCAGGTACCATTAATACTGACAGCTCCCCAGACCCTTCCTCCCTCAGGGTGACACGTTGACAGAGAATTGGGGGTGCCTTAGCAGGGAGTGCACATGCATAATAAATACTTGCAATATCTATGGCCATAGGGACTTGATGAGAGCCCTTTAACCTGCAGACCCTTTGTTGTAGACTTATTGGTGCCTTTGCATGACACAAGAGTTCCATTCAAAATCCTCAGCCTCAGTTGACTAAGTATACCTCAGTATCCTATGCAGCTCTACCAGGGACTGAGCTATCTGCCAAGCTGCAAGAACTACTTATTCATTTTCCTGAATTATCACTGGTGGTCATCAGTAAGTTCCTAAGTCGGGGCTATCCCGGTTGTCTGCCATATGTAAGGCTTGCCAAACCAGAGCCGTAACTATGTGTGTGCCAAGGGGGCTTGGCACACAGCACAGTTGCCCTGGGGGCGCACGGCCAGCGGCATGTAATGAGTCAAATTGACTCATTACATGCCGCCTCTGTGTGCGCCGTGCGCCGCGCTGGAGGAGAGAGACCAGCGCCGGAGGCAGCGGACAAGGAGGAGGAGGGAGGGGGAGCAGGGAGCCGCAGCAGCGCTATGTTATTGGTAGTAAGCGCCGCTGCAGCATCCCCCTCTCCTTCTGAATTGGCTGCCCGGCAGCCAATACAGAAGGAGAGGGGGATGCTGCAGCGGCGCTTACTACCAATAACATAGCGCTGCTGCGGCTCCCTGCTCCCCCTCCCTCCTCCTTCTCATCTCACTGCCGCCACCGAGGGAGCAGCACGAGGAGCCTGTCAGCGGGGAGAAGGTAAGTATATTCCCCCCCCCTCTCTCTCTCTCTCTCTCTCTGTCTCTGTCTCTGTCTCTCTCTCTCTCTGTCTCTCTCTCAGACACCGCCTGCCGCAATGTGTAAAAAATGGGACTGGCTGCCGCAATGTGTAAAAAATGGGGATGGCTGCCGCAATGTGTAAAAAATGGGACTGGCTGCCGCAATGTGTAAAATGGGACTGGCTGCCGCAATGTGTAAAAAATGGGGACTGGCTGCCGCAATGTGTAAAATGGGGTCCTGGCTGCCGCAATGTGTAAAAAGGGGGACTGGCTGCCGCAATGTGTATAAAGGGGGACACCGTCTGCCGTAATGTGTAAAAATGGGGACGCTGTCTGCTGTAATTGTAAAAAAGGGACGCTGTCTGCCGCAATGTGTAAAAAGAAGGACCGGCTGCCGCAATGTGTTAAAAGGGAGACTGGCTGCTGTAATGTGTAAAAAGGGGGACTGGCTGCCGCAATGTGTAAAAAGGGTCTATCTGCCGCAATGTGTAAAAAGGGGGACTGGCTGCCGCAATGTGTAAAAAGGGGGACACTGTCTGCTGTAATGTATAAAAGGGGCTCTACCTGGTGTAGTGGCGCTACTGTGCAGCGTAATTTGAATAATGTAGACTACTGTGCACCGTAGTATGAATTGCTATTATTTTGTGGCCACGCCCCTTCCCCGTGAAGCCATGCCCCTAGAAATATTTTGCGCGCCTGCGGCACGCTCTGCCCCTATCTTACATGGGGGGGGGGGGGGCGCCACTGTCGGTTCTTGCACACAGCGCTAAAATGCCTAGTTACGGCACTGCTTAAATGTATTATAAGCACCACTTAATTTTTTTGCGCAGTCTTTAGATCTGAACTCCAACCTCCACTCACATCTATTTTATAGGAGTGGAGGTTGGAGTTCTGCTATAAAGGCCGCGAGTCACCAGGCTTGATGATTCCACTTGGAAATACGAACTCAGACAACAAGGAGAGAGAATTGACTGCATAGGAAAGGAAAGAGTTAAACATCTTGGGAGGGGTGGACCTAGCTGTTAGGAAAGTACAGCCTTTTAGGGGGAGGGTTTGATATATATAGGGAAGGTGAGGCCATCTTAGTTCTCTTGGTGGATTTGCTTTGGGGTGAGTGCTGCTTTGCAGAATCCCCCCATTTAATTTTTCGGATTTATACATTTCAGTGTTTTGTCAGCTAGTCATGGGCAAAGTGATTCACTGAACTGAGCTGAGACACATGACTCAGTTCAGTGAAGTGTCTCGAGTCAGTGTCTCGGCACATGAGTCATGACTCATCTGTAGTGGAATGTGTTGCAGAGACTGCACATGAATCAGTGAGTTGCCAGTGCTGGAGGATCAGTGCTGGACTCATGGAGTTATTCAGCTGCAGTGATTGTACAGTGTATCTGGGGGAGGCAGCTGCTTATGCCCTGATTGTTAATAATATATTAACATAGATTTACTGTTATGTTGATATATTATTAATAACCACTTATTGCATACTAGTTATAGAATATGACATTACTTTTGGCTGAGGAGAGAAAGCTTAACAGCCATGAAACACATCATTCATTCTGTAACTAAACCAAATAAAAACATTTTTTTTTATTTTGCATACTTTGCTAATTGGATGATTTTAGGTGGGCTTGGATTTATTATATTATCCACTATCTAGGCTCCAGGGAGTTTGCCACCCACAATCACACTGAGCAGGATCAGTGAGCACTGAGCCGAGAGCCCTGTACCACAGGGGCTCCACCTCCTGCTGCATGAATCAGATTCATTCACTGAGTCACTGAGTCTACACAGTGTACAACTGTCTCAACTCACTGGCAGACTCAGGATGAATCATGATTCATGACATGGATCAGGCACAGCAGCACAGCACTCACTGACTGGTGAGTCGTGACTGCTCCCTCCCCCCTCCCACTGGGTGTCACCTGGTATAGCCTCTGGCCAATCACAGCTAAAGACAGCAGAACACACTGACTGAAGGACACAGGACACAGAGTTTCCTCCCTCTGTCTGAGAGAAGCTGCTGCTGCTGCTGTCTCGACTCATGAAACAGTGAGTGACTCGAGTCATTCACACTTCCTGATGATTCGAGTCACTGTGTTGAGACAGAGAGTCAGTAGCCATCTCTATTGTCAGCTCCCTGCATTTAGGTCACACATCAGTGCTCTGGCTGCCACTCGCCCACGACGGTCCGCCGGGACCCCAGCCCGTTACCGCTCATCTGGCGGTGGGGGCTGGTTCCGGGGGCGAGCTGGCTGGCCCTGGGGACGGCGTCCCGTCCCCTAGGGCCTCCTCGAGGGATCTGGCGGAAGCCGGGCCGGCTGTGACTGGCGGGAGCGGCCGACGAGGAGGATCAGAGAGGGAGTCAGGCCGCCCGGAGGTGGGCGGGCAGCAGCCCTTGCCTCCGGGCATGGCCGGGGAAGCCCCAGTGCCGGGTGCCCGCGGGAGCGCGCCGCGCCGTGCGCTCATCCAGGGACCGGAGACCGAGTTCGATGCCCAGCTCTTCCCCCTTGCCGGGGCCGGCTAGTGGTTCCAGGCGGGGGGAGGGCACTGGGCGGGGGACGGTGGCCAGCCGAGCGAGGCCTGTCGCAGGGCCTCGCACGGCGTCATCCCCAAACGCTTCGGCTGAGAGAGCACGGACCGGAAGCGGTGGGACGCGCGCGCGCCCACGCGCCGCTTTCCTCCTTGTCTCCTCAGCCCTCTCCCCCGCAGCCGGAACACGGTGTGGAGCGGGGAGGGATGGGGAGAGGCAGTGATCAACCAGGTTAAGCTAATGGGGCTCTTAATGCAGGAGCCCAGACAAGAGGCCTTGTGGTGACAGAGAGCAGTGGGGCGTGCGCCCGAGGTGCGCGCGCGCCCACGCTCGCCTCTGGCGCCGCTAGCCGGGGGGAGAGGGGAGACAGGGCAATTATGATCACTGGCAGGGCAGTGCGATACCAAGGAGAAGGGGTGCGGCAGCAAGAGGTCACGGGGTGCGCGCACGGGAGGTGCGCGAGCCCGTGTCCACTGCAAGCGGAGCGGTGCGCGCGCGCTCTGCTGCGCCGCGGGGTTCCCGGTCTTTTCAGATCACTCCCCCGGGGCCGGAATCTAGCGGCCTGCGGGGGAGGAGGGGGGACAGGGAATGGGTTAGTGGCCGCGGGGCTGCTGCACGCGCCGCAGGAGCTCGCGGCGGTCCCACCCCCCCTGCGGCATCGGATAGTTCCGATACACGGGAAGAGGGGACAAATTCGGAGGCAAGGGCAGTGCGGGCGCCGACAGCGGTGCCTCCGCTTTCCCGCAAGGGCAGCGTGCGTCGGATGCCCGGCACACGCATGTCGGGCGGTGAGCGCGTGGTCGCACGCGGGCCCCGGCGAAGGACCCAGGACCGCGTTTTGGGGCAGTCACGACCCCTCCGGAGCGCTGGCTCGGCCCTGGCCACAGCGGTGAAGGTGTTAGGCTGCCTCCCCTAGAACGGCTGTTCGTTCCGGCGGGCTGCGGGCTATGGCGGCGCAGCGGGTGGCACGCGCCTGCCGTGAGCTCGGGACGGTCGCCGCAGAATTACAACAGGGTCCAGGGCAGGACGCGGGGGAGTTCACGGCCGCAACGCCCCCAGCACGGAGGCCGCGGCATGTGCCGCGAGTGCTGGAGGGGTCCTCCGCTTCTTCCTCTTTTTCAAGGGAGCTCGGGGATGAGGCGATGGCAGATTTCGAGGAGGAAGGCAACGATTTGGACGCGCCGGAAGATTCCATGTCGGGGCAGTCGGCGGCATCAGGTAAGGTGGTGCAGTCGGTATTCGGGTTCCTCCACGAGCTCTAGTTCGCTTAGTTCTTCCTCTTCCTCCTCTTCATCTTCAATGTCGTCACAGGCGTCCGAAGTCAGTAGCACAACTAGGGCAAAGAAGCGGGCAACTAAATTCGCCAAGAGGGCAGCGGGCCAGCGGAACAGGCGCAAGCGGCTTAGCGAGGAAGCGCGTAGGGCCAAGAAGCTCGCAATTTGCCCGGTGTCGTGCGATTCGTCTATACTGCTGTACTGCGGGGGCTGCGAGATAGCTGCCGCAAGAAGATTTGGAGGGGGGACTTCGTGGACGTGTTCGTATTGACGAAGGTCGCGAAGAAAGAGTATAAGGTGGCAGCGCAAAGAAGGGCATCGGGGCTGAGGCATTCCGTACCTTCGATAATTGCCTGGCCGGGTTCTGGGTCTTCGCGGCATCGTACCTGGAGGACAGGCCGGCAGAGCACACGAATATAATTAGGTACCTGCATCTCGTACATGACATGCAGCGCACGTCTTCGGGATCGGAGTGGCGCAGGTACGATCAGGAATTCAGGGAACAACAGGAAGGTTTGCAGGTCATGGACTTCGGGTTCAAGGACGTTGAGGTTGGGCTCAAGGTCACCCGGGCTTCGCTACAGGCGGAGGAGCCCCGGAAGCCGGGGGCGGACGGGCACCACGCAGGGTCGTCCTCCCAGGGGTTCGGCGCGGACGGCGGATTGGCCAAGTCAGGTAGGTCGGCAGTCCGCGCAGGGGGGCGTGCCACCACAAAAGGAAAATGTTTTGCGTTTAACAACGCGGCGTGTTCCTTCGGGGGATGACTTGGTCATCTCTCCAGTGGGGGTGGTTCCTAAGAAGGCTCCAGGCGCCTTCCGGCTCATTTGAGTTCGCTTTTAGGTGTGTACTGCCGGAAGCTGTGAAGGGCGACTGCGGGGTGTGCCAGAACGCACCATTTCGTGCGTTTGTCCTCAGAGATTAAGAGGGAGTTGGCAATATGGGCCTCGTTCCTCGAGGACTTCAACGGGGTGTGTATATGGCAGGCCCCAATGGCGGACAGCGCTAGGTTGCAGCTGTTCACCGACGCAGCGGGCGCCTCTGGATTCGGTTGCCATCTGGAGGGATCTTGGTGCGCGGCCTCGTGGCCGGCAGAATGGCATCGCGGGGGTTTCACGAAGGACCTTTTGCTTCTGGAGTTTTTCCCATTATGGTGGCGTTGGAGGTCTGGGGCGATCGGCTGGCTAATCGCAGCATTTTGTTTAGATGCGATTATCTGGGCGTGGTGCATGCGATTAATAACCAGAGGGCAAAGTCGTTGGTGGTTAGGCGGGTGCTAGGGCAATTGCTTTTGACATGCTTGCGTAGGAACCTGTGGTTCCGCGCGCAACATGTGCCCGGTTTGGAGAATGGGATTGTCGACGCTTTGTCGCGAGGACAGTGGGAGAGGTGTTGGTTGTTGGCACCTGAGGCCAACGAGCAAGGTTTTCATTGTCCCGGTTAGGTTTGGCAGGTGATCGGGCCGGACTGGAGGGTATAGCGTTGCGGTCAGTCGCGCCAGCCACGCTCAAGGCTTACGGACATGCTTGGAATGAGTGGGAGGAGTTTGTCCAAGGTCGTCAGCAACAAGGTAAGAGCAGGCATCGGCTGATGCTTTCTTTTATTTGGCAGCTGTATGTTTCGGGTAGGTCCCGAGCGGTGGTATCCCGGTACTTGGCTGGGGTCTGGTTTTCTGCAAGCTGCGGGGCGTCCCCGATGTGACAAAAAGCGATGTTCTGCGGAAGGCAATGAAAGGGTGGACGCGAGTGGCGCCGATGCCACCGGATAGGATGCGGCTTTGTTGCCGGCCGTCATCGCGGCTGTGGGGCGAGTCGCGTCGTCCAGGTTTGAGACACTTTTGTGCAGTTTGGCGTTCTCATTGGCTTACCACGGGGCCTTTAGGGTTTCGGAGTTGGTAGCGCCTTCCAAGAGAGCAGAGTCGCGCATGCTGGTCGGAGACGTAGTAGTGTGTGAGAGGTCCTTGCTGTGCAGATTAAGGTGCTCTAAGACGGACCAAGTGGGGAGAGGTCGCTGGGTCACTATGGTTCCAGCGCAAGAGGAGAGCGTTTGCCCAGTAGGTCTGGCGATGCAATATGTGGCGGTGCGACCCGTTAGGGAGGGGTCATGGCTATTGCATTATGACGGGCTGCCAGTGACGAAATACCAGTTCCGTTGGATGCTGAGTCGTTGTTTAGCGAGCTTGGGCCTCCCACCCGCTGCGTTCGGTACCCATTCCTTTCGAATAGGCGCGGCGACGTCGGCTGCTGCGGCAGGTTTCTCCAGATCTGAAATCCAGGCGGTGGGGCGAGGGAAGTCGTCAAGTTACAGACGATATATTCGCCCCGTTGCATGAGAGGTCGGATTGCGCTTAGTGCTTTGTTTTATTTGCAATGTATTATGTTGTTCCAGTTCTGTGAGTTATGGTGTTGTGCGTCTGTTGGTGTTTTCCCCTTTTGTTATCCTACTCAGGGATTAGCTACTCGCCGTTGCTGGCATGAGTCGGCAGCGGGGGTCTGGAGTTATTTTGCGATTTTTTGCCTGACTTGACGGACTGAATTCTAATCTACAATTCGGCTAATCTGGTCTAATCAGAGTCCCTCAGCAGGTCTTTACGCTTTCACCTCCAGCTGAGTTATTACATGTGTTTCCCATTTTATACCCCCCCCCCCCTCCCTGTTTTATTTTGTTTGTTTTATTTGATCTTTCCCCTTTGTGTCTTTAATTGCGCTTTAAATTGGCAACGAAGCATGGTGCAGTTCGGCTAGGCCGTGACTGCTGCAATAGCGAGATCTAAAGTTTTTTCTTTTTGGCAGATCCTTCAGTGTAAACAATTAATAAGCCTCTTAGTAATCAATTTTACCCCTCTTTTCCCCTTCAGGATGGTTTGACGACAATTTGGCCATTTGGGTGGTTGGCCACTCTTACATTAACTGGGCGGCCAGGTTTGTGGCCTCGGAGGGGGCTCAGGCATTGCTTGGAGCACAGGGTGTCAGATGGCTTGGCTG
Source organism: Pseudophryne corroboree (assembly GCF_028390025.1). Taxonomy (NCBI): domain Eukaryota; kingdom Metazoa; phylum Chordata; class Amphibia; order Anura; family Myobatrachidae; genus Pseudophryne; species Pseudophryne corroboree. The sequence continues at coordinate 519,026,340 of NC_086448.1, read as the reverse complement.
GCGAGGAATGATGTGGGGTGAGCTGAGGAGTAGGTTAGTGAGTCAGGCCAGCAAGCATGGAGTCCCTAGGGTCTTGGTTGTCCATCTAGGTGGCAACGACCTGGGGAAGAGGACATCCTTGGATCTGCGGTGGGCCATGATACATGATCTGGCAAGTGTGGCCGCAACATGGACCAATTGTGTGTTGGTTTTTTCAATGATGGTGCCAAGATTGTGTTGGAGGGGTGTGGCGGATGGGCGCCAGATTGACGAGGCCCGGAAAAAGGTGAACGGGGCGGTGGCAAAGTGGGTGCTGTCCCACGGAGGGAGGGTGGTTCGCCACCCGAGGATTCGGTTCAGAGACAGCCCCCTTTTCCGGCATGATGGAGTACATCTATCCAATGAGGGGATGATGTTTTTTCTGGAGGATCTAGGTTTCGCTTTGCAGGAGTTAGGGTAGGTTTATGGTGGCGGTGCGAAAGACTTTGGGGATGAGTCTTTCGCTGTTGGCGGAAAAGAACGGCAGTTTTGTATTGTAGGGAAAACTGTAGTGTTTTACAGTTTGTTGTGGTTTAGGTGCACTCACCTCCATCGACTTATGGCCGCTTGACCACCCGTCCGGGAAGGCAGCGGCAGGGCACCCAGGAGCGGTGGGTAGTCACTGTGGGGGTTGAGTTGTCACCTATTACCGGTTTATGATAAGTTTTAGTAAATTTATAGGATTAGTTATTTAAGGTTAATTTAGGTTAATTGAGCCGTTCTTTTGGGCCGCCACCATATGCCGGCTGGAGCGGCATATTAAATTAATTTCTTTATTACAGGTTTGCTAATGGATAGGGACAAATAAATAGCTAGCAATTTTCTGCCAAAATTCAAGTCTCCGTGTCGTTATTTCTGGTTCTAGGTTATGAATGCTTTACTTTCAAAGAAAGGGGTCCACCAAATATCACTAGGATGTTTAGGAGAGAGAATTGACTGCATAGGAAAGGAAAGAGTTAAACATCTTGGGAGGGGTGGACCTAGCTGTTAGGAAAGTACAGCCTTTTAGGGGGAGGGTTTGATATATATAGGGAAGGTGAGGCCATCTTAGTTCTCTTGGTGGATTTGCTTTCCCACCCTCCCGCCCTGGTACTAAGAGATTCTGGCACGTGGTGCTTTGGCGTTAAGTTGTTGGCTGGTGTATCGTTGGCTATTTATTGGCGGAAAAGAACGGCAGTTTTGTATTGTAGGGAAAACTGTAGTGTTTTACAGTTTGTTGTGGTTTAGGTGCACTCACCTCCATCGACTTATGGCCGCTTGACCACCCGTCCGGGAAGGCAGCGGCAGGGCACCCAGGAGCGGTGGGTAGTCACTGTGGGGGTTGAGTTGTCACCTATTACCGGTTTATGATAAGTTTTAGTAAATTTATAGGATTAGTTATTTAAGGTTAATTTAGGTTAATTGAGCCGTTCTTTTGGGCCGCCACCATATGCCGGCTGGAGCGGCATATTAAATTAATTTCTTTATTACAGGTTTGCTAATGGATAGGGACAAATAAATAGCTAGCAATTTTCTGCCAAAATTCAAGTCTCCGTGTCGTTATTTCTGGTTCTAGGTTATGAATGCTTTACTTTCAAAGAAAGGGGTCCACCAAATATCACTAGGATGTTTATGGTAATCAGATGCATAGGATATATTTTGCTTTTCTGCTCCTGTTAATGTGTTATACATTTGTATTATGGATGTATACCTTTTCGAAAAATTAAAATCACATTGACAATCAGGACTGACTTACCAACACCTAGCTGGTATCATGGGCACTCCTGCCTTGATGTGAGGTTCTGCAGGTGGCATGGGTGACCTGTAAACAATCCTAGGTGCACCTTGGTGCCCTCTTAACACATCCCTGACTGAATGTCTTCACCTCTCCCCCAAGACAGACAGGAGGAAGAAGGACTAATGGACTGATTACTGCATCCTCTCTTCTGTCAGTGTATACAAAGTGCACAGATGAGAGAGTGAAGACAGACTTTGTTTTCCATTTTTTTCTTTTTGACCACCAGAAAAGGGACAGTCATAGGAACAGGTGTCCTCTGTTGGTAAAAGACCAGTAGTGGGTGGTGTAAGTGTCAGATTATTCCTGATTATTTGTGCTAGTGTCAGTGCATGTTTTCTAAGTTTCTCTACTTCTGTTAAGAGGCTTTCACACTGCACAGCTACTACCCCTTTCACACCGCACAAATAACCCGGTATCGACTCGGCATATTGCCGGGTCGACACGGGTCAGAGTGCAGTGTGAAAGCACCATAACTGAAATCCCGGGTTGCCTGACCCGGCAATTCAACCCGGGAATAAAGCAGTGTTGTTCCCGGGCTGAATACCGGGTCAGCGGCAACGTAAACGGGTTCCTGGGTCGATGCGACCTGGAACCCATTCACTACATTGGATAGAGGCGGCACGGAGATGAGCTCATCTTCCAGCACCGGCCCCCCACTGCCGGCTCCGTCCCACCTTCCACCGCTATGGCAACCCGCCTGGGTCAGGGAAGCCTGCTGTAGCGTCCAATGCCAGATCCCAACCGGGAAGGACCCGTTTCCAATTCCTGGATGGGATCAGGCATTTGCGGTGTGAAAGGGGTATAAATCAAGTGGGCATAAAGTGAGCATACAAAATACATAATTTCTGCTGCGGGTCACACTGGGCTCCACAAGGAATGGACAATGGGTGTAGAGTAGGATCTTGATCCGAGGCACCAACAGGCTCAAAGCTTTGACTGTTCCCAGAATGCATAGCGCCGCCTCCTATATCACCCCGCCTCCCTGCACAGGATCTCAGTTTTTGTAGTTGGTGCTGCAGTAGCAGGCACTTAACAGCGGGGCTGCTCCAGGCAGCCCTAAGAAGAGCTTTTTTTCTGAGGAAAAAAGTGAAGACTTCAAGGGCAACAGCAGTGTTACATGTCAGTGGACATTCACGGCTGCAGCTCCGGCTCTCCCCAGCGGCGCTGTACACTCCCGAGCCCTGGTTGCCGGGTAACTACAGCAGGAGGCTCCGGTTTTCTTCTTGTCAGGCACACACGACGGGGGCTCTCCGGGATCGCGTGGCCGCGCTTTGGGAGGTGGTAAGTGGGTCCCGCTTGCGGGACCCGGTCTTTATCACGATCCGGCGCGGTCAGTGGGAGGCGGGCCGCGCGCACTGGTGGTGGACACTGTGGCAGTACAGGCGATCCCACTAGATCACCAGGTCATGGGACAGGTAAGGTTTTCTCTATAAACCGTTTTATTAGGGCCCGCAGTACCCGGTGGTTTTGCCAGCAGGGGGATAGAGCTTGGACCTGAAGCCCCTCCCCCAGCCCCAGGGTGCCATTCATTATCCCTCAGCTCACTGTTCCTGGGAATGCTTGGACAAATCCTCCTATGTAAAGCCGCCTGGTTGTCAGTGCTGTGACTTTACAAGACACTTAAGTATTCTACCTGCCTTTTTTAGTCAGTGTTAGTTAAGAAAGAGTGCACTTAGTCAGGGTTTCCTAGTACAATTACCCTGTGATATACATCCAGTTCTTCTTACTGAGTACTGTTATATCTATTGTTATATAGCTGTGTAAGCTAGTCCAGTGCAGTATTATTGTTAGTAATAACCTCTGCATTGTACAGACTGTGACTATTTGTGTGTGCATTTGATAGCTGAGTGGTGTCCATTTCGTGACTTTCACTCAACCTGCTATCCCTATATTCTATAACCTGAGGGAGCTTGGTGCGTCAGGTTTTATCTAATATAGGATTTTCACAAAGATATACTGTATTACATATTTTTCTCTGTGATTGAGTCACCATATCTCTCCTTTATCTCTGCTGGTGCTGACTACACTGCGCAGGGGTTTGGGCTAGAGGTATTGTGCTGCTGACAAATTGTACTGTTACCTGATACTGCAAGTTATATCATGTCTGCTTCTGAGGGTAACGGTTCTGGGGCTGAACACACTGCCGGTGTTGCTGAAGCCGCAGATACCTATGAGGAGAATATAGCAGCTTTGGGCTCTGGTTCTGGGGGCTCCTTGCCCCCAGGTGGGACGGTGGCAACGGGGGCAAATAATGACCCGCCGTGGGCCGCTTTTTCCACGCTTCAGCATACGCTAGTTCATAAACTAACACCCCCTATGGGACCCCCAATGCCGGTGCAACCGTTTGTGGTCCCTGCAGCTAACCCGCCGTGGGCGGACGATTTATCTGCTCAAATAAAGAAGTTGAACCAGTCCCTGACTACTAAAAAGTCTGACTGTCGCTCGCCTACGTCCAAGGGGTCCTCTAAGCGAGCGCTTGTCTCCTCACAATCCACTGCTGTCACTGACACCTCGTCGGATGAAGACGGCAGTTACACTGACCCCACAGGTTCTGACTCAGATACGGCTGATGGGGAGGGTGGTTCACATGTGGATGTTCCTGATCTTTTGGAGGCTATTAAGTTAATTTTACGGATTATGGATGATCCCGAGCCATCCATTCCTCATAAGAAACCAGATAGGTTCAAGCGTCAGAAGGTGATTAAACAAGTTTTACCTCACTCTGACCACCTAATTGATATACGTCAGGAACCCTGGGAAAACCCGGGTACGAAGTTTGTGCCTCAAAAGAAGATGCTGGCTCGCTATCCCCTCGCGCCAGAGCTGTCTAAGAATTGGGAAACGCCTCCTCCAATGGACTCACATGTGGCTAGGATGGTGGTTTCCTCAGCTCTACCGGTCACCACCGTCACGTCTCTAAAAGAGCCTACGGATAAACGTGTGGAGGGTTGTCTGAAAGCGATTTACACCCTCACGGGTGCTGCACAAAGGCCCACTATTGCAGCTACTTGGGCTGCAGAGGCCATTGAAGCATGGGCCTTGGAGTTAGATGCTGAAATCTCCTCTGACCATGCTAGACAATGCTTGTCTTATATTGTCACAGCTTCTCGTTATATCAAAGAGGCCGCTTCTGATGCCGGTATCCTGGCAGCCAAGGCCTCTACTACGTCAGTCCTGGCTCACCGGATATTGTGGCTGAGATCCTGGTCTGTGGATCTGGACTCTAGAAAAACCCTGGAGGTACTCCCTTTTACGGGAGATATTCTGTTTGGGGAGGATTTAAATAAGATTGTGGCTGACTTGGCTACTGCCAAAACTGCCTGTCTGCCAAGTACTGCTCCTTCTGTGTCGAAGGCTAAAAGTAGAGATGAGCGGGTTCGGTTCCTCGGAATCCGAACCCGCCCGAACTTCATGTTTTTTTACACGGGTCCGAGCGACTCGGATCTTCCCGCCTTGCTCGGTTAACCCGAGCGCGCCCGAACGTCATCATGACGCTGTCGGATTCTCGCGAGGCTCGGATTCTATCGCGAGACTCGGATTCTATATAAGGAGCCGCGCGTCGCCGCCATTTTCACACGTGCATTGAGATTGATAGGGAGAGGACGTGGCTGGCGTCCTCTCCATTTAGATTAGAAGAGAGAGAGTGAGATTGAGACAGAGACACTTGATTTACTGGAGCTTAGGAGTACTAGAGAGTGCAGAGTTTACTAGTGACTGACCACTGACCAGTGACCACCAGTGCAGTTTTATTTAATATAATCCGTTCTCTGCCTGAAAAAAACGATACACAGTGACTCAGTCACATACCATATCTGTGCTCAGCCCAGTGTGCTGCATCATCTATGTATAATATCTGACTGTGCTCACACAGCTTAATTGTGGGGGAGACTGGGGAGCAGTTATAGGTTATAGCAGGAGCCAGGAGTACATACATATTATTAAAATTAAACAGTGCACACTTTTGCTGCAGGCAGGAGTGCCACTGCCAGTGTGACTGACCAGTGACCTGACCACACTGACCACCAGTATAGTATACTATATTGTGATTGCCTGAAAAAGTTAAACACTTGTCGTGTGACTTGTGTGGTGTTTTTTTTTTTATTCTATAAAAAACTCATTCTGCTGACAGACAGTGTCCAGCAGGTCCGTCATTATATAATATATACCTGTCCGGCTGCAGTAGTGATATATATATATATTTTTTATATCATTATTTATCATCCAGTCGCAGCAGACACAGTACGGTAGTTCACGGCTGTAGCTACCTCTGTGTCGGCACTCGGCAGTCCATCCATAATTGTATACCACCTACCCGTGGTTTTTTTTTTCTTTCTTCTTTATACATACTACATCTCATTATCATCCAGTCTATATTAGCAGCAGACACAGTACAGTACGGTAGTCCACGGCTGTAGCTACCTCTGTGTCGGCACTCGGCAGTCCATCCATAATTGTATACCACCTACCCGTGGTTTTTTTTTCTTTCTTCTTTATACATACTACATCTCATTATCATCCAGTCTATATTAGCAGCAGACACAGTACAGTATGGTAGTCTACGGCTGTAGCTACCTCTGTGTCGGCACTCGGCAGTCCGTCCATAATTGTATACCACCTACCCGTGGTTTTTTTTTCTTTCTTCTTTATACATACATACTATATCTCATTATCATCCAGTCTATATTAGCAGCAGACACAGTACAGTACGGTAGTCCACGGCTGTAGCTACCTCTGTGTCGGCACTTGGCAGTCCATCCATAATTGTATACCACCTACCCGTGGTTTTTTTTTCTTTCTTCTTTATACATACTACATCTCATTATCAACCAGTCTATATTAGCAGCAGACACAGTACAGTACGGTAGTCCACGGCTGTAGCTACCTCTGTGTCGGCACTCGGCAGTCCATCCATAATTGTATACCACCTACCCGTGGTTTTTTTTTCTTTCTTCTTTAAACATACATACTACATCTCATTATCATCCAGTCTATATTAGCAGCAGACACAGTACAGTACGGTAGTCCACAGCTGTAGCTACCTCTGTGTCGGCACTCGGCAGTCCATCCATAATTGTATACCACCTACCCGTGGTTTTTTTTTCTTTCTTCTTTATACATACATACTACATCTCATTATCAACCAGTCTATATTAGCAGCAGACACAGTACAGTACGGTAGTCCACGGCTGTAGCTACCTCTGTGTCGGCACTCGGCAGTCCATCCATAATTGTATACCACCTACCCGTGGTTTTTTTTTCTTTCTTCTTTATACATACATACTACATCTCATTATCAACCAGTCTATATTAGCAGCAGACACAGTACAGTATGGTAGTCCACGGCTGTAGCTACCTCTGTGTCGGCACTCGGCAGTCCATCCATAATTGTATACCACCTACCCGTGGTTTTTTTTTCTTTCTTCTTTATACATACATACTACATCTCATTATCAACCAGTCTATATTAGCAGCAGACACAGTACAGTACGGTAGTCCACGGCTGTAGCTACCTCTGTGTCGGCACTCGGCAGTCCATTCATAATTGTATACTAGTATCCATCCATCTCCATTGTTTACCTGAGGTGCCTTTTAGTTGTGCCTATTAAAATATGGAGAACAAAAATGTTGAGGTTCCAAAATTAGGGAAAGATCAAGATCCACTTCCACCTCGTGCTGAAGCTGCTGCCACTAGTCATGGCCGAGACGATGAAATGCCAGCAACGTCGTCTGCCAAGGCCGATGCCCAATGTCATAGTACAGAGCATGTCAAATCCAAAACACCAAATATCAGTAAAAAAAGGACTCCAAAACCTAAAATAAAATTGTCGGAGGAGAAGCGTAAACTTGCCAATATGCCATTTACCACACGAGATGGCAAGGAACGGCTGAGGCCCTGGCCTATGTTCATGGCTAGTGGTTCAGCTTCACATGAGGATGGAGGCACTCAGCCTCTCGCTAGAAAAATGAAAAGACTCAAGCTGGCAAAAGCAGTAGCACCGCAAAGAACTGTGCGTTCTTCGAAATCCCAAATCCACAAGGAGAGTCCAATTGTGTCGGTTGCGATGCCTGACCTTCCCAACACTGGACGTGAAGAGCATGCGCCTTCCACCATTTGCACGCCCCCTGCAAGTGCTGGAAGGAGCACCCGCAGTCCAGTTCCTGATAGTCAGATTGAAGATGTCAGTGTTGAAGTACACCAGGATGAGGAGGATATGGGTGTTGCTGGCGCTGGGGAGGAAATTGACCAGGAGGATTCTGATGGTGAGGTGGTTTGTTTAAGTCAGGCACCCGGGGAGACACCTGTTGTCCGTGGGAGGAATATGGCCGTTGACATGCCTGGTGAAAATACCAAAAAAATCAGCTCTTCGGTGTGGAACTATTTCAACAGAAATGCGGACAACAGGTGTCAAGCCGTGTGTTCCCTTTGTCAAGCTGTAATAAGTAGGGGTAAGGACGTTAACCACCTCGGAACATCCTCCCTTATACGTCACCTGCAGCGCATTCATAATAAGTCAGTGACAAGTTCAAAAACTTTGGGTGACAGCGGAAGCAGTCCACTGACCAGTAAATCCCTTCCTCTTGTAACCAAGCTCACGCAAACCACCCCACCAACTCCCTCAGTGTCAATTTCCTCCTTCCCCAGGAATGCCAATAGTCCTGCAGGCCATGTCACTGGCAATTCTGATGAGTCCTCTCCTGCCTGGGATTCCTCCGATGCATCCTTGCGTGTAACGCCTACTGCTGCTGGCGCTGCTGTTGTTGCTGCTGGGAGTCGATGGTCATCCCAGAGGGGAAGTCGTAAGCCCACTTGTACTACTTCCAGTAAGCAATTGACTGTTCAACAGTCCTTTGCGAGGAAGATGAAATATCACAGCAGTCATCCTGCTGCAAAGCGGATAACTGAGGCCTTGACAACTATGTTGGTGTTAGACGTGCGTCCGGTATCCGCCGTTAGTTCACAGGGAACTAGACAATTTATTGAGGCAGTGTGCCCCCGTTACCAAATACCATCTAGGTTCCACTTCTCTAGGCAGGCGATACCGAAAATGTACACGGACCTCAGAAAAAGACTCACCAGTGTCCTAAAAAATGCAGCTGGACCCAATGTCCACTTAACCACGGACATGTGGACAAGTGGAGCAGGGCAGGGTCAGGACTATATGACTGTGACAGCCCACTGGGTAGATGTATGGACTCCCGCCGCAAGAACAGCAGCGGCGGCACCAGTAGCAGCATCTCGCAAACGCCAACTCTTTCCTAGGCAGGCTACGCTTTGTATCACCGCTTTCCAGAATACGCACACAGCTGAAAACCTCTTACGGCAACTGAGGAAGATCATCGCGGAATGGCTTACCCCAATTGGACTCTCCTGTGGATTTGTGGCATCGGACAACGCCAGCAATATTGTGTGTGCATTAAATATGGGCAAATTCCAGCACGTCCCATGTTTTGCACATACCTTGAATTTGGTGGTGCAGAATTTTTTAAAAAACGACAGGGGCGTGCAAGAGATGCTGTCGGTGGCCAGAAGAATTGCGGGACACTTTCGGCGTACAGGCACCACGTACAGAAGACTGGAGCACCACCAAAAACTACTGAACCTGCCCTGCCATCATCTGAAGCAAGAAGTGGTAACGAGGTGGAATTCAACCCTCTATATGCTTCAGGGGTTGGAGGAGCAGCAAAAGGCCATTCAAGCCTATACAATTGAGCACGATATAGGAGGTGGAATGCACCTGTCTCAAGCGCAGTGGAGAATGATTTCAACGTTGTGCAAGGTTCTGATGCCCTTTGAACTTGCCACACGTGAAGTCAGTTCAGACACTGCCAGCCTGAGTCAGGTCATTCCCCTCATCAGGCTTTTGCAGAAGAAGCTGGAGACATTGAAGGAGGAGCTAACACGGAGCGATTCCGCTAGGCATGTGGGACTTGTGGATGGAGCCCTTAATTCGCTTAACAAGGATTCACGGGTGGTCAATCTGTTGAAATCAGAGCACTACATTTTGGCCACCGTGCTCGATCCTAGATTTAAAGCCTACCTTGGATCTCTCTTTCCGGCAGACACAAGTCTGCTGGGGTTGAAAGACCTGCTGGTGAGAAAATTGTCAAGTCAAGCGGAACGCGACCTGTCAACATCTCCTCCTTCACATTCTCCCGCAACTGGGGGTGCGAGGAAAAGGCTCAGAATTCCGAGCTCACCCGCTGGCGGTGATGCAGGGCAGTCTGGAGCGACTGCTGATGCTGACATCTGGTCCGGACTGAAGGACCTGACAACGATTACGGACATGTCGTCTACTGTCACTGCATATGATTCTCTCAACATTGAAAGAATGGTGGAGGATTATATGAGTGACCGCATCCAAGTAGGCACGTCACACAGTCTGTACTTATACTGGCAGGAAAAAGAGGCAATTTGGAGGCCCTTGCACAAACTGGCTTTATTCTACCTAAGTTGCCCTCCCACAAGTGTGTACTCTGAAAGAGTGTTTAGTGCCGCCGCTCACCTTGTCAGCAATCGGCGTACGAGGTTACATCAGAAAATGTGGAGAAGATGATGTTCATTAAAATGAATTATAATCAATTCCTCCGCGGAGACATTGACCAGCAGCAATTGCCTCCACAAAGTACACAGGGAGCTGAGATGGTGGATTCCAGTGGGGACGAATTGATAATCTGTGAGGAGGGGGATGTACACGGTGATATATCGGAGGATGATGATGAGGTGGACATCTTGCCTCTGTAGAGCCAGTTTGTGCAAGGAGAGATTAATTGCTTCTTTTTTGGGGGGGGTCCAAACCAACGCATCATATCAGTCACAGTCGTGTGGCAGACCCTGTCACTGAAATGATGGGTTGGTTAAAGTGTGCATGTCCTGTTTATACAACATAAGGGTGGGTGGGAGGGCCCAAGGACAATTCCATCTTGCACCTCTTTTTTCTTTTATTTTTCTTTGCGTCATGTGCTGTTTGGGGAGGGTTTTTTGGAAGGGCCATCCTGCGTGACACTGCAGTGCCACTCCTAGATGGGCCCGGTGTTTGTGTCGGCCACTAGGGTCGCTTATCTTACTCACACAGTCAGCTACCTCATTGCGCCTCTTTTTTTCTTTGCGTCATGTGCTGTTTGGGGAGGGTTTTTTGGAAGGGACATCCTGCGTGACACTGCAGTGCCACTCCTAGATGGGCCCGGTGTTTGTGTCGGCCACTAGGGTCGCTTATCTTACTTACACAGTCAGCTACCTCATTGCGCCTCTTTTTTTCTTTGCGTCATGTGCTGTTTGGGGAGTGTTTTTTGGAAGGGACATCCTGCGTGACACTGCAGTGACACTCCTAGATGGGCCCGGTGTTTGTGTCGGCCACTAGGGTCGCTTATCTTACTCACACAGTCAGCTACCTCATTGCGCCTCTTTTTTTCTTTGCGTCATGTGCTGTTTGGGGAGGGTTTTTTGGAAGGGACATCCTGCGTGACACTGCAGTGCCACTCCTAGATGGGCCCGGTGTTTGTGTCGGCCACTAGGGTCGCTAATCTTACTCACACAGCTACCTCATTGCGCCTCTTTTTTTCTTTGCGTCATGTGCTGTTTGGGGAGTGTTTTTTGGAAGGGACATCCTGCGTGACACTGCAGTGCCACTCCTAGATGGGCCCGGTGTTTGTGTCGGCCACTAGGGTCGCTTATCTTACTCACACAGCGACCTCGGTGCAAATTTTAGGACTAAAAATAATATTGTGAGGTGTGAGGTATTCAGAATAGACTGAAAATGAGTGGAAATTATGTTTTTTGAGGTTAATAATACTTTGGGATCAAAATGACCCCCAAATTCTATGATTTCAGCTGTTTTTTAGGGTTTTTTGAAAAAAACACCCGAATCCAAAACACACCCGAATCCGACAAAAAAAATTCGGTGAGGTTTTGCCAAAACGCGGTCGAACCCAAAACACGGCCGCGGAACCGAACCCAAAACCAAAACACAAAACCCGAAAAATTTCAGGCGCTCATCTCTAGCTAAAAGTACTTCCTTTTGCCCCTTTCGTCCTTCAGGTAAAGCAAAAGGTCAGGCGTACAAGTAGGCCCGCACTTCCAAACCTGGTAAGCCTAAATCCAAAAGAGCCTGGGTGGCCCGTCAGCCAGCTTCCAAGACAGATAAGCCTGCCGCATGACGGGGCGGGCCTCCCTCTGGGGGATCCCAAGGTGGGGGGCCGGCTTCTAGGTTATACCCAGGAATGGTTGAAGACCACTTCAGATGCCTGGGTACGGGAAGTCGTCACTCGAGGTTATGCCATAGCCTTCAAAAACCGACCCCCTCATCGATTTTGCCAGACAGATGTCCCGTTGGACAAAACAAAGGCAAACACTCTACATTCGGTGGTACAGACCCTCATGGATACAGGAGTCGTAGTACAGGTGCCTCTTGCGCAGAGGGGCCGGGGGTACTATTCTCCGTTGTTTCTAGACCCGAAACCGAATGGGTCCTCCCGGCCCATTCTCAACCTCAAGGCATTGAACAGGTTTGTGAAGGTTTCCAAGTTCCGGATGGAAACCCTTCGCTCTATAGTTCTGGCCTTGGAACCAGGGGACTTCATGGTCTCCCTGGATATACAGGATGCTTACCTGCATATTCCTATAGCAGTGTCTCATCAGCAATACCTGAGATTTGCGATTGGCAACTGCCGTTATCAGTTTCGGGCGTTACCTTTTGGTTTAACAACGGCCCCGCGAGTCTTTACAAAAGTCATGGCGGTGATGACGGTGGTACTCCGCCGTCAAGGGGTCAGGATACTGCCGTATTTGGACAACTTGTTAATCCTGGCAAATTCCCCAGAACTTCTCCTGTGGCATCTAGATGTGACGGTCCGGTTTCTGCAAGCCCACGGGTGGCTCATCAACTGGAAAAAGTCATCCCTGATCCCTGCTCAGAGCATGGTGCATCTGGGAGCACTATTGGACACTCACAACCAGCGGTTGTTCCTGTCTCAGGAGAAAGTCCTGAAACTTCAGGACAGGATTCGTTGCTTCCTATCTCGTCCGCAAGTGTCGATACATTCGGCGATGCAGGTGCTGGGCCTCATGGTGTCATGATTCGACATGGTGGAGTATGCTCAATTTCACTCTCGCCCTCTCCGGAGGCTGATTCTAGCCAAATGGGACGGCCTGCCTCACCGGATCAGGTCTCAAATTATTTCTTTGACTCCGGAGGTCCGTCTGTCGCTGCTCTGGTGGCTCCGGGACCAACAACTGTGCAGGGGCTGTCCGTTCTGGATATCCGACTGGGTCCTGTTGATGACAGATGCCAGTCTAAGAGGTTGGGGCGCGGTGCTGGAGCAACACTCCTTCAGGGGCGGTGGACCAAGGAGGAGTCCCTCCTCTCGATCAATATTCTGGAGTTGCGGGCGGTCTTCAATGCCTTGAACCTAGCCCAGCATTTAATTCAGAACCGTCCTGTTCAAGTGCAGTCGGACAACGCCACCACAGTGGCTTACATAAATCATCAGGGTGGCACTCGAAGCCGCCTAGCAATGAAGGAAGTCTCACAGATTCTACAGTGGGCAGAACGCCATCTACCGGCCATATCGGCAATATTCATTCCGGGAGTCCTGAATTGGGAAGCGGACTTTCTAAGTCATCGGGACGTGCATGCCGGCGAGTGGGGCCTCCATCCAGAAGTGTTTCAACTCCTAGTGGAAAGGTGGGGCCTTCCAGACGTAGATCTGATGGCGTCTCGACACAATCACAAGGTTCCGGTCTTTGGAGCAAGAACAAGGGATCCTCAAGCAGCATTCGTGGATGCGCTGGCGGTGCCGCGGAGGTTTCGGCTGCCGTACGTGTTCCCTCCGGTGTCACTCCTGCCCAGGGTAATTCGGAAGTTCAAGCAAGAAAAAGGAATTCTGCTTCTCATAGCTCCAGCGTGGCCCAGACGGCACTGGTTCTCAGACCTGCAAGGCCTATCGTCAGAGCGTCCAATTCTACTTCCACAACGCCCAGACCTCCTCGTTCAGAGCCCCTGTGTCTACCAGGACCTAGCCCGGCTGTCTTTGACGGCATGGCTCTTGAAGCTTCCGTCTTAAGGGCTAAAGGGTTTTCTGAGGCGGTCATTCAAACTATGATGCAGGCCCGGAAACTGGCTTCGGCTCGGATTTACTATAGGGTCTGGCATTCTTACTTTGGTGCGCATCTAATGATTATGACGCTTCCAAGTTTAGTTGGCTTTTCTTCAGCAGGGCCTGGACTGGTTTCAGAGAAAAATTGCGACCTTACCTGATGTGCATACCTTTACTCAGGGTGTGTTGCGTATCCAACCTCCCTATGTCCCGCCTGTGGCTCCTTGGGACTTGTCGGTGGTTTTGGAGGCGTTACAAGAGTCTCCGTTTGAACCTCTTGGTTCAGCTGACCTTAAGTGGCTTTCCCTTAAGGTGGTGTTTCTGCTGGCTATTGCTTCAGCTAGAAGAGTGTCGGATTTGGGTGCCTTATCCTGTAGTTCCCCATATTTGATATTTCACCGTGACCGGGCGGTTCTTAGGACTCGTCACGGCTATCTACCTAAGGTGGTTTCTTCGTTCCACCTTAATCAGGAGATTGTAGTTCCGGCACTTGTTTCTCCTGATCTGTCTCCCAAAGAGCGGTCTTTGGATGTGGTACGGGCTCTCCGTATTTATGTGAAGAGAACTGCTCCTATTAGGAAATCGGATTCTCTTTTTGTTGTGTTTGGGTTTCACAAACGTGGCTGGCCTGCTCACAAGCAAACTCTGGCCAGATGGATTAGAAGGGTGATTGCACATGCTTATGTGAAGGCTGGTCTCTCTGCTCCTAATCACATTAAGGCCCATTCTACTCGGTCTGTTGGACCTTCTTGGGTGGCCCAAAGTGGTGCGACCCTTGAACAATTGTGCAAGGCGGCTACGTGGTCCTCTGTGAACACGTTCATAAGGTTCTATGCCTTCGATACTGCCGCTTCCCAGGATGCTTCCTTTGGACGAAGGGTTCTTGTGCCCGCTACAGTGCGTCCCCTCCCATAAGGAACTGCTTTAGGACATCCCCATTGTCCATTCCTTATGGAGCCCAGTGTATCCCGCAGCAGAAAATGAGTTTTATGGTAAGAACTTACCTTTGTTAAAACTCTTTCTGCGAGGTACACTGGGCTCCACAAGGCGCCCACCCTGATGCACTTAGCTTCTTTGGGTTGGTATGGCTTTAGCCGCTGACATGTCTACTGTCGTGAGAATGCGGTGTTGTGGCTACTAACCGTTGTCGTCTCTTTTCCTGCTACTGTATTGGACTGGTTAACTAAAAACTGAGATCCTGTGCAGGGAGGCAGGGTGATATAGAAGGCGGCGCTATGCATTCTGGGAACAGTCAAAGCTTTGAGCCAGTTGGTGCCTCGGATCAAGATCCTACTCTACACCCATTGTCCATTCCTTGTGGAGCCCAGTGTACCTCGCAGAAAGAGTTTTAACAAAGGTAAGTTCTTACCATAAAACTCGTTTTTGTACATACAAATAAAATAATTGTTATAGAGGCTCTTACTACTTATGGTCTCTCATAAGTCATAACTGCTGCCTTTGATGGTAAATCTGCCAGCAAGGTGCCAGTGTGTATGTAGGTGGGTTCAGGGGTATCCATACCCTGCACTCATCCAATTTTGAGGGTGCATCAGCTGACATCTGCCCTCTGAGCCAGAGCTAGACCAACTGCCAGGCTAACACAGTGTTGCCATAGCAACCACTAATTTCCATTGCCTCTGCAGCGCCAGTCTGAATACCATCATCGGTAGGGCAAAGGGGAGATGGGGCAAATCCAGACAGAGTAACAGATTTGACTTCAATTTACTTGGCAGCTGTGGGCATTAAGAAGGACACTTTTGACGACTATGGATATACCCAGTGTCAAAGTGGGCCAGTCCAATACTGAACATACCTCACCCACAAAAATGCCTTTTCCAAATTCTGACAAAATAAATAAATGAATTGTATAACATTTTTATTTCTTAAATGTAATTGTCCTTTATGTATGTTCATTACTGTGCTGCCCCCTCATCTGCAGCCTCATATTTCCATACATTAAGTAATCACTTTCATCTCGTTATCACTAGAGATGAGCGCCGGAAATTTTTCGGGTTTTGTGTTTTGGTTTTGGGTTCGGTTCCGCGGCCGTGTTTTGGGTTCGACCGCGTTTTGGCAAAACCTCACCGAATTTTTTTTGTCGGATTCGGGTGTGTTTTGGATTCGGGTGTTTTTTTTAAAAAACACTAAAAAGCAGCTTAAATCATAGTATTTGGGGGTCATTTTGATCCCAAAGTATTATTAACCTCAAAAACCATAATTTACACTCATTTTCAGTCTATTCTGAATACCTCACACCTCACAATATTATTTTTAGTCCTAAAATTTGCACCTAGGTCGCTGGATGACTAAGCTAAGCGACCCTAGTGGCCGACACAAACACCGGGCCCATCTAGGAGTGGCACTGCAGTGTCACGCAGGATGTCCCTTCCAAAAAACCCTCCCCAAACAGCACATGACGCAAAGAAAAAAAGAGGCGCAATGAGGTAGCTGTGTGAGTAAGATAAGCGACCCTAGTGGCCGACACAAACACCGGGCCCATCTAGGAGTGGCACTGCAGTGTCACGCAGGATGTCCCTTCCAAAAAACCCTCCCCAAACAGCACATGACACAAAGAAAAAAAGAGGCGCAATGAGGTAGCTGTGTGAGTAAGATAAGCGACCCTAGTGGCCGACACAAACACCGGGCCCATCTAGGAGTGGCACTGCAGTGTCACGCAGGATGGCCCTTCCAAAACACCCTCCCCAAACAGCACATGACGCAAAGAAAAAAAGAGGCGCAATGAGGTAGCTGTGTGAGTAAGATAAGCGACCCTAGTGGCCGACACAAACACCGGGCCCATCTAGGAGTGGCACTGCAGTGTCACGCAGGATGGCCCTTCCAAAAAACCCTCCCCAAACAGCACATGACGCAAAGAAAAAAAGAGGCGCAATGAGGTAGCTGTGTGAGTAAGATAAGCGACCCTAGTGGCCGACACAAACACCGGGCCCATCTAGGAGTGGCACTGCAGTGTCACGCAGGATGGCCCTTCCAAAAAACCCTCCCCAAACAGCACATGACGCAAAGAAAAAAAGAGGCGCAATGAGGTAGCTGTGTGAGTAAGATAAGCGACCCTAGTGGCCGACACAAACACCGGGCCCATCTAGGAGTGGCACTGCAGTGTCACGCAGGATGTCCCTTCCAAAAAACCCTCCCCAAACAGCACATGACGCAAAGAAAAAAAGAGGCGCAATGAGGTAGCTGTGTGAGTAAGATAAGCGACCCTAGTGGCCGACACAAACACCGGGCCCATCTAGGAGTGGCACTGCAGTGTCACGCAGGATGTCCCTTCCAAAAAACCCTCCACAAACAGCACATGACGCAAAGAAAAAAAGAGGCGCAATGAGGTAGCTGTGTGAGTAAGATAAGCGACCCTAGTGGCCGACACAAACACCGGGCCCATCTAGGAGTGTCACTGCAGTGTCACGCAGGATGGCCCTTCCAAAAAACATTCCACAAACAGCACATGACGCAAAGAAAAATTAAAGAAAAAAGAGGTGCAAGATGGAATTGTCCTTGGGCCCTCCCACCCACCCTTATGTTGTATAAACAGGACATGCACACTTTAACCAACCCATCATTTCAGTGACAGGGACTGCCACACGACTGTGACTGAAATGACGGGTTGGTTTGGACCCCCACCAAAAAAGAAGCAATTAATCTCTCCTTGCACAAACTGGCTCTACAGAGGCAAGATGTCCACCTCATCATCATCCTCCGATATATCACCATGTACATCCCCCTCCTCACAGATTATCAATTCGTCCCCACTGGAATCCACCATCTCAGCTCCCTGTGTACTTTGTGGAGGCAATTGCTGCTGGTCAATGTCTCCACGGAGGAATTGATTATAATTCATTTTAATGAACATCATCTTCTCCACATTTTCTGGATCTAACCTCGTACGCCGATTGCTGACAAGGTGAGCGGCGGCACTAAACACTCTTTCGGAGTACACACTTGTGGGAGGACAACTTAAGTAGAATAAAGCCAGTTTGTGCAAGGGCCTCCAAATTGCCTCTTTTTCCTGCCAGTATAAGTACGGACTGTGTGACGTGCCTACTTGGATGCGGTCACTCATATAATCCTCCACCATTCTTTCAATGTTGAGAGAATCATATGCAGTGACAGTAGACGACATGTCCGTAATCGTTGTCAGGTCCTTCAGTCCGGACCAGATGTCAGCATCAGCAGTCGCTCCAGACTGCCCTGCATCACCGCCAGCGGGTGGGCTCAGAATTCTGAGCCTTTTCCTCGCACCCCCAGTTGCGGGAGAATGTGAAGGAGGAGATGTTGACAGGTCGCGTTCCGCTTGACTTGACAATTTTCTCACCAGCAGGTCTTTCAACCCCAGCAGACTTGTGTCTGCCGGAAAGAGAGATCCAAGGTAGGCTTTAAATCTAGGATCGAGCACGGTGGCCAAAATGTAGTGCTCTGATTTCAACAGATTGACCACCCGTGAATCCTTGTTAAGCGAATTAAGGGCTCCATCCACAAGTCCCACATGCCTAGCGGAATCGCTCCGTGTTAGCTCCTCCTTCAATGTCTCCAGCTTCTTCTGCAAAAGCCTGATGAGGGGAATGACCTGACTCAGGCTGGCAGTGTCTGAACTGACTTCACGTGTGGCAAGTTCAAAGGGCATCAGAACCTTGCACAACGTTGAAATCATTCTCCACTGCGCTTGAGACAGGTGCATTCCACCTCCTATATCGTGCTCAATTGTATAGGCTTGAATGGCCTTTTGCTGCTCCTCCAACCTCTGAAGCATATAGAGGGTTGAATTCCACCTCGTTACCACTTCTTGCTTCAGATGATGGCAGGGCAGGTTCAGTAGTTTTTGGTGGTGCTCCAGTCTTCTGTACGTGGTGCCTGTACGCCGAAAGTGTCCCGCAATTCTTCTGGCCACCGACAGCATCTCTTGCACGCCCCTGTCGTTTTTTAAAAAATTCTGCACCACCAAATTCAAGGTATGTGCAAAACATGGGACGTGCTGGAATTTGCCCATATTTAATGCACACACAATATTGCTGGCGTTGTCCGATGCCACAAATCCACAGGAGAGTCCAATTGGGGTAAGCCATTCCGCGATGATCTTCCTCAGTTGCCGTAAGAGGTTTTCAGCTGTGTGCGTATTCTGGAAAGCGGTGATACAAAGCGTAGCCTGCCTAGGAAAGAGTTGGCGTTTGCGAGATGCTGCTACTGGTGCCGCCGCTGCTGTTCTTGCGGCGGGAGTCCATACATCTACCCAGTGGGCTGTCACAGTCATATAGTCCTGACCCTGCCCTGCTCCACTTGTCCACATGTCCGTGGTTAAGTGGACATTGGGTACAGCTGCATTTTTTAGGACACTGGTGACTCTTTTTCTGAGGTCTGTGTACATTTTCGGTATCGCCTGCCTAGAGAAATGGAACCTAGATGGTATTTGGTACCGGGGACACAGTACCTCCAACAAGTCTCTAGTTGGCTCTGCAGTAATGATGGATACCGGAACCACGTTTCTCACCACCCAGGATGCCAAGGCCTCAGTTATCCGCTTTGCAGTAGGATGACTGCTGTGATATTTCATCTTCCTCGCAAAGGACTGTTGGACAGTCAATTGCTTGGTGGAAGTAGTAAAAGTGGGCTTACGACTTCCCCTCTGGGATGACCATCGACTCCCAGCAGCAACAACAGCAGCGCCAGCAGCAGTAGGCGTTACACGCAAGGATGCATCGGAGGAATCCCAGGCAGGAGAGGAATCGTCAGAATTGCCAGTGACATGGCCTGCAGGACTATTGGCATTCCTGGGGAAGGAGGAAATTGACACTGAGGGAGTTGTTGGGGTGGTTTGCGTGAGCTTGGTTACAAGAGGAAGGGATTTACTGGTCAGTGGACTGCTTCCGCTGTCACCCAAAGTTTTTGAACTTGTCACTGACTTATTATGAATGTGCTGCAGGTGACGTATAAGGGAGGATGTTCCGAGGTGGTTAACGTCCTTACCCCTACTTATTACAGCTTGACATAGGCAACACACGGCTTGACACCTGTTGTCCGCATTTCTGTTGAAATACTTCCACACCGAAGAGCTGATTTTTTTGGTATTTTCACCAGGCATGTCAGTGGCCATATTCCTCCCACGGACAACAGGTGTCTCCCCGGGTGCCTGACTTAAACAAACCACCTCACCATCAGAATCCTCCTGGTCAATTTCCTCCCCAGCGCCAGCAACACCCATATCCTCCTCATCCTGGTGTACTTCAACACTGACATCTTCAATCTGACTATCAGGAACTGGACTGCGGGTGCTCCTTCCAGCACTTGCAGGGGGCGTGCAAATGGTGGAAGGCGCATGCTCTTCACGTCCAGTGTTGGGAAGGTCAGGCATCGCAACCGACACAATTGGAGTCGGACTCTCCTTGTGGATTTGGGATTTCGAAGAACGCACAGTTATTTGCGGTGCTACTGCTTTTGCCAGCTTGAGTCTTTTCATTTTTCTAGCGAGAGGCTGAGTGCTTCCATCCTCATGTGAAGCTGAACCACTAGCCATGAACATAGGCCAGGGCCTCAGCCGTTCCTTGCCACTCCGTGTGGTAAATGGCATATTGGCAAGTTTACGCTTCTCCTCCGACAATTTTATTTTAGGTTTTGGAGTCCTTTTTTTACTGATATTTGGTGTTTTGGATTTGACATGCTCTGTACTATGACATTGGGCATCGGCCTTGGCAGACGACGTTGCTGGCATTTCATCGTCTCGGCCATGACTAGTGGCAGCAGCTTCAGCACGAGGTGGAAGTGGATCTTGATCTTTCCCTAATTTTGGAACCTCAACATTTTTGTTCTCCATATTTTAATAGGCACAACTAAAAGGCACCTCAGGTAAACAATGGAGATGGATGGATACTAGTATACTTATGGATGGACTGCCGAGTGCCGACACAGAGGTAGCTACAGCCGTGGACTAACGTACTGTGTCTGCTGCTAATATAGACTGGATGATAATGATATGAAATCAATATATAATAATATCACTAGTACTGCAGCCGGACAGGTAGATAATATATTTATTAGGTAATGATGACTGATGACGGACCTGCTGGATACTGTCAGCTCAGCAGCACCGCAGACTGCTACAGTAAGCTACTATACTATAGTAGTATGTACAAAGAAGAAAGAAAAAAAAAACCACGGGTAGGTGGTATACAATTATGGATGGACTGCCGAGTGCCGACACAGAGGTAGCTACAGCCGTGGACTAACGTACTGTGTCTGCTGCTAATATAGACTGGATGATAATGATATGAAATCAATATATATATGTATGTATAATATAATATCACTAGTACTGCAGCCGGACAGGTAGATAATATATTTATTAGGTAATGATGACTGATGACGGACCTGCTGGACACTGTCAGCTCAGCAGCACCGCAGACTGCTACAGTAAGCTACTATACTATAGTAGTATGTACAAAGAAGAAAGAAAAAAAAAAAACACGGGTAGGTGGTATACAATTATGGATGGACTGCCGAGTGCCGACACAGAGGTAGCTACAGCCGTGGACTAACGTACTGTGTCTGCTGCTAATATAGACTGGATGATTGATAATGAGATGAAATCAATATATATATGTATGTATATATAATATCACTAGTACTGCAGCCGGACAGGTAGATAATATATTTATTAGGTAATGATGACTGATGACGGACCTGCTGGACACTGTCAGCTCAGCAGCACCGCAGACTGCTACAGTAAGCTACTATACTCTATAGTAGTATGTACAAAGAAGAAAGAAAAAAAAAACCACGGGTAGGTGGTATACAATTATGGATGGACTGCCGAGTGCCGACACAGAGGTAGCTACAGCCGTGGACTACCGTACTGTGTCTGCTGCTAATATAGACTGGATGATAATGAGATGAAATCAATATATATATATATATGTATGTATATATAATATCACTAGTACTGCAGCCGGACAGGTAGATAATATATTTATTAGGTAATGATGACTGATGACGGACCTGCTGGACACTGTCAGCTCAGCAGCACCGCAGACTGCTACAGTAAGCTACTATACTATAGTAGTATGTACAAAGAAGAAAGAAAAAAAAAAACCACGGGTAGGTGGTATACAATTATGGATGGACTGCCGAGTGCCGACACAGAGGTAGCTACAGCCGTGGACTAACGTACTGTGTCTGCTGCTAATATAGACTGGATGATTGATAATGAGATGAAATCAATATATATATATGTATGTATATATAATATCACTAGTACTGCAGCCGGACAGGTAGATAATATATTTATTAGGTAATGATGACTGATGACGGACCTGCTGGACACTGTCAGCTCAGCAGCACCGCAGACTGCTACAGTAAGCTACTATACTATAGTAGTATGTACAAAGAAGAAAGAAAAAAAAAAAACCACGGGTAGGTGGTATACAATTATGGATGGACTGCCGAGTGCCGACACAGAGGTAGCTACAGCCATGGACTAACGTACTGTGTCTGCTGCTAATATAGACTGGATGATTGATAATGAGATGAAATCAATATATATATGTATGTATATATAATATCACTAGTACTGCAGCCGGACAGGTAGATAATATATTTATTAGGTAATGATGACTGATGACGGACCTGCTGGACACTGTCAGCTCAGCAGCACCGCAGACTGCTACAGTAAGCTACTATACTCTATAGTAGTATGTACAAAGAAGAAAGAAAAAAAAAAAACACGGGTAGGTGGTATACAATTATGGATGGACTGCCGAGTGCCGACACAGAGGTAGCTACAGCCGTGGACTAACGTACTGTGTCTGCTGCTAATATAGAGTCTAGACTGGATGATAAATTATTGATAATGAGATGAAATCAATATAATATCACTAGTACTGCAGCCGGACAGGTACTATATATATTTATTATGTAATGACTGATGACGGACCTGCTGGACACTGTCAGGTCAGCACAGCACCGCAGACTGCTACAGTAAGCTACTATAGTAGTATGTATAAAGAAGAATGAAAAAAAAAAAAAACACGGGTAGGTGGTATACAATATTATATATATATATATATTATATACAATTATATATATATATATATATATATATATATATTATAACTGGTGGTGATTGATTATTAAACTGGTGGTCACTTCAGGTCACGTTGCAACTTGCAACTAGTACTCCGAGGCCTAAGCAGACAATCACAAAATATATTATTATACTGGTGGTCAGTGTGGTCACAACAATGGCAGTGTGGCACTGACTCTGGCAGCAAAAGTGTGCACTCTACGTTATATGTACTCCTGAGTCCTGCTCTCAGACTCTAACTGCTCCCCACTGTCAGTGTCTCCCCCACAAGTCAGATAATACACTTACAGTCACACTATCTATTATCTAATCTAGTATAAATATCACTTCAGCAAGTAGTATAGTAGTATACAGTATAGTAGTACTCCTCCTAATAATGCTCCCCAAAATACTGTGTCTCTCTCTTCTCTAAACGGAGAGGACGCCAGCCACGTCCTCTCCCTATGACTCTCAATGCACGTGTGAAAATGGCGGCGACGCGCGGCTCCTTATATAGAATCCGAGTCTCGCGATAGAATCCGAGCCTCGCGAGAATCCGACAGCGTGATGATGACGTTCGGGCGCGCTCGGGTTAGCCGAGCAAGGCGGGAAGATCCGAGCCTGCTCGGACCCGTGTAAAAAACCTGAAGTTCGGGCGGGTTCGGATTCAGAGGAACCGAACCCGCTCATCTCTAGTTATCACTACTTATTTCATTACTTCACTTTTAAATAGAGAAAGCTGATTATAGTAATGGTAATCTGAATTATTGCAAAATGCTCACAAAATGTCATACTTTACACGCAGCAGGATAGGCCATCAAATATATGTTCATATAACATACAGTATATAGATAAATATACAGTAAAAATACTTCTATTATTCCTTGCGTATTATTTAGCTCCGTATTATATAGCCTTTAATAAATAATATATTAATTCGCTCTTTTAAGTGTATAATGCTAGGCTGCGTTTTCGTACAGCCTGCGATCAGGTCTAAACTGTGCATGCATATGCACTGCAATGTGCAGGCGCGTCGCACGGGTATAAAGCGGATCGCCACTCAGCGATTGGTGTGAGCAAAGAATCCTTTCGCACGGGCATTCGCAAGGAGATTGACAGGAAGAAGGCATTTCTGGGTGGCAACTGACCGTTTTCAGGGAGTGGTTGGAAAAACGCAGGCGTGTCCAAGCGTTTCCAGGGAGGGTTCCTGATGTAAATTCCAGTCCCGGACAGGCTGAAGTGATCGCAGTGGCTGAGTAAGTCCTGGGCTGCGCAGAGACTGCATAAAATCTGTTTGTACAGCTCTGCTACACATGCGTTCGCACACTTGCACAGCTAAAATACACTCCCCTTGTATCTGATCGCACTCGCAGCAGTGCAAAAATCGCTTGCTAACGATCATGTCTTAATTACCCCCACAGTTTGATTGCAACTGACTGTGTTCACAATGCTATATAGTAAAATGGACTATCATACTTTGCTGACCTGCCACTTATACCCCTTTCAGACAGAAAATTAAATTACCGGGTGAAGCAGTTCCACCCAGTAATTTCATGAAACACACGGGTCCTTTTTCTGTGTGAAAGGACAAAGCGATCTTTACTGAATCACCCCCTTAATAGAAAATATAAATTCTTCAGGCGTTAAAAACAGCTTAAGTGGATGCTTAATCAATCAGTACCGTAACTAGACATTTTTGGCGCTGTGTGCAAGAAACAGCATCGGCGCCCCCCTCCCATATACAAAAAATAAAATATTTTTTTTATATATATCTATATATATCTATATAGCAAAAAGAGAAAAACAACACTCAGGAACTATAAAGGTTTAGAAATGCGTGGTCTACGTTTCGGAGACCTTTAATCTCCTTCGTCAGGACATATAAAGACAATAAAAATGACATACCTTTAAATACCTCACCCAGGTGCACTATAAGCCCACGGCCGCATCCCGTCGCTGTCCCGCTGGCGTCACCGGAAGTGACCTCACACCCACGAGGGCGCTGGGCATTCCTCAAGTGTTTACCGGTCACCATAGTTACAAGGCTGCATGATGCAAGAACAGAATAAGAACAGTATAAGTAACACGGCATGATTGCTTTAGATGGAAACCATGTATCAGCCACAACTTATGTATTAATGTGGATTACACATAAACAGATATTGCTACGTGCTAAGCATACATGTGTAATGCTAATGTAATCAATTACGTTCCCCAACACAAATTGCTAATATGCAGGAACCAAGGCATATCCAAAGATCCCAAAAAGCAAGTATAGGACAATTGCTCATTCAGCCCAAAAGGTTGCAGGGTTTGAAACTTATAGATCTATTTTGTCTCTAGGCGTAATAATAGATTGTCCCTGTTCCCCCCTCTTTTACAAGGCGGTACCCAATCTATCATCTTGTACCTTAGTGTGGCTAAATTGTGATGAAAGTCACGAAAATGCCTAGCAACTGGCTGATCATTCATTTTTGTTTTAGTGCTGGTACTTGCCTCTACTCTCTCAATGGCCTTTCTAATACTAGATCTGTGGGCTGCCATCCTTTCTTTAAAACATTGAATTGTTTTGCCCACGTATAGTAAACCGCACGGGCATTTGATGTAATATACTACGTCAGTGCTAGAACATGTTCAGGGGTAATTTATTTTAAACCTTCTGGCCGAACGTGGATGTGAAAAGAAGGCCCCTGTCTCTAGATATGGGCAAGTAGTGCAATTAATGCACTTAAAATTCCGGTTTTCTGGACAAGAAGTGTGTCCGTGGATTGGCTGCAAAGCCAGTGATATCATTATGTACTACGATATCTTTAATGTTACAACCTCTACGGAACCCTGGCATTAGGCATTTATTGAGAAGGCCTGGTAAAGCTGAATCGCTGTTCACAATAGGCCAATATCTCTTGGCTGCTGTCATAAAGGATTCTGAATTAGATGAATATTGTTGTGGCCAGATCATTTTATTTTGTATAGTGGGTTCTTTTTTATACTTAAGTGCCTGCTCTCTGGGGTATGCCAATGCTTTATCCCTGGCTTCCCTAAGCATCTTTGGGGGTAGCCTCTCAAGAGGAACTTATTCAGCATCAAATTGATTTGTGTTATTGCATCCTGATGGTTAGAACTAGTGATGTGCACCGGACATTTTTCGGGTTTTGTGTTTTGGTTTTGGATTCGGTTCCGCGGGCGTGTTTTGGATTCGGACGCGTTTTGGCAAAACCTCACCAAAATTTTTTTGTCAGATTCAGGTGTGTTTTGGATTCGGGTGTTTTTTTTCAAAACCCCCTAAAAAACAGCTTAAATCAGGGGGTCATTTTGATCCCATAGTATTATTAACCTCAATTACCATAATTTCCAATCATTTCCAGTCTATTCTGAACACCTCACACCTCACAATATTATTTTTAGTCCTACAATTTGCACCAAGGTCGCTGGATGACTAAGCTAAGCGACCCAAGTGGCCGACACAAACACCTGGCCCATCTAGGAGTGGCACTGCAGTGTCACGCAGGATGTCCCTTCCAAAAAACACTCCCCAAACAGCACATGACGCAAAGAAAAAAAGAGGCGCACCAAGGTGGCTGTGTGACTAAGCTAAGCGACACAAGTGGCCGACACAAACACCTGGCCCATCTAGGAGTGGCACTGCAGTGTCAATCAAGACAGGATGGCACGTCCAAAAAATTGTCCCCAAACAGCACATGATGCAAAGAAAAAAAGAGGCGCACCAAGGTGGCTGTTTGACTAAGCTAAGCGACACAAGTGGCCGACACAAACACCTGGCCCATCTAGGAGTGGCACTGCAGTGTCAATCAAGACAGGATGGCACTTCCAAAATATTGTCCCCAAACAGCACATGATGCAAAGAAAAAAAGAGGCGCACCAAGGTGGCTGTGTGACTAAGCTAAGCAACACAAGTGGCCGACACAAACACCTGGCCCATCTAGGAGTGGCACTGCAGTGTCAATCAAGACAGGATGGCACTTCCAAAAAATTGTCCCCAAACAGCACATGATGCAAAGAAAAATGAAAGAAAAAAGAGGTGCAAGATGGAATTGTCCTTGGGCCCTCCCACCCACCCTTATGTTGTATAAACAGTACATGCACACTTTAACGAACCCATCATTTCAGCGACAGGGTCTGCCACACGACTGTGACTGAAATGACTGGTTGGTTTGTGCCCCCACCAAAAAAGAAGCAATCAATCTCTCCTTGCACAAACTGGCTCTACAGAGGCAAGATGTCCACCTCATCATCATCCTCCGATTCCTCACCCCTTTCACTGTGTACATCCCCCTCCTCACAGATTATTAATTCGTCCCCACTGGAATCCACCATCTCAGGTCCCCGTGTACTTTCTGGAGGCAATTGCTGCTGGTGAATGTCTCCACGGAGGAATTGATTATAATTCATTTTGATGAACATCATCTTCTCCACATTTTCTGGAAGTAATCTCGTACGCCGATTGCTGACAAGGTGAGCGGCTGCACTAAACACTCTTTCGGAGTACACACTGGAGGGATGGCAACTTAGGTAGAATAAAGCCAGTTTGTGCAAGGGCCTCCAAATTGCCTCTTTTTCCTGCCAGTATACGTACGGACTGTCTGACGTGCCTACTTGGATGCGGTCACTCATATAATCCTCCACCATTCTTTCCATGGTGAGAGAATCATATGCAGTGACAGTAGACGACATGTCAGTAATCATTGGCAGGTTCTTCAGTCCGGACCAGATGTCAGTACTCGCTCCAGACTGCCCTGCATCACTGCCAGCGGGTGGGCTAGGAATTCTTAGCCTTTTCCTCGCACCCCCAGTTGCGGGAGAATGTGAAGGAGGAGATGTTGACGGGTCACGTTCCGCTTGACTTGACAATTTTCTCACCAGCAGGTCTTTGAACCTCTGCAGACTTGTGTCTGCCGGAAAGAGAGATACAACGTAGGTTTTAAATCTAGGATCGAGCACGGTGGCCAAAATGTAGTGCTCTGATTTCAACAGATTGACCACCCGTGAATCCTGGTTAAGCGAATGAAGGGCTCCATCCACAAGTCCCACATGCCTAGCGGAATCGCTCTGTTTTAGCTCCTCCTTCAATGTCTCCAGCTTCTTCTGCAAAAGCCTGATGAGGGGAATGACCTGACTCAGGCTGGCAGTGTCTGAACTGACTTCACGTGTGGCAAGTTCAAAGGGTTGCAGAACCTTGCACAACGTTGAAATCATTCTCCACTGCGCTTGAGTCAGGTGCATTCCCCCTCCTTTGCCTATATCGTGGGCAGATGTATAGGCTTGAATGGCCTTTTGCTGCTCCTCCATCCTCTGAAGCATATAGAGGGTTGAATTCCACCTCGTTACCACCTCTTGCTTCAGATGATGGCAGGGCAGGTTCAGGAATGTTTGGTGGTGCTCCAGTCTTCTGTACGCGGTGCCTGAATGCCGAAAGTGGCCCGCAATTCTTCTGGCCACCAACAGCATCTCTTGCACGCCCCTGTCGTTTTTTAAATAATTCTACACCACCAAATTCAATGTATGTGCAAAACATGGGACGTGCTGGAATTTGCCCAGATGTAATGCACGCACAATATTGCTGGCGTTGTCCGATGTCACAAATCCCCAGGAGAGTCCAATTGGGGTAAGCCATTCTGCGATGATCTTCCTCAGTTGCCGTAAGAGGTTGTCAGCCGTGTTCCTATTCTGGAAAGCGGTGATACAAAGCGTAGCCTGCCTAGGAATGAGTTGGCGTTTGCGAGATGCTGCTACTGGTGCCGCCGCTGCTGTTCTTGCTGCGGGAGGCAATACATCTACCCAGTGGGCTGTCACAGTCATATAGTCCTGAGTCTGCCCTGCTCCACTTGTCCACATGTCCGTGGTTAAGTGGACATTGGGTACAACTGCATTTTTTAGGACACTGGTGACTCTTTTTCTGAGGTCTGTGTACATTTTCGGTATCGCCTGCCTAGAGAAATGGAACCTAGATGGTATTTGGTACCGGGGACACAGTACCTCAATCAAGTCTATAGTTGCCTCTGAATTAACGGTGGATACCGGAACCACGTTTCTCACCGCCCAGGCTGCCAAGGCCTGAGTTATCTGCTTTGCAGCAGGATGACTGCTGTGATATTTCATCTTCCTCGCAAAGGACTGTTGGACAGTCAATTGCTTACTGGAAGTAGTACAAGTGGTCTTCCGACTTCCCCTCTTGGATGACGATCGACTCCCAGCAGCAACAACAGCAGCGCCAGCAGCAGCCGACGTTACACTCAAGGATGCATCGGAGGAATCCCAGGCAGGAGAGGACTCGTCAGACTTGACAGTGACATGGCCTGCAGGACTATTGGCTTTCCTGGGTAAGGAGGAAATTGACACTGAGGGAGTTGGTGGTGTGGTTTGCAGGAGCTTGGTTATAAGAGGAAGGGATTTAGTGGTCAGTGGACTGCTTCCGCTGTCACCCAAAGTTTTTGAACTTGTCACTGACTTATGATGAATGCGCTGCAGGTGACGTATAAGGGAGGATGTTCCGAGGTGGTTAACGTCCTTACCCCTACTTATTACAGCTTGACAAAGGCAACACACGGCTTGACACCTGTTGTCCGCATTTGTGTTGAAATAATTCCACACCGAAGAGCTGATTTTTTTTGTATTTTGACCAGGCATGTCAATGGCCATATTCCTCCCACGGACAACAGGTGTCTCCCCGGGTGCCTGACTTAAACAAACCACCTCACCATCAGAATCCTCCTTGTCAATTTCCTCCCCAGCGCCAGCAACACCCATATCCTCATCCTGGTGTACTTCAACAGTGACATCTTCAATTTGACTATCAGGAACTGGACTGCGTGTGCTCCTTCCAGCACTTGCAGGGGGCGTGCAAATGGTGGAAGGCACAAGCTCTTCCCGTCCAGTGTTGGGAAGGTCAGGCATCGCAACCGACACAATTGGACTCTCCTTGGGGATTTGTGATTTAGAAGAACGCATAGTTCTTTGCTGTGCTTTTGCCAGCTTAAGTCTTTTCTTTTTTCTAGCGAGAGGATGAGTGCTTCCATCCTCATGTGAAGCTGAACCACTAGCCATGAACATAGGCCAGGGCCTCAGCCGTTCCTTGCCACTCCGTGTCGTAAATGGCATATTGGCAAGTTTACTCTTCTCCTCAGACGCTTTTAATTTTGATTTTTGGGTCATTTTACTGAACTTTTGTGTTTTGGATTTTACATGCTCTCTACTATGACATTGGGCATCGGCCTTGGCAGACGACGTTGATGGCATTTCATCGTCTCGGCCATGACTAGTGGCAGCAGCTTCAGCACGAGGTGGAAGTGGTTCTTGATCTTTCCATTTAACCTCCACATTTTTGTTCTCCATTTTTTAATGTGTGGAATTATATGCCAGTATCAATAGCAATGGCCTACTACTATATTTACTGCGCAAAACTAAAATGCACCACAGGTATAGAATGTAGATGGATAGTATACTTAATGGATGACGAGTGACGACACAGAGGTAGGTACAGCAGTGGCCTACCGTACTGCTATATATAGTATACTGGTGGACACTGTGTCAGCAAACTGCAAAACTAAAATGCACCACAGGTATAGAATGTAGATGGATAGTATACTTAATGGATGACGAGTGACGACACAGAGGTAGGTACAGCAGTGGCCTACCGTACTGCTATATATAGTATACTGGTGGACACTGTCAGCAAACTGCAAAACTAAAATGCACCACAGGTATAGAATGTAGATGGATAGTATACTTAATGGATGACGACACAGAGGTAGGTACAGCAGTGGCATACCGTACTGCTATAAGTATATATAGTATACTGGTGGACACTGTCAGCAAACTGCAAAACTAAAATGCACCACAGGTATAGAATGTAGATGGATAGTATACTTAATGGATGACGAGTGACGACACAGAGGTAGGTACAGCAGTGGCCTACCGTACTGCTATATATAGTATACTGGTGGACACTGTGTCAGCAAACTGCAAAACTAAAATGCACCACAGGTATAGAATGTAGATGGATAGTATACTTAATGGATGACGACACAGAGGTAGGTACAGCAGTGCACTCTGCACTGTACTCCTCCTATATAATATTAATTATACTGGTGGTCCCCAGTCCCCACAATAAAGCACCACACTGAGCACAGATATGTAGTGTTTTTCAGGCAGATAACGTATACTGGTGGTCACTGTCAGCAAAACTCTGCACTGTACTCCTGCTATAGCTGCTCCCCAGTCCCCACAATTAAGCAGTGTGAGCACTCAGCACAGATATATTATGCAGCACACTGAGCACAGATATGGTATGGAGCGTTTTTTTCAGGCACAGAACGGATAAAAACTGGTGGTCACTTATCAGCAAAACTCTGCACTGTACTCCTCCTAACAGCTGCTCCCCAATCCTCCCCACAATTAAGCAATAAACCAATCAACTTCTACAATAAACGGAGAGGACGCCAGCCACGTCCTCTCCCTATCATCTCCAATGCACGAGTGAAAATGGCGGCGACGCGCGGCTGCTTATATAAAATCCAAATCTCGCGAGAATCCGACAGCGGGATGATGACGTTCGGGCGCGCTCGGGTTAGCCGAGCAAGGCGGGAAGGTTCTAACCTACCTCGGACCCGTGTAAAAAAGGTGAAGTTCGGGGGGGTACGGTTTCCGAGAAACCGAACCCGCTCATCACTAGTTAGAACTAGAGATGTGCACCGGAAATTTTTCGGGTTTTGTGTTTTGGTTTTGCATTCGGTTCCACGGCCTTGTTTTGGATTCGGATGCGTTTTGGCAAAACGTCCCTGAAATTTTTTTGTCAGATTCGGGTGTGTTTTGGATTCGGGTGTTTTTTTTCAAAAACCCCTCAAAAACAGCTTAAATCATAGAATTTGGGGGTAATTTTGATCCCATAGTATTATTAACCTCAATAACCATAATTTCCACTCATTTCCAGTCTATTCTGAACACCTCACACCTCACAATATTATTTTTAGTCCTAAAATTTGCACCGAGGTCGCTGGATGACTAAGCTAAGCGACCCAAGTGGGCGGCACAAACACCTGGCCCATCTAGGAGTGGCACTGCAGTGTCAGACAGGATGGCACTTAAAAAAATTAGCCCCAAACATCACATGATGCAGAGATAAATAAAAAAAAAGAGGTGCAAGATGGAATTGTCCTTGGGCCCTCCCACCCACCCGACATGCACACTTTAACAAACCCATAATTTCAGCCACAGGGTCTGCAACACGCATGTGGCTGAAATGACTAGTTGGTTTGGGCCCCCACCAAAAAAGAAGCAATCATCTCTCCTTGCATAAACTGGCTCTACAGAGGCAAGATGTCCACCTCCTCTTCATCGTCTGATTCATCACCCCTTTCACTATGTACATCCCCCTCCTCACAGAGTATTATTAATTCGTCCCCACTGGAATCCACCATTTCAGGTCCCTGTGTACTTTCTGGAGGCAATTGCTGTTGAATGTCTCTACGGAGGAATTGATTATAATTTATTTTGATGAACATAATCTTCTCCACATTTTCTGGAAGTAACCTCGTACGCCGATTGCTGACAAGGTGACCGGCTGCACTAAACATTTTTTCGGAGTACACACTGGAGTGGGGGCAACTTAGGTAAAATAAAGCCAGTTTGTGCAAGGGCCTCCAAATTTCCTCTTTTTCCTGCCAGTATACGTACGGACTATCTGACATGCCTACTTGGATGCGGTCACTCATATAATCCTCCACCATTCTTTCAATGGCGGCAGAATCATATGCAGTGACAGTAGACGACATGTCAGTAATCGTTGGCAGGTCCTTCTGTCCGGACCAGATGTCACCACTCGCTCCAGACTGTCCTGCATCACCGCCAGCGGGTGGGCTCGAAATTCTTAGCCTTTTCCTCGCAGCCCCAGTAATGGGAGAATGTGAAGGAGGAGCTGTTGACGGGTCACGTTCCGCTTGACTTGACAAGTGTCTCACCAGCAGGTCTTTGAAGATGTGCAGACTTGTGTCTGCCAGAGAGAGAGATACAACGTAGGCTTTAAACCTAGGATGTGGCCAAAATGTAGTGCTCTGATTTCAACAGATTGACCACCCGTGAATCCTGGTTAAGCGAATGAAGGGCTCCATCCACAAGTCCCACATGCCTAGCGGAATCGCTCCGTTTTAGCTCCTCCTTCAATCTCTCCAGCTGCTTCTGCAAAAGCCTGATGAGGGGAATGACCTGACTCAGGCTGGCAGTGTCTGAACTGACTTCACGTGTGGCAAGTTCAAAGGGTTGCAGAACCTTGCACAACGTTGAAATCATTCTCCACTGCGCTTGAGTCAGGTGCATTCCCCCTCCTTTGCCTATATCGTAGGCAGATGTATAGGCTTGAATGGCCTTTTGCTGCTCCTCCATCCTCTGAAGCATACAGAGGGTTGAATTCCACCTCGTTACCACCTCTTGCTTCAGATAATGGCGGGGCAGGTTCAGGAGTCTTTGCTGGTGCTCCAGTCTTCGGCACGCGGTGGCTGAATGCCGAAAGTGGCCCGCAATTCTTCGGGCCACCGACAACATCTCTTGCACGCCCTGTTGTTTTTTAAAACATTATGCACCACCAAATTCAATGTATGAGCAAAACATGGGACGTGCTGGAATTTGCCCACATGTAATGCACACACAATATTGGTGGCGTTGTCCGATGTCACAAATCCCCAGGAGAGTCCAATTGGGGTAAGCCATTCTGCGATGATGTTCCTCAGTTTCCGTAAGAGGTTGTCAGCTGTGTGCCTATTCTGGAAAGCGGTGATACAAAGCGTAGCCTGCCTAGGAACGAGTTGGCATTTGCGAGATGCTGCTACTGGTGCCGCCGCTGCTATTCTTGCTGCGGGAGACAATACATCTACCCAGTGGGCTGTCACAGTCATATAGTCCTGAGTCTGCCCTGCTCCACTTGTCCACATGTCCGTGGTTAAGTGGACATTGGGTACAACTGCATTTTTTAGGACATTGGTGACTCTTTTTCTGACGTCTGTGTACATTCTCGGTATCGCCTGCCTAGAGAAATGGAACCTAGATGGTATTTGGTACCGGGGACACAGTACCTCTAACAATTCTCTAATTCCCTGTGAATTAACGGTGGATACCGGACACACGTTTAACACCAACACAGCTGCCAAGACCTGAGTTATCCGCTTTGCAGCAGGATGACTGCTGTGATATTTCATCTTCCTCGCAAAGGACTGTTGGACAGTCAATTGCTTACTGGAAGTAGTACAAGTGGTCTTCCGACTTCCCCTCTGGGATGACGATCGACTCCCAGCAGCAACAACAGCAGCAGCAGTAGGCGTTACACTCAAGGATCCATCGGAGGAATCCCAGGCAGGAGAGGACTCGTCAGACTTGCCAGTGACATGGCCTGCAGGACTATTGGCGTTCCTGTCTAAGGAGGAAATTGACACTGAGGGAGTTGATGGTGTGGTTTGCAGGAGCTTGGGTACAAGAGGAAGGGATTTAGTTGTCAGTGGACTGCTTCCGCTGTCACCCAAAGTTTTTGAACTTGTCAATGACTTCTGATGAATGCGCTCCAGGTGACGTATAAGGGAGGATGTTCCTAGGTGGTTAACGTCCTTACCCCTACTTATTACAGCTTGACTAAAGCAACACACGGCTTGACACCTGTTGTCCGCATTTCTGTTAAAATAATTCCACACCGAAGAGGTGATTTTTTTTGTAATTTGACCAGGCATGTCAATGGCCATATTCATCCCACGGACAACAGGTGTCTCCCCGGGTGCCTGACTTAAACAAACCACCTCACCATCAGAATCCTCCTTGTCAATATCCTCCTCAGTGCCAGCAACACCCATATCCTCATCCTGGTGTACTTCAACAGTGACATCTTCAATTTGACTATCAGGAACTGGACTGTGGGTGCTCCTTACAGCACTTGCAGGGGGCGTGCAAATAGTGGAAGGCGCCACCTCTTTCCGTCCAGTGTTGGGAAGGTCAGGCATCGCAACCGACACAATAGGACTCTCCTTGGGGCTGTCACGATCCGGGTATCTGGACGCCATTTCTTACCCATCAGATGCCTCCTAAGGCTGGCTCAGCGCTCCAGGACCGGATCCCATCTGTTATCCTGATGTTTACATTCCTGTATCCTCTCCTGTCACTCTGAGACGCGGTCACAGTAAACGCCATATTACACCTGGCATGGCGTCTCCCGCGGCCTCCGCCGCCGTCCCTGAGCTTCTGCATGCAGAGTGTCTGAGTGGCGATTACGTCAGCCGCGGCCTCCGCTGTGTCCGCGTGGTTGGATGTGCACCTGTCAGCTTGGCGCCTCCTGTCTCCGGCGCCGCCATTACTGTTTTCATTACCACATGGATTACAAACCAAACTTCCCTCCAAGTGTCTGCATGGGCGCAGCCATCTTGGATTTGGTCAGCTGATCATTTTCACCAATCTGTTCTCAGTATTGATAATCTGCATAATTGCCTAGCCAATCCCTTCCTTGCTGCAGGTATAAATACACTGTGCCTGAGCAAGGAAGGCGTCAGTGCTTTGGTTGTCAAACCTAGTTCCTGTTTGTCTCTCTCCTGTGATTGTCTTCCAGGTTCCAGCTCCTGTCTCAAGACTTCCACCATAGAGACCCGCACCAGCATTCCACCTGCGGTGTAGCCTGACTCTCCGATCCATTGTGGATTCATCTGTTTCCAGCTACAACATTACCTGCTTCCAGCAGAGTACAGCTTCTCTTAAAGGGCCGGTGTCCTTTCTACAGTTTACCACTCTCCACCGGTATTATTATTTCTCCGCTCTCAAACTCTACATTTCATTCATATTGCATCGCTCTCAAGCTTCATTTATTATTTAACTGGTTCCAGCCAGTATCCACTCCGTGCCAACATCTGTCTGGTTCCAACCAGAACCCACAGCAGCTATTTTATTTACAGCAGTCCAGCTTTCCCTGGAACACCAGCTGGTACGATCCTGGGCTTTCTTCATTGCTACAGTCAGGCCTGGTAAGGACTTTCCAACTCGCAGATAATAAGAACTGTCTCATACTACCAGAGCTCTGTGGCCCCTGCCACCCTGTAGTACCCAGGAACTGTATTATTTCTCTGCTGATTTTATGTTTCTTTTACTGCTACTGTGATGCATGGAGTTTGTCATAAATAAACATCATTGACTTTTATTCAAGTTGTCGTGGTCACGCCTTCGGGCGGTTCTTCTTCATGTTATTTACATGTCCAGGGGTCTGATACAACCTCCCAGGTTCCGGTACATCTCAGCCCCTACAACTGAGGCTGCCTCCCGTCAGCTCAGGCCCTCAGTTGTGACAGTAAGCACTGACCTAATGAATCCAGCCGGAGACCAGGATCAAGCGGCCAGGCCGATGCAAGAACTGGCAGCCCGACTAGAACATCAGGAGGCTGCACAGGGCCACATCATCCGCTGTCTCCAGGATCTCTCTACTCGGCTGGATGGGATTCAGACAACTCTCCGTGGATCAGGCGCATCTGGTGCGTCAACCACAGTGACTCCAGCTATAACCCCACCCACCTTACCCATTTCTGCTCCACGTCTTCATCTTCCAACGCCAGCAAAATTTGACGGATCTCCAAGATTCTGCAGGGGATTTCTCAACCAGTGTGAGATTCAGTTTGAGCTACAACCTGGCAATTTTCCCAGTGACCGTACAAAAATTGCCTACATTATTTCTCTTCTCAGTGGCTCAGCCCTTGATTGGGCATCACCGTTATGGGAGAGGTCCGACACCCTGCTATCTTCTTACACTGCATTCGTGTCAACATTCAGGCGCATCTTCGACGAGCCAGGCCGGGTAACCTCAGCTTCATCCGAGATTCTCCGTTTACGCCAGGGGTCACGTACTGTAGGACAATATCTGATACAGTTCCAGATCCTGGCATCCGAACTGGCATGTAACGACGAGGCCCTGTATGCTGCATTCTGGCATGGCTTATCTGAGCGTATTAAAGATGAGTTAGCGACCAGAGACTTACCCTCTAAGTTAGATGAGCTAATCTCACACTGCACGAAAGTTGATTTACGTTTCAGAGAGAGAGCAACTGAGCGTGGAAGATCATCTGCTCCAAAATCTTCTGCTCCTCCTCCTCGTCAACTGTCACCAACTAAAGATGAGCCCATGCAAATTGGCCGTTCCCGTTTAACTCCTGCTGAGCGCCGAAGACGTCTCTCCGAGTCTCTCTGTCTTTATTGTGCAGCTCCGTCTCACACCATTAATGCCTGTCCCAAACGTCCGGGAAACTCCAAATCCTAGCTCGCCAAGGAGAGGGCCGGCTAGGAGTAATGATCTCCTCTCCATCTCCTCAAGATTGTAATCTCCCAGTCTCGCTTCAAGTTGCTCAACGTTATCGGAACGTCATTGCCCTCCTTGATTCCGGAGCAGCTGGGAACTTTATTACCGAAGCCTATGTTAAACGGTGGTCCCTACCCACCGAGAGACTTCCTTCGTCCATTTCTTTAACTGCCGTGGATGGCAGCAAAATTTTTGATGCAGTTATTTCTTTAAGGACTCTACCAGTTCGTCTGAGAGTGGGAGTTCTTCATTCCGAACTTATTTCTTTTTTAGTGATTCCAAGAGCCACACATCCTGTGGTCCTGGGCCTTCCATGGCTCCGTCTTCACAATCCTACAATTGATTGGACGACTACGCAAATCCTGGCATGGGGTTCCTCCTGTGCTGAGACATGTTTGTTTAAAGTATTGCCTGTCTGTTCTTCCTCCCCCAGGTCGTCTGATGTTCCACCTCCTCCATATCAAGATTTCACGGATGTGTTCAGTAAAGCTTCTGCTGATATCCTTCCTCCTCATAGAGAATGGGACTGCCCGATTGATCTCGTTCCAGGGAAGGTTCCACCTCGAGGCCGAACTTATCCGTTGTCTCTGCCTGAGACGCATTCTATGGAGGAATACATTAAAGAGAACCTAGCAAAGGGGTTCATTCGACCTTCTTCTTCCCCAGCCGGCGCAGGCTTCTTTTTTGTAAAAAAGAAAGATGGTGGTCTGCGGCCGTGCATCGACTACAGAGGTTTGAACGACATTACCATCAAGAACCGTTATCCTTTACCCCTGATTACTGAGCTCTTTGACAGAGTTAGCGGAGCTACCATCTTTACAAAGCTGGACTTGAGAGGTGCATACAATCTCATCCGGATCCGTGAGGGTGACGAGTGGAAGACCGCCTTTAACACCCGTGACGGACATTATGAGTACCTCGTCATGCCCTTCGGATTGAGCAATGCTCCAGCTGTCTTCCAGCATTTTGTCAATGAGATCTTCAGAGACATTCTATACCGTCATGTCGTGGTCTATCTAGACGATATCCTCATTTTTGCCAACGATTTAGAGGAACATCGTTTTTGGGTTAAAGAGGTTCTGTCCCGTCTCCGTGTCAATCATCTCTATTGCAAATTAGAGAAATGCGTCTTTGAAGTCAAGTCCATTCCGTTTCTAGGGTACATTGTGTCCGGTTCCGGACTAGAGATGGATCCTGAGAAACTAC
This sequence comes from Pseudophryne corroboree, assembly GCF_028390025.1. Lineage (NCBI taxonomy): Eukaryota > Metazoa > Chordata > Amphibia > Anura > Myobatrachidae > Pseudophryne > Pseudophryne corroboree. The sequence continues at coordinate 518,987,862 of NC_086448.1, read as the reverse complement.
AAGCAATCCAAAATTGGCCGGTACCCTTAACCCTCAAAGGGGTCCAGAGGTTCTTAGGGTTCGCCAACTATTACCGAAAGTTTATACGAGACTTTTCCACCATTGTGGCGCCTATTACTGCTTTCACTAAGAAGGGTGCTAACCCGTCCAAGTGGTCTGAAGAAGCCATGCAAGCATTTCATCTTTTAAAACAAAGGTTCATCTCTGCGCCTGTTCTGAAACAGCCTGACATCGACTCTCCTTTCATCTTAGAGGTGGATGCCTCCTCCGTTGGAGTAGGAGCGGTGTTATCTCAGAGGGCTAAAGATGGCCATTTACACCCTTGCAGTTTCTTCTCCCGGAAGTTCTCCCCAGCTGAGCGCAACTATGCCATTGGCAACCAGGAGTTGCTAGCCATCAAGCTCGCTCTAGAAGAGTGGAGGTATCTGTTGGAGGGAGCTTCTCATTCAATCACCATACTTACAGACCACAAGAACCTTTTATATCTGAAAGGCGCACAATGTCTCAACCCTCGTCAGGCCAGATGGGCACTTTTCTTTTCCAGGTTCGACTTTAAACTCCAGTTCTGTCCGGGCTCTCAGAATCGCAAGGCCGATGCCCTTTCCCGCTCATGGGAGCAAGAAAATGAGTCAGAGTCTTCAGACAAGCATCCTATTATAAATCCGTTGGCATTCTCCACGGTAGGGATGGACTCTACGCCCCCATCAGGGAAACGTTTTGTGAAACCGATGCTAAGGAAGAAGCTCATGCATTGGGCCCATGCTTCCCGTTTTGCCGGACATACAGGTATCCAAAAAACCCTGGAGTTTATCTCTAGGTCCTATTGGTGGCCAACTCTGAAAAAGGACGTCTTGGAGTTTATTGCATCTTGCCCAAAGTGTGCTCAACATAAGGTATCCCGCCAGTCGCCTGCGGGGCAACTGGTTCCACTATCTGTTCCCCGTCGACCTTGGACCCATTTGTCGATGGATTTTATTACAGATTTACCCATGTGCAACAAGTTCAATACCATCTGGGTGGTAGTTGACCGGTTCACCAAGATGGCACACTTCATTCCTCTCACCGGTCTTCCGTCAGCTTCCAAGTTGGCTCAAGTATTCATACAAGAGATCTTCCGACTCCACGGTCTTCCTGAAGAAATTATCTCAGATCGAGGAGTTCAATTCACAGCCAAATTCTGGCGAAGTTTATGTCAAGTCCTCCAAGTCAAGCTAAAGTTTTCTACGGCTTACCATCCTCAGACCAATGGTCAAACCGAGAGGGTGAATCAGGACTTGGAGGCCTTCCTCCGCATCTATGTGTCCTCCTCTCAAGATGACTGGGTTCAATTACTTCCCTGGGCTGAGTTCTGTCATAACAACCAGTATCATTCTTCATCTGCTTCAACACCATTCTTCACTAACTTTGGATTCCACCCTAAAGTCCCTGAGTTCCAACCGCTTCCAGCAACTTCTGTTCCCGCAGTGGATATCACCTTGCATCAGTTTGCCAATATCTGGAAGAGTGTACGATCAGCTCTGCTCAAGGCATCGTTCAGGTACAAGAAGTTTGCGGATAAGAAGCGTCGAGCAGTTCCTGCTCTCAAGGTGGGTGATCGGGTATGGTTATCCACGAAGAATTTGAGGTTAAGAGTTCCCAGTATGAAGTTTGCACCTCGCTATATCGGTCCTTTCAAGATTGAACAAGTCATCAATCCTGTTGCTTACAGACTCCAGTTGCCTCCCTTCTTAAAAATACCCAGGACTTTCCATGTTTCCCTGTTGAAACCGCTGATCTTGAATCGGTTTCATTCCTCACTTCCTCCAACTCCGAAAGTCCAAACTCAACGAGGTGTTGAGTATGAAGTAGCCAAGAACCTGGACTCACGTCACCGTTACGGTCAACTACAATATCTTATTGACTGGAAGGGTTATGGCCCTGAGGAACGTTCATGGACCAATGCTTCTGATGTCCATGCTCCTGCCTTGGTCCGGAGATTCCATTCCAAGTTTCCTCAAAAGCCAAAGAAGTGTCCTGGGGCCACTCCTAAAGGGGGGGGGGGTGCTGTCACGATCCGGGTATCTGGACGCCATTTCTTACCCATCAGATGCCTCCTAAGGCTGGCTCAGCGCTCCAGGACCGGATCCCATCTGTTATCCTGATGTTTACATTCCTGTATCCTCTCCTGTCACTCTGAGACGCGGTCACAGTATACGCCATATTACACCTGGCATGGCGTCTCCCGCGGCCTCCGCCGCCGTCCCTGAGCTTCTGCATGCAGAGTGTCTGAGTGGCGATTACGTCAGCCGCGGCCTCCGCTGTGTCCGCGTGGTTGGATGTGCACCTGTCAGCTTGGCGCCTCCTGTCTCCGGTGGCCGGCGCCGCCATTACTGTTTTCATTACCACATGGATTACAAACCAAACTTCCCTCCAAGTGTCTGCATGGGCGCAGCCATCTTGGATTTGGTCAGCTGATCATTTTCACCAATCTGTTCTCAGTATTGATAATCTGCATAATTGCCTAGCCAATCCCTTCCTTGCTGCAGGTATAAATACACTGTGCCTGAGCAAGGAAGGCGTCAGTGCTTTGGTTGTCAAACCTAGTTCCTGTTTGTCTCTCTCCTGTGATTGTCTTCCAGGTTCCAGCTCCTGTCTCAAGACTTCCACCATAGAGACCCGCACCAGCATTCCACCTGCGGTGTAGCCTGACTCTCCGATCCATTGTGGATTCATCTGTTTCCAGCTACAACATTACCTGCTTCCAGCCCAGCTTCCAGCAGAGTACAGCTTCTCTTAAAGGGCCGGTGTCCTTTCTACAGTTTACCACTCTCCACCGGTATTATTATTTCTCCGCTCTCAAACTCTACATTTCATTCATATTGCATCGCTCTCAAGCTTCATTTATTATTTAACTGGTTCCAGCCAGTATCCACTCCGTGCCAACATCTGTCTGGTTCCAACCAGAACCCACAGCAGCTATTTTATTTACAGCAGTCCAGCTTTCCCTGGAACACCAGCTGGTACGATCCTGGGCTTTCTTCATTGCTACAGTCAGGCCTGGTAAGGACTTTCCAACTCGCAGATAATAAGAACTGTCTCATACTACCAGAGCTCTGTGGCCCCTGCCACCCTGTAGTACCCAGGAACTGTATTATTTCTCTGCTGATTTTATGTTTCTTTTACTGCTACTGTGATGCATGGAGTTTGTCATAAATAAACATCATTGACTTTTATTCAAGTTGTCGTGGTCACGCCTTCGGGCGGTTCTTCTTCATGTTACTTACATGTCCAGGGGTCTGATACAACCTCCCAGGTTCCGGTACATCTCAGCCCCTACAACTGAGGCTGCCTCCCGTCAGCTCAGGCCCTCAGTTGTGACAGGGGATTTGTGATTTAGAAAAACGCACAGCTCTTTACTGTGCTTTTGCCAGCTTAAGTCTTTTCATTTTTCTAGCGGGAGGATGAGTGCTTCCATCTTCATGTGAAGCTGAACCACTAGCCATGAACATAGGCCAGGGTCTCAGCCATTCCTTGCCACTCCGTGTCGTAAATGGCATATTGGCAAGTTTACACTTCTCCTCAGATGCTTTTAATTTAAATTTTTGGGTCATTTTACTGAACTTTAGTTTTTTGGATTTTACATGCTCTCTACTATGACATTGGGCATCGGCCTTGGCAGACGAAGTTGATGGCATTTCATCATCTCGGCCATGACTAGTGGCAGCAGCTTCAGCACGAGGTGGAAGTGGATCTTGATCTTTCCCTATTTTACCCTCCACATTTTTGTTCTCCATTTTTTAATGTGTGGAATTATATGCCAGTAATATATCAATAGCAATGGCCTATTGTACTGTACTACAACTATATACTGTTGGTCACCAAAATGCTGCACTGTAATGTAATACTATTTATACTGCTCACAAAAACGCAGCACAGATATGGTATGGATACTTGCAGTGACACAGAGCTGCAAGATACAGCAATGGCCTACTGTACAACTATATACTGTTGGTCACCAAAATGCTGCACTGTAATACTATATATACTGCTCACAAAAATGCAGCACAGATATGGAATGGATACTTGCAGTGACACAGAGCTGCAGGATACAGCAATGGCCTGCTGTACAACTATATATTGTTGGTCACCAAAATGCTGCACTGTAATACTATATATACTGCTCACAATAATGCAGCACAGATATGGAATGGATACTTGCAGTGACACAGAGCTGCAAGATACAGCAATGGCCTACTGTACAACTATATACTGTTGGTCACCAAAATGCTGCACTGTAATACTATATATACTGTTCACAAAAAAATGCAGCACAGATATGTAATGGATACTTGCAGTGACACAGAGCTGCAAGATACAGCAATGGCCTACTGTACAACTATATACTGTTGGTCACCAAAATGCTGCACTGTAATACTATATATGCTGCTCACAAAAATGCAGCACAGATATGGAATGGATACTTGCAGTGACACAGAGCTGCAAGATACAGCAGTGGCCTACTGTACTGTACTACTATTATACTGGTGGTCCCCAGTCCCCACAATAAAGCACACTGAGCACAGATATTTGCAGCACACTGAGCACAGATATGGAGCGTTTTCAGGCAGAGAATGTAGATATTTTCAGCACACTGATCACAGATATTTTCAGCACACTGAGCACATATATTTGCAGCACACTGAGCACAGATTACGGAGCTTTTCAGGGAGAGAACGCAGCCACGTCCTCTCCGTTCAATCTCCAATGCACGAGTGAAAATGGCGGCGACGCGCGGCTCTTTATATAAAATACGAATCTCGCGAGAATCCGACAGCGTGATGATGACGTTCGGGTGCGTTCGGGTTAACCGAGCAAGGCGGGAAGATCCGAGGCTGCCTCGGAACCGTGTAAAATAGGTGAAGTTCGGGGGGGTTCGGATCTCGGAGAACCGTACCCGCTCATCTCTAGTTAGAACAGATGCGAATAATGCGCAGAAACTGGGAAAACGGCAGACTTCGTTTGAGGGAAAATGGATGCTGACTATCAGCATGTAGATATGTATTCCGGTCTACCGTTTTTTTGGTAGACATTGGTCACCAGTTGACGGTCAACCAGAGAGACTGAGACGTCCAAATAATGTATATTCTGTGTACTGTACTCATATGTAAATTTGATGTTCTCATCTCTGAGGTTGAGATCATCAAGGAACTGTCTGAGCTCAGGTTCTGGGCCAGTCCAAAACATGCACACGTCATCGATGTAACAGCAGTAGAAAGAGATATATTGCGACTTTTGCGAACAAGAGAAGAATAATTCCTTTTCTACTGCAAACATGAATATGTTGGCGAAGCTTGGTGCCACGCAAGACCCCATTGCACACCCAAGCAACTGGATGTACAATGTGTCATCGAAAAGAAAATAGTTCCTCTTGAGAGCCAATTCCATCAAGGTGAGAAATAAATCTAAATCCTGGCCCTTTAATGAACATTACCCGTTAAGTGTGTCCTAATTGCCTGTAGGCCCCTGTGATGGGGGATGTTAGTATATAGACTAACCACGTCTATTGTACACATTATGGTATTTCCCTTAACTGGGTTAAGGTCTTGTAATTTCAAAATGTAGACAGTAGAATCTTTTAAGAAACTCTCCTCAGCTTGAACAACTGGCTGTAGGTAGTGATCCAAAAATTGGGATACAGCATAATATAGGGAATCCCTCGCCACAATAATTAAAGATATGGTAGTACATAATAATATCACTGGCTTTGCAGCCAATCCACGGACATACTTCTTGTCCAGAAAACCAGGAAGTTTTAAGTGCATTAATTGCACTACTTGCCAATACCTAGAGACAGGGGCCTTCTTTTCACATCCACGTTCGGCCAGAAGGTCTAAAATAAATTACCCCTTAACATGTTCTAGCACTGACGTAGTATATTACATCAAATGCCCGTGCGGTTTACTATACGTGGGCAAAACAATTCAATGTTTTAAAGAAAGGATGGCAGCCCACAGATCTAGTATTAGAAAGGCCATTGGGAGTGTACAGGCAAGTACTAGCACTAAAACAAAAATGAATGATCAGCCAGTTGCTAGGCATTTTCGTGACTTTCATCACAATTTAGCCACACTAAGGTACAAGATGATAGATTGGGTACCGCCTTGTAAAAGAGGGGGGGGGGGGACAGGGACAATCTATTATTACGCCTAAAGACAAAATGGATCTATAATCTTCAAACCCTGCAACCTTTTGGGCTGAATAAGCAATTGTCCTATACTTGCTTTTTGGGATCTTAGGATATGCCTTGGTTCCTGCATATTAGCAATTTGTGTTGCGGAACGTAATTGATTACATTAGCATTACACATGTATGCTTAGCACGTAGCAAGCAATATCTGTTTATGTGTAATCCACATTAATACATAAGTTGTGGCTGATACATGGTTTCCATCTAAAGCAATCATGCCGTGTTACTTATACTGTTCTTATTCTGTTCTTGTATCATGCAGCCTTGTAACTATGGTAACGGGTAAACACTTGAGGAATGCCCAGGCCCCCCGCCCGGCTCGGCCAGCTGGTGACGCGGGCGTGAGGTTTCTTCTGGTGACGCCAGCGGGACAGCGACGGGATGCGGCCGTGGGCTTACAGTGCACCTAGGTGAATTATTTAAAGGTATGTCATTTTTATTGTCTTTATATGTCCTGACGAAGGAGATTAAAGGTCTCTGAAACGTAGACCACGCATTTCTAAACCTTTGTAGTTCCTGAGTGTTGTTTTTCTCTTTTTGCTATTAACCCTTATGATTCTGGCACCGGGACCAGCTGCAACATTGTGGGAGTGCCGGACACCTTCTTTACTTATATATATAAAATCAATTACCCCTCTACACATGTACACACAATTAGCAGCTTTACACACAATGAGGGTGATTCAGACCTGATCGCTGTGCTGCTAATTTTGCTGTCCTGGGTTCAGATAATCACCGTCCAAGGGGAGTGTAAATTTGCCCGTGCAAGTGTGCGATTGCATGTGTATGCCATGCTACAAATGTCTCTCAGTCAGCGGACAGCTGCAAATCCGTTCCCACCACACTCACCATCTAATGATTTTACCACTGTGTGCAGTCTGTACGCAGCCCAGGACTTACTCCTACAGTGCAATGAGAACAGGCTGATCGGGGCCGGAGCTGATGTCCCACACCCTCCCTGAAAATGCTTGGGAATGCCTGCGTTCTCCCTGACACTCCCAGAAAATGGTCAGTTACCACCAAACGGACTATTCCTGTCAATCAGCATGTGAATGGCTGGGCGATCTAAATTTTTGCACCAGCCTGTCGCAATTCGGCGATGCCTGTTGTTTCGAAAACGCACAGCAGAAATCAGGTCTGAGTCAGGCCCAATGCCCACATAATGTCCCCAGTATACCTATTCCCCCAGTATAGTGCCAGATACACCTTTGCCCCCTATGCCAGATACAGATATTTCCCCAATGCCAGATACATACATGTCCCCAGTGCCAGATACATACATGTCCCCAGTGCCAGATACATACATGCCCCCAGCGCCAGATACAGACATGTCCCCAGTGCCAGATACAGACATATCCCCAGTGCCAGATACAGACATATCCCCAATGCCAGATACAGACATGTCCCCAATGCCAGATACAGACATGTCCCCAATGCCAGATACAGACATGTCCCCAATGCCAGATACAGACATGTCCCCAGTGCCAGATACATACATGCCCCCAGTGCCAGATACAGACATGTCCCCAGTGCCAGATACAGACATGCCCCCAGTGCCAGATACATACATGCCCCCAATGCCAGATACATACATGCCCCCAGTGCCAGATACAGACATGTCCCCTGATAAAGCTAAATATTTATCTTATTTAAAAACCCTTTAAGAGGTCTAAGAACACTGTACGCTATTGACGTATGGAGTACCGTAAGGGTACGCACGTTGCGTAGCAATCGCTTAGCCGTAGTCGAGACGCTCAAGCGTCACGTTCGCTCACGGCCAAGAGATCACAGGCAGGCACGCTATTGGCTGCCGACTAACGTAATGGTTCGCTATAGCGTAGCGGACGCTCAGGACCACGAGGAGATCACCAGCGGCGCTGACGCTCACAATGTTAAACCTTTATATGTAAACCATGAACAATGTATTATACAGGAAAACCTTAGTGTAGTGATAGAGTGTGGATGCAACACAGTGTAACCTTATTAACTTAAAAGCTGTTCGAGCGTCACCGACGCTCTGAGAATACTTAACACTATAAGAAATACACAAATACCGGGCTTAGGGTCTAACGCCTTATATGGATGTTATACTTGAAAAAGAATAATACAATACAAGTCATACACTACAATATAACATAGACTAACTAACCAGGTAACTACACAGGAAATACAATACAATACAATTACGTTTAAGGGAAAATGAGAGAGAAAGAGGAAGAGAGAGAGAGAGAGAGAGAGAGAGATATGACTCACAATAACAATAAAGACAATATGATTGCGGAGAAAACTTACGCACAAAGGGAACGATCGCAAGCGCCTTTCTGAATATCCAGCTCCCGATTATCAGTGATGAGAACCGTTGAAGAGAGTTAGCTGGATCAGATCGGCTTGTCTATTTATGCCCCACACACAATACAATTCAATGGTCCCTACAACCTCATTGTTCATTGGACACAGGAATTCGTCTTCGCATTATAACAAAAGGTCATAGGTTGATTCATACAGGTGGGCTGTGTCTATTTCCAACTGCTCAGGTGGGTGGGAAACTAGGTTTCCCGCCGCATGGATAAGTAAGTGCAAATAATAGTAAATGGACATAAACTTCTTATGTCCATAACTATTCGCACGAGCGATTAATACGCTTCAAACCAACACGGGAATATTGCTAATTAAATACTCTTCCGATGGATACTAAACACCACTGTATGACCCTTGTCTGACCCTTCGTATCAAACAAAAAGGGATCTCTTTGTCCATGAACATGCTATATTAACTAAACTTTCAGAATCTATCAAGGGGACCATGATCTACAAAATACATTATATAGTTAAAATATGTAACGATTGAGTCGCACGCTGGGCACACAGAAACTCTACCGTAAATGCGCATACCGTGCGCCTGCGGGTGCACGGAACAGCGGGTATGCGCACGCACGGGAGAGCGCACGCATGCGCAGCGCGGACCTGTATGAGGTGCAAATATGGTAGTGTGCATCGTGATATTTTTCTGACTTTGACAGTCCACCCTTTGGCAGTCAACAATAACTGCCACTTCCTAAAACATTTCAAAACGAGAAAAATATATGTCAGGTGTAAATACATTTCCATGGTTGGGTAAGGGAGGAGAGAAGAAGGTGTGAAAAGGGTATGACCTAGTGTGATAGCAGTAGCATGTGTGTATGAATCCATGTTTGGGGGGTCATGTATCATCGTGCCGTACGTGTTTTAAATCAAGCTTCGAGGTATTGCGAAGTATACATTTGAATTCCTTCTTATCCCGCGGTACGGGTCTGTGGATGGGCTGTCAAACTTTACCGAGCTCTTTTCGGATTTTGGTTGCAACAAAATGGGGGAGCACATTTTAGTTGATGATACATGAATGGGGGGGGGAATATGTGATTGCTGATATCTGTGCCTGTATTCCCTATCGACTATGTGTGTCATTACCTGAAGGTTGTAGAAATGAAGATAAAGAACAATTATGGTAAATGCAGTGGTATTCTATGTCAGGTTAATGAACATTTGTCGGTTGAAGTCTTGTTCGGTGTCTGTTGAATGCAGTCTTCTTTGGGCTTTTGCCAAAAAGTGTGGGCAAAAGCTTTGTCAATGTCCATAGACTTACAAAAGTGTTGGGCTAGCGTAATTTTAAAATTTCTAGGGAAACTGGGGGTCTATGGCATAGTTCATCAAATATCTGTGTATAAGGTTGTCAAAACTTCTTCTTTAATCCATCAGTTGTCTGTAAACAGGTTCGTCAAATTCCTCGTCCACGTGGGTCTTTTTATCTTGGAGAAAACGGAAAAACAGGTGAAAGAAACGGACCGTATAATCGCATTTTCATCACATCATTGTTTCTACCGTTGGGTCATAAATCAAATCCATTGGAATTACAATTCCCTCACTCCTTAGACTCATTACCCTGGTACTACGTTTGCACTTCGTTAAAGCCTGAACGCATCTAAATATCAAGCCAATCGTTATGACGACACCCAAGATACATAGGAGAAACTTCCCTACATCCATTATGACTCCTTGAGCCCATTCTCCTAAACCAGAGAACCAATTTCGCGGGTTCAACCATGACACCCAACCAGTCAGCTCATTACCCACAGCAGCAAGGGTGAGATTGTGTCTCCTGCGAAATTCCCACTTTAATTGGAGAATATCGTCCATCTTTTGGTCTATGACCTCGACCGGATCCTCGGTACTATTCGTAATATATGTGCAGCATTTCACGCCGTACTGCGTTGCCAGTGTGACACAATATCCACCTGTCACTGCTGTGAGATAATTAAGAACCATTCTATGCTGAACCAGTTCTGTTTTATAAGCTTGAAGCTCTCTTCCAGTATACCTAAAAGTGTCATCATACATTTCTGTGATATTATCTAACAAATTTGCAAGCGCAGATATATATCTATAGTTCATCACTCCTCTAGCGGTGCGAGTGAAATCTAGCGCAAGTAGAACCTGAATCCCGGTGGATTCATGGATCATGTCAGAGGCCGAATGCTCTGTCCTTTCTGTCAGTTTCCTTTTAACTACGTGCTCGTAATGGGTGTGAGTATAAGGAGCTTGGGCACCACGGTGTATATCTTTCATTTTGGCATGTGATACAGTCATTACCTCAGGCAGTACTTTTCCAATATAACACAATCCTTCAGAGTTTGGGGCAAGCCACTTATACGCCTTCCTCCCGCATATGAAATATGCATCATCGGGGAGAACATATGGGACGGAGTAGGACATAACCATATTACACATCTTCCATGTGAAATCTCCTAACCCTAATTCTCCCATCTGTCTAGTACACGTATCAGTTTGTATGATATGTGCACAGTATCCTGGTGATACCTCTCCAACTCTCGTAATCCTACTTCCTAGGGTATACCTATATCGGAAAGATTTTTCTCTACTGGCTATGTGGCGTATAAGCTCTGTATCTGTAGGCATTCTATCGGCTCTATGTGAAAAGGTCATGGTTTTGTTATTCCATGACACTTCCCAATTTCCCGGCTTTCGGGGATTGGAAATGTTAAAACATACTAGGGGTCTATCCACATGATATTGGTGGAGCTTCAAACTAGGAGGACTGGAGATATTAAACCTCCTGTCCACCGGTCTCCCACCCTTTAGCTCAAGTACCTCTCCTACCATTAAAGGGAATGGTACTAGCCCTGATTTGCTATGGCCTTGAGGTACTTGAGAGCATACCCAACAATCTGTTTGATTTAACACACTACCCACTAAGGAGTGATAGTCACTCAATGGATGCTGGTTTATGTTAATGTTAAAACTGGACTGACATTTCTTGATGCACCCATCCTCTACTACACTGTCACAGAGTCTACAGATACAGTTCTCTTTTCAGCTAACAATGTTTACAAATAACATGGCTGCTAGATCGTTTCCGGTACTCGCCTTTGCTTGGTGGTTGTGTTGCTATTGGAAATTTACACCTCCGTCTCAGTCATCGGAACCTTTCTGGATCCTTTCTCGACCTCCATGGTACTCTCGCCGGAACAGACTGCTCTGGTCAACATCATGGTCAACAGGAAAATCCATATCACAGTCTCTTGGGGCAAGTCCATCTTACAGGAGGAGAAAAGAAGAAATTTGTAATGGGGGTACAGAAAAACAGTTTGAGGGGGAGAGAAACTTGTTACGATAATTAGTTCTCTAGTCTTGTCGTTCTTCTTGTTCTGCTGTCATCTCAAAGGTGCTGTCTCTCAGTCTTCCAAACGAACATTCCGGTGATGCAATATTCCTTCCAAACCAGCGATCTTTCTGTAAGGAGCAAAAAATCTTGCATTACCATTTGTCTAACTGATGTGTGACATACCATCTTTAAAACATGAAAACATGAGTGAGAAGAGGGAGAGGAAAAAACAACAAGAGAGAGAGAACCGTTCACATATGTATATATCACATAAATCAACAATAAACAACCACAGGAAAAAAAACATTTTTCAAACATTTCAATATATTGTCAGATCATCAGGCTGTCATCTCTACATGTCCAATGGTTTCCTTGCGCAGTCCCTCCTACCAGCACCTCCATACTCCACCCTCTGTATCTTGCCAGGATACATTGATGCGGATAGGTCATGCTGGGGTTTGGTAGACTTCTGCAAAGACCAAGCAGATATGCAATGTTTGAGTCCTATCAATAATCGTCAGAGATGGGGAGAGAAAAGAAACATTTCACAGATACATTTACAACGTTTCACCCGGTCATTCCTGTGTCTTCAGGGAATGACCTCCCAATTTATTAACTGTTACCTCAGGCTTACCATCAGTCCTAATGATCACCTTTCTTGACTATATATTATGGGTGTGGCCCAAAATTCTTCCTATATGATCCCTGATTATAATTTGGTGTGTCATAATTTTGCTCATTTCTCTGTCTAGGGGGTCTGACTTTATGTGGGCTATTACAGTTGCTGGCATAATGCCCTTCTCTTCTACAAAGATAACAAATCCTTGGCTTCCTCCATGTGCTAGGGGCCTGGGGTTTCGGTCGACTTGATGCCTCCTCTAGTGCTTGGATGCTCATTACCATCAACCGTTCTCCCTGCGCTTCCCTGGTTCTTTGGATATTGCGGTCATGCTCGATAGCGGACTCTCTTAATGCAGCCACCGAGATACCTCTCCAGTGAGGTAGAGAGGTTTGTACCCTGATTCTTAGTGTGTCTTTTAAGCCGTCCATTAATACAGACACAGCTACCTCTCTGTGGTGTACATTAGTTTCAATGTCATCTATATTAGTGTACCTAGCCATATCCTGCAGAGCCCGATGAAAATACTCTGGTGTGGATTCACTTTCTTTTTGTCTTATTGTAAAGATTTTATTCCACTTTACTACTGCAGGAAAATATACTCCTAACTGTAGATTTATTCTTTTTACATTATCTTGGTTATACTTGTCTGTTAGTGGTACTTCCTCATCTAGCTTACAATCAGCGATAAATTTCAATGAATCGACATCGGGGGGTAAACATGCCCTCAAAACTGTCCTCCAATCTTTGTTATTTGGCTCTGCAGTATTTCCTAGCTCTCTAATATACTTTTGACAAGCAACTAAGTCTTTCCTGGGATCAGGAAATTCAGACAGAATTGTTCTTAATTCTGTTCGGGAAAAGGGGCAGTACATGGCGATGTTCCTGACAGGAGTGGCTCCTGTAGTGTCAGTTTTCCCATTTGGTACTGCAATTACCCTGACAGGATTAAGTCCAGTAACGTCATTCTGAATTGATTCTACGATATGAGGTACATTTGTTTGTGCGTGATGTATAACACCATACGTACCTGTGGACACGACCTCACCTGACCCTCCGTTAGGGGGTTTGATTACAGTCTTTACCGATTTGGTCGCGTCCACCTGGATGTCTTGTGTGATGGCTGCTGGAAAAGGTGCCGACATCGTGCTGGGCTCACTTTCTTGTTGGTGATCCTGAGGAAAGTTTAACATGGGGTGCGACTTGCATGGGTTAATAGTTGTACATTTAACACTTTCATTTTTATAAACCTTATTACGTTTGTTACTCTCATCCTTAATACAGTTGCTAAGTGCATTTTTATCGTACAACATTGTGCCTTTCTCCGCAACCATAATCCTCTCCATTGCCATGTCTCTCCTCTCAAGATGAAAGTCAGGTATGTAAGTTAAATTTCTTTGCATTTCACTTTCCTGTTGCCATAACTGCAAACAATCATAATGTTTAACTCGTTGTTTCCAGGATTTTATGAGACAGATCCTTCGCCTTAAATTATGCAATACCTCTGAGTCAAAACTACCTATCCCAGGAAATGGTGCTTTATCCCCCACAGTCATTCGTGTCCATTCGTCACAAAAGGTCTCAGTGTGGGGACCATATCTCCCCCACATTACTAACCGAGCAGACCCTCGGGGTCTGCAAGCCTCTGCAGTCTGAACCCTGACTGCTGAACGTCCCTGTGTTGTGCACTTGGCTTCCATTGTGGACCTCTTTTAACACAGAAAAACTTCCTAAAATGCACCAAACACAGTAGCTCTTCCACCAGCTTCTTCTGCTCCGGGTATCTCCGGTCCGCCTTCTAGCAGACACGTGTAGCCGTTGCAGGCCCTACCTCTAGAGATTTTCCTGAGAAAATTCCCTTCCTTTTTCTTTACACAAATCACGCTTGCATGTGCTTCCCACAACACGTATGAGGGCAATTTACCTCGTATCACGTTGCGTTATTGGTCACACCTACAACCGTGCGGTCCAATCGTACCACTTATAGACACTTGTTGCCCATAAATGGTAGGATCATTGGAGTCTCCCTACTGTGCTCCAAAACAGCCAGAGCGTAATACAACGAAAACTTTATCACACTCTGTCGCACGTTTTCACTTAGACCGTGCTCATCACGTTCCACCAAGATCACCCAGATCACTCAGTTCACCAAGCGGGATTCAATACACTCATACCGTTTTCAACCCACTATCATTCTATAGTTTTCTGATCAGAAAAATCATTTCCCGTAATCTGATAGTTCTCCCCAGAGGCGCTACAGTAAAGTAAGGTATTTAAACTAAGTTTTGGAAACTGAAATCAATTTGTGCTATTATCGCGTGGCTATATTATACCGCCCCCACTAAAACAATGCTATTGTGCGATTTGAGTTTCGGTGGGCGTACCCAGACGCTCCGTTGCGTAATATACGCTGCGTGCGTCGGCCTTTGTGTTGCGTTCGCGAGTCTCAGCCTTTTGTTAGAGACACGTGTACGCTGGCCACACAAAAATACAATTAGCACGTTTATCAATGTAGATGATCTTTAACTGTAATCATCTACCAAGCACCACACAGGTCTTTCCTTGTATCTCAGGCGAAGCTGTGCGTGTGTTTTACAAATTACCCCTTAATGTATCGTTTTTACTCTTTAACTACCAATAGCAACAAATCTTTCTCAGCACGTTATCAATTGTGAAATGGCAAACAGGAGAGTGATATGAAAATACACGAAAAAGAAATGCAGCTATATGCGTGTGTACGCAAAACAGAAATAAAACAGTTTTAAAAGATACTAGCGTGTTGTTCTTACCTCCGGTTCCCGGATTCCTTCAGCACCCTTTACTAAGCGAAGCAGACGCTTATCCAGTCAGCACTGCGAGGAATATGATCTCCCGCCCTTTGCTGATGGATAATGTCTGCTGAAATTACCTAGTGCAGATATGTGAAGGACGGGCGAGCCGCCAATTGATAAAGCTAAATATTTATCTTATTTAAAAACCCTTTAAGAGGTCTAAGAACACTGTACGCTATTGACGTATGGAGTACCGTAAGGGTACGCACGTTGCGTAGCAATCGCTTAGCCGTAGTCGAGACGCTCAAGCGTCACGTTCGCTCACGGCCAAGAGATCACAGGCAGGCACGCTATTGGCTGCCGACTAACGTAATGGTTCGCTATAGCGTAGCGGACGCTCGGGACCACGAGGAGATCACCAGCGGCGCTGACGCTCACAATGTTAAACCTTTATATGTAAACCATGAACAATGTATTATACAGGAAAACCTTAGTGTAGTGATAGAGTGTGGATGCAACACAGTGTAACCTTATTAACTTAAAAGCTGTTCGAGCGTCACCGACGCTCTGAGAATACTTAACACTATAAGAAATACACAAATACCGGGCTTAGGGTCTAACGCCTTATATGGATGTTATACTTGAAAAAGAATAATACAATACAAGTCATACACTACAATATAACATAGACTAACTAACCAGGTAACTACACAGGAAATACAATACAATACAATTACGTTTAAGGGAAAATGAGAGAGAAAGAGGAAGAGAGAGAGAGAGAGAGAGAGATATGGCTCACAATAACAATAAAGACAATATGATTGCGGAGAAAACTTACGCACAAAGGGAACGATCGCAAGCGCCTTTCTGAATATCCAGCTCCCGATTATCAGTGATGAGAACCGTTGAAGAGAGTGAGCTGGATCAGATCGGCTTGTCTATTTATGCCCCACACACAATACAATTCAATGGTCCCTACAACCTCATTGTTCATTGGACACAGGAATTCGTCTTCGCATTATAACAAAAGGTCATAGGTTGATTCATACAGGTGGGCTGTGTCTATTTCCAACTGCTCAGGTGGGTGGGAAACTAGGTTTCCCGCCGCATGGATAAGTAAGTGCAAATAATAGTAAATGGACATAAACTTCTTATGTCCATAACTATTCGCACGAGCGATTAATCCGCTTCAAACCAACACCGGAATATTGCTAATTAAATACTCTTCCGTTGGATACTAAACACCACTGTATGACCCTTGTCTGACCCTTCGTATCAAACAAATAGGGATCTCTTTGTCCATGAACATGCTATATTAACTAAACTTTCAGAATCTATCAAGGGGACCATGATCTACAAAATACATTATATAGTTAAAATATGTAACGATTGAGTCGCACGCTGGGCACACAGAAACTCTACCGTAAATGCGCATACCGTGCGCCTGCGGGTGCACGGAACAGCGGGTATGCGCACGCACGGGAGAGCGCACGCATGCGCAGCGCGGACCTGTATGAGGTGCAAATATGGTAGTGTGCATCGTGATATTTTTCTGACTTTGACACCCCAGTGCCAGATACAGACATATCCCCAGTGCCAGATACAGACATATCCCCAATGCCAGATACAGACATGTCCCCAATGCCAGATACATACATGCCCCCAATGCCAGATACAGACATGTCCCCAGTGCCAGATACATACATGCCCCCAGTGCCAGATACAGACATGTCCCCAGTGCCAGATACAGACATGTCCCCAGTGCCAGATACAGATATTTCCCCAATGCCAGATACAGACATGCCCCCAGTGCCAGATACATACATGCCCCCAATGCCAGATACATACATGCCCCCAGTGCCAGATACAGACATGTCCCCAGTGCCAGATACATACATGCCCCCAGTGCCAGATACAGACATGTCCCCAGTGCCAGATACAGACATGTCCCCAGTGCCAGATACAGATATTTCCCCAATGCCAGATACATACATGCCCC
Organism: Pseudophryne corroboree; assembly: GCF_028390025.1. NCBI lineage: Eukaryota > Metazoa > Chordata > Amphibia > Anura > Myobatrachidae > Pseudophryne > Pseudophryne corroboree. Next base: position 518,970,590 of record NC_086448.1, on the reverse strand, counting down.
CAATGCCAGATACATACATGCCCCCAGTGCCAGATACAGACATGTCCCCAATGCCAGATACATACATGCCCCCAGTGCCAGATACAGACATGTCCCCAGTGCCAGATACAGACATATCCCCAGTGCCAGATACAGACATATCCCCAATGCCAGATACAGACATGTCCCCAATGCCAGATACATACATGCCCCCAGTGCCAGATACAGACATGTCCCCAGTGCCAGATACAGACATATCCCCAGTGCCAGATACAGACATGCCCCCAATGCCAGATACAGACATGTCCCCAGTGCCAGATACATACATGCCCCCAGTGCCAGATACAGACATGTCCCCAGTGCCAGATACAGACATGTCCCCAGTGCCAGATACAGATATTTCCCCAATGCCAGATACATACATGCCCCCAGTGCCAGATACAGACATGTCCCCAGTGCCAGATACAGACATATCCCCAATGCCAGATACAGACATATCCCCAATGCCAGATACATACATGTCCCCAATGCCAGATACAGACATGTCCCCAGTGCCAGATACAGACATGTCCCCAATGCCAGATACAGACATGTCCCCAATGCCAGATACAGACATGTCCCCAATGCCAGATACATACATGCCCCCAATGCCAGATACATACATGCCCCCAGTGCCAGATACAGACATGTCCCCAATGCCAGATACATACATGCCCCCAGTGCCAGATACAGACATGTCCCCAGTGCCAGATACAGACATATCCCCAGTGCCAGATACAGACATATCCCCAATGCCAGATACATACATGCCCCCAGTGCCAGATACAGACATGTCCCCAGTGCCAGATACAGACATATCCCCAGTGCCAGATACAGACATGCCCCCAATGCCAGATACAGACATGTCCCCAGTGCCAGATACATACATGCCCCCAGTGCCAGATACAGACATGTCCCCAGTGCCAGATACAGACATGTCCCCAGTGCCAGATACAGATATTTCCCCAATGCCAGAAACATACATGCCCCCAGTGCTAGATAAAGACAAGTCCCCAGTGCCAGATACAGACATATCCCCAGTGCCAGATACAGACATATCCCCAATGCCAGATACAGACATATCCCCAGTGCCAGATACAGACATGTCCCCAGTGCCAGATACAGATATTTCCCCAATGCCAGATACATACATGCCCCCAGTGCCAGATACAGACATGTCCCCAGTGCCAGATACAGACATATCCCCAATGCCAGATACAGACATATCCCCAATGCCAGATACATACATGTCCCCAATGCCAGATACAGACATGTCCCCAGTGCCAGATACAGACATGTCCCCAATGCCAGATACAGACATGTCCCCAATGCCAGATACAGACATGTCCCCAATGCCAGATACATACATGCCCCCAATGCCAGATACATACATGCCCCCAGTGCCAGATACAGACATGTCCCCAATGCCAGATACATACATGCCCCCAGTGCCAGATACAGACATGTCCCCAGTGCCAGATACAGACATATCCCCAGTGCCAGATACAGACATATCCCCAATGCCAGATACATACATGCCCCCAGTGCCAGATACAGACATGTCCCCAGTGCCAGATACAGACATATCCCCAGTGCCAGATACAGACATGCCCCCAATGCCAGATACAGACATGTCCCCAGTGCCAGATACATACATGCCCCCAGTGCCAGATACAGACATGTCCCCAGTGCCAGATACAGACATGTCCCCAGTGCCAGATACAGATATTTCCCCAATGCCAGAAACATACATGCCCCCAGTGCTAGATACAGACAAGTCCCCAGTGCCAGATACAGACATGTCCCCAGTGCCAGATACAGATATTTCCCCAATGCCAGAAACATACATGCCCCCAGTGCTAGATACAGACAAGTCCCCAGTGCCAGATACAGACATATCCCCAGTGCCAGATACAGACATATCCCCAATGCCAGATACAGACATGTCCCCAATGCCAGATACAGACATGTCCCCAATGCCAGATACAGACATGTCCCCAATGCCAGATATAGACATGTCCCCAATGCTAGATCCATACATGTCCCCAATGCCAGATACATACATGTCCCCAGTGCCAGATACATACATGTCCCCAGTGCCAGATACATACATGCCCCCAGCGCCAGATACAGACATGTCCCCAGTGCCACATACAGACATATCCCCAATGCCAGATACAGACATGTCCCCAATGCCAGATACAGACATGTCCCCAATGCCAGATACAGACATGTCCCCAATGCCAGATACAGACATGTCCCCAGTGCCAGATACATACATGCCCCCAGTGCCAGATACAGACATGTCCCCAGTGCCAGATACAGACATGCCCCCAGTGCCAGATACATACATGCCCCCAATGCCAGATACATACATGCCCCCAGTGCCAGATACAGACTTGTCCCCAGTGCCAGATACAGACATATCCCCAGTGCCAGATACAGACATATCCCCAATGCCAGATACATACATGCCCCCAATGCCAGATACAGACATGTCCCCAGTGCCAGATACATACATGCCCCCAGTGCCAGATACAGACATGTCCCCAGTGCCAGATACAGACATGTCCCCAGTGCCAGATACAGATATTTCCCCAATGCCAGATACAGACATGCCCCCAGTGCCAGATACATACATGCCCCCAATGCCAGATACATACATGCCCCCAGTGCCAGATACAGACATGTCCCCAGTGCCAGATACATACATGCCCCCAGTGCCAGATACAGACATGTCCCCAGTGCCAGATACAGACATGTCCCCAGTGCCAGATACAGATATTTCCCCAATGCCAGATACAGACATGCCCCCAGTGCCAGATACATACATGCCCCCAATGCCAGATACATACATGCCCCCAGTGGAAGATACAGACATGTCCCCAATGCCAGATACATACATGCCCCCAGTGCCAGATACAGACATGTCCCCAGTGCCAGATACAGACATATCCCCAGTGCCAGATACAGACATATCCCCAATGCCAGATACAGACATGTCCCCAATGCCAGATACATACATGCCCCCAGTGCCAGATACAGACATGTCCCCAGTGCCAGATACAGACATATCCCCAGTGCCAGATACAGACATGCCCCCAATGCCAGATACAGACATGTCCCCAGTGCCAGATACATACATGCCCCCAGTGCCAGATACAGACATGTCCCCAGTGCCAGATACAGACATGTCCCCAGTGCCAGATACAGACATGTCCCCAGTGCCAGATACAGATATTTCCCCAATGCCAGATACAGACATGCCCCCAGTGCCAGATACATACATGACCCCAATGCCAGATACATACATGCCCCCAGTGCCAGATACAGACATGTCCCCAGTGCCAGATACAGACATATCCCCAGTGCCAGATACAGACATATCCCCAATGCCAGATACAGACATATCCCCAATGCCAGATACAGACATGCCCCCAGTGCCAGATACATACATGCCCCCAATGCCAGATACATACATGCCCCCAGTGGAAGATACAGACATGTCCCCAATGCCAGATACATACATGCCCCCAGTGCCAGATACAGACATGTCCCCAGTGCCAGATACAGACATATCCCCAGTGCCAGATACAGACATATCCCCAATGCCAGATACAGACATGTCCCCAATGCCAGATACATACATGCCCCCAGTGCCAGATACAGACATGTCCCCAGTGCCAGATACAGACATATCCCCAGTGCCAGATACAGACATGCCCCCAATGCCAGATACAGACATGTCCCCAGTGCCAGATACATACATGCCCCCAGTGCCAGATACAGACATGTCCCCAGTGCCAGATACAGACATGTCCCCAGTGCCAGATACAGACATGTCCCCAGTGCCAGATACAGATATTTCCCCAATGCCAGATACAGACATGCCCCCAGTGCCAGATACATACATGACCCCAATGCCAGATACATACATGCCCCCAGTGCCAGATACAGACATGTCCCCAGTGCCAGATACAGACATATCCCCAGTGCCAGATACAGACATATCCCCAATGCCAGATACAGACATATCCCCAATGCCAGATACATACATGTCCCCAATGCCAGATACAGACATGTCCCCAATGCCAGATACAGACATGTCCCCAATGCCAGATACAGACATGTCCCCAATGCCAGATACAGACATGTCCCCAATGCCAGATACAGACATGTCCCCAATGCTAGATCCATACATGTCCCCAGTGCCAGATCCATTCATATCCCCAGTGCCAGATACATACATGTCCCCAGTGCCAGATCCATACATGTCCCCAGTGCCAGATCCATTCATGTCCCCAGTGCCAGATACATACATGTCCCCAGTGCCAGATCCAGATATGCCCCCAGTAGCGCTGCTCACCGCTGGCTGCCGCCGTGCTCCTCTTCTCCTGACAACGCCACTGGGCTTCACTGATCCTGGCTAACATGGGCTCCTCTGCTGCTGGCTGCCGCCGGGGTCCTCTTCTCCTGACACCGCCGCTCAGATCCACTGATGGCCGGGTTTCTCTGCTGCCGCACTATCTCAAATATGGCGCCAGTTTACCTGCGCCTGATTTTAGTAATATGACGAGCTGGCTGATGGCGGGGGGAGGGGGGGGGGGGTGGTGTTGCTGCCGATGGAGTGCCTTCAGTGCATGTGCGCTGTGGGCAAAGCACCATCGGCACACACCTAGTTACGGCACTTTAATCAATTGCAAGTATTGTCTTATAATTATAGTAATGTCAGCTGGCAAATTGTGCATTATGTATCACTATATATGTGTGATTATATATATGGCAGTGATTGGTTATATTTGTACATATTATAGTAGTGGTTGCTGGCATATTGTGAATTATGTATCACTCTTTACTGTATATATGTGTGATTATATATATATATATATATATATATATATATATATATATGGCAGTGATTGGTTATATTTGGATCAATGTCTGATCACATTGCTTGGAGTGAAATTAATGAGTGCCTGGGCCTAAGAGCTAGCATTCAGTGTGTGGTAGTGACTCTGTCAATGGGGATTTTACTTATATTATTTACAAGGAGAATTTCCAGTGCTGTATACCCTGTAGACGTGTGTGGGAGGACGACACATAGGCTGGATCAGGTAGTAGTTCTAGAACTAGGTCCATAACTAAGTGTGAGTGTGTGGTGCTTCGCACTCAGCACATTTGCACCGAGGGCGCACAATCCGCATCCACACTGATTGGCCACCGCCAGTTGCAGTGCTGCTTGCTATAATATATAAAAGTAGCATAGCAGCTGGCTTCGCTGCTGGATGCACAGCTGCTGTCCGCTGATATATATTATACCAGGCAGCGCTGCACAAACTATCTCTTTCTCCCCATCCCTTGTGCTGCAGCTCTACCCTACTCTTCCCCCATCCTCCTTGACTGGTGCAGCAGCGCAGTGTCCCTGCACCATACAAGCCGGAGACGTGCCTCCCCCCACCTCCGCCATGGCTGCATGTACTCCAGCCATCATCACGTAGGTACCGCTGTGTGTGTATTTGTCCCCCCCTCTCTCTCTCTCTCTCCTCTCTCCCCCTCCCATCCCTCTCTCTCTGTCTCCTTACCACCACTCACTCTCTCTCTGTCTATGTACCTGCTACCTTTCTTTCTTTCTCTCTCCCTCCCAACCCTCTCTTTCTCTCTCTCTCTCTCTCTCTCTCTCTCTCTCTCTCTCTCTCTCTCTCATGACTCTACCTGGCGTAATGTGTAAAAGGGGACTCTATGTGCCGTAATGTGTAAAAGGGAGGTTCTAACTGCCGTAATGTGTAAAAGGGGACTCTACCTGGAGTAATGTGTGACAGGGGCTCTACCTGCCATAATGTGTGACAGGGGATCTACCTGGTGTAATGTGTGACAGGGTCTCTACCCAGCATAATGTGTAAAAGGGGCTCTACCTGGTGTAATTTGTGTAAGTGGTGCTACTGTGCGGCGTAATTTGAATAATGGAGACTACTATGTAGTGTAATATGAATTGGTATTATGTTGTGGCCATGCCCCTACCCCATGAAGCCACACCCCTAGATTTTTGTTGCGCACCCAAGGCGCTCACTGGCCCTATTAGATTGTAAGCTTGCGAGCAGGGCCTTCCTACCTCTATGTCTGTCTGTTTTTTACCCAGTTTTGTTCTATTACTGTTGTTCTAATTTTAAAGCGCAACGGAATATGCTGGGCTATATAAGAAACTGTTAATAAAATAAATAAATAATATTTTAAATATGGGGGGGGGGGGACACCGATGATGTTTCTTGCACACTGCGCTAAAATGTCTACTTACAGCACTGGTGATTGATCAGCACCATAAAAGTGAAAATAAGGATGACCGATGACCAGGTTACTTATCTAATCATTTTTGCTGACTTTCTCAATAAAAAAAATATTTTGGCCTAAGGGTGCCATAAAAACAATGCTGACACTTTAGGGCACCATGGGGGTAATTCAGACCTAATCGCTAGGCTGCATTTTCTCACAGCCTGCGATCAGGTATGAACTGCGCATGCGTATGCAACGCAGGGTGCAGGCGTGTCGGACGTATGCACCGGGCATTGGTGCATAGCGACGGGATGGTGTGAAAAAAAGCGATCGCACGGGTGAACGCAAGGGTATTGACAGGTAGAGGGCGTTTGTGGGTGGCAACTGACTGTTTTCTGGGAGTGTCTGGAAAAACGCAGGCATGTCCAAGCATTTTCAGGGAGGTTGTCTGACGTCAATTCCGGTGCCGGACAGGCTGAAGTGATCGTAGCGGCTGAGTAAGTCCTGGGCTGTGCAGAGACTGCACAAAATCAGTTTGTACAGCTCTGCTACACATGCGTTCGCACACTTGCATAGCTCAAATACACTCCCCCTGTAGGCGACAACAATCTGATCGCAGGACAGTAAAAATAGCTGCCCAGCGAACAATTCGGAATTAGGCCCCATGATTCAAGAAAGGTTGGGAACCACTGTTCTAGCCAATGATATTGATCCAGGTGACACATGCCCCTTAGACAAAGTGAAATTAAATCTCATGCTTTATACAGTAGGCTTATTAAAAAAAAAATGTGCATTTGCTCAAATGTGCTGCAACCCATATAACTCAATTAGACCATAGCTCCTTTTCTCCATTGTAATGCAAAACATTAGAGCCAGCTTAACCATTAGCCCACGTGCGTTTCTCTGACATGCAGGGGGATGCCCTGCACAGGGCTAGTCTGCCCCGTATGTCAGGTGGCTAACTGCTGCATCCCGAGCGTTTGTATCTGACAAGTATCTCCCTGCCAGCGCAGCACCTGCGCGCTGGCAGGGGGCTAACCGCTGCATCCCGAGTCGCAGCGGCTGTGTGTGACGTCACACAGCCGCCATGGCCCGCCCCCGCCCAACGGTCCAGACATGCCTCCATTGTCCGGACTGCGCCCCACCAACGGCATTCTAACACCGATTGCACGCCCCGCGACCGCCTCTGCCTGTCAATCAGGCAGAGGCGATCATACCAGTGAGATGCTTTCGCATCTCACTGGCTGCACTGCGCATAGAAATTCAGACTGTGATCGCTGCCGCTGCAGCGATCACAGTCTGAATTACACCCCCATATTAGTAATGTGAAGTTATGTATAGAACTAGCTGCAAGAAAAATAAAATAAAAAAATCCGCTTTCATGTTGCAAATGAGAAACTAATGATACATCAGCCATTTGAGTTGATCGCTAGCTGCCGTTGTTCGCAGCGCAGTGATCAGGCTAAAAATCGGCATTTCTGCGCATGCGTACGCACCGTAATGTGCAGGCGTGTCGTACGGGTACAATGAGCATTGTGGGTTTGCACAGAGTGTAACGAACATTACAGTCGCACGGACGAACACAGGACGATTGGCATGAAGTGGGCGTTTCTGGGTGGCAACTGACCGTTTTCAGGGAGTGCTTAGAAAAACGCAAGCATGGCAGAAAAAAACACAGGCGTGGCTGGGCGTTCGCTGGGCGGGTGTGTGACGTCAAAAGCCGTCCCTCCATCGTTAGAATCAACGCACACGAAGAGTAACTACAGGGCTGGTCTTGTTTTGCACAAAAAGATTTTGCAGGCGCTCTGCTGCACAAGCGTTCGCACTCCTGCAAAGCTAAAATACACTCCCCGGTGGGCGGCGACAATGCGTTTGCACGGCTGCTAAAAATTGCTAGCGAGCGATCAACTCGGAATGACCCTCATTGTCTCCAGGTTTTTCTAGGTTTTTTTAATTATGCAATAACTAATGCAAGTTTTTAACCCTATCAAAGTGACATAAAATAAAATATGCCCTGTTATCTTGACTATTTGATAACATACTGTAGCATAATATGAACGGTCTTTGTGATATAAATTTAAAAACATTCCTGGAGATTTCACGTAGAACTTGAGTCTGATTGTGCTCAGTTATATGTTTTATGATGACCAGCTTTCCGATCTACTCCACTGAAACGTTGTATAGACTGCAGTCCTCCCTTAAGGGGCACCCAACAAAGGATCAGCTGTTACATTTTAATGGGTCATTAGCAGCCGTCAATGCGACCCAGGACCCGTTCACTACATAGGGAGAGGTGGCGCGGAGATGAGCTCATCTCCCAGTGCCGCCCCCGCTGAGATGAGCTCATCTCCCCGCTGCCGGCACTGCCACCACTAAGATGAGATCATCTCCCAGCGCCGCCCCTGTTGCCGGCTTCGTCCTCCGCCGCTATGGAAGCCTGCTGATAGGGTCCAATGCCGGATCCCACCCGGGAAGGGTTCGTTTCCAATTCCTGGGTGGGATCTAGCATTGGAGATGTGAAAGGGGTATAAAAGATGACTGAACTGATATAAATATATAATATATGAGAAGTTACTAAGTTACTCATTACAGTCCTCTACAGCAAGTTGCAATGTTGGAAATGAGGCACTTTATTAACTAAGCAGGCAGGCATGGTCTGACAAGCTGATAGAGGTAGTCTGCATGGATTTATGGATTCATACTGTGGCAGTGTAGTTATGTCACAGCAACTAAAGGCCCATACACACTAGACGAGAAAGTAAAAGATCTCACTCAGAAGGGCCGATCTGAGCGAGATCTTTTACTTTCTCGTCCAGTGGGTTTAATTCAGAGTTGATCGCAGCAGCAAATTTGTTAGCAGTTGGGCAAAACCATGTGCACTGCAGGTGGGGCAGATATAACATGTGCAGAGAGAGTTAGATTTGGTTGGGGTGTATTCAAACTGAAATCTAAATTGCAGTGTAAAAATAAAGCAGCCAGTATTTATTCTGCACAGAAACAAAATAACCCACCCATATCTAACTCTCTCTGCCATGTTATATCTGCCACACCTGCAGTGCACATGGTTTTGCCCAACTGCTAACAAATATGCTGCTGCGATCAACTCAGCACGCTCCTCCCACTGTCGCTTCCTTCCCCGCCGGCATTGGCAAGTGTGTAAGCCGGGTCCCCAATATCGGCATCGGCGGGGATCGTGTAGTGAGTATGGGGCTTTAAACTGTGGCCTCAAATTTGTTTGTTTTGGGGGTTTTTTTTGTTTGTTTTTTACATTCATCCGATCAAATTTTAGCTACGTTATTGATTTTTTTTTTTACACTATACAAAGCATAAAAAAGATGTACACTTACCAATATATTTCTCTCTCCCCCATGTTGCTCAGCGCCGCTTACCGCTTCCAAACACGTGAGACATCTCTTGGAAGTTGCGTCAGCAAGTTAATTTCAAAGTTACCTAGAAACACGAAAACAGATTGCCTTATTGCTATACAAACTTTGTATAAAGAATACCATAAAAAATGTGAAACACTAATAAACATACATTATATCTTCTATAGCAAGCTGCAATGTTGGAAATGAGGCACTTTACTAACCAGGCAGGTAGGCATGTTCTGACAAGCTGATAGAGGTAGTCTGTATGGATTCATGGACATACTGTGACAGTGTAGTGATGTCACAGCAACTTAACAGGCAGCAGTCTCACATTTGTTTGTTTTGGTTTTGTTTTGTTTTTTTATGTTCATTATATCCCTTTAGGAAATGCCCCCAAAACATAGTAGACATTGGCTTCAACTGCCTGTGTAAAAAAAAAAAAAAAGGTGTAATAACAGAACTGCAGTAGAAAGTCAGGTTAACAAAGCACTTTATAGTTTATTCTTACCTTAATATGTGAATGTTGAGGTTTTACTGATCCTTTAGTGGTGTCTAATACATGGTCTATGGAGGCGCAATGGGACTGATTCAGAGGTGGACAGTAATGGCCATGCAGCAGCCTCGAAGCAGCTGTGCAAATTGTGCAAAAGCTGCAGGAGGCGTCTCAAGTAGGTTTCTCTGATATTCGCGTAGTTGATCCGTTGCTATGTCTGCATCTGAAGAAACAGCAGTGGATCAACTGCACGAACATCAGACATCTAGGTAACCCTCAGGTCACTCTGCTGGGACCAGTGATGCTGCATCTAAGGATGCAGCCATTGGCTTTGACACACCCAAAAATGGGACAGACACCCTCATTTTTTAGAGCTCTCCTTTCGTCACCCCCAAATTCCAACAGCACCTCAATCATGGTACGGCTTTAGGGGCACTGTGTACAACATCGCAGGACCTGATTTGCACACGGGCTGTACGGCTCCAGCACATGCACAGGTCATTACACATCAGAGATTTATGGAAATATCAGATTTATGGAAATCTCTTCATCAGACCCAATGTGCAGAGAGGTGGAGAAAGTGTAAATTGAAGTCCAATGTACTACTCTTTTCATTACCGTCTCATTCATTAAATAAAATAGTTATCATTCTCTTAAAATTCTGATCAGCTCAGCCTTATTTATGGTGTATGGCAGTGGTTCCCAAACTTTTTTGAGTCAGAATTCTTTTTCATAGCATCCCTAGGCCAAAGTTTTTTATTGAGAAATTCTGAAAAAATGTATTAAATTAAGTAAATTGTGTTTATGTCATCCTTAGGTTCAGTTGTATAGGGAGGGACAGGATTCACTTCTGTTTGTCCACATATTTTGTGTTGGGAAGCCACAAGCACTGGTTTTGTCTTTTACATTGACCATAAATAATTTGAATTGGTCCTGGACCACCAACCCAGGGCACCCCTGCAAGTACCCCGGGATCTGGTCTGTAGATCGACAGTGTCTAGGTCGACAATGTTTAGGTCGACCACTATAGGTCGACAGTCACTAGGTCGACATGTTTTCAAGGTCGACAGGGTTTCTAGGTCGACATGTTCTAGATCGACAGGTCAAAAGGTCGACATGAGTTTTTCAATTTTTTTCTTTTTTGAATTTTTCATACTTAACGATCCACGCGGACTATGATTGGGAATAGTAACCTGTGCCGAGCACAGCGAGGCACCTTGCCCGAAGCATGGCGAGTGAAGCGAGCCATGCGAGGGGACACAGTGCACTAATTGGGCTCCCCGGGCACTGTACAGAGAAAACGACACCAAAAAAACATGAAAAGCTCATGTCGACCTTTTGACCTGTCGACCTAGAACATGTCGACCTAGAAACCCTGTCGACCTTCAAACCCTGTCGACCTAGTGACTGTCAACCTATAGTGGTCGACCTAAACATTGTCGACCTAGACACTGTCGATCTAATGATCCACACCCAAGTACCCCAGGCACATAGTTTGAGAACCACTGGTGTATGGTGTATATGAATCATCAGCTTTTTATTATTACACTAATAATGTCTAAAGTAGAAGAACACTACTAGTCACTTTCAGACTGATCCTTTTATTATTTAAAAGTCAGTATACTTATTTTGGAGCCATTAAACAGTCATTATGAGTCCGATTGTGAGTATAGAGCAAGTAACTGCACCTTGGTAACATAAGGCTGCACTGCAGGTGGGGGAGATGTTACATGTGCAGAGAGGTTTGTACTTGGGAGGGACGTGTCCGAATTCAAATCTAAATGATGTAGTTTTTCTATTTGTATGTATTTAGGGAGACTGTAGGGCTGATAGTGAAGGGGGTGTACACACCTACATAGCTCTGGTCACAGTCACACAGCTCTGGAGCATTTTCAGTCCCAGGCCTACGTGGCTCTTAATCCAGCTCTCAATATGCTGCAATGAATGTGTGTTAATTGATAAGGCTATGGCAATAGCAATTGAATGAGCCATCTGTCCATTAATGTTGATTGGTCTGCCCATCCATCAAATACACTCATAAATATAATCAGAAATGTGTCAAAAATATACACATACACAGATCTAAAATGTCCAAGACCTTGCCCCTTTCCTCTGTATTTGTGTGTGTATAAAGTACACTTGAAGAGTACCCCTCTCATCTGCTCTGCCATGTGTTTGATCAGTACAGGTCCACACTGCTGTCTAAAGACTAGAGGGCACTATTATGGTAAATGTGATAAATTGACATAATGTGTTAGGGACCTATCTGGTCAGTGATGTGCGGTCATAGGCGTGCGCAGAACATTTTATTAGGGGGTGCACTGTTGGAGGGGTGTGTTTAGCACGTCTATTGGCCGTGTCTAGTACCACCTATTGGGCGTGTTTAGCACCGCCTATTGGCACTCAATGCAATAAAAATCACATACCACAAGGGGCATGGCCACTGCAAACATGGGTGTAACAACATGACACGCCATCTGTTTCTAATCACTCTGGGAGCATTACTTTCCTTTCCATATGCACCTTTCTGTATGGTGGTTTCTCATAACTGGGAACCTCTAAAGAAATGTCCTCCCTGGGCAGACAGCATCTTCAGTGGATAATCACTATTCATGGTCCACAAGATGCCTGTTTCAATCATCATAAAACAGAGGTTCAGCCAGACTTGTGTCACCTCCTGCCCCCTGCGTCTCTCATCCACACCATCTCCTCCCTGCATCGTCTCTCACTGCCACCATCATCCCTTCCCTGCACCCAGGGGCGTAGGGAGGGTGGTTCTGGTGGAGCGCATGCTCCAGGCGCTGGAAACTTCAGAGGGCGCCTGGCAACATGAAGCCTCCTCTCTCCCTCCACTGTCACAGTGTGCCGCGGACCTAAAAGGGGGAGGAGCTACACGGGAAAGTGGGCAAAGCTACACGGGACCAGACTGCAGCCTGCAACAAAGGAGGATGACAGCTTTCCAGACATATTTCCTTAGTTAAGTGGATGGAGATTGATTGAGTGAGTGAAACTGTGTGTGTGTATACAGTATATGTGTACAGTATATGTATGTGTGACTGTGTATGTGTTTAATGTTTGTACAGTATGTATGTATGTGTGTATGTATGTGGTGTGTGTGTATGTATGACTGCGGCATAATGTGTGTAAAGGTGGGTACACACTGGCCGATATATCGGCCGTTCTATAGAACGGCCGATATATTGCGGGTCCGTCGGCCAGTGTGTACGGCCGATATGTCTGTGAACTCCGTCGTTCACAGACATATCGCGTCAGCCCCGCAGCACATCCGACGGCCAATATATCTACCCATATATTGGCGTGTCACTGTGTGTATACGGGCGACCAGCCGGCCGCCCGTACACATGCTGCAGCAGCCGGCAGGGACTCACAGTTGAACTGAGTTCGTGACGTCAGTCCCTGACGGATCGGGCAGTGTGTATGCTCAACACATTGCCCGATCCATCCATAGATATATCTGCCGATCAATTAACAGTTGTTAATAATATGCCCCATACTAGGACCCTAGTTTATTTTATAAACCATAGTAGTGCCCTAGTTCATTATGTCACATTGTACAGTACACATTATGCAACACAGTATTCTCAATTCACATTAAGCCATACAGTGTCTCCATGTTCATATTATGCCACATTGCAGTGCCTCCAGTTCATTTAATGCCAAACTATAGTGCATCCACTTCATATTATATAACAGTATATAACAGTATAGTGCCCCCCTGTTCATTTTAAACCACATTACAATAAACAGGTCCTGCGGCATAACTAGATATACAGTATTGTAGGCCCCAAAGCAAAAGCTTGTAAGGGCCTCTATGTATCACCCAATGGGGGAAAGTGTATATACTGTAACACATGTATCTTTGACAGAGAAGGTGGGCCTCTATCAGCTCTGGGTCCCATAGACAGGGCTATCATCAGAAACTGGGGGGCCCAGGACTGACCAAATAGGCAGGAACCCCCCTCTACCCCCATCCCCACCCACACACCCTCCACTCTCATCCCCCACTCTACTACAGGGGGAGGTCAAGAGTAAAAAAAATAATGGGAAGCTGATTGGGGAACAGCAGAGTAGAAGAAACTGCAGCTTTGCTATCGATTCCCCTCACCCCCTTTAGCTGTCCGCGTCTATGGGTCCCCTTAGCTGTCCGAGTCCAGTACGCCAGTCCCTGATGGCGGCCCTGCCCAAAGCTGCTGCACTCCCTGCACCTTATGCCCTTGATCAGTGTTATTTCCCTACATTGGTTATAAGGCACAATGATCCCTATGGTTACATTCATTTTAACCCCTTGTGAAACACATTACACGAGCAAGCCCTGAAAAGTATCAGTGTCTTTTCATCAACGAATAGATCTTAGTAACTGCTTTGGGGCTCATATACATTTGGATGGAAGTAATTTTTATGACACACCTCTCAGGTGTACAGTATGCGTCCACTTTAGCACCGAGCTTATAGGTGTTGCTTTCACAATCTCCCTGAAAAGCTTTTTTAAAAGAGTAGGCATGTGTGGGCTTACCCATAGGCGTGCACACATGGGGGAAGGGGGGGGGGGTGGGCTTGTTGTTCACAGGCACCCCCTAATGTCCGGCAGTCCCCGCAATATACGCCTGCGATGATTGCCACGGGCCGCCGCCGAACCCAGCCTGCTGTGGTGCCAGAGATGCTGATTACAGTTTGTAACTGTGCTGCTGCACCCACCGCCAGGGACGATATACAGTATTCAGTATGCTTTCTGCTGTCATTCACTCACTGCACTGTGTATACTTTAATAGCGCACCCAGCGACTGCCGTCAAACTCCGAATTGCGATGTGACATCTTGATGTCACACCGCGCGCCCTCCCTACTCTCCCACTAGCGCTGTCCTTCCGCCACGTGTGCCCTGCCAGCCAGGCCAACGCCACAGGCCCAGCCCTGGCAGCGTTCCTCTCAGGAGGACTTGGAGCCGTCGCCTAAGCGGAGGACACAGGCAGCTGAGCGAACCAAAAGTTCAGGAAAGAGGGTGAGATAGCTTACTGCATGCTGCAGTGGAAAGAGAGAGGGCCAGTAGGCCAGCCATGGAGAATAAAATGTTGTATGTAGTATGTACAGTACACTGTATATTAGTTATCAAAATAAAATGAGATCTGCAAGTGTGCACAGTGCACTCTTGGGTGGAAAAAAATTAAAAAGAAAGGGGCTAACCTTTTCTTTTTCTTTTTTTACATATATATATATATATATACTAGGAGCTTCATCGCGCCCTACGGGCGCTCTTCACACCGTCGCAAGGGGCTACGCCCCCTTAACCCTTGCATGCCTTTCTGGGGTTCAATATTTGTGTTATATGGAGTATCACCTGCATTCCTTTGTTAGTGGTTAAATATTGCACAATGAAAGGGTGTGCGATGGTGAAGGAGGCGCAGCCCCTTGCGACGGCGTGAACAGCACCTGCAGGCCACAATGTACAGAATGTAGCGGGTGCGGGGGGTACTGCGGATGGTGTCTGTAGATGCTGCGGAAGTGGGGGTGGGGCCCGGATGGGGAAGGGTTGGGAGGTGCTGCGGGTGGTGGAGGGGCAGAGGAGTGGGGGATGCAGATGGGGGAGGGGTCCGGAGGCACTGCAGGTGGGGGAGGGGCAGGGGTGCCATGGGTGGGGGAGGGGCAGGTGTGGGGATGTTGCAGATGGGTGAAGGGTTCCGGAGGTGCTGTGGGATGGGAAGGGGCGGGAGTGCCGCTGGTGGGTTAGGGGTCCGCAGGCGCCATGGGTAGGGGAGGGGCAGGTACGGGTGTTGCGGCGGATGAGGAAGGAGGTCCGGAGGTGCTGCAGGTGGTGGAGGGGCAGGTGCGGGGGTGCCATTGGTGGGGGAGGGGTGTGTGAGGGGGGGACCGCGGATGGAGGAGGGTGTCTGCAGATGCTGCGGGTGGAGGGGGGCAGGTGTGGGGGAGACATATAAGGGGGGTGAATGGTGGAGGGGGCCTGGAGATTGCTGGGGGTGGTGAAGGGGCGGGGGAGTGGGAGCCGCGGGTGGTGTAGGGGGTCTGGAGGCACAGCATGTGGGGGAGGGGTGGAGTGCCGCATGTGGTGGAGGGGAAGGTGCGGAGGTGTGGTGCATTGGGGAGAGGTCTGGAGGTGCTGCGGGTACTGTACCTGCCAAAAAGGTAGTTGGAGGGTATGCAGTAACAGGGCCAGGACAGGGGTGACAGGGTCAGAACAGGGTTGACTGGGCCAGGACAGGGGTGACAGGGTCAGAACAGGGGTGACGGGGCCAGGACAGGGGTGACGGGGCCAGGACACGGGCGACGGGGCCAGGACAGAAATGACTAGAGATGAGCGCCTGAAATTTTTCGGGTTTTGTGTTTTGGTTTTGGGTTCGGTTCCGCGGCCGTGTTTTGGGTTCGACCGCATTTTGGCAAAGCCTCACCGAATTTTTTTTGTCGGATTCGGGTGTGTTTTGGATTCGGGTGTTTTTTTAAAAAAACACTAAAAAACAGCTTAAATCATAGAATTTGGGGGTCATTTTGATCCCATATTATTATTAACCTCAAAAACCATAATTTCCACTCATTTTCAGTCTATTCTGAATACCTCACACCTCACAATATTATTTTTAGTCCTAAAATTTGCACCAAGGTCGCTGGATGACTAAGCTAAGCGACACTAGTGGCCGACACAAACACCTGGCCCATCTAGGAGTGGCACTGCAGTGTCACGCAGGATGTCCCTTCCAAAAAACCCTCCCCAATCAGCACATGACGCAAAGAAAAAAAGAGGCGCAATGAGGTAGCTGACTGTGTGAGTAAGATAAGCGACCCTAGTGGCCGACACAAACACCGGGCCCATTTAGGAGTGGCACTGCAGTGTCACGCAGGATGTCCCTTCCAAAAAACCCTCCCCAATCAGCACATGACGCAAAGAAAAAAAGAGGCGCAATGAGGTAGCTGACTGTGTGAGTAAGATTAGCGACCCTAGTGGCCGACACAAACACCGGGCCCATTTAGGAGTGGCACTGCAGTGTCACGCAGGATGTCCCTTCCAAAAAACCCTCCCCAGTCAGCACATGACGCAAAGAAAAAAAGAGGCGCAATGAGGTAGCTGACTGTGTGAGTAAGATTAGCGACCCTAGTGGCCGACACAAACACCGGGCCCATTTAGGAGTGGCACTGCAGTGTCACGCAGGATGTCCCTTCCAAAAAACCCTCCCCAATCAGCACATGACGCAAAGAAAAAAAGAGGCGCAATGAGGTAGCTGACTGTGTGAGTAAGATTAGCGACCCTAGTGGCCGACACAAACACCGGGCCCATTTAGGAGTGGCACTGCAGTGTCACGCAGGATGTCCCTTCCAAAAAACCCTCCCCAATCAGCACATGACGCAAAGAAAAAAAGAGGCGCAATGAGGTAGCTGACTGTGTGAGTAAGATTAGCGACCCTAGTGGCCGACACAAACACCGGGCCCATTTAGGAGTGGCACTGCAGTGTCACGCAGGATGTCCCTTCCAAAAAACCCTCCCCAATCAGCACATGACGCAAAGAAAAAAAGAGGCGCAATGAGGTAGCTGACTGTGTGAGTAAGATTAGCGACCCTAGTGGCCGACACAAACACCGGGCCCATTTAGGAGTGGCACTGCAGTGTCACGCAGGATGTCCCTTCCAAAAAACCCTCCCCAATCAGCACATGACGCAAAGAAAAAAAGAGGCGCAATGAGGTAGCTGACTGTGTGAGTAAGATTAGCGACCCTAGTGGCCGACACAAACACCGGGCCCATTTAGGAGTGGCACTGCAGTGTCACGCAGGATGTCCCTTCCAAAAAACCCTCCCCAAACAGCACATGACGCAAAGAAAAATAAAAGAAAAAAGAGGTGCAAGATGGAATTGTCCTTGGGCCCTCCCACCCACCCTTATGTTGTATAAACAAAACAGGACATGCACACTTTAACCAACCCATCATTTCAGTGACAGGGTCTGCCACACGACTGTGACTGATATGACGGGTTGGTTTGGACCCCCCCCAAAAAAGAAGCAATTAATCTCTCCTTGCACAAACTGGCTCTACAGAGGCAAGATGTCCACCTCATCATCACCCTCCGATATATCACCGTGTACATCCCCCTCCTCACAGATTATCAATTCGTCCCCACTGGAATCCACCATCTCAGCTCCCTGTGTACTTTGTGGAGGCAATTGCTGCTGGTCCATGTCTCCGCGGAGGAATTGATTATAATTCATTTTAATGAACATCATCTTCTCCACATTTTCTGGATGTAACCTCGTACGCCGATTGCTGACAAGGTGAGCGGCGGCACTAAACACTCTTTCGGAGTACACACTTGTGGGAGGGCAACTTAGGTAGAATAAAGCCAGTTTGTGCAATGGCCTCCAAATTGCCTCTTTTTCCTGCCAGTATAAGTATGGACTGTGTGACGTGCCTACTTGGATGCGGTCACTCATATAATCCTCCACCATTCTTTCAATGGTGAGAGAATCATATGCAGTGACAGTAGACGACATGTCCGTAATCGTTGTCAGGTCCTTCAGTCCGGACCAGATGTCAGCATCAGCAGTCGCTCCAGACTGCCCTGCATCACCGCCAGCGGGTGGGCTCGGAATTCTGAGCCTTTTCCTCGCACCCCCAGTTGCGGGAGAATGTGAAGGAGGAGATGTTGACAGGTCGCGTTCCGCTTGACTTGACAATTTTCTCACCAGCAGGTCTTTCAACCCCAGCAGACTTGTGTCTGCCGGAAAGAGAGATCCAAGGTAGGCTTTAAATCTAGGATCGAGCACGGTGGCCAAAATGTAGTGCTCTGATTTCAACAGATTGACCACCCGTGAATCCTTGTTAAGCGAATTAAGGGCTCCATCCACAAGTCCCACATGCCTAGCGGAATCGCTCCGTGTTAGCTCCTCCTTCAATGTCTCCAGCTTCTTCTGCAAAAGCCTGATGAGGGGAATGACCTGACTCAGGCTGGCAGTGTCTGAACTGACTTCACGTGTGGCAAGTTCAAAGGGCATCAGAACCTTGCACAACGTTGAAATCATTCTCCACTGCGCTTGAGACAGGTGCATTCCACCTCCTATATCGTGCTCAATTGTATAGGCTTGAATGGCCTTTTGCTGCTCCTCCAACCTCTGAAGCATATAGAGGGTTGAATTCCACCTCGTTACCACTTCTTGCTTCAGATGATGGCAGGGCAGGTTCAGTAGTTTTTGGTGGTGCTCCAGTCTTCTGTACGTGGTGCCTGTACGCCGAAAGAGTCCCGCAATTTTTCTGGCCACCGACAGCATCTCTTGCACGCCCCTGTCGTTTTTTAAATAATTCTGCACCACCAAATTCAAGGTATGTGCAAAACATGGGACGTGCTGGAATTTGCCCATATTTAATGCACACACAATATTGCTGGCGTTGTCCGATGCCACAAATCCACAGGAGAGTCCAATTGGGGTAAGCCATTCCGCGATGATCTTCCTCAGTTGCCGTAAGAGGTTTTCAGCTGTGTGCGTATTCTGGAAACCGGTGATACAAAGCGTAGCCTGCCTAGGAAAGAGTTGGCGTTTGCGAGATGCTGCTACTGGTGCCGCCGCTGCTGTTCTTGCGGCGGGAGTCCATACATCTACCCAGTGGGCTGTCACAGTCATATAGTCCTGACCCTGCCCTGCTCCACTTGTCCACATGTCCGTGGTTAAGTGGACATTGGGTTCAACTGCATTTTTTAGGACACTGGTGAGTCTTTTTCTGACGTCCGTGTACATTCTCGGTATCGCCTGCCTAGAGAAGTGGAACCTAGATGGTATTTGGTAACGGGGGCACACTGCCTCAATAAATTGTCTAGTTCCCTGTGAACTAACGGCGGATACCGGACGCACGTCTAACACCAACATAGTTGTCAAGGCCTCAGTTATCCGCTTTGCAGCAGGATGACTGCTGTGATATTTCATCTTCCTCGCAAAGGACTGTTGAACAGTCAATTGCTTACTGGAAGTAGTACAAGTGGGCTTACGACTTCCCCTCTGGGATGACCATCGACTCCCAGCAGCAACAACAGCAGCGCCAGCAGCAAGGATGCATCGGAGGAATCCCAGGCAGGAGAGGACTCGTCAGAATTGCCAGTGACATTGCCTGCAGGACTATTGGCATTCCTGGGGAAGGAGGAAATTGACACTGAGGGAGTTGGTGGGGTGGTTTGCGTGAGCTTGGTTACAAGAGGAAGGGATTTACTGGTCAGTGGACTGCTTCCGCTGTCACCCAAAGTTTTTGAACTTGTCACTGACTTATTATGAATGCGCTGCAGGTGACGTATAAGGGAGGATGTTCCGAGGTGGTTAACGTCCTTACCCCTACTTATTACAGCTTGACAAAGGGAACACACGGCTTGACACCTGTTGTCCGCATTTCTGTTGAAATAGTTCCACACCGAAGAGCTGATTTTTTTGGTATTTTCACCAGGCATGTCAACGGCCATATTCCTCCCACGGACAACAGGTGTCTCCCCGGGTGCCTGACTTAAACAAACCACCTCACCATCAGAATCCTCCTGATCAATTTCCTCCCCAGCGCCAGCAACACCCATATCCTCCTCATCCTGGTGTACTTCAACACTGACATCTTCAATCTGACTATCAGGAACTGGACTGCGGGTGCTCCTTCCAGCACTTGCAGGGGGCGTGCAAATGGTGGAAGGCGCATGCTCTTCACGTCCAGTGTTGGGAAGGTCAGGCATCGCAACCGACACAATTGGACTCTCCTTGTGGATTTGGGATTTCGAAGAACGCACAGTTCTTTGCGGTGCTACTGCTTTTGCCAGCTTGAGTCTTTTCATTTTTCTAGCGAGAGGCTGAGTGCCTCCATCCTCATGTGAAGCTGAACCACTAGCCATGAACATAGGCCAGGGCCTCAGCCGTTCCTTGCCACTCCGTGTGGTAAATGGCATATTGGCAAGTTTACGCTTCTCCTCCGACAATTTTATTTTAGGTTTTGGAGTCCTTTTTTTACTGATATTTGGTGTTTTGGATTTGACATGCTCTGTACTATGACATTGGGCATCGGCCTTGGCAGACGACGTTGCTGGCATTTCATCGTCTCAGCCATGACTAGTGGCAGCAGCTTCAGCACGAGGTGGAAGTGGATCTTGATCTTTCCCTAATTTTGGAACCTCAACATTTTTGTTCTCCATATTTTAATAGGCACAACTAAAAGGCACCTCAGGTAAACAATGGAGATGGATGGATACTAGTATACAATTATGGACGGACTGCCGAGTGCCGACACAGAGGTAGCTACAGCCGTGAACTACCGTACTGTGTCTGCTGCTAATATAGACTGGTTGATAAAGAGATGTCGTAGTATGTATGTATGAAGAAGAAAGAAAAAAAAACCACGGTTAGGTGGTATACAATTATGGACGGACTGCCGAGTGCCGACACAGAGGTAGCCACAGCCGTGAACTACCGTACTGTACTGTGTCTGCTGCTAATATAGACTGGTTGATAAAGAGATGTCGTAGTATGTATGTATGAAGAAGAAAGAAAAAAAAACCACGGGTAGGTGGTATACAATTATGGACGGACTGCCGAGTGCCGACACAGAGGTAGCCACAGCCGTGAACTACCGTACTGTACTGTGTCTGCTGCTAATATAGACTGGTTGATAAAGAGATGTAGTAGTATGTATGTATAAAGAAGAAAGAAAAAAAAACCACGGGTAGGTGGTATACAATTATGGACGGACTGCCGAGTGCCGACACAGAGGTAGCCACAGCCGTGAACTACCGTACTGTACTGTGTCTGCTGCTAATATAGACTGGTTGATAAAGAGATGTCGTAGTATGTATGTATGAAGAAGAAAGAAAAAAAAACCACGGTTAGGTGGTATACAATTATGGACGGACTGCCGAGTGCCGACACAGAGGTAGCCACAGCCGTGAACTACCGTACTGTACTGTGTCTGCTGCTAATATAGACTGGTTGATAAAGAGATGTCGTAGTATGTATGTATAAAGAAGAAAGAAAAAAAAACCACGGTTAGGTGGTATACAATTATGGACGGACTGCCGAGTGCCGACACAGAGGTAGCCACAGCCGTTAACTACCGTACTGTACTGTGTCTGCTGCTAATATAGACTGGTTGATAAAGAGATGTCGTAGTATGTATGTATGAAGAAGAAAGAAAAAAAAACCACGGTTAGGTGGTATACAATTATGGACGGACTGCCGAGTGCCGACACAGAGGTAGCCACAGCCGTGAACTACCGTACTGTACTGTGTCTGCTGCTAATATAGACTGGTTGATAAAGAGATGTCGTAGTATGTATGTATAAAGAAGAAAGAAAAAAAAACCACGGTTAGGTGGTATACAATTATGGACGGACTGCCGAGTGCCGACACAGAGGTAGCCACAGCCGTGAACTACCGTACTGTACTGTGTCTGCTGCTAATATAGACTGGTTGATAAAGAGATGTAGTAGTATGTATGTATAAAGAAGAAAGAAAAAAAAACCACGGGTAGGTGGTATACAATTATGGATGGACTGCCGAGTGCCGACACAGAGGTAGCTACAGCCGTGAACTACCGTACTGTGTCTGCTGCGACTAGATGATAAATAATGATATAAAAAATATATATATATCACTACTGCAGCCGGACAGGTATATATATTATATAATGACGGACCTGCTGGACACTGTCTGTCAGCAGAATGAGTTTTTTATAGAATAAAAAAAAAAACACCACACAAGTGAAGTCACACGACGAGTGTTTAACTTTTTCAGGCAATCACAATATAGTATACTACTAACTATACTGGTGGTCAGTGTGGTCAGGTCACTGGTCAGTCACACTGGCAGTGGCACTCCTGCAGCAAAAGTGTGCACTGTTTAATTTTAATATAATATGTACTCCTGGCTCCTGCTATAACCTATAACTGGCACTGCAGTGCTCCCCAGTCTCCCCCACAATTATAAGCTGTGTGAGCTGAGCACAGTCAGATATATAATATATACATAGATGATGCAGCACACTGGGCTGAGCAGTGCACACAGATATGGTATGTGACTGTCTTGTACTCCTGGCTCCTGCTATAACCTATAACTGGCACTGCAGTGCTCCCCAGTCTCCCCCACAATTATAAGCTGTGTGAGCTGAGCACAGTCAGATATATAATATATACATAGATGATGCAGGCATGCAGCACACTGGGCTGAGCAGTGCACACAGATATGGTATGTGACTGAGTCACTGTGTGTACCGTTTTTTTCAGGCAGAGAACGGATATATTAAATAAAACAACTGCACTGCTGGTGGTCACTGTGGTCAGTCACTAAACTCTGCACTCTCTTCTACAGTATCAGCCTCAGGTCAATCTCTCTCTCTCTCTCCTAATCTAAATGGAGAGGACGCCAGCCACGTCCTCTCCCTATCAATCTCAATGCACGTGTGAAAATGGCGGCGACGCGCGGCTCCTTATATAGAATCCGAGTCTCGCGAGAATCCGACAGCGTCATGATGACGTTCGGGCACGCTCGGGTTAACCGAGCAAGGCGGGAAGATCCGAGTCGCTCGGACCCGTGAAAAAAAACATGAAGTTCGTGCGGGTTCGGATTCAGAGAAACCGAACCCGCTCATCTCTAGAAATGACAGGGACAGGATAGGGGTGACAGGGTCAGTGTAGGGGCGGCAGGACCAGGACAGGGGTGACAGGGCCAGTATAGGGTTGACAGGGCAAGCACAGGGGTGACAGGGCCAGGATTGGGGTAGCAGGGCCAGCATAAGGGTGACAGGGCCAGGATAAGGGTGAAAGGGCCAGGATAAGGGTGGCAGGTCAAGGCCAGGGGTGACAGGGACATGACAGAACACAGGGCACGGGAGAGATTGGTATTAGGGACAGAACAGTGGTGACAGACAGATGTGTCTTACCGGAGTCACTGCTGCTGGCTGCTGCTGTTCCACTCCAACCTGTTGGGATCTGCTGCTGGTGGAGACTTGGCATGGCTGACTCTCTTAGGCTGTAGTCCTGCTTCCTCTGCCCGTCCGCATCACTCCCCCCCTCCTCAGTCACACACCGCAGACCTCGCGCAGCTGCCGGGCACTGTGGTAAGGTGAGACTGGGAGTGACTGGTTAGCCCCCAGGAGATGCTGCGGCTGGAGGGAGGAGGGGGTCATAGCATGCACGTGGCGCGGACCTCACGGCTGCTGGGCACTGTGGTAAGGGGAGACTGGGAGTGACTGGTTAGCTCCCAGGAGACGCTGCTGCTGGAGGGAGGAGGGGGTCAGAGCCTGCAAGCAGCGCGGACTTCTGCAGCGCTACCCGCCGGCTAAAGTGTGTGAAGGAGCTGGGCGCACCTCACTGTGGGTGGCAGCGCTGCAGCTAGCGGTGGGGTTGCCGGGGCTGGAGATAACAGAGGCAGTACGGAAAGTGCACAGCGGCTGGTGACCCACAAAACTACAGCTAAGAAGCGTGGAGTGTGCCAGAAAGTGACGCTCCTCCCCACCAGAGAGACCCTGCTGAGTATGCTGATGTGGGGGTCAAGTATGGCATACCCCCTCACACACCCCCATACCTCCCAAATGTCCCAATTTTCGCGGGACAGTCCCATTTTTTGGGGTCTGTCCCGCTGTCCTACCCGCGGGTCGCAGTGTCCTGCGGTGGGGGGGGGGGGGCAGTTGGAAAGCTCCTGTACTCGCTGTTCTGCTTAGCAGAGCAGCGGTGAATAGTGGAGACAGAGGGCGAGGGGGCATCAGGGGGTACGGATTAAGGGGGGGTTCCAGCAGCAGAGCCGGATTAAGGGGGGGGGGGGCAGGCGGTACGTATCGTTGGCCCCACAGTTTTAGGGGTCCTCCCGGCTCGAGTAGCTCTGTCCTAGCTCAGAAGCTCCCCCAGCAACAACGGCAGCATTGTGCTACAGTCAGCACACGCTGCTGCGTGTTGGCAGGTCTGTGGTGTTGGAGGGAGGCAGCAGTCTCCCTGCTTTCTTCTGCCTGTGCGGGTGTGTAGGGGGAGCGACCACCTCCTCTGGATTTAGCCCTAGCTGAGGGGCCAAAATTCCATTAAAAAAAAAAAAACACGTAATTTGCATAAGGGGGCGTGGCTTCGCGGGGCGCGATTAGGCCACGCCCCCAACCCACAGCAGGCACAGCCCTGTCTCAAGTACCCTGTGCCCCCCGGACTCATAATCAGCCCCTGGGGGCATGCCAGCAGCTCACAGAGCGCTGGGCATGCCCCCTCACTGACGAAAACGGGGACCCTCCCGTGAAGCCACGCCCCCTTTTCGCTGTGTGTGTGTGTGTGTGTGTGTGTGTGTGTGTGTGTTTCCCTCCTTCTGCCTGAAGAAAGCTTATGAAGAAAGCTGGGAGGTATGCACCCCTGCCTGTGCCATGTCCATACTATCTGCTTCTGCAGCTGCTCCTAGTGTCCTATAGATTTGGCCAGATCTGTGACTCATTTGACTAACTCCGCCCACTGTTGTGACTCCGCCCAGCGTTAGCAAATGAATCACAAAATCACAGATCTGGGCTATTATATAGGATATATATATATATATATATATATATATATATATATATACATATACATACTAGCTAAGCCAAGTATTCAGTAGTTTCCTGAGTGCACCTATAGTCTATAGGTGCACTCAGGAAACTACTGAATGCTTGGTTCAGCTAATGTACACTGCTCAAAAAAATAAAGGGAACACTTAAACAACACAATGTAAAGTCAATCACACTTCTGTGAACTCAAACTGTCCACTTAGGAAGCAACACTGATTGACAATCAATTTCACATGCTGTTGTGCAAATGGAATAGACAACAGGTGGAAATTATAGGCAATTAGCAAGACACCCCCAATAAAGGAGTTGTTCTGCAGGTGGTGACCACAGACCACTTCTCAGCTCCTATGCTTTCTGGCTGATGTTTTGGTCACTTTTGAAAGCTGGCGGTGCTTTCACTCTAGTGGTAGCATGAGACGGAGTCTACAACCCACACAAGTGGCTCAGGTAGTGCAGCTCATCCAGGATGGCACATCAATGCGAGCTGTGGCAAGAAGGTTAGCTGTGTCTGTCAGCGTAGTGTCCAGAGCATGGAGGCGCTACCAGGAGACAAGCCAGTACATCAGGAGACGTGGAGGAGGCCGTAGGAGGGCAACAACCCAGCAGCAGGACCGCTACCTCCGCCTTTGTGCAAGGAGGAACAGGAGGAGCACTGCCAGAGCCCTACAAAATGACCTCCAGCAAGCCACAAATGCGCATGTGTCTACTCAAACGATCAGAAACAGACTCCTTGAGGGTGGTATGAGGGCCCGACGTCCACAGGTGGGGGTTGTGATTACAGCCCAACACCGTGCAGGACGTTTGGCATTTGCCAGAGAACACCAAAATTGGCAAATTCGCCACTGGCGCCCTGTGCTTTTCACAAATGAAAGCAGGTTCTCACTGAGTACATGTGACAGACGTGACAGAGTCTGGAGACGCCAAGGAGAACGTTCTGCTACCTGCAACATCCTCCAGCATGACCGGTTTGGCAGTGGGTCAGTAATGGTGTGGGGTGGCATTTCTTTGGGGGGCCGCACAGCCCTCCATGTGCTCGCCGGAGGTAGCCTGACTGCCATTAGGTACCGAGATGAGATCCTCAGACCCCTTGGGAGACCATATGCTGGTGCGGTTGGCCCTGGGTTCCGCCTAATGCAAGACAATGCTAGACCTCATGTGGCTGGAGTGTGTCAGCAGTTTCTGCAAGACGAAAGCATTGATGCTATGGACTGGCCCGCCCGTTCCCCAGACCTGAATCCAATTGAGCACATCTGGGACATCATGTCTCGCTCCATCCACCAACGCCACGTTGCACCACAGACTGTCCAGGAGTTGGCGGATGCTTTAGTCCAGGTCTGGGAAGAGATCCCTCAGGAGACCATCCGCCACCTCATCAGGAGCATGCCCAGGCATTGTAGGGAGGTTATACAGGCACGTGGAGGCCACACACACTACTGAGCCTCATTTTGACTTGTTTTAAGAACATTTCATCAAAGTTGGATCAGCCTGTAGTGTGTTTTGCCACTTTAATTTTAAGTGTGACTCCAAATCCAGACCTCCATGGGTTAATAAATTTGATTTCCATTGATAATTTTTGTGTGATTTTGTTGTCAGCACATTCAACTATGTAAATAACAAAATATTTAATAAGAATATTTCATTCATTCAGATCTAGGATGTGTTATTTTAGTGTTACCTTTATTTTTTTGAGCAGTGTATATATACTGTATATATGTAATGTAACCCTTTTCTTTTTTTTCATGAGTGCACCCATAGATATAGTTATTTTAGATCTCATACATACTGTAGATAGTGGATAGCAGAGACGTAAGGGAACTAATTACAAACCTCAGTTCTGTGTGGAACCACTATTTTACACAAATTTATACTACAAGCACGGATAGATAGGTAGATAGATAGATAGATAGATAGATAGATAGATAGATAGATAGATAGATAGATAGATAGATAGATAGATAGATGATAGATAGATTTATTCTGTTTAATATATGTTAAATTTGTATATTTTATTACTATAAATTATATTCCTCTAAATATATTATAATAATGTGTCATTATAACTTATATAATATTACACTGTGTAATAATAATAATAATAATAATAATAATAAATGTATGAACATATATTTCAACTGATATAATGTATGGTAATACAGGTTGAGTATCCCATATCCAAATATTCCGAAATACGGAATATTCCGAAATACGGACTTTTTTGAGTGAGAGCGAGATAGTGAAATCTTTGTTTTCTGTGGCTCAATGTACTCAAACTTTGTTTAATACACAAAGTTATTAAAAATATTGTATTAAATGACCTTCAGGCTGTGTGTATAAGGTGTATATGAAATAGTGATGTGCACCGGACATTTTTCGGGTTTTGTGTTTTGGTTTTGGATTCGGTTCCGCGGCCATGTTTTGGATTCGGACGCGTTTTGGCAAAACCTCACCGAAAATTTTTTGTCGGATTCGGGTGTGTTTTGGATTCGGGTGTTTTTTACAAAAAACCCTAAAAAACAGCTTAAATCATTTTTGGGGGTCATTTTGATCCCATAGTTTTATTAACCTCAATAACCATAAGTTCCACTCATTTCCATTCTATTCTGAACACCTCACACCTCACAATATTATTTTTAGTCCTAGAATTTGCACCGAGGTCGCTGGATGGCTAAGCTAAGCGACACAAGTGGCCGACACAAACACCTGGCCCATCTAGGAGTGGCACTGCAGTGTCAGGCAGGATGGCACTTCAAAAAAATAGTCCCCAAACAGCACATGATGCAAAGAAAAATGAAAGAAAAAAGAGGTGCAAGATGGAATTGTCCTTGGGCCCTCCCACCCACCCTTATGTTGTATAAACAGGACATGCACACTTTAACGAACCCATCTTTTCAGCGACAGGGTCTGCCACACGACTGTGACTGAAATGACTGGTTGGTTTGGGCCCCCACCAAAAAAAGAAGCAATCAATCTCTCCTTGCACAAACTGGCTCTACAGAGGCAAGATGTCCACCTCATCATCATCCTCCGATTCCTCCCCTTTCACTGTGTACATCCCCCTCCTCACAGATTATTAATTCGTCCCCACTGGAATCCACCATCTCAGGTCCCTGTGTACTTTGTGGAGGCAATTGCTGCTGGTGAATGTCTCCACGGAGGAATTGATTATAATTCATTTTGATGAACATCATCTTCTCCACATTTTCTGGAAGTAACCTCGTACGCCGATTGCTGACAAGGTGAGCGGCTGCACTAAACACTCTTTCGGAATACACACTGGAGGGAGGGCAACTTAGGTAGAATAAAGCCAGTTTGTGCAAGGGCCTCCAAATTGCCTCTTTTTCCTGCCAGTATACGTACGGACTGTCTGACGTGCCTACTTGGATGCGGTCACTCATATAATCCTCCACCATTCTTTCAATGGTGAGAGAATCATATGAAGTGACAGTAGACGACATGTCAGTAATCGTTGGCAGGTCCTTCAGTCCGGACCAGATGTCAGCACTCGCTCCAGACTGCCCTGCATCACCGCCAGCGGGTGGGCTCGGAATTCTTAGCCTTTTCCTCGCACCCCCAGTTGCGGGAGAATGTGAAGGAGGAGATGTTGACGGGTCACGTTCCGCTTGACTTGACAATTTTCTCACCAGCAGGTCTTTGAACCTCTGCAGACTTGTGTCTGCCGGAAAGAGAGATACAACGTAGGTTTTAAATCTAGGATCGAGCACGGTGGCCAAAATGTAGTGCTCTGATTTCAACAGATTGACCACCCTTGAATCCTGGTTAAGCGAATTAAGGGCTTCATCCACAAGTCCCACATGCCTAGCGGAATCGCTCTGTTTTAGCTCCTCCTTCAATGTCTCCAGCTTCTTCTGCAAAAGCCTGATGAGGGGAATGACCTGACTCAGGCTGGCAGTGTCTGAACTGACTTCACGTGTGGCAAGTTCAAAGGGTTGCAGAACCTTGCACAACGTTGAAATCATTCTCCACTGCGCTTGAGTCAGGTGCATTCCCCCTCCTTTGCCTATATCGTGGGCAGATGTATAGGCTTGAATGGCCTTTTGCTGCTCCTCCATCCTCTGAAGCATATAGAGGGTTGAATTCCACCTCGTTACCACCTCTTGCTTCAGATGATGGCAGGGAAGGTTCAGGATTGTTTGGTGGTGCTCCAGTCTTCTGTACGCGGTGGCTGAATGCCGAAAGTGGCCCGCAATTCTTCGGGCCACCGACAGCATCTCTTGCACGCCCCTGTCGTTTTTTAAATAATTCTGCACCACCAAATTCAATGTATGTGCAAAACATGGGACGTGCTGGAATTTGCCCAGATGTAATGCACGCACAATATTGCTGGCGTTGTCCGATGTCACAAATCCCCAGGAGAGTCCAATTGGGGGTAAGCCATTCTGCGATGATCTTCCTCAGTTTCCGTAAGAGGTTGTCAGCTGTGTGCCTCTTCTGGAAAGCGGTGATACAAAGCGTAGCCTGCCTAGGAACGAGTTGGCGTTTGCGAGATGCTGCTACTGGTGCCGCCGCTGCTGTTCTTGCTGCGGGAGGCAATACATCTACCCAGTGGGCTGTCACAGTCATATAGTCCTGAGTCTGCCCTGCTCCACTTGTCCACATGTCCGTGGTTAAGTGGACATTGGGTACAACTGCATGTTTTAGGACACTGGTGAGTCTTTTTCTGAGGTCTGTGTACATTTTCGGTATCGCCTGCCTAGAGAAATGGAACCTAGATGGTATTTGGTACCGGGGACACAGTACCTCAATCAAGTCTCTAGTTGCCTCTGAATTAATGGTGGATACCGGAACCACGTTTCTCACTGCCCAGGCTGCCAAGGCCTGAGTTATCTGCTTTGCAGCAGGATGACTGCTGTGATATTTCATCTTCCTCGCAAAGGACTGTTGGACAGTCAATTGCTTACTGGAAGTAGTACAAGTGGTCTTCCGACTTCCCCTCTGGGATGACGATCGACTCCCAGCAGCTACAACAGCAGCGCCAGCAGCAGTAGGCGTTACACTGAAGGATGCATCGGAGGAATCCCAGGCAGGAGAGGACTCGTCAGACTTGCCAGTGACATGGCCTGCAGGACTATTGGCTTTCCTGGGTAAGGAGGAAATTGACACTGAGGGAGTTGGTGGTGTGGTTTGCAGGAGCTTGGTTACAAGAGGAAGGGATTTAGTGGTCAGTGTACTGCTTCCGCTGTCACCCAAAGTTTTTGAACTTGTCACTGACTTATGATGAATGCGCTCCAGGTGACGTATAAGGGAGGATGTTCCGAGGTGGTTAACGTCCTTACCCCTACTTATTACAGCTTGACAAAGGCAACACACGGCTTGACACCTGTTGTCCGCATTTGTGTTGAAATAATTCCACACCGAAGAGCTGATTTTTTTTGTATTTTGACCAGGCATGTCAATGGCCATATTCGTCCCACGGACAACAGGTGTCTCCCCGGGTGCCTGACTTAAACAAACCACCTCACCATCAGAATCCTCCTTGTCAATTTCCTCCCCAGCGCCAGCAACACCCATATCCTCATCCTGGTGTACTTCAACAGTGACATCTTCAATTTGACTATCAGGAACTGGACTGCGGGTGCTTCTTCCAGCACTTGCAGGGGGCGTGCAAATGGTGGAAGGCGCAAGCTCTTCCCGTCCAGTGTTGGGAAGGTCAGGCATCGCAACCGACACAATTGGACTCTCCTTGGGGATTTGTGATTTAGAAGAACGCACAGTTCTTTGCTGTGCTTTTGCCAGCTTAAGTCTTTTCATTTTTCTAGCGAGAGGATGAGTGCTTCCATCCTCATGTGAAGCTGAACCACTAGCCATGAACATAGGCCAGGACCTCAGCCGTTCCTTGCCACTCCGTGTCGTAAATGGCATATTGGCAAGTTTACGCTTCTCCTCAGACGCTTTTAATTTTGATTTTTGGGTCATTTTACTGAACTTTTGTTTTTTGGATTTTACATGCTCTCTACTATGACATTGGGCATCGGCCTTGGCAGACGACGTTGATGGCATTTCATCGTCTCGGCCATGACTAGTGGCAGCAGCTTCAGCACGAGGTGGAAGTGGATCTTGATCTTTCCCTATATTAACCTCCACATTTTTGTTCTCCATTTTTTAATGTGTGGAATTATATGCCAGTAACTATCAATAGCAATGGCGTACTACTATATATACTGAGCACAACTGAAATGCACCACAGGTATGGATGGATAGTATACTTGATGACACAGAGGTAGGTAGAGCAGTGGCCTTCCATACCGTACTGCTATATATACACTGGTGGTCACTGTCAGCAATCTGCAAAACTAAAATGCACCACAGGTATAGAATGTAGATGGATAGTATACTTAATGACGACACAAAGGTAGGTACAGCAGTGGCCTTCCGTACCGTACTGCTATATATAGTATACTGGTGGTCACTGTGTCAGCAAACTGCAAAACTAAAATGCACCACAGGTATAGAATGTAGATGGATAGTATACTTAATGACGACACAGAGGTAGGTACAGCAGTGGCCTTCCGTACCGTAATGCTATATATTGTATACTGGTGGTCACTGTGTCAGCAAACTGCAAAACTAAAATGCACCACAGGTATAGAATGTAGATGGATAGTATACTTAATGACGACACAGAGGTAGGTACAGCAGTGGCCTTCCGTACCGTACTGCTATATATAGTATACTGGTGGTCACTGTGTCAGCAAACTGCAAAACTAAAATGCACCACAGGTATAGAATGTAGATGGATAGTATACTTAATGACGACACAGAGGTAGCTACAGCAGTGGCCTTCCGTACTGTAATGCTATATATTGTATACTGGTGGTCACTGTGTCAGCAAACTGCAAAACTAAAATGCACCACAGGTATAGAATGTAGATTGATAGTATACTTAATGACGACACAGAGGTAGGTACAGCAGTGGCCTTCCGTACCGTACTGCTATATATAGTATACTGGTGGTCACTGTGTCAGCAAACTGCAAAACTAAAATGCACCACAGGTATAGAATATAGATGGATAGTATACTTAATGACGACACAGAGGTAGGTACAGCAATGGCCTTCCGTACCGTACTGCTATATATAGTATACTGGTGGTCACTGTGTCGGCAAACTGCAAAACTAAAATGCACCACAGGTATAGAATGTAGATGGATAGTATACTTAATGACAACACAGAGGTAGGTACAGCAGTGGCCTTCCGTACTGCTATATAAAGTATACTGGTAGTCACTGTGTCAGCAAACTGCAAAACTAAAATGCACCACAGGTATAGAATGTAGATGGATAGTATACTTAATGATGACACAGAGGTAGGTACAGCAGTGGCCTTCCGTACCGTACTGCTATATATAGTATACTGGTGGTCACTGTGTCAGCAAACTGCAAAACTAAAATGCACCACAGGTATAGAATGTAGATGGATAGTATACTTAATGACGACACAGAGGTAGGTACAGCAGTGGCCTTCCGTACCGTACTGCTATATATACTGGTGGTCACTGTGTCAGCAAACTGCACAACTGAAATGCACCACAGGTAAAGAATCTAGATGGATAGTATACTTAATGACGACACAGAGGTAGGTACAGCAGTGGCCTACTGTACCGTAATGCTATATATTATATACTGGTGGTCACTGGTCAACAAAACTCTGCACTGTACTCCTCCTATATAATATTATACTGGTGGTCCCCAGTCCCCACAATAAAGCAGCACACTGAGCACAGATATAGAGTGTTTTTCAGGCAGACAACGTATACTGGTGGTCACTGTCAGCAAACTCTGCACTGTACTCCTGCTATATAATACAGCTGCTCCCCAGTCCCCACAATTAAGCAGTGTGAGCACAGATATATGCAGCACACTGAGCACAGATATGGAGCGTTTTTTTCAGGCAGAGAATGGATAACTGGTGGTCACTGATCAGCAAAACTCTGCACTGTACTCCTCCTATATTATACAGCTGCTCCCCAGCCCTCCCCACAATTAAGCAATAGTGCACAATCAAGTTCAACAATAACGGAGAGGACGCCAGCCACGTCCTCTCCCTAACATTTCCAATGCACGAGTGAAAATGGCGGCGACGCGCGGCTGCTTATATAGAATCCGAATCTCGCGAGAATCCGACAGCGGGATGATGACGTTCGGGCGCGCTCGGGTTACCCGAGCCATACGGGAGAATCCGAGTATGCCTCGGACCCGTGTAAAATGGGTGAAGTTCGGGGGGGTTCGGTTTCCGAGGAACCGAACCCTCTCATCACTAATATGAAACATAAATTAATTGTGTGAATGTACACACACTTTGGGGTATATTTACTAAAATTCGTATTTGTACCGATTTGGAGTGAGATTCATCACGAATGACATCGAATGTGTAAATTTGCAACTTTTTGAATTTGTTACGCCTCATTTACTAAGCTGTCGTATTTGTATTTTTCGTGTTTTCCGATGTCGATGTCATTCGTGGTTTTGTGAGATAGAATGCGGACGATTTATTGGTTTTGCGGCCGTATTATGAGGTTTTTTTACGACTGCGTCACATTTTGGTTACGGCAGTGTTTGTCCGTTCACGGACGCGTTTTTTTCCTAAGTTTCGTTTCTGTCACTCGTCCGTGATTGGTTTGATTCGTGATGGAGGAGTGTCTGTGCACATTACTATAAAAACACCTCAAACCGTCCGAACCTCGTGGGTTTATCTAGTGGAGAGGTGAGAGGAAGGTGTGTTAGGAGTTGGTGAGTTGTTTGGAGTTTTTGGCGGTTTGGAGGAGGTTCTTTGTGATTGTTGAGTGCTGTACTGTGTGTGTAAGTAGTCTTGTCATACTTGTTGTGTAGTTATTTAAAAGTCTGTCTAGTTTTTTGTCATTGTTTTTTTTTTCACGTCTATTGTCATTGTTTGTGAGTGAGTGAGTGAGTGTGTGTGTGTTTGGTGTGTGGTGTGCAGTGGTAGTGGAGGAGTGTGTTTACTGTATTTTTTTCTCAGTGTTATTTGTTGTTTGTCCTGATTGTGTCCCATTTAGAGGTGAGTGAGAGGGAGGAGGTGAGTGAGGTGGAGGAGGTGAGTGAGGTGGAGGAGGTGAGTGAGAGGGATGAGGTGAGTGAGGTGGAGGAGGTTAGTGAGGAGGAGGGGGAGGTTGTTCCTGCGGCCTCCAGTGATAATGATGGTGTTGTGGCTCCGCAGCCACGCACCACTACAAAGACTGGCCGCAATGTAAAATTCAGTTACGCAGAAAATATGGCTTTGGTGCGGGAGCTGATGAGGCATCATCGGCAGTTGTTTGGCCATGATGCTGCAAAGGTGTCATCAGGGCCGGATTAACAATGGGGCGGGTGGAGCTGCAGCTCCAGGCCCCCCCATCAAAATAGGCCCACAGGATCCCCTGCTGCTGGAAACAGGAAAAAATATTTTTCCTATCACAGCAAGTCAGCAGCACCAGAGAAGCCTCAGAAGCCCTCCCTGCGCCGAAAAATATGTTTTCCTCTCCCCTGCGCCGTGACCTCACACTTTGTGAGACATGCCACAGGCGCCTTCCCTCTCCCGTGCACCACAGCAGCAGCCAGCATTGTACTTGCCTCCAGGGACGCAGGGTGACAGTGACTTAGCCGCTGTTTCAGTCCCGTGACCCCTCTGACGAGACAGATAGTGGTGCTTACTTAATGGTAGGTTTATTTCCCTCCAAAGGAGGCGTGGTCACGGGGCCGTGATTAGGCCACGCCCCCACCTTTTCCTGGTCGGCCAGTCTGCTCCTGCTGTGTCCGCAAGGCGCAGTGACTGGGGGAAACAGGGGAGAGTGGGAGGGCTGTGAGAAACAGGGTATGTTTGTTGAAAGGGACAGGCTGGACAGGTGTGTGGAGGGTTTTGGATTCGGTTCCGCGGCTGTGTTTTGGATTCGGATGCGTTTTGGCAAAACCTCACCGAAAATTTTTTGTCGGATTCGGGTGTGTTTTGGATTCGGATGTTTTTTTAAAAAAACCCTAAAAAACAGCTTAAATCATAGAATTTGGGGGTCATTTTGATCCCGTAGTATTATTAACCTCAATAACCATAATTTCCACTCATTTCCAGTCTATTCTGAACACCTCACACCTCACAATATTATTTTTAGTCCTAAAATTTGCACCGAGGTCGCTGGATGGCTAAGCTAAGCGACACAAGTGGCCGACACAAACACCTGGCCCATCTAGGAGTGGCACTGCAGTGTCAGGCAGGATGGCACTTCAAAAAAATAGTCCCCAAACAGCACATGATGCAAGGAAAAATGAAAGAAAAAAGAGGTGCAAGATGGAATTGTCCTTGGGCCCTCCCACCCACCCTTATGTTGTATAAACAGGACATGCACACTTTAACGAACCCATCATTTCAGCGACAGGGTCTGCCACACGACTGTGACTGAAATGACTGGTTGGTTTGGGCCCCCACCAAAAAAGAAGCAATCAATCTCTCCTAGCACAAACTGGCTCTACAGAGGCAAGATGTCCTCCTCATCCTCCGATTCCTCACCCCTTTCACTGTGTACATCCCCCTCCTCACAGATTATTAATTCGTCCTCACTGGAATCCACCATCTCAGATCCCTGTGTACTTTCTGGAGGCAATTGCTGGTGGATGTCTCCACGGAGGAATTGATTATAATTCATTTTGATGAACATCATCTTCTCCACATTTTCTGGAAGTAACCTCGTACGCCGATTGCTGACAAGGTGAGCGGCTGCACTAAACACTCTTTCGGAGTACACACTGGAGGGAGGGCAACTTAAGTAGAATAAAGCCAGTTTGTGCAAGGGCCTCCAAATTGCCTCTTTTTCCTGCCAGTATACGTACGGACTGTCTGACGTGCCTACTTGGATGCGGTCACTCATATAATCCTCCACCATTCTTTCAATGGTGAGAGAATCATATGCAGTGACAGTAGACGACATGTCAGTAATCGTTGGCAGGCCCTTCAGTCCGGACCAGATGTCAGCACTCGCTCCAGACTGCCCTGCATCACCGCCAGCGGGTGGGCTCGGAATTCTTAGCCTTTTCCTCGCACCCCCAGTTGCGGGAGAATGTGAAGGAGGAGCTGTTGACGGGTCACGTTCCGCTTGACTTGACAATTTTCTCACCAGCAGGTCTTTGAACCTCTGCAGACTTGTGTCTGCCGGAAAGAGAGATACAACGTAGGTTTTAAATCTAGGATCGAGCACGGTGGCCAAAATGTAGTGCTCTGATTTCAACAGATTGACCACCCGTGAATCCTGGTTAAGCGAATTAAGGGCTCCATCCACAAGTCCCACATGCCTAGCGGAATCGCTGTTTTAGCTCCTCCTTCAATCTCTCCAGCTTCTTCTGCAAAAGCCTGATGAGGGGAATGACCTGACTCAGGCTGGCAGTGTCTGAACTGACTTCACGTGTGGCAAGTTCAAAGGGTTGCAGAACCTTGCACAACGTTGAAATCATTCTCCACTGCGCTTGAGTCAGGTGCATTCCCCCTCCTTTGCCTATATCGTGGGCAGATGTATAGGCTTGAATGGCCTTTTGCTGCTCCTCCATCCTCTGAAGCATATAGAGGGTTGAATTCCACCTCGTTACCACCTCTTGCTTCAGATGATGGCAGAGCAGGTTCAGGATTGTTTGGTGGTGCTCCAGTGTTCTGTACGCGGTGGCTGAATGCCGAAAGTGGCCCACAATTCTTCGGACCACCGACAGCATCTCTTGCACGCCCCTGTCGTTTTTTTAAATAATTCTGCACCACCAAATTCAATGTATGTGCAAAACATGGGACGTGCTGGAATTTGCCCAGATGTAATGCACGCACAATATTGCTGGCGTTGTCCGATGTCACAAATGCCCAGGAGAGTCCAATTGGGCTAAGCCATTCTGCGATGATCTTCCTCAGTTTCCGTAAGAGGTTGACAGCTGTGTGCCGCTTCTGGAAAGCGGTGATACAAAGCGTAGCCTGCCTAGGAACGAGTTGGCGTTTGCGAGATGCTGCTACTGGTGCCGCCGCTGCTGTTCTTGCTGCGGGAGGCAATACATCTACCCAGTGGGCTGTCACAGTCATATAGTCCTGAGTCTGCCCTGCTCCACTTGTCCACATGTCCGTGGTTAAGTGGACATTGGGTACAACTGCATTTTTTAGGACACTGGTGACTCTTTTTCTGAGGTCTGTGTACATTTTCGGTATCGCCTGCCTAGAGAAATGGAACCTAGATGGTATTTGGTATCGGGGACACAGTACCTCAATCAAGTCTATAGTTGGCTCTGAAGTAACGATGGATACCGGAACCACGTTTCTCACCGGCCAGGCTGCCAAGGCCTGAGTTATCTGCTTTGCAGCAGGATGACTGCTGTGATATTTCATCATCCTCGCAAAGGACTGTTGGACAGTCAATTGCTTACTGGAAGTAGTACAAGTGGTCTTCCGACTTCCCCTCTGGGATGACGATCAACTCCCAGCAGCTGCAACAGCAGCGCCAGCACCAGTAGGCGTTACACTCAAGGATGCATCGGAGGAATCCCAGGCAGGAGAGGACTCGTCAGACTTGCCAGTGACATGGCCTGCAGGACTATTGGCTTTCCTGTGTAAGGAGGAAATTGACACTGAGGGAGTTGGTGGTGTGGTTTGCAGGAGCTTGGTTACAAGAGGAAGGGATTTAGTGGTCAGTGGTCTGCTTCCGCTGTCATCCAAAGTTTTTGAACTTGTCACTGATTTATGATGAATGCGCTGCAGGTGACGTATAAGGGAGGATGTTCCGAGGTGGTTAACGTCCTTACCCCTACTTATTACAGCTTGACAAAGGCAACACACGGCTTGACACCAGTTGTCCGCATTTGTGTTGAAATAATTCCACACCGAAGAGCTGATTTTTTTTGTATTTTGACCAGGCATGTCAATGGTCATATTCGTCCCACGGACAACAGGTGTCTCCCTGGGTGCCTGACTTAAACAAACCACCTCACCATCAGAATCCTCCTTGTCAATTTCCTCCCCAGCGCCAGCAACACCCATATCCTCATCCTGGTGTACAAAGCACATTCTGACTCCTCAACTTCATAAAACCAACAACATGCCCATGTCTTTCTTGTGAAAATTTGTTGTATCGTGTGAGTCAATACTCTCAGGGGTAGATGTACAGTATTAAGTGGTGATAGGGGAGAAAACGTTAACTGCACAAATTAAGTGCAATTAATTTGTGCAATTACCGGTTCTCCCTCATGTATAAATGTAGGGATGTGTGGAAAAGACAGTGGTGCTATCCACCCCGGTCATTATCGGCGCTGCTGTCTTTAAGGCAGCGCTCCTATGTGCCGCCCAGATGTATGAACGGTCAGTGGCACTGACCATTCCGACAACTGCAGCTATTGATTTCGACAATTGCTATTTACCACCACAGCAGGGACAGCGCTGAACCTGGCTAGAGCGGCTGCCAGGCTGCATGGGAGATCGTGTGAGATCCCACACAGTGGATCCAACCGGGAGGAGAGGCATAGAGCATCAACACTAGTCTGCTGCGCTGTGGTCGCTTGCGGGTGTGACACTCTGAACTGGGCCCCCTTAATTTGTACTACAAAGGGTATGCATTGCAGGCAACTGTCGGATTGGATAAGACATGAGTATGGTCCCCTAATTTTCCCTTGCTGAGCTTCGATTACTACCCATCCTGTTAATGCTGAAGGGGTTAATACTCCCTTCTGCTGCGCATGGCTGACAGCCGACGGCTGTCGTTGCCTAGCGATCGCATCTGCCTGATTGACAGGCAGAGGCGGTCGCTGCACGGGAGGGGTCTGCACAGCGGCGTTTGGCCGGCGTATTGTGGGCGCGGTCCGGTCAATGCAGGCGTGGTCGGGCCGTGGGGAAGAGGGCCGCAGCGGCTGAGTGATGTCGCACGCAACCGCTGCGACCAGGGCAGCGACGAGTAGCTCCCGGGCCAGCATGCAAAAGCTGTGCTGGCCGGGAGCTACTCCTGAAGTGCAGAAGCATTGCCGCTGTGCGATGCTTTTGCACTTCTGCGACGAGGCAGGGACTGACATGCGGGGCGGGCTAGCCCTGTGATGGGCGTCCCCCCGCATGTCTGTGTTCCTGATCGTAGCTGTGCTAAATTTAGCACAGCTACGATCAACTCAGAATGACCCCCTAAGTCCTTTAGTAGCACAAATGAATAGGGTCCAGCATCCAAGAACATGCTGTACTGTGGCTAAATGTTATGTGTAAATGCCACTAAAGAAAAAAAGTATGCTTAGATTTTTTCAAACCTTTTTATTTACAAGTATGTATTATTTTAAACTGTGAACTTCAGGTATGCAGTCGTGTAGTGAGATCTGACTGCAGCATAGCATTCCACACAGCAAAAATATTCCGTCACTGTCATAATACAGTCACTTTTCACTTTGTCAATTATTTTTAGAAATATATATACACAAAACACTTTTTGTAACTTTCTATTGTATACTGTATGTAATACAAGTTTCATTATTATTATAAGTATATATTGCCTACAAGATGGAAAGTGTCAGACATGTATGTCTAGTGAAACCCTAGATCTGTTTAAATGATCTATCCTTGGGTTAGTATCTGCGGCTGTGTGAGAAGTTTGATGTAAACATGTGAGTCATACTGAGATTATGTGATTTGAACATGGCAGGCATTTAGCAGACCACTCCTATGCTTCAGGGTGATGCTGATACTGTATCCTCTTATTGCAGTCTCCATCCTTATTTAATAAAATGACTGCAATTTTTTGTTTATGCATTTGTGGACGATCCTTTCCCTAAGTCATCAGAGACATTATGGGCAGAACTAAATACTCAGTTTCCCAAGGAAGCTTTGCTCATTATTGGAGAGAAAGGGGCCTGTTGGTGCATTGCTGTGATTGTGACCTTAAAACCCATGCCCCAATAGAAGCCATTGGGGATTTGGAAGTTGGGGATGTAAAACAGCCCTCTATCTCTGGCGAAAAGGATTCATGACTCTGAGGACAGGGAGATCAGGAAGATCACAGCCTAACAGCCTAACAGTAAAACCAATAACTATAAAGTTATTTTTTTTAAATCTGCATTTTCTCCATGTGGTAAACCTAGCGGATAATGCACGGTAATCCATAGATTCTGTGTGAAGTGAAGGAATCTATCGTTTCCCTGTGCGTTAAACAGCATAGGATACTCCTGGGGCTGCAAGGAAAAAAAATCTGCATTCAGTGCACCCTCTAGGGATGCAACTTCTCTTTGAATTGCTCATGGCAGAGCAATAACACACAGGTAAACCCAGGGACTAACTGAATCTGCCAGTAAATCTCCTATATTAATAATACCCATTGGTCCTATGGATATGAATATTAAAGCTAATGAATTAATGGAAACAGAATGTTTGGAGTTCATTCTTTGGAAAAAATCATGGTAGGTTTGCGTATCTTTATTTCACCTTAATCACCAATTTTTTATAATTTAAAGAGCTATTGATGCATAAGAAATTCACAGCTAATATTATATTGTGGATTGATACTACTCTGTATTGAATTATATTGTGCTGGCTGGGTCCATTATATCTTACATTCCAGTGAAAAACATACCCAAGGAAGCAGGGCTGTTTCTCATGATGGTACGGTAGCTGTACATACAGTACTGTGGATATTACCACTGTAAGGAGCACCCTGTACATGGCTTTCAATGTTTCTT
Organism: Pseudophryne corroboree; assembly: GCF_028390025.1. Lineage (NCBI taxonomy): Eukaryota > Metazoa > Chordata > Amphibia > Anura > Myobatrachidae > Pseudophryne > Pseudophryne corroboree. The sequence continues at coordinate 518,929,243 of NC_086448.1, read as the reverse complement.
TGTAATTAGTAATTGTTAGGCGCCGGGGTCCGCTCGTCGGTGCGGCCCGGCGCCTAGCAACCAGGGACGCCGTGCGCGTACAGCCGCCGGCTCCCTGGCAACGCTAGACGCCGGGCGCACGGAGCCGCTCAGACCCTAGCAACGGGGACGCCACGTTCGGGCCGCGTTCCCCGTTGCTGGGTCTTTTCTAATTGTATAATGGTGTGCTGGCCGTGCAGCATGCAAGCTGCACGGCATTACTTGTGATTACCCAGTCTGGCTCCTGATTGGGGAGCTCACAGTTATAAGCACCCTTTGGACTTCTTACAGACGCCAGTGATAGCTTCCTGTTTGCCTGTGTCGGTTACAGAGAGTTTCCAGTCCTGCTCAATCCGGTTGTTCCTGTCCTCAGTGATCCTGTACTCGGAAGTTGTCATCTGTTCCTGGAGTCTGACCGAGCACCTTTAACATCCTGTGGTGTTCGTGAGTCGCGGCGTAGCCGTGTGTTGCGGCTTGACCGCTTACTGTTTATTATTTTGTATCTTTGTGTTCTGGAGCTTTTGCGGAGGATTCCGCTCCCCCTGATCCACTCTGGTATCCAGCGGTGCTGGATAGGAGTTACGGATCAGTGGATCTTTGGTTGTCCTTTTCCCTGGCGGCTAGTCCGCACATACTTTTTGGTTTAGTTAGTTAGCTTGTAACCCCTGGCCTGGTTGCTTAGTCAGAGGGCCCCTTGTTATCACCCTGTCTCGGATTTCCCTTTGTCTCCCATTAAGACCTGAGGGGGCATCGGGGTTGGGCAGACATAATCCGCCCTTCGAACGCGGCTGCCATGGGCTCAAGCAACCATAGTCTCGCAGGGGATTTCAGATAACACGGGCGAGACAACGGAGTTAGGGCGCCAGGGGTTACTAGGCTCTCCTGCTCCCACAACCAGTATATCTTTCCTGTACTCAGACCTCTGCCATAAGATCTCCTCTGGTCTGGAGTACGGGAATCATAACATTATCACCGGCCAGACTAAAATTTAAAATTAAACAGGAGTTAATTTTTCCCTTGTTCAGTTGGGAGATTTGTCGGCCTCATGAATCCCACCGGTGTCGGGCCAAATCCTGGCCAGCTTCTAGTTAGCCAGATTCAAGAACTTACTCAGATGGTTCAGGATCTGTCCCTTCGGGTGAGGTCACAGGAAGATCTGTTACGGACTTCCCCGAGGGTCATTCCTGAACCAAAAATGCATCTGCCTGACCGTTTTTCTGGGGATAGAAAACAGTTTTTTAATTTTAAAGAGTCTTGTAAACTTTATTTTCGTTTGAGACCAGTCTCCTCAGGTACGGAGGCTCAGCGGGTTGGAATTATTATTTCTCTGCTTCAGGGGGATCCTCAGACCTGGGCTTTTGGTTTAAAGACAGACGATCCGGCTTTATTTTCTGTAGACGCCTTTCTAAAGTCTTTAGGGCTATTGTATGACGACCCTGATAGAGAGGCATCCGCCGAGAGTCAGTTGCGTGCTCTCAGACAGGGTAGGAATCCCGCAGAGATTTATTGTACGGAGTTTCGCCGTTGGTCGAACGACTGTGGATGGAATGACCCAGCCCTGCGCAGTCAGTTTTCGCCTCGGCTTATCTGAGTCTATAAAAGACAGTCTCCTTCAGTATCCCGCTCCTGAGACTCTCGATAAACTCATTGAGCTCTCTATTAAGATTGATCGTCGGCTCAGAGAGCGGAGGGCTGAAAAAGGAGCATCTGTCGGGTCAACTCCTTGTGTTTTTTCCATCCCTGTGGACATAGAGGAGCCTATGCAGATAGGTCTCTCCAAACTGTCTCCTGAAGAAAGAACCAGAAGGCAAAATTCTGGTCTTTGTTTATACTGTGGAGGTAAGGGACATTTTGCCCGTAGTTGTCCGAACAAGTCGGGAAACGTCTCGACCAAGTGAATTGTGAGGGGGTTCACTTTGGTCTGCAGCTTATCTCCTCAAATAATTCACTGTTAGTCCCAGCTAAAGTTTCCTTTGGCAGCCTCTGTTCCTCGGTCTCTGTTTTTGTGGACAGTGGAGCTGCAGGGAACTTTATGGATTTAACATGGGCCAAGACCTTAGGTATTCCTCAGTTAGCCTTGGGTAGGTGTATCACCATGCATGGTTTAGATGGGAGTCCCTTGTCCAATGGGGTTATTTCTCTCTGTACACCTCCTGTTCTACTCTCGGTAGGAGCTCTGCATTCTGAAAAAATTGAGTTTTTCCTCACCCATTGCCCAGCAGTTCCAGTGGTTCTGGGTCACCCTTGGCTGGCCTTTCATAATCCCATCATTGATTGGCAGTCGGGGGAGATCTCACAATGGGGTACCATCTGTAATAAGGAATGTATTACGCTTCCCATCAGAATAGCTGCTGCCATTCCCGCACCCATTCCTGTGGAATACCAGGATTTTGTTGATGTTTTTTCCAAGGGCAATGCGGATATTCTGCCTCCCCATAGGCCTTATGATTGTGCTATTGAGCTAATTCCTGGTGCCACTTTGCCTAAGGGAAGGTTATATGCATTGTCCGGACCTGAAACTGTGGCCATGAATGAGTATGTTAAAGAAAGCCTAGGGAAAGGATTTATCAGGCCATCTAAATCCCCTTTAAGTGCAGGCTTCTTCTTCGTAGAGAAGAAGGATGGTTCACTCAGACCCTGCATTGACTTTAGAGCCTTGAATAAAATCTCAGTAAAAAATACTTACCCTCTGCCACTGATCTCTGTCCTCTTTGATCAGCTACGTTCGGCTGTGATTTTTTCTAAGATTGACCTGAGAGGAGCATATAACCTCATCAGAATCAAGTCAGGGGATGAGTGGAAAACGGCATTCAGTACTCAGTCAGGCCACTATGAGTATCTGGTTATGCCATTCGGCCTGTCTAACGCTCCGGCAGTTTTCCAGGATCTCATTAACGATGTGCTCCGTGAATTTCTTGGAAAATTCGTTGTAGTCTACTTAGACGATATTTTGATTTATTCTGACTCTGTAGAACAACATGTTACCCAGGTGCGTCAGGTTCTAAAAAAATTACGTGAAAATCACCTATATGCCAAGCTGGAGAAGTGTGAATTTCATGTCACGGAGGTATCCTTTTTAGGATACATTATTTCCCCTCGGGGATTCCGTATGGAACCAAAGAAGCTCCAAGCCATCCTTAGTTGGGCGCAACCCACCAACTTAAAAGCAATTCAGCGCTTTTTAGGGTTTGCGAACTACTATAGAAGATTTATTCACTCTTTCTCTGACCTAGTTGCTCCCATTGTGGCACTGACTAAGAAGGGAGCGGATCCTACCAATTGGTCACGTGAAGCCGAGCTATCTTTTCAGGCCTTGAAACAAGCCTTTGTCTCAGCCCCTGTCCTCAGACACCCCAACCCAGAATTGCCTTTCATTGTTGAGGTTGATGCCTCAGAGGTTGGAGTAGGGGCTATCCTATCTCAGAAGGATCCAGATTCCCTTGAATTACACCCTTGTGCCTTTATGTCCAGGAAATTCTCTTCTGCTGAATCCAACTACGATGTTGGTAACCGGGAATTGCTGGCTATTAAATGGGCTTTCGAGGAGTGGAGGCATTGGCTTGAGGGAGCGACTCATATCATTTCAGTTTTGACTGATCACAAAAATCTTCAATACATTGAATCAGCTAAACGACTGAATGCCCGGCAGGCTCGTTGGGCTTTATTTTTTACTCGTTTCAAATTCATTATCACCTTCAGGCCAGGTTCCAAGAATACCAAGGCAGATGCCCTGTCACGCAGTTTTCTTCCAGTTCAAGACAACAGTCCTGTTACTCCCATACTTCCGTCTTCAGTCATTCGGGCAGGCCTCACACAGGATTTATTTACCCAGTTAAAGCTGCTTCAACATCAGGCTCCTGGAAATACTCCTGCTGGTCATCTTTTTGTCCCTGAGTTTTTGAGAGCAACTGTTTTGACGGAGTTTCATGATAGCAAAGTTGCCGGGCATCCGGGAATCGCTAAGACTTTGGAATTAGTCTCCCGCTCAGTATGGTGGCCTGGTCTTTCCAAAGACATTAAGGAGTTTGTTTTTTCGTGTCAGGTCTGTGCACAGCATAAAGTTCCCCGTTCTTTGCCTATCGGTCAGCTTATGCCCTTGAATGTTCCTCTTAGGCCATGGTCTCATATCTCCATGGATTTTGTGGTGGACCTCCCTCTGTCAGCCGGATGCCGAGTCATATGGGTGGTAGTGGACCGTTTTAGTAAAATGGCCCATTTCATTGCTCTTCCCCGATTGCCATCTGCCCAGGGATTGGCAGTCTTGTTCCTCCGCCATGTTTTCAGACTCCATGGGTTACCCACTGATATTGTTTCCGATCGGGGTCCACAATTCATTGCACAGTTTTGGAAATCTTTTTGTGTCTCATTGAAGATGAAATTATCTTTAACGTCAGGCTACCATCCCCAATCCAACGGGCAGACTGAGCGAGTTAATCAATCACTAAAACAATATTTGCGGTTGTACTCGGCCAAACTCCAAAATGACTGGTCTGAGTTTCTTCCATTGGCGGAGTTCGCTTACAATAATGCCTGTCATTCCTCCACCAATGTGTCTCCATTTTTTGCAGTTTTTGGTTTTCACCCCAGAGCTAATTCCTTTTTTCAACATTCCTCTGTCTCCTCACTGACCTTGACCTCTCATCTTAGGCTCATTTGGAGAAAAGTGCACCTGGCTCTCAGAAAAGCGGCATTTCAGGAAAAGAGATTTTCTGACAGGCTCCGGCGGCCGTGCACTTTTAAAGTAGGAGATAGGGTGTGGTTGTCGACTCGCAACATTAAACTTCGACAAACCTCAGCCAGATTGGGTCCTAAATTTATTGGACCATTTCACATTATCAAAAAAGTCAATCCAGTTGCCTTCCGGTTACGTTTACCAAAAACTTTACGGATCGGAAATACTTTCCATTGCTCATTGCTGAAACCATATGTTTCGTCCAGTAGATTTCCTCGTAAGATATCTCAGGGGAGATCACCAATAGTTGTACAGGGTCAGCAGGAGTTCTTGGTGGAGAAGGTTCTCGATTCCCGATGTCCCGGGGTCGGCTTTATTTTTTGGTGCATTGGAGAGGTTATGGTCCAGAAGAAAGGTCTTGGGTCCTGGATAAGGATCTCCATGCCCCGAGGCTCAAGAGGGCATTTTTTCGAGAATTTCCTCGGAAACCTGGCTTTAGGGGTTCCTTGACCCCTCCTCAAGGGGGGGGTACTGTTAGGCGCCGGGGTCCGCTCGTGGGTGCGGCCCGGCGCCTAGCAACCAGGGACGCCGTGCGCGTACAGCCGCCGGCTCCCTGGCAACGCTAGACGCCGGGCGCACGGAGCCGCTCAGACCCTAGCAACGGGGACGCCACGTTCGGGCCGCGTTCCCCGTTGCTGGGTCTTTTCTAATTGTATAATGGTGTGCTGGCCGTGCAGCATGCAAGCTGCACGGCATTACTTGTGATTACCCAGTCTGGCTCCTGATTGGGGAGCTCACAGTTATAAGCACCCTTTGGACTTCTCACAGACGCCGGTGATAGCTTCCTGTTTGCCTGTGTCGGTTACAGAGAGTTTCCAGTCCTGCTCAATCCGGTTGTTCCTGTCCTCAGTGATCCTGTACTCGGAAGTTGTCATCTGTTCCTGGAGTCTGACCGAGCACCTTTAACATCCTGTGGTGTTCGTGAGTCGCGGCGTAGCCGTGTGTTGCGGCTTGACCGCTTACTGTTTATTATTTTGTATCTTTGTGTTCTGGAGCTTTTGCGGAGGATTCCGCTCCCCCTGATCCACTCTGGTATCCAGCGGTGCTGGATAGGAGTTACGGATCAGTGGATCTTTGGTTGTCCTTTTCCCTGGCGGCTAGTCCGCACATACTTTTTGGTTTAGTTAGTTAGCTTGTAACCCCTGGCCTGGTTGCTTAGTCAGAGGGCCCCTTGTTATCACCCTGTCTCGGATTTCCCTTTGTCTCCCATTAAGACCTGAGGGGGCATCGGGGTTGGGCAGACATAATCCGCCCTTCGAACGCGGCTGCCATGGGCTCAAGCAACCATAGTCTCGCAGGGGATTTCTGATAACACGGGCGAGACAACGGAGTTAGGGCGCCAGGGGTTACTAGGCTCTCCTGCTCCCACAACCAGTATATCTTTCCTGTACTCAGACCTCTGCCATAAGATCTCCTCTGGTCTGGAGTACGGGAATCATAACAGTAATAGAATACACAATGCTGGCGGAATCACTTAATCACATCACAGTGATATGTACCAATGAAGTCTGCTCTGTAAATACCAAATTGCTTTCTAACAAATATTTAAAATGCCCGCTCTAATATATACTGCAGACGCCAGGCGCATCTTATTACCATATACGATAAAAGTGCGCTGTACATCTCAAAACACTACATCCCTTAAGAGAAAAGAATACACCCACACATTATCTGAGTTCCAAAGCTCATTGATGTATATATTTGTTATTTAAAGGATATGTATTCAATATATCACTATGTACAGTATACATATAGTTACATGGTTACAATTTATACAGTAAGCAGTTAATACAAAATACATATAGTTACAGGCCAGCGATACAATTACCATTCCCTCAATGCATCCTCCTCTTAATATATCTCTCTCTCAGCAAATAAATACAGGAACTGGTCTGGCAACATCTCCACCATCGTCTGGGACAAAACAGCAACTAACTCCTGTGTGTCCCTGTAATGTGTTATCTAGTTTGGGGGAGTGCACACATCTAGTCTAAGGGAGGGAACTTTCTCATTCATGATGAGTCACTGGTCTGTTCGTATGCTAACCAGGTTCAGTCTTGAAGACATCAAAAGGGCTGACCTGAGTTTCCTGTCCATTGTTCTAATAAGACTGCCTTTAGCTTTCATACATTTAATCATAACTACTTATAGCAATTAGTGATGTGCACCGGACATTTTTCGGGTTTTGTATTTGGTTTTGTATTCGGTTCCGCGGCCGTGTTTTGGATTCGGACGCGTTTTGGCAAAACCTCACCGAAAATTTTTTGTCGGATTCGGGTGTGTTTTGGATTCGGGTGTTTTTTTACAAAAAACCCTAAAAAACAGCTTAAATCATAGAATTTGGGGGTCATTTTGATCCCATAGTTTTATTAACCTCAATAACCATAATTTCCACTCATTTCCAGTCTATTCTAAACACCTCACACCTCACAATATTATTTTTAGTCCTAAAATTTGCACCGAGGTCGCTGGATGGCTAAGCTAAGCGACACAAGTGGCCGACACAAACACCTGGCCCATCTAGGAGTGGCACTGCAGTGTCAGGCAGGATGGCACTTCAAAAAAATTGTCCCCAAACAGCACATGATGCAAAGAAAAAAAGAGGCGCACCAAGGTCGCTGTGTGACTAAGCTAAGCGACACAAGTGGCCGACACAAACACCTGGCCCATCTAGGAGTGGCACTGCAGTGTCAGGCAGGATGGCACTTCAAAAAAATTGTCCCCAAACAGCACATGATGCAAAGAAAAAAAGAGGCGCACCAAGGTCGCTGTGTGACTAAGCTAAGCGACACAAGTGGGCGACACAAACACCTGGCTCATCTAGGAGTGGCACTGCAGTGTCAGGCAGGATGGCACTTCAAAAAAATTGTCCCCAAACAGCACATGATGCAAAGAAAAAAAGAGGCGCACCAAGGTCGCTGTGTGACTAAGCTAAGCGACACAAGTGGCCGACACAAACACCTGGCCCATCTAGGAGTGGCACTGCAGTGTCAGGCAGGATGGCACTTCAAAAAAATTGTCCCCAAACAGCACATGATGCAAAGAAAAAAAGAGGCGCACCAAGGTCACTGTGTGACTAAGCTAAGCGACACAAGTGGCCGACACAAACACCTGGCCCATCTAGGAGTGGCACTGCAGTGTCAGGCAGGATGGCACTTCAAAAAAATTGTCCCCAAACAGCACATGATGCAAAGAAAAAAAGAGGCGCACCAAGGTCGCTGTGTGACTAAGCTAAGCGACACAAGTGGCCGACACAAACACCTGGCCCATCTAGGAGTGGCACTGCAGTGTCAGGCAGGATGGCACTTCAAAAAAATTGTCCCCAAACAGCACATGATGCAAAGAAAAAAAGAGGCGCACCAAGGTCACTGTGTGACTAAGCTAAGCGACACAAGTGGCCGACACAAACACCTGGCCCATCTAGGAGTGGCACTGCAGTGTCAGGCAGGATGGCACTTCAAAAAAATAGTCCCCAAACAGCACATGATGCAAAGAAAAAAAGAGGCGCACCAAGGTCGCTGTGTGACTAAGCTAAGCGACACAAGTGGCCGACACAAACACCTGGCCCATCTAGGAGTGGCACTGCAGTGTCAGGCAGGATAGCACTTCAAAAAAATAGTCCCCAAACAGCACATGATGCAAAGAAAAAAAGAGGCGCACCAAGGTCGCTGTGTGACTAAGCTAAGCGACACAAGTGGCCGACACAAACACCTGGCCCATCTAGGAGTGGCACTGCAGTGTCAGGCAGGATGGCACTTCAAAAAAATAGTCCCCAAACAGCACATGATGCAAAGAAAAAAAGAGGCGCACCAAGGTCGCTGTGTGACTAAGCTAAGCGACACAAGTGGCCGACACAAACACCTGGCCCATCTAGGAGTGGCACTGCAAGTGTCGGGCAGGATGGCACTTCAAAAAAATTGTCCCCAAACAGCACATGATGCAAAGAAAAAAAGAGGCGCACCAAGGTCGCTGTGTGACTAAGCTAAGCGACACAAGTGGCCGACACAAACACCTGGCCCATCTAGGAGTGGCACTGCAGTGTCAGGCAGGATGGCACTTCAAAAAAATAGTCCTCAAACAGCACATGATGCAAAGAAAAAAAGAGGCGCACCACAGGTATAGAATGTAGATGGATAGTATACTTAATGACGACACAGAGGTAGGTACAGCAGTGGCCTTCCGTACTGCTATATATAGTATACTGGTGGTCACTGTGTCAGCAAACTGCAAAACTAAAATGCACCACAGGTATAGAATGTAGATGGATAGTATACTTAATGATGACACAGAGGTAGGTACAGCAGTGGCCTTCTGTACCGTACTGCTATTATATATAGTATACTGGTGGTCACTGTGTCAGCAAACTGCAAAACTAAAATGCACCACAGGTATAGAATGTAGATGGATAGCATACTTAATGAATGACGACACAGAGGTAGGTACAGCAGTGGCCTTCCGTACTGCTATATATAGTATACTGGTGGTCACTGTGTCAGCAAACTGCAAAACTAAAATGCACCACAGGTATAGAATGTAGATGGAAAGTATACTTAATGACGACACAGAGGTAGGTACAGCAGTGGCCTTCCGTACCGTACTGCTATTATATATAGTATACTGGTGGTCACTGTGTCAGCAAACTGCAAAACTAAAATGCACCACATGTATAGAATGTAGATGGATAGTATACTTAATGACGACACAGAGGTAGGTACAGCAGTGGCCTTCCGTACCGTACTGCTATTATATATAGTATACTGGTGGTCACTGTGTCAGCAAACTGCAAAACTAAAATGCACCACAGGTATAGAATGTAGATGGATAGTATACTTAATGAATGACGACACAGAGGTAGGTACAGCAGTGGCCTTCCATACCGTACTGCTATTATATATAGTATACTGGTGGTCACTGTGTCAGCAAACTGCAAAACTAAAATGCACCACAGGTATAGAATGTAGATGGATAGTATACTTAATGACGACACAGAGGTAGGTACAGCAGTGGCCTTCCGTACCGTACTGCTATTATATATAGTATAGTGGTGGTCACTGTGTCAGCAAACTGCAAAACTAAAATGCACCACAGGTATAGAATGTAGATGGCTAGTATACTTAATAAATGACGACACAGAGGTAGGTACAGCAGTGGCCTTCCGTACTGCTATATATAGTATACTGGTGGTCACTGTGTCAGCAAACTGCAAAACTAAAATGCACCACAGGTATAGAATGTAGATGGATAGTATACTTAATGACGACACAGAGGTAGGTACAGCAGTGGCCTACTGTACCGTAATGCTATATATTATATACTGGTGGTCACTGGTCAGCAAAACTCTGCACTGTACTCCTCCTATATAATATTATACTGGTGGTCCCCAGTCCCCACAATAAAGCAGCACACTGAGCACAGATATAGAGTGTTTTTCAGGCAGACAACGTATACTGGTGGTCACTGTCAGCAAAACTCTGCACTGTACTCCTGCTATATAATACAGTTGCTCCCCAGTCCCCACAATTAAGCAATAAGCAGCACAAATATTATTAACAAACGGAGAGGACGCCAGCCACGTCCTCTCCCTAACATTTCCAATGCACGAGTGAAAATGGCGGCGACGCGCGGCAGCTTATATAGAATCCGAATCAGCAAATTGCAAAACTAAAATGCACCACAGGTATAGAATGTAGATGGATAGTATACTTAATGACAACACAGAGGTAGGTACAGCAGTGGCCTTCCGTACCGTACTGCTATTATATACAGTATACTGGTGGTCACTGTGTCGGCAAACTGCAAAATTAAAATGCACCACAGGTATAGAATGTAGATGGATAGTATACTTAATGACGACACAGAGGTAGGTACAGCAGTGGCCTTCCGTACCGTACTGCTATTATATATAGTATACTGGTGGTCACTGTGTCAGCAAACTGCAAAACTAAAATGCACCACAGGTATAGAATGTAGATGGATAGTATACTTAATGAATGACGACACAGAGGTAGGTACAGCAGTGGCCTTCCGTACTGCTATATATAGTATACTGGTGGTCACTGTGTCAGCAAACTGCAAAACTAAAATGCACCACAGGTATAGAATGTAGATGGATAGTATACTTAATGACGACACAGAGGTAGGTACAGCAGTGGCCTTCCGTACCGTACTGCTAATATATATAGTATACTGGTGGTCACTGTGTCGGCAAACTGCAAAACTAAAATGCACCACAGGTATAGAATGTAGATGGATAGTATACTTAATGATGACACAGAGGTAGGTACAGCAGTGGCCTTCCGTACCATACTGCTATTATATATAGTATACTGGTGGTCACTGTGTCAGCAAACTGCAAAACTAAAATGCACCACAGGTATAGAATGTAGATGGATAGTATACTTAATGATGACACAGAGGTAGGTACAGCAGTGGCCTACTGTACCGTAATGCTATATATTATATACTGGTGGTCACTGGTCAGCAAAACTCTGCACTGTACTCCTCCTATATAATATTATACTGGTGGTCCCCAGTCCCCACAATAAAGCAGCACACTGAGCACAGACATGGAGTGTTTTTCAGGCAGACAACGTATACTGGTGGTCACTGTCAGCAAAACTCTGCACTGTACTCCTGCTATATAATACAGTTGCTCCCCAGTCCCCACAATTAAGCAATAAGCAGCACAAATATTATTAATAAACGGAGAGGACGCCAGCCACGTCCTCTCCCTAACATTTCCAATGCACGAGTGAAAATGGCGGCGACGCGCGGCAGCTTATATAGAATCCGAATCAGCAAACTGCAAAACTAAAATGCACCACAGGTATAGAATGTAGATGGATAGTATACTTAATGACGACACAGAGGTAGGTACAGCAGTGGCCTTCTGTACCGTACTGCTATTATATACAGTATACTGGTGGTCACTGTGTCAACAAACTGCAAAACTAAAATGCACCACAGGTATAGAATGTAGATGGATAGTATACTTAATGACGACACAGAGGTAGGTACAGCAGTGGCCTTCCGTACCGTACTGCTATTATATATAGTATACTGGTGGTCACTGTGTCAGCAAACTGCAAAACTAAAATGCACCACAGGTATAGAATGTAGATGGATAGTATACTTAATGACGACACAGAGGTAGGTACAGCAGTGGCCTTCCGTACCGTACTGCTATTATATATAGTATACTGGTGGTCACTGTGTCAGCAAACTGCAAAACTAAAATGCACCACAGGTATAGAATGTAGATTGATAGTATACTTAATGACGACACAGAGGTAGGTACAGCAGTGGCCTTCCGTAACGTACTGCTATTATATATAGTATACTGGTGGTCACTGTGTCAGCAAACTGCAAAACTAAAATGCACCACAGGTATAGAATGTAGATGGATAGTATACTTAATGACGACACAGAGGTAGGTACAGCAGTGGCCTTCCGTACTGTACTGCTATTATATATAGTATACTGGTGGTCACTGTGTCAGCAAACTGCAAAACTAAAATGCACCACAGGTATAGAATGTAGATGGATAGTATACTTAATGACGACACAGAGGTAGGTACAGCAGTGGCCTTCCGTACCGTACTGCTATTATATATAGTATACTGGTGGTCACTGTGTCAGCGAACTGCAAAACTAAAATGCACCACAGGTATAGAATGTAGATGGATAGTATACTTAATGAATGACGACACAGAGGTAGGTACAGCAGTGGCCTTCCGTACTGCTATATATAGTATACTGGTGGTCACTGTGTCAGCAAACTGCAAAACTAAAATGCACCACATGTAGATGGATAGTATACTTAATGACGACACAGAGGTAGGTACAGCAGTGGCCTTCCGTACCGTACTGCTATTATATATAGTATACTGGTGGTCACTGTGTCGGCAAACTGCAAAACTAAAATGCACCACAGGTATAGAATGTAGATGGATAGTATACTTAATGACGACACAGAGGTAGGTACAGCAGTGGCCTTCCGTACCGTACTGCTATTATATATAGTATACTGGTGGTCACTGTGTCAGCAAACTGCAAAACTAAAATGCACCACAGGTATAGAATGTAGATGGATAGTATACTTAATGAATGACGACACAGAGGTAGGTACAGCAGTGGCCTTCCGTACTGCTATATATAGTATACTGGTGGTCACTGTGTCAGCAAACTGCAAAACTAAAATGCACCACAGGTATAGAATGTAGATGGATAGTATACTTAATGACGACACAGAGGTAGGTACAGCAGTGGCCTTCCGTACCATACTGCTATTATATATAGTATACTGGTGGTCACTGTGTCGGCAAACTGCAAAACTAAAATGCACCACAGGTATAGAATGTAGATGGATAGTATACTTAATGACGACACAGAGGTAGGTACAGCAGTGGCCTTCCGTACTGTACTGCTATTATATATAGTATACTGGTGGTCACTGTGTCAGCAAACTGCAAAACTAAAATGCACCACAGGTATAGAATGTAGATGGATAGTATACTTAATGACGACACAGAGGTAGGTACAGCAGTGGCCTTCCGTACCGTACTGCTATTATATATAGTATACTGGTGGTCACTGTGTCAGCAAACTGCAAAACTAAAATGCACCACAGGTATAGAATGTAGATGGATAGTATACTTAATGACGACACAGAGGTAGGTACAGCAGTGGCCTTCCGTACCGTACTGCTATTATATATAGTATACTGGTGGTCACTGTGTCAGCAAACTGCAAAACTAAAATGCACCACAGATATAGAATGTAGATGGATAGTATACTTAATGACGACACAGAGGTAGGTACAGCAGTGGCCTACTGTACCGTAATGCTGTATATTATATACTGGTGGTCACTGGTCAGCAAAACTCTGCACTGTACTCCTCCTATATAATATTATACTGGTGGTCCCCAGTCCCCACAATAAAGCAGCACACTGAGCACAGATATGGAGTGTTTTTCAGGCAGACAACGTATACTGGTGGTCACTGTCAGCAAAACTCTGCACTGTACTCCTGCTATATAATACAGTTGCTCCCCAGTTCCCACAATTAAGCAGTGTGAGCACAGATATATGCAGCACACTGAGCACAGATATGGAGCGTTTTTTTCAGGCAGAGAACGGATAACTGGTGGTCACTGATCAGCAAAACTCTGCACTGTACTCCTCCTATATTATACAGCTGCTCCCCAGCCCTCCCCACAATTAAGCAATAGTGCACAATCAAGTTCAACAATAACGGAGAGGACGCCAGCCACGTCCTCTCCCTAACATTTCCAATGCACAAGTGAAAATGGCGGCGACGCGCGGCTGCTTATATAGAATCCGAATCTTGCGAGAATCCGACAGCGAGATGATGACGTTCGGGCGCGCTCGGGTTACCTGAGCCATACGGGAGAATCCGAGTATGGCTCGGACCTGTGTAAAATGGGTGAAGTTCGGGGGGGTTCGGTTTCCGAGGAACCGAACCCGCTCATCACTAATAGCAATGTCCTACAACTTAATAACAAGTATCAAATGAATCTACACATTAATCTGGTTGCTTTAATACCAAATACGACATGTCTATCTTGCTCTGCTCCAATAATATATACATGACGTTACTCCATTTTATAATTTTAAATCATTATGATGTCTGGTGCTTGATATTATTATAATTATGTGCTGTATGAAATATGTGTTGAATCCATCTCTGTGGCATGTCCGTGTAAATGCGTATGTTACCATATATTGCTGTGCTCGCTGCGAGTATTTGCAAGCATAGCGACTTATATGTGTGGAGTCTGTATGTTCTTTCTATGTAATATTTTTGACTTCAACAGTCCACCCTTTGGCAGTAAACAATAACTGCCATCAATTATTAACATAAGAAAAAAAATATTTCAGACAATAATCGGTGACCTAGACACAAGTATGTATTCATTTCGGAAATCAGATGTTTGACCATATTTGGGGAAGACAGGGAGGAGAACGAGACATCCTCTATATGCACTCGGCGGTCACGGGACCACTGGTTGGGTGTGGGACAACATTAAACCTATAGAGTATGCTGGGACTGTGCTTTGGCCTATAATGTCTGATTTGGACAAACATTTCACACATACATGTACCTACGTCTTTGTGCACTGATGTTTGGATTCGATTGAGGTTCTGCTGGGTAGATGAAGAAGACACAAACAAATTGTGAAAGTGACATATAAAATTTTCATGATCTACATATTCCTATCATTTTCTGAACATTGTTTCCATTTCTGGAACGTATGCTAGGTCTGTTTAATCATTGAACAAGGGTTATAAGTAGTGTCCTTCCTAAATAACATAAACCTTCGGAGTTCGGGGAGAGCCACTCATAAACCTTTCTTCCACTTATATTAATGAGCTCTTTATCTGCAATGTGTGAATAGCCATTGTCTGATTGTTCCTGATTACCTCCGAACTCCATAACTACTAGACCTTTGATTTTTCTCTGGCTTTAACAAACTGATCGGCTAATCCTGGGATCCTATAAGGAAATCACTCCTTCCTCCAGAACCAGTTCCAGGCCACACTCGACTCCTCATAAAAAAAACCTCGCAAAAATAGAATGTCCTGAAAAAAATGTTTGTCAGCAAGAAAGAGAGAAAAGAGAAATAGAACAAAACAACTCTTGTTCATAACAAATCAATTACAATGACTGGTCTTTATGCAATCCTTTAGTACGCTCAGGTAGTGTTCAACAGTGCCGCCTCTCAGTCTTCATGGAACAGAGTCTCTGGTGATACTTTTGCGATCTCACTCCATTTACGAGTTCCTTCCGGACTACCGACTTTCCTGCAATGGGAATCGTGGACCCAAGTCTCTCTCTCAGCTACTTTCACTGGGATAGTGCTGTCAACAAAACTTTGTACGGTCCTTCGCACCTGTCTATTAGGCAACCTGAGCGTAAGAACAATCACACAGTCTCTTGGTTCACAATCAAGACAGTTAGTATTTGGCATACCAGCAATCAACAGTTTCAAGTTCTTTTGTCAAGTTCTCAAATGCTGGCTCATCTCGATAAGGTACTGTACTGTCACCTCATTGGTGTATTTCTGATCATTGTGCGAATCAATCATGATATGAGGTTGTCTTCCAAAACCAAAAAAAAAACACAAATACCAAAACAAAAACAAAAACAAATTTCGAAGAGGGTGATTCGTTAAGTGAAGATCTGGGAGTGGTTCCGATGCTATATAATACTAGTGGCAGTATCTATGATCACAATAGTACAATTTCAAGTTTTGCTCCTACTTCTAGGGGTACCATTATCTACACACAAATGTCTGCGCAATTTTTCTTTGCGGTAAACACAGCAGCATCCGTGGCGGCAGGAAATGCCTCTACCCAGTTTGAGAAAACATCAGTGCACACCAATACATAACAATAATTCCTAAAGGGTGTTAACTGTACGAAGTCTTCGACAGCTCATATTAATTACACTCATTCTTTGTAAGTAAAATAATTGTAAATCTAGTAAAATGGAAAAATATGACGTAAAGGAAACCAACATTTAAATAAAGACCTGACATGGAAACAAGCATTATGTAAATCATCCCATATATACAAATTTGTTATTTTTTCAAACTATTTATACTATTTCAAAGTCAGTTTTGATTCCTTGGGGTCTTTTCATTATGGCTTTAGAAATGCACTGGTTGTGGAACAGCTGCTCTGAACAGCGTCTGTCCTGCGATCCTTTTCACTGACACTGCCATTCATGCAAGTACATAGGCAGGGCCGCTGGATGTGGAAAGCGTCTGTCCTACGATCCTCTTCACTGACACTGCCGTTCACACCTGCACACACGCAGGCCCGCTGGATGTGGAAAGCGTCTGTCCTGCGATTCTCTTCACTGACACTGCCGTGCACACATGTACGCACACAGGGTCGCTGGATGTGGAAAGCGTCTGTCCTGCGATCCTTTTCACTGACACTGCCGTGCACACATGTACGCACACAGGGTCGCTGGATGTGGAAAGCGTCTGTCCTGCGATCCTTTTCACTGACACTGCCGTTCATGCAAGTACATAGGCAGGGCCGCTGGATGTGGAAAGCGTCTGTCCTGCGATTCTCTTCACTGACACTGCCGTGCACACATGTACGCACACAGGGTCGCTGGATGTGGAAAGCGTCTGTCCTGCGATCCTTTTCACTGACACTGCCGTTCATGCAAGTACATAGGCAGGGCCGCTGGATGTGGAAAGCGTCTGTCCTGCCATTCTCTTCACTGACACTGCCGTTCACACCTGCACACACACAGGGCCGCTGGACGTGGAAAACATCTATCCTGCGATCCTCTTCACTGACACTTCCAGTCACACCTGCACACACACAGGGCCGCTGGATGTGGAAAGCGTCTGTCCTGTGATCTCTTCACTGACACTGCCGTTCACACCTGCACACACACAGGGCCGCTGGACGTTGAAAACGTCTGTCCTGCGATCCTCTTCACTGACACTGCCAGTCACACCTGCACACACACAGGGCCGCTGGACGTTGAAAACGTCTGTCCTGCGATCCTCTTCACTGACACTGCCAGTCACACCTGCACACACACAGGGCCGCTGGATGTGGTAAGCAGCTGTCCTGTGATCTCTTCACTGACACTGCCAGTCACACCTGCACATACACAGGGCCGCTGGATGTGGAAAGCGTCTGTCCTGCGATCCTCTTCACTGACACTGCCAGTCACACCTGCACACACACACAGGGCCGCTGGATGTGGAAAGCAGCTGTTCTGCGCAGGGCCGTCTTAACAGCAGTGTAGGCCCCTGGGCACAGCAATGCACTGGGGCCCCTACCCATGCTCCAGCTATCAGCAGCAGCTTTGATGTCCCGCAGGCGGTAGGGGGTGTTCTATGTTCTGCTCAGCATGTAGGTCCTGGAGCAGTATTTTCTGCTAATTACTCATTTACTGCACAGATGGGGCGGGAGGGAGAACACTAAACTGTAGAAGGGGGCATTTGGGCTGAATGAAGGGGCCCCGGTACATTACTGCCATGGTGGTAGGGGGTGTTTAATACGTAGGTGAGGGGTGGATAGTGGAGTGGTCTTAATATTCATAATTTTCTGGTGGGAGGGCAGCTTGCTTGACCACAGATATCTCCAGTTCCTGGATATAGATTTCTTAGATTTGAATTGGATAAAAAACTAGAGAGTCCCACCTTTCAAAAGGTACAGGTGACTTGGGGATAAGAGTTCAGCAGCCAAAGCAATCCACCAATAAAATATAAAATTGCATATTAGGCATGTGGAGCTGGAGCAAAAAACAACTGCTTGAAAGCTGATATTTCTGATTCTGGCAAAAGTAGAGACAAGCTGCCAGTGGCCACTAAAAGGAGAGAGTCCCGGCATTTGGAGTATACCCTCAGAAAAACTCTAAGTCAGACAGAACCCGAGATATCTGGCTGGGAAGAGCAATTAACAGGGTTGCATGGGGACCACTGCTTTGAAGTCCGATATCTCCGGTTCCCCAGGGCCGATTTTCAAAAATCTGGTATCCCTGGAAAGAGGGGACCCTCAGCTATCAGTTTAGGGCCCTTATACTCCTGGGGCCCTTGGGCAAGAGCCCATATGAAAAGACGGCCCTGGTTCTGCGATCCTCTTCACTGTCACAGCCAGTCACGGATGTACACAGACAGGACTCAGGGCCGGTTCAAGGGCGCATAGTGCCCCGGGCAGGAAAGGGGGCGTGGCCTAATACAGGGGCGTGGTCAGTTACGCCCCCTGTACATTCTAGCACCGCTTGAATGCTGAGCGATGCGCGATGACGTCATCGCGCACCGCACAGCAAAAGGTCCTCTCCACGAAGGGAAACTAGACGCATAGCGTCTAGTTCCCTTCGTGGAGAGGACCTTTGCTGTGCGGTGCGCGATGACGTCATCGCGCACCGCTCAGCAAAGTTACTCTCCACGAAGGGAAACTAGACGCATAGCGTCTAGTTCCCTTCACAGGGGACGGCAGCGGGCAGCGGGCATTTGAGGCGGACGGGGGACACAGCGGGTAGCAGTGGCGGATCTTGCCACGGTGCGGCGCCCTCCGGATGGCGCCAGCGCCCTCCGGAAGGCAGCGCCCCGGGCAAAAGTCCTGCTTGCCCGTGGCAAGATCCGCTACTGACAGGACTGCTGGAGGTGAAAAGCAGCTATCCTGCGATCCTCTTCACTGACACTGCCAGTCACACCTGCACACACACAGGGCTGCTGGATGTGGTTAGCAGCTGTCCTGCGATCCTATTCACTGACACTGCCAGTCACACCTGCACACACACAGGGCTGCTGGATGTGGTTAGCAGCTGTCCTGCGATCCTATTCACTGACACTGCCAGTCACACCTGCACACACACAGGGCCGCTGGATGTGGTTAGCAGCTGTCCTGCGATCCTATTCACTGACATTGCCAGTCACACATGCACACACACAGGGCCGCTGGATGTGGAAAGCAGCTGTCCTGCAATCCTATTCATTGACACTGACAGTCACGCATGCACACACACACACACACACACACACACACACACACACACACACACACACACACACACAGCCGCTGGATGTGGTAAGCAGCTGTCCTGCGATCCTCTTCACTGACACTGCTGTTCCCCCATACTGTATACACAGACAGGGTCGCTGGAAGTTGGGGGTTCCATTTGCAACCCTCTGTGCAATCTGGAACTCCTACCAATAGCGGGTATTGACAATAGGGAACTAACTCCATCTCATGGCGTCAATTCCCGCAAGCAAACTCTGAAAACTTTTAGTTATACCGGTAGGCTGCATTGGGACCTTAATAATGAATGTACCCGTTACGTAAAACATGCAGAAACGAGTGTTTCCGCATGTGAAACGGGCCCTTAAGGGATAACGAATACGAGTTTTTTCAGTTGCTGGATCTCACCATTTTTTGGTTTATTAACATGCTGATTCTGTTAGCGACACTGATTTCATTGAATGTACAAAAGGGTTATTTTCCCATGAGCCACAATGAAAGCTTCTATTATTGGAAACTAACAATTGATACACATCAGGAAAGATGTTGAGCTCTTTTTAAGATTATACTTATTCCCATTATAACAATTTTACACAAAATTTAAAACAGCTTAGTATTAATGGTACAATACATAAAGTTTCCTGTATTCTAATACAACTTTATATTTGTTGCCTGTTATATAATTGTATATCAGTACTTTCTGTGTGACACTCTGTATCTATTGCAGTGTATTAACAGTATTTGCACAGTACCAACACAACCACTGGTTATTATATTAATAACTCACTTCTGTATGTATCTCACAAAGCTTCATATACTGGGTTTGTTATGGAGGATAGACGGACGGTATACCAGCGATCAAAATACCGACGCTGGCATCCCAGAGATTGAAATCCCAACAGGGGTGTGTTTAGTATGCTAACCCCTGTAACCTACCCCCTAACCCACCCTTCCGCAGCCTAACTCTAACCTCCCCACCTCCCCCCTTAGTGCCTAACTCTAACTTCCCCCCGGTGGTGCCTAACCCTGAGCCCCCTCCCCGTCCGCAGCCTAACCCTAAACACCCTACCTCCCCCCTTAGTGCCTAACTACAACTACCCCCCGGTGGTGCCTAAATCTAACCCCCGTTGCCTAACCTTAACCACCACCCCCTTAGTGCCTAAACCTAACCTCCCCCCAGTGGTGCCTAACCCTAACCCCCCTCTCGTCCGCAGTCTAACCCTAACCTCCCAGCCACTGCAGCGTAACCCTAACCCCCCCCCCCCCAGTGCAGTATCCCGTGGTCATCGTTTATACTTACAATGGTCCGGGTCCTGGTTGTCAGTATCTTGACCCCATTGGGATTCCGCTGTTGGCCTTTTGACGGGTGTCAGGATTCCGGCGTTGGTATTCCAACAGCTGGGATTCCAACAGCCAGGATGTTAACCGCATCCCCGTATACTCCCTATTTGCATCAGAATGCAGTCTCCATAGAACATAACATATTTAGAGATGTGCGGCGGGCACTTTTCGTGTTTTGTGTTTTGGTTTTGGATCTGTATCCTCGCTCGTGTTTTGGATCTGGATTGGTTTTGCCAAAACCACCCTTTCGGGTTTTGGTTTTGGATCTGGATGATTTTTGAAACCCCCCAGAAATAGTTAAAATCACAGAATTTGGGGGTAATTTTGATCCTACGGTATTATTAACCTCAATAACATTAATTTCCACTCATTTCTAGTCTATTCTGAACACCTCACACCTCACAATATTGTTTTTAGGCCAAAAGGTTGCACGAGGTAGCTGAATGACTTTGCTAAGCAACACAAGTGTGCGGCACAAACACCTGGCCCATCTAGGAGTGGAACTGCAGTGGCAGACAGGATGGCAGTTTAAAAAAATAGGCCCCAAACAGCACATCATGCAAAGAAGAAAAAGAGGTGCAATGAGGTAGCTGGATGACTTTGCTAAGCGACACAAGTGTGTGGCACAAACACCTGGCCCATCTAGGAGTGGAACTGCAGTGGCAGACAGGATGGCAGTTTAAAAAAATAGGCCCCAAACAGCACATCATGCAAAGAAGAAAAAGAGGTGCAATGAGGTAGCTGGATGACTTTGCTAAGCGACACAAGTGTGCGGCACAAACACTTGGCCCATCTAGGAGTGGCACTGCAGTGGCAGACAGGATGGCACTTTTAAAAACTAGGCCCCAAACAGCACATCATACAGAGAAAAAAAGAGGTGCACCGAGGTCGTTGGGTGACTAACCTAAGCGACACAAGTGTGCGACACAAATACCTGGCCCATCTAGGAGTGGCACTACAGTGGCAGACAGGATGGCAGATTTAAAAAATAGGCCCCAAACAGCACATCATGCAAAGAAGAAAAAGAGGTGCAATGAGGTAGCTGGATGACTTTGCTAAGCGACACAAGTGTGCGGCACAAACACTTGGCCCATCTAGGAGTGGCACTGCAGTGGCAGACAGGATGGCACTTTTAAAAACTAGGCCCCAAACAGCACATCATACAGAGAAAAAAAGAGGTGCACCGAGGTCGTTGGGTGACTAACCTAAGCGACACAAGTGTGCGACACAAATACCTGGCCCATCTAGGAGTGGCACTACAGTGGCAGACAGGATGGCAGATTTAAAAAATAGGCCCCAAACAGCACATCATGCAAAGAAGAAAAAGATGTGCAATGAGGTAGCTAGATGACTTTGCTAAGCGACACAAGTGTGCGGCACAAACACCTGGCCCATCTAGGAGTGGCACTGCAGTGTCAGACAGGATGGCAGATTTAAAAATAGACCCCAAACAGCACATCATGCAAAGAAGAAAAAGAGGTGCAATAAGGTAGCTGGATGACTTTGCCAAACGACACAAGTGTGCAGCACAAACACCTGGCCCATCTTCGAGTGGCACACAGTGGCTGAATGTCAAAAGTGGCCTGCAATTTTTAGGGCCACCGACAGCATCTCCTGCATGCCCCTGTCATTTTTCAAAAAATTCTGCACCACCAAATTAATTGTATGTGCAAAACATGGGACGTGCTGGAATTTGCCCAGATGTAATGCACGCACAATATTGATGGACTTATATGGCAGTATGCCTGAACTTATACGGCAGTACCCCTGGACTTATACGGCAGTACCACTGGACTTACATGGCAGTACCCCTGAACTTTTATGGCCGCACCACTGGACTGGACTTATACGGCAGTACCACTGGACTTATACGGCAGTACCCCTGGACTTATACGGCAGTACCCCTGGACTAATACGGTAGTAGCACTGGACTTATACGGCAGTACCCATGGACTTATACGGCAGCAGCACTGGACGTATGGCAGCACAGGACACCACCACTGGACTTATGGCAGCACAGGACACCACTACTGGACTGATGCAGCACAACACAGCACCACTGCACTGGACATATACAGCAGCAGCACTGGCCTTATGGCAGCACAGGACACCACCACTGGACTTATGGCAGCACAGGACACCACCACTGGACTGATGCAGCACAACACAGCACCACTGGACTGGACTTATACAGCAGCATCACTGGCCTTGTGGCAGCACAGGACACCCACCACCACTGGACTGATGCAGCACAACACAGCACCGCTGCACTGGACTTATACAGCAGCATCACTGGCCTTGTGGCAGCACAGGACACCCACCACCACTGGACTGATGCAGCACAACACAGCACCACTGCACTGGACTGGACTTATACAGCAGCACTGGACACCACCAGTAGACTTATGACAGCACAGGACACCCCTACTGTGACTGGACTGATGCAGCACAAGACACCACCACTGGACTGATGCAGCACAAGACAGCACTGGAATGACACATAAGAGCAGGTTGCCACCCCACGCACCAAACCACTTTCCCGTACAGACTCTGAGGAGACACGTCCTCTCGCTACACTCTCAAAACCCGCGAGAATCCAACAGCGGGATGATGACGTTTTACCTCGTTCTGGTTTCCGGTGGGAAGTCCTGGGCTCTGGACATGAAGTTCGGGGGGGTTCAGTTCTCAGGGAACCGAACCTGCTCATCCCTACATATATGATATATATCACATTCTCTCTCTCTCTTATATATATATATATATATGTATATAGAAGGAAGAATCTGGCGGCACTCAGGAGACTTGTATCAAACAGTGTAAATGTTTATTGGAGCAACAATGTTGCTCCAATAAACATTTACACTGTTTGATACAAGTCTCCTGAGTGCCGCCAGATTCTTCCTTCTACAATTTGGATGCTTGCATCTTATGGAGGGCACCGGAGCAGTTTCTGTAGCAGCAGGGGGAGTGCCGGCCGTTTTGCTTCTATATATATGTATATATATATATATATATATATATAACAAATCTCCATACAGTATGTGAAGATACGGATTCTCAGATCACTCAGGTAAACAGTTTAGTAAAGTGGCAAAGGCCCTTTATTGTAAAAATACACACGCAGTACACAAAACAGTAACTATTACATGCCAGGATGGTATCTTACTTACTAAGTCCCCACAGTAGTTTAGAATTACAGTCTCCTGATGTCACATGCCAGTAGTAGTTCTGAGTCCCCTGGTCTGGGATACCAGCTCACACAGTGCCCTTTGCCACTGACGGCACCGCAATGCCTAGTCAGTGTCTCCACTACAGAGGTACATCCACTCTCTCTGTCCTTCTGTGTAGATCTCACCCTCAGTGCACGTCCAGTAGCCTCTTGAAACCAGCAGATCCCAATGATGCTTCTAGGCCTCAGCACACTGGCAGCACTATCTTCCCAGTAGCTTTCAGAAGCCAAACACATCACTCCTCTCAGGCCAGGAACTTCCGTGCACTCTCTGTTTCAATAGCCTCTGTTATCCTCAAACCTTTGTCTGTCCTACCATAAGGCGACACCTTCTAGCTCTGTATTGGGTGGGTTACATTAAAGGGGCTGACTACAGAACACTTTCAGATAGACCTACTTTAACATGTCCAGGCATGTCCTCTAGCACACAATAGATGTTAACTAAATGAACCTTAATTAATCTGATTGTGTAGCCTGGAATCCATTGTGTGGGGAAGAATGAGGGGGGTGTATGGACTGACATCTGAGACTGGCTGTATCTCCAACAGCAAACAAACAGGTTATCAAAGCAGTCACATTGGGGGGGACATTATTTTACAAACTATAATACAAAAACCAGTACATTCATATATATACATCTTCATATGCATTCTGTACAAAACATCAGGCTAGACATATTATTCCCTGATAAACACAAACACATATAACAGAGGGATAATGTTTCACAATAATATGTGATGTCCAGTTCTATTGGGAATCCAGGCAGCATGCTGTATAGGTGATAACCAAGTTCTGTCCTGTCTCCTTACACTAACGCACTGAATCCAGAAACAGGCTGGCAAAAAGTACTCCTCATGAGCCAGCTGGGCTGCGTCCGTTACAGACCTCCCCTACTTTTTCCAGCCGCTGCGATTCAGTGACAAGAGTAACCCATTTGGGATGGGCAGACATCACATCTGGACCGCCTGGGTCAAACAAGTGTGGGCTTACATGTCCATCTGGCGGTGGAGGATCTGGGCTCAGCAGTTCACAGTTTTTAAGACCCCCTCCAGTATCCCAGGCACTGTGTTTAAACAGCCTGATTGGTGGTTGGTAACCCCTATCATCAGAGGTGCGTCCCTCACCACCCTCCTTTTTGGGTGACAACACTCCCTTTATCTTTGGTGCATCAGAGGGGAGAGTGAGCTGCATCAACAAAATCTGGTCTCTGGGGTTCTCACTCTCCCTCCCCAACACTATATTCCCTGGGAACTCCACCTCCATCACCTCTGGTGCATCTAGACAGTGGTTTGCCTTCCCCTCCCCCATTTTGAGTGACGTTACTCCCTCTACTTCTGAGATATCACAGGGTAGCACAATCTGCATCACCAGCCTTGCATCAGAAAACCTGGCAGGGATAGTCAGTGGCTGGGGCCCTTCTTCTGTACTTAACCGCTGGGATGAATTTGGCTGCAGGGGAGCAGTGAGTATCTGTAATTCTTCTCCACGTGCTCCCCCCTCAAAAGCCTCTACCCCCTCCCTTGGGTCTGAAATGTCTTCTACACCCTCAATTGATAATTTCTGGGCCTCCCCTAGCATAGCAAACTGGACAGCTGGTTCAGGTGCCACTGGCAGACTAGACCTCACCTGCAGCAGTGAATCCTCGGCCCTTATCAGCTCCTTGGTACCCATGACACCAACATCTTCTTGGAACTGGCATTCATTCACCATTTCTTCATTTTCCACCTCTGAAAATGGGAAGGCATAGTGCATCTCCTCCTGGGGTATCTGAATGACAGACCCCACTTCCTTCTCATTTTCAGTAGCCTCCCCCAGTATAGCACATGGGACAGCTAAAAGCCCAGCAGATACACAACTCATCCGTTCCTCGGAATTTCCTGGTATAGGGTAGTGCAGGGTAGCATTCACTGCACTTACCTGCTCGGTATGACCCAGACACCACCGTCTCCTGGGGTGGTCCAACATGACCTGCTCCCTGGTCTGCTCACGCCATCTCAGTGTGGATTCCATCAGCCGACTGCTCGAGCTATCCATCCTCTGACCCAGTCGCTGGCTCTACGAATCTCCTCTGTATGAAACTTCAGGCGCCCGGTTGCGTCGCTGACAACTTCTCAGGGGCACATCCTGACGGGACAGGGCAGTCTGTAGAATGGTGGCTGCTGGTGCAAGAGTCCGCACTGTAGGACTGTCATCTGGTAATCCCAGCACTTCCTTTATTACCCACATCCGATCCTCGGGTGTCGCACCATCTCCCATCGCTTCTAGATGGGCCTGTAATACCTCCGGTGTCCTTTCAAACGTTTTTCCAACCTTTCCCTCTCCAAGGGCTTTCAGACGGGGTTGTACTAACCCTCGGGATCCCACCTCCGATCCTCCGCTATCCCTGCGGTTACTGGCATCGAATGTCCCGGCTGAAGGTCTCAACCATTCCGTCACTTGTTCCTCATCGTCCGACTCCTCAGAGTCCTCTTCTTCATTATCAGGGTGTTCTCGATCCCATAGAACCAATCTTGCAATTAGGGATTCCTCTACATCCATTACGGTCACCTTAATACCGCGCGCTCGTCAGACCATATTCAGGAATCTCTTGTTGAGGTTTTTGTACACCTCTGTTTCTGCCTCCATACTGCTGACTTTCCAAATGTACTAACAACTTTTCAGCAAGATACCTGGCTACTGTGTGCCAAACTGTTTACAAGGCTCTTAGGTGTACTCCGCCGACACCTCTCGCAGCCTTACCCAGGTTAAACCAGGACTGAGTGACCCCACTGCTTGCCACCAATTGTGAAAATACGGATTCTCAGATCACTCAGGTAAACAGTTTAGTAAAGTGGCAAAGGCCCTTTATTGTAAAAATACACACGCAGTACACAAAACAGTAACTATTACATGCCAGGATGGTATCTTACTTACTAAGTCCCCACAGTAGTTTAGAATTACAGTCTCCTGATGTCACATGCCAGTAGTAGTTCTGAGTCCCCTGGTCTGGGATACCAGCTCACACAGTGCCCTTTGCCACTGACGGCACCGCAATGCCTAGTCAGTGTCTCCACTACAGAGGTACATCCACTCTCTCTGTCCTTCTGTGTAGATCTCACCCTCAGTGCACGTCCAGTAGCCTCTTGAAACCAGCAGATCCCAATGATGCTTCTAGGCCTCAGCACACTGGCAGCACTATCTTCCCAGTAGCTTTCAGAAGCCAAACACATCACTCCTCTCAGGCCAGGAACTTCCGTGCACTCTCTGTTTTAATAGCCTCTGTTATCCTCAAACCTTTGTCTGTCCTACCATAAGGCGACACCTTCTGGCTCTGTATTGGGTGGGTTACATTAAAGGGGCTGACTACAGAACACTTTCAGATAGACCTACTTTAACATGTCCAGGCATGTCCTCTAGCACACAATAGATGTTAACTAAATGAACCTTAATTAATCTGATTGTGTAGCCTGGAATCCATTGTGTGGGGAAGAATGAGGGGGGTGTATGGACTGACATCTGAGACTGGCTGTATCTCCAACAGCAAACAAACAGGTTATCAAAGCAGTCACATTGGGGGGGACATTATTTTACAAACTATAATACAAAACCAGTACATTCATATATATACATCTTCATATGCATTTCTGTACAAAACATCAGGCTAGACATATTATTCCCTGATAAACACAAACACATATAACAGAGGGATAATGTTTCACAATAATATGTGATGTCCAGTTCTGTTGGGAATTCAGGCAGCATGCTGTATAGGTGATAACCAAGTTCTGTCCTGTCTCTTTACACTAACGCACTGAATCCAGAAACAGGCTGGCAAAAAGTACTCCTCATGAGCCAGCTGGGCTGCGTCCGTTACACAGTATATCACGTAAAATCTGTTATTTAATCCACCGCAACCTTAGCATTATTATTCCCTTTGCAGCTTTTAAGCATTCTCATTGTAATCTATAGAGCCCCTTATGCAAGATATCACCCCACCCTTATGTTGTACTCACAAATAATGATAAAGTCTCTATAGATATATTTAACTCCTAATGAACCCCTAATGAAGCATCCTAAAGAAATAATTCCAAGCTGTGTCAAATGTATGTATTTAGATAATTGTTGCAAAAATCAATCACTCTTTTGAAAAAAAGTTTATTTTTGTAGGTGTGTTATCATGTAAAACGAAATGGAAATGGAAACAGCTCGGTACACACTATATGCTATATCAATCTGGGATGTATTGCAATGATCATTGCGCTTTACCCTCAAATCTAGGGATGTGCGGTAAGTTAAATTGGTTTGGAGGCACTGGCTAGTACCAGAGCAAGATTTATACCTAATATATGAGCCAAAGGGTACATGTGGGCATTATACACAGGTGCAGCAGTATAAACTCCTGGAAATTTGTTGAGTTTTGATTAGAGATGTACGGAAAAGACAGACACTGCCTCACCTGCCATTGACTTTTTACTCCAGAGTTTTGACTATAAAAATGATTAGAACAATACAAAAAAGATATTTCTAACATATTCTTTGTATTTTTCATATACTTTATTCAGTCAAAACTCTGGTGCAAACATTAGTATGACAGGAAAGGGTCTGCCTCACCCTACCGCACGTCACTGCTCAAATCCACCCAATTCATCGTTTAATGAATTGAGTGGTCTCATCATCCCACTGGATGTGCTGCACGTTCGGTTCCACGGGCCACATGGTGTTCTTACAGGTTGCAGTTACACCTCCACCTACATCCCGCCCCCTTACTATTCCGACAGTTGGCATGCCGATCAACAGGGACTGTTAGTAGTTGTTCATGTCACCCAAAGAGTGGGAATAGAGCCTGTGGCGAGCGCAGCTCACCACCGAGCCTGCAAGGGGCTTGCTGCACTCCAAACACCAAAGCACCCCCCCCCCCCACACCGCTCCGCTGGCATTCTGCAGCCGGGATTCCAGCAGCCGGTAACGTGTTACACACCGGTTCTTCTTACATGCACCATGTAATGACACTGTATATCACTCCATCGTACAGCAGGTTGTACAGTGTATAAGGTGACTAAATGTATCTTTTCATCTGTGGGAAAGGCATGAATATCAAATTATCACAGCTGGTGAATGCTCACATTCAAAGACTAGTTCATATCTAAGAAAAAGGAAAGGAAAGGAGGAAATGGTTATATACCACTTAAAGTTGTAGCACAAAAACATTAGTATTTGCACCAGACATACATCAGACACCCAAGTGTGCATACTTACATCCAACAATACCTTACGTCCAACAATAGCGCAGATGTAATGCTAAAAGAAAAGGGGAGAGAAGCTGGTTAATAATGTAAAAGTCACATTTCTCACATAAATCAATCAAAAGAAAATGTTATTAAATTAAAATAAATAACATCTATTACTTTCACCTTTTTAAATCCAATTGGAATCTTTTTGCCTGCAGTAGACCAAATCGTAATGTCAATGAAGTAATGTGTATTTGTTGTAATATATCTGAAACTGTAATGATATCAGCTGATGGGGTCAAGCCGCATCCAGACATATTGAAATGGGCAATTACAGTATTTTAGCTGGGGTCCACTTAACAAGTTTTAGTAAAATGTTGAGAGGCACAACAAATATATTTTCTATTTACAATACCCGTGAATAAAATTGTAATGGTGTTTATTTTAACAATTGTTCTTATATTTTAGAGTAAAAGTTTTGGGTTGAATGAATTACATTAAAGTAATATTTTTTTTACAGGGATGTAGTCATTAGGTCTACAGTAACAATGTCATCATTCATAATTTCGACATCACAATATCAACAGTTATGAAGTCGACATTGTTACAATGTCAGCAGGCAGGGGGTGTGGCCGCGGTCTCGATTTCCTCTGCATACCCCTTATGGAGCACCGCTCTCCGCAATCCCTGATATTCTTCACCAGAGACCGTGGATCTGCCTCCATCTGCCAGGGGCTTCACCTGTATCACGGCCATACCGCCGGTGATTAGTGAACGAGCGTCGGGAACCCGGCGGGAGAAGCCGGGAGAAGACGTGGTGCCGCACTTCCGGGACTATGCCTGCGGCAGCCTGCATAGAGGGTTGCTGGTGTCCAAGAGGACACTGAGGTTTATGGATGTCTTGCCCTTTCCTGTCCTTACTATACCTCCCTGTCCACGTTCATATATGTGTGCTCTGCTCTCTGGAAGTGGCACTGACTGGCCTGGGTGGGGCTTCATCGTTATACTGCTGCGGCTGTGCCTGTTTGTCATATTTACATCTGATCCCAGTATATGATCTGTAGACTTCCATTTTGTGGCCAGCCATCTTCCTCCCGATTATATTGACAGTTCTCCTGGGGGTCTCCTCTCTCCTGCTCAACCCTGATTAATACAGCATATCTCCAGCTATATATAAGTACTCCTGGATGTTTGCTGATTTTAGGTACATCTACCTACGACTCCTACTCCAGTCCATTACCACAAAGTGAATTACATCTTCTTTACCCCCCCCCTATCACCCCGTGTGTGTGAGGCGGACTGTGTACTTTCGATCACTTGCTATTTTCTGTATGTCATAGTGTTTACCCGGTGATGCTGCTAGTCAGATTACCGTGATCTCCAAAACACTCCAACATTACTATTGTTTGTGATGCTCTTTCAATTACATTGTCCAGTCTCCCACAAGTACCGCAGGTGTTGCCTGTGACAATGGATATACACAGTTGAATATTTCTGATGTCCAACTGGATTACAACTGCACTCCATTCTGTTTGTTGATCCTGCATAATTTTATAATGTAAGCTTTTCCCATCCGCAGCTGTGATGTTACATTCCTCTTGCATCTACTACTACTGGCATACCGTTACCTCCCTCGTAGTCTCCAGTGCCTGTAAATAATATTATGGACAAATTCTTAAATTCTTCTGCACCGAAACCTCAGCGCTGTAAGAGTGGGAATAAACGAGGAGAACCGTGCCTGGAATCTGTGCTGTCGTTGCCTGCTTCAAACTGCTTGGATACAGAGACAGACCTCCAAGTTGCCATGCCTCTGAAAGCACCTCCCGATCCTCCTTTTTACACAAAAATAGTGAAAGCTATTAAAGAAACGGTGGAGCCTCTTCTACAATTCCAGGCGGACAAATTTATGTCAGCTGTGTCTGACCTGAAGTCAGAACTCGGATCCATGTCACGCTGGATATCGGTGAATGAAAATAGGATTAGAGTGAATTTCAAGGAAATTGAAGATCTCAAAGAACAAGTCGCCTCTCCTCTTCTCGACAGAATATGATGCTAAAGCACAACCTTGAGAATAGATTGAGGTGTAATAATCTGAGAATAGTGGGTTTTAAGGAGTCGTTGAAAGGTCCTGAACTCCTTAAATTTCTTCTTTCTGATCAACCAGATTTGTTGAGCATCCCATAAGAATTATATTATCTTGAAATAGAGAGAGCTCATAGGTGGGGCCCACCACGCGATTCCAATAAATCCAGACCCCGCCCAGTTATCTTTAAATGCCTGAACTTTCGACATAAGGAACTGATATGGACTGCCGCCAGGATTAAGAGACCTCCTCACTGGGATGGTCAAAGGCTATTCCTATTTCAGGATTATTCCGCAGAGGTTTTAAGAGCCAGAAGGGAAATGTCATCGATTTGTTCCCAATTGGGGAAGAATGGGTACTAGATTTGCTCTTCTTTATCCTGCGCGGCTGCACATCTTCACTCCTCAAGGTCCAGTCCAAAGGATTTCATGTCAGTGGGCTCTGCTAAAGACTTTGTGTCCAAAATTATGTAATCATCGAGGTCGGTGTCGGCTTCTGCTTCAGTCTCTATGGACCACAATGTTTGAACTCAGGTTATGTGGTTTCGTTACTCATTTTTGAGATAGTTTATACCCTCCTACTGGGTTGAGATGCTTATAATTTTTTTGTCATGTGGTTATTGTTTGTGGATTTTCCCCTCCTTTTAGTTTTTATTTTCTAAGATTCGTTATTGCCTGTTTACTGTTTATTATACATCACAGCTACTAGATGTTTGTCGATTTTGTTACTTTCACTCTTTCCTGATCTTTTTTCTTTTCTATCTCTTTTCTTCTTCAACAACTTTGTGCTGGATTGTATTGTCCCTTTCACATTTACATGCTCATTTAAACTTTTTCAGGTAATGCTGAAATATGTTGTCTGTCATGCCCTGATGATGGAATTATTTTGTAAGCCCATTTCTATCTTCGCATTCTTTTTTATACAGTGTATAAATGTCCCAGCTTAATTTTTACTCTTGGAAATGTTAGGGGTATCAACTCCCTTATCAAGCGAAGACGCATTCTTACCTATCTAAATAAAATGAGGACAGATGTTACGCTGCTGCAAGAAACCCATTTGACCCCTACTGAACATACTAAACTTAGTATGCTTAGAAATGAGTTTATTGCTTCCTCCTCTTTCACCTCCAAGGCGAGGGGTGTTGCAATACCCATCCGTAAGGGTATTAAATTTGACATCCATCATCAGGTCATTAATACCTTATGTAGATACATTACATTGGATATTACCGTAGAGGGTTCCATGTTTACTTTATGCAATGTCTACACCCCTGCTGTGTATGACAAAATGTTTTACTTGGAGATAACAAATCTTTTACGGCCCTACTCACACACCTCCCTTATTTTAGGTTGGGATATGAACCTTGTATCCTCATTGGTTTTGGATAAAAAGGGTTCCTCTTCACAGACTATGTATCTGACCAATTGGGCCTAGTTGATATATGGCGATTACATAATACCATTGAGTTGGAATATACTTGTTACTTGGCAACTTATAACTCTTTGTCGTGTATCGACTATTTTCTTGTGTCCACCGATCTGTCCACCAGGGTCATTGAAGCACATATTGATCACATCAGTATTTCGGATCATGCTCCTATTTCTATTTTATTGCAGGGTAAATTTACTCTGGGAACTAGTTCCCATTGGAGATTTCCCGCTAAATTGGTGACTTCCTAAAGGTTCCATTCTATGCTAAAAGCTACCTGGGACTCCTACTGCTTTAATAACTCTGATCATGTGTCGGACCGTGTCTTGTTCTGTCAGGCTGCTAAGGCTGTCATGTGGGGTGATATAACTACATATATGATGAAGTATAAGAGCGATCAGGACACTACTTATAGGGAAGCACAATCTACACTCACCAATTCTTTTCAATCTTTCAAGACTTCACCCACTTTAGACAATAAACAGAAGTACAGGGAAGCTAAACATCACTTTGATCACATTCTCACACAGATGGATTAGGTTTCTTATTGCTGGCAAATATAAGTATTTTCAATTTGGAGATAAACCTAGCCGTCTACTCTCTAATCTTCTTAAATCTGAGGGAGGTCCCCATCATTTCACGGCTTTAAAGGACTCCGATGCAAATATACAGTTTGAGGGGAAAGTGGTAGATGACCTTTTTCATTCTTTCTATAAGGATTTATACTCACAGGGTGATATTGACCTTGACATCAAATGCTCAATTTGGGAGAATCTTCAGCTACCACAAATATCCTCTGATCAATCGGACTCCCTTATTGAGCCTTTTGCTGTTACTGAAATTGTGGATGCTATTAAGGCCTGTCTGGTGAATTCTTTAAACTGCTTTCCCCTAAAATAGCTGATTCCCTGACCGCCTTCTATAATTCTATTCTTCCCTCCCATACTATCCCACATCATTTCAATTCTGCTCTAATTCGTGTCCTACCCAAGCCAGGTAAAGATCCTCGTCTCCCTTCCTCATACAGACCTATTTCCTTACTCAACGTGTATTACAAACTGTTCACCAAGTTGCTGGCTGACAGATTGAAATTTATTTTGCATGGGATAATTCATAGAGAGCAAACCAGCTTTATCTGGGGCAGACAATCGGTGACCAATATCCATAAAGTTTTTACGGTACTCCAGTCCTTGGAGGGTGCTGGGGCGGGTGATCGCACACTATTGTTATCACTTGATGCAGAAAAAGCATTTGACCTAGTGACTTGGGATCACCTGTTCGAGATGCTCCGACGATTAGGATTCCCTGAACAGTTTGTGAACATTATACGTATCCTATACCAAAATTCTTCTACCAATATTTTCACCAAAAGAAATCTCTCTTAACCCTTAATAATCCATAGAGAGACTAGGCAGTGTTGCCCATTATCTCCATTACTTTTCGCGACTGTGTTGGGATATTTGCTTCAAATGCTCCCTATCTCAATTTTTAAAAAGGATTCCCTTCTCTGCTCGCAACTATTCTCAAGGTTTATTTGGAAAAGCGTTAAACCTCGTATGCCCAGAGCCTGGACTTACATCAATAAGCATAACGGTGGTCTGAGTGTGCCCAGCATAATGATGTTTGCCAGGTCAGCGCTTTTCAAATTCACTTCAGATTGCCTTCTCCAATCGGGCCTGTTTACGAATTTGAAGCTGGAAGAAGTCTTGTTCTTCCCATATTCGCCAGCGGCATTGCTTCACACCCCTCTCTCTAAATTACCACATGACATAAAGGATAATATTTTATTTGGGCATACCTATAAAGTTTGGATCTCTATACATAAGACGTTTGGCAGTAACCCTTTTGAATCGCCGTATATATCTTTATGGGGCAATCCTAATTTTCCCCCGTCATTGGATAACAGACACTTTTACACATGGAAATGCTGGGGAATAACTGCTATCAAAGATGTCTTTGACCCTGATGGACAGATGGTCTCTTTTACACAACTACAGGACAGGTTTTCATTACCTCGCACTCACTTCTTTATGTATCTCCAGATGCGTCATTATATAAGATCCCTCATGGACCCATTGGGTCAGTTATTGAACACTCCTATGGTCTGTGACACCCTTACGTTTTGTAAATATAACCCATTCAAGATTCATTATCTCTACAATGACCTCATAAAGGCGACCACCCCCTCTTGGTCTATCTTTCTTTGACCTGGAGAAAGGAAATTCCGGATGCAGCTTTTTTTTTTTCCCAAATATATATTTTAGTGAGGATCAGACAAAAATCAATGTACAATATACAAAAGAGTAAGCCATATGTAGAAGAATAACAATGTGTTTTCAAATATGCAAAGCATAGAGAAGGCATAGTCTTGAAAGCCACCTCAAATTTTCCATTTTCTAACTTGTAATATAAAGTTTAGAAAATAGACCATCATAGAGCGTAATAGTGAAGTAAAGGAGATCGACACTAGGTCTGATTCGATAATAGAAAAGTGAATATATAGAGGCTTTTACCCATAAGGGGAACGTAGAACATAAACAATAAACAAACATAGAAAAAACCATACCTGCCGAGACCGGGGGACCGCCAACCTATCCACGGAGAGATCCATATAGAAAAAGATAGTGTCATAGACAGAATTTTAAGAAGACTTAAAGAGGATGTATAGGACGTCAAAAGAGGAAGGAGAAGAAGCAAAGAGGGAGGGGACAAATAATAGTAGAGAGTTATAAGAGGGAAATGGGGGGGTCTATCGTCCAATAGTTGATGACAATACCATGTGGTGTGATGAAAGCTATGTTGGATGGCTAGTTTTGTAGGAGTGGGCAGCTTATGTATAAAATTCCCCCAACATTGAAATAATTCGGGAGTGAGGATTTCTTTATTAAGAGATGTCTCCAGCCAGTCCATGGTAAATAGGAAAAGCAACCTGGAAGCCGGATGCAGCTTTGATGGAGGAAATATCTGCAAACACTGAGTCGGTCTTGAAAGTTTTGAAATCTGCTAAATTGTAGGAAGTACATTTACGGGTTATGAACAGAATGTATGTTTCACCGTTTCAAAGGAAGCATTTTCATCCTGAAGAACTAGGCCTTTGTCTTAAGTGTGGAGTTAGTGGATCTTCCCTTGCGCATAACTTTTGGTTTTATGGGAAAATCATATAGTTTTGGTTTAAAATCCTTCACTATTTGAACCATTCTCTCAGGATAAATCTTCCTAGGAAGGCCAGCCCTCTTTTGTTTGCAGATTTCTCGTTCTGGGTTTTGCAGCATGATCTCTCTCCTATGGTTCCCTTATTGACATTTATGATTACGGTAGCAAAATAGGTAATATTAAGGCATTGGATTTTCAAAACTACTCCAACTATCGGAGAATGGGAATCGGCTCTCATAGATTTTTTTTTTAATGTGAGAGACGCATGGCAACTTTCCAGACTGATAAAGGAGTGGAACTTTTTCATAAAAAAATGGGGTGTTTATATAGACAGCTTGCCTTTGGACACTCGCAATCGTATCTGGAAAGTTTTCCGGGATACCCCGTGGTACATGATTAATCGTATTATCGGTGTAATTATTTGAGGATTTCCTCTTGATACTATGTGCTTGTTACAAGATTCCTTCCTGTATGGGCTCTGAATCTCCGCTACACCTGGAATTTTATGTCTTCATCCAGCTTCAACTTTGTACTTTATTTGTTGTGGAATTGATGCTTGACTCTTTTTCTCTTGTCGTTATTTCTTGTCCCTATTCTTCTTCTCCTTCCCCTCTTCCTCTTCCCTTTTTTCTCCTTCCTTTCTTTCTCTTTCTTATTGTATTTGCTCTACTCTTAATATTTACTTTTTTATTATTCTATTTTATGTTGTTGTAATGATTTATACGCACTGTGTGTTTATTTACTTGTGCTAGATGGGGTGTTTCGTTGCCTCGGAGAGCTATGTCTTATAATCTTTCAACTGTGCTTAAATTTCTTTCCTTTTCAAAAACAAAAGTACAAAATGTACAGCCACTATTATTTTTTGTGTTATTATATTGTGACTTTGAACAAATGTCTTTTATACGTGTTTTTTTCATGTGTATTTTCTGTCATTGTCATTGTTATCTGATGGCTGTCTAATAAAAAGTTATATAAAAAAAAATGTCAGCAGGCAACATATTGACATTTCAGAATATCAACATGTGAAATGCTGACATTGTCAGAATGTCAACAGTAGGGTTAGGCTACGAGACAGGAGGGTTAGGGTTAGGCACTACAGATGTGTTAGGGTTAGGTTACAAGAAGAGGTTAGG
Organism: Pseudophryne corroboree; assembly: GCF_028390025.1. NCBI lineage: Eukaryota > Metazoa > Chordata > Amphibia > Anura > Myobatrachidae > Pseudophryne > Pseudophryne corroboree. The sequence continues at coordinate 518,892,401 of NC_086448.1, read as the reverse complement.
GTTAGGCACTAGGGATAGGTTAGAGTTAAACTATGGTGGGAGGCTAGGGTTAGGCACTAAAGGAAGGGTTGCTAAAGATGGGAGGCTTGTTGAGGATGGGAGGGTTGCTGAGGATTGAAGGGTTGCTGAAGATGAGAGGGTTGCTGAAGATGGGAGGGTTGCTGAAGATGGGAGGGTTGCTGAGGATGGAAGGGTTGCTGAAAATGGGAGGGTTACTAAGGATTGAAGGGTTGCTTAAGATGGGAGGGTTGCTGAAGATGGGAGGGTTGCTGAGGATGGAACGGTTGCTGAAGATGGGGGGATTGCTGAGGATGGGAGGGTTTCTGAGGATTTAAGAGTTGCTGAAGATGGGAGGGTTGCTGAGGATGGGATGGTTGCTGAAGATGGGGGGGGGTTGTTAAAGATGGGAGGGTTGCAGAGGATGGAAAAGTTTCTGAAGATGGGAGGGCTGTTAAGGATGTGAGGGTTGCTGAAGATATTAGTTATAAGAAAAAATAAGATTTTACTTACCGGTAAATCTATTTCTCGTAGTCCGTAGTGGATGCTGGGGACTCCGTAAGGACCATGGGGAATAGACGGGCTCCGCAGGAGACATGGGCACTTTAAGAAAGAATTTAGATTCTGGTGTGCTCTGGCTCCTCCCTCTATGTCCCTCCTCCAGACCTCAGTTAGAGAAACTGTGCCCGGAAGAGCTGACAGTACAAGGAAAGGATTTTGGTAATCCAGGGCAAGATTCATACCAGCCACACCAATCACACCGTATAACTTGAGATAAACATACTCAGTCAACAGTATGAACAACAACAGAGCAACAGGTCCAACCCTGATGCAACCATAACATAACCCTTATTGAAGCAATAACTATATACAAGCATTGCAGAAGAAGTCCGCACTTGGGACGGGCGCTCAGCATCCACTACGGACTACGAGAAATAGATTTACCGGTAGGTTTAAAATCTTATTTTCTCTAACGTCCTAGTAGATGCTGGGGACTCCGTAAGGCCCATGGGGATTATACCAAAGCTCCCAAATGGGCGGGAGAGTGCGGATGACTTTGCAGCACCGATTGAGCAAACACAAGGTCCTCCTCAGCCAGGGTATCAAACTTGTAGAACTTTGCAAAAGTGTTTGAACCTGACCAAGTAGCCGCTCGGCAAAGCTGTAATGCCGAGACCCCTCGGGCAGCCGCCAAAGAAGAGCCCACCTTCCTAGTGGAATGGGCCTTAACTGATTTTGGCAGCGGCAATCCAGCCGCAGAATGAGCCTGCGGAATCGTGTTACAGATCCAGCGAGCAATAGTTTGCTTTGAAGCAGGAGCACCAAGCTTGTTGGAAGCATACAGGATAAACAAAGACTCTGTTTTCCTGACCCTAGCCGTTCTGGCTACATAAACCTTCAAAGCCCTGACCACATCAAGCAACTCGGAATCCTCCAAGTCAGTAGTAGCCACAGGCACCACAATAGGTTGGTTTATATGAAAGGATGAAACCACTTTCGGCAGAAATTGTGGACGGGTCCGCAATTCTGCTCTATCCGCATGGAAAACCAGATAGGGGCTTTTATGTGACAAAGCCGCCAACTCTGACACACGCCTAGCCGAAGCCAAGGCTAACAGCATGACCACCTTCCATGTGAGATATTTCAACTCCACCGTTTTGAGTGGTTCAAACCAGTGGGATTTCAGGAAACTCAACACCACGTTAAGATCCCAAGGTGCCACTGGAGGCACAAAAGGGGGCTGAATATGCAGCACTCCCTTTACAAACGTCTGAACGTCAGGTAGAGAAGTCAACTCCTTTTGAAAGAAAATGGATAGGGACGAAACCTGGACCTTAATGGAACCCAATTTTAGGCCCAAATTCACTCCTGACTGTAGGAAGTGAAGGAAACGGCCCAGCTGGAATTCCTCCGTAGGGGCATTCCAGGCCCCACACCAAGCAACATATTTTCACCATATACGTGTTATGATTCCAGCACTCTGGTCAGAGGAGATCTTATGGCAAGGACCGGAGCACTGGAACGGAATGCTGGGGAAGGGAGCAGGACAGGAAAATAGCCCCTGGCGCCCTAACTCTGTTGTCTCACCCATGTTGTCAGAAATCCCCTGCGAGACTATGGTTTCTTGAGCCCTTGGCAGCCGCATTTGAAGGGCGGATTATGTCTGCCCAACTTCGATGCCCCCCGGTCTTAATGAGAGACAAAGGGAAACCCGAGACAGGGTGATAACAAGAGGCCCTCTAACTAAACAACCAGGCCAGGGGCTAAGTAAACTCAAAACTATAATATGTGCAGAGAAACCGCCAGGGAAAAGGACAACCAAAATATCCACTTGTCCAATTCCCCTACCCGGCACCGCCGAGTACCAGAGAGGACTTGTGGAAGCGGAACCCTCCGCAAATGCTCCAAACACAAAATATAAAAGGTAAAGCGGCTGAGCCGCAACACACGGCAGAGCCGCAACTCACGAACACCACTGGATATAAAACGGTGATCAGTCAGGACTCCAGGGAACCAAACGACCTCTTGGGATGAGATGGCAACTCCCGAATACCGGACTTCTGAGGACTGGAATGACCGGATACAGCAGGACTGGAAACAGACTCTCAGCAAACAAAGGCAGCATGCAGGAAGCTATTACCGGCGTCTGTGAGAAGCCCTGGGAGTGTATTTAACAAGGAGTCCTCCAGTCAGCTGCTAAAGGCTGATTAGAATAAATGCCGTGCAGCTGCCTTGCTGCACGGCCAGAGAGCAGGTGAATATCTTAATTTCCTAAAGCCTAGCAACGGGGAACGCGGTCCGCCAGTGGCGTCCCCGTTGCTAGGGTCCGTGCGGCTCAGCGCGCCCGGCGTCTAGCGTTGCTAGGGAGCCGGCGGCTGTACGTGCACGGCGTCTCTAGTTGCTAGGCGCCGGGCCGCGCAGACCATCAAGCGGACCCCGGCGCCTAACAGTACCCCCCCCCCTTGAGGAGGGGTCAAGGAACCCCTAAAGCCAGGTTTCTGAGGAAATTCCCGAAAAAATGCCCTCTTGAGCCTCGGGGCATGAAGATCCTTATCCAGGACCCAAGACCTTTCCTCCGGACCATAGCCTTTCCAGTGAACCAGAAAATACAGCCGATCCCGGGACAATTTGGAATCGAGAACCTTCTCTACCAAGAACTCCTGGTGTCCCTGTACATCCACTGGAGATCTACCCTGAGAGATCTTCCGAGGAAATCTACTGGAAGAAACGTATTGTTTCAACAGGGAACAATGAAACGTATTTCCAATCCTGAGAGATCTTGGTAAACGTAACCGAAAGGCAACTGGATTGACTCTTTTAATAATAAGAAATGGCCCAATAAATTTGGGTCCCAGTCTAGCCGAGGATTGTCGAAGCCTGATGTTGCAAGTCGACAACCACACCCTATCTCCCACCTTAAAAGTGCAAGGACGTCGCAGCCTGTCAGAAAATCTCTTCTCTCGAAAGGCCGCTTTTCTGAGAGCAAGGTGCACCTTTTTCCAAATGGCTCTGAGATGGGAGGTTAAGGTAAGCGAGGAGACTGAGGAATGATGAAAAAGGAATTAGCTCTGGGGTGAAAACCAAAAACTGAAAAGAATGGAGACTCTTTAGTGGAGGAATGACAAGAATTATTGTAAGCAAATTCAGCCAACGGAAGAAACTCGGACCAATCATTCTGGAGTTTGGCTGAATACAAGCGCAAATATTGTTTCAATGATTGGTTAACTCGTTCGGTTTGCCCGTTGGATTGTGGGTGGTAACCAGATGTTAACGACAATTTCATCTTCAATGAGGCACAAAAACATTTCCAGAATTGTGCGATGAATTGTGGACCCCGATCAGAAACAATATCAGTGGGCAACCCATGAAGCCTGAATACATGGCGGAGAAACAAAACTGCCAACCCTTGGGCAGAAGGCAATCGGGGAAGAGCAATAAAATGAGCCATTTTACTAAAACGGTCCACTACCACCCATATGACTCGGAATCCGGCTGAAAGGGGAAGGTCAACCACAAAATCCATGGAAATATGAGACCACGGCCTGAGAGGAACATTTAAGGGCATAAGTTGCCCGATGGGCAAGGAACGGGGAACCTTATGCTGTGCACAAACCTGACATGAATAAACAAATTCCTTGACGTCTTTAGAAAGACCAGGCCACCATACTGAGCGAGAGACTAACTCCAATGTCTTAGAGACTCCTGGATGCCCTGAAACTTTGTTATCATGGAATTCCGTTAAAACAGTAGCTCTCAAAAACTCAGGGACGTAAAGACGACCAGCAGGAGTAATTCTAGGAGCTTGGTGTTGAAGCTGTTTTAACTGGGTAAATAAATCTTGTGTGAGGCCCGCCCAGATGACCGAAGATGGAAGTATGGGGGTAACAGGATTGTTATTGTGAACCGGAAGAAAGCTACGTAACAGGGCATCAGCCTTAGTATTCTTGGAACCAGGCCTGAAAGTGATTATAAATTTGAAACTCGTAAAAAATAATGCCCAACGTGCCTGCCGGGCATTAAGCCGCTTAGCCGATTCAATGTATTGCAGGTTCTTATGGTCAGTCAATACCGAAATAGTATGTTTTGCTCCCTCCAGCCAATGCCTCCACTCCTCGAAAGCCCACTTTACCACCAGTAACTCCCGATTACCAACGTCATAGTTGGATTCAGCGGAGGAGAATTTCCTGGACATAAAGGCACAAGGATGTAACTCCAGAGACTCCGGATCCTTTTGAGAAAGGATAGCCCCCACTCCAACCTCCGAGGCATCAACCTCCACCACAAAGGGCAATTCCGGATTAGGATGTCTGAGGACTGGAGCCGAGACAAAGGCTTGTTTCAAGGCCCGGAAGGACAACTCAGCTTCACGCGACCAGTTGGTAGGATCCGCTTGTCACAACTGAGGGCCTGAGCTGACGGGAGGCAGCCTCAGTTGTAGGGGCTGAAATGTAACGGAACCTGGGAGGTTGTATCAGACCCCTAGACATGTAAGTAACATGTAGAATAACTGCCCGAAGGCGTGACCACGACAACCAGGATAAAAGTCAATGATGTTTATTATGACAAACTCCGTAACACAGCAGCAGTAAAAGGAAACATAAAAGTCAACAGAGGATAAATACAATTCCTGGGTACTACAGGGTGGCAAGGGCCACAGGCACTGGTAGTGTGAGACAGTTCTTATAATCTTCTAGTTGGAAAGTCCTTACCAGGCCTGACTGTAGCAATGGAGAGAACCCAGGATCGTACCAGCTGATGTTCCAGGAAAGGCTGGGCTGCTGAAGGTAAAACGGCTGCTGTGGATCCTGGCTGGAACCAGACTGTTGTTGGTACGGAGTGGATACTGGCTGGAACCAGTTAAATAATAAACGAACTTGAGAGCGATGAAATAATAATGAAGTTTGGAGTTTGAGAGCGGTGAAATAATAATACCGGTGGAGAGTGGTAAACTGCAGAAAAGGACACCGGCCCTTTAAGAGAAGCTATACACTGCTGGAAGCTGGGCTGGAAGCAGGTGATTGTTTGAGAGCGGTGAAATAATAATACCGGTGGAGAGTGGTAAACTGCAGAAAGGACACCGGCCCTTTAAGAGAAGCTGTACACTGCTGGAAGCTGGGCTGGAAGCAGGTGATTGTTGTAACTGGAAACAGGTGAGTCCAGAATGGATCGGAGAGTCAGGCTACACCACAGATGGAATGCTGGTGCGGGTCTCTATAGCAGAAGTCTGGAGACAGGAGCTGGAACCTGGAAGACAACCACAGGAGAGAGACAAACTGGAACTAGGTTAGACAACCAAAGCACTGACGCCTTCCTTGCTCAGGCACAGCTTACTTATACCTGCAGCAAGGAAGGGGTTGGCTAGGCAATTATGCAAATCAACAATACAGACAGCAGATTGGTGGAAATGATCAGATGACAAAATCCAAGATGGCTGCACCCATACAGACACTTGGAGGGAAGTTTGGTTTGTAATCCATGTGAGAATTGAAACAGTAATGGCGACGCCGGCCACAGGAGACAGGAGACGCCAGACTGACAAGCGCACATTTAACCACGCGGGCACAGCGGAGGCCGCGGCTAATGAAATCACCACTCTGACATTCTGCATGTGGAAACTCAGAAACAGCGGGATCCGGTCCTGGAACGCTGAGCCAGCCTTAGGAGGCATCTGAAGGGTAAGTAATGGCGTCCAGATACCCGGATCGTGACAGCACCCCCCCCTTTAGGAGTGGCCCCAGGACACTTCTTAGGCTTTAAAGGAAACTTTGCGTGGAAATTTCGGACCAAGGCAGGAGCATGGACGTCTGAGGCATTGGTCCAAGAGCGTTCTTCAGGACCATAGCCCTTCCAGTCAATGAGGTATTGTAACTGACCGTAACGGAAACGTGAGTCCAAAATCTTGGCCACCTCGTACTCGACTCCCCGTTGAGTCTGAACTTTGGGAGCTGGAGGAAGTGCGGAATGAAACCGATTCAGGATCAGCGGTTTCAACAAAGAAACATGAAATGTCCTGGGTATTTTCAAGAAGGATGGTAACAGTAACCTGTAGGCAACAGGATTGATGACTTGTTCAATCTTGAAGGGTCCGATGTAGCGAGGTGCAAATTTCATGCTGGGAACTCTCAACCTCAAATTCTTCGTGGACAGCCACACACGATCACCCACCTTGAGAGCAGGAACCGCTCTACGCTTCCTATCGGCAAACTTCTTATACCTGAATGAGGCTTTAAGCAGGGCTGCGCGGACGTTCCTCCAGTTATTTGAAAACTGACGCAAGGTGACATCCACTGCTGGAACAGAAGTTGCGGGAAGCGGTTGGAATTCTGGGACTTTAGGGTGGAATCCATAATTAATGAAGAATGGTGTAGAAGAAGATGAGGAATGGTATTGATTGTTGTGGCTGAACTCGGCCCAAGGAAGGAGTTGAACCCAGTCATCTTGAGAGGAAGACACATATATACGGAGGAAGGCCTCCAAGTCCTGATTCACCCTCTCGGTTTGACCATTGGTCTGAGGATGGTAAGCCGTGGAAAACTTTAACTTGACTTGGAGGGCTTGACACAAACTTCGCCAAAATTTGGCTACAAATTGTACTCCACGATCCGAGATGATCTCTTCAGGAAGACCGTGAAGTCGGAAGATCTCTTGTATAAACACTTGAGCCAACTTGGAAGCTGACGGAAGACCGGTGAGAGGGATGAAATGTGCCATCTTGGTGAACCGGTCAACTACCACCCAGATGGTATTAAACTTGTTGCAGATAGGTAGATCGGAAACAAAGTCCATCGACAAATGGGTCCAAGGTCGACGGGGAACAGATAATGGAACCAGTTGCCCCGCAGGCGACTGGCGGGAGACTTTGTGTTGGGCACACTTTTGGCAGGAGGCAATAAATTCCATAACGTCCTTCTTCAGAGTTGGCCACCAGTAGGACCTAGAAATAAATTCAAGGGTTTTCTGAATGCCTGTATGTCCAGCAAAATGGGAAGCATGGGCCCAATGCATGAGCTTCTTCCTTAGAACTGGCTTAACAAAACTTTTCCCTGGTGGAGGCGTAGAGTCCATCCCTACCGTGGAGAATGCCAACGGATTAATAATAGGATGCTTGTCTGCAGACTCGGACTCATTTTCTTGCTCCCATGAGCGGGAAAGGGCATCGGCCTTACGATTCTGAGAACCCGGACAGAACTGGAGTTTAAAGTCAAACCTAGAGAAGAAAAGTGCCCATCTGGCCTGACGAGGATTCAGACATTGTGCGCCTTTGAGATATAAAAGATTTTTGTGGTCGGTAAGTATGGTGATTGAGTGGGAAGCTCCCTCCAACAGGTATCTCCACTCCTCCAGAGCGAGCTTGATGGCTAGCAACTCCTGATCGCCAATGGCATAGTTGCGCTCAGCTGGGGAGAACTTCCGGGAGAAGAAACTGCAAGGATGTAGATGTCCATCTTTGGCCCTCTGGGATAACACTGCTCCTACTCCAACGGAGGAGGCATCTACCTCTAAGATAAAAGGAGAGTCGGTGTCGGGCTGTTTCAGAACTGGTGCAGAGATGAACCGTTGCTTCAGAAGGTGAAAGGCCTGTGTAGCTTCCTCGGACCACTTGGACGGATTAGCACCTTTCTTGGTTAATGCAGTGATAGGCGCCACAATGGTGGAAAAGTCTCGTATAAATTTTCTATAATAATTGGCGAACCCTAAGAACCTCTGGACCCCTTTGAGGCTTAAGGGTATAGGCCAATTCTGGATTGCTTGGAGTTTCTCAGGATCCATCTCTAGTCCGGAACCGGACACAATGTAACCTAGAAACGGAATGGTTTTAACTTCAAACACACACTTCTCCAATTTACAATAGAGGTGATTGACACGGAGACGGGAAAGAACCTCTTTTACCCAGAAACGATGATCTTCGAGATTATTAGCAAAGATGAGGATGTCGTCTAGATAAACCACGACATGGCGGTACAAGATGTCCCTGAAAATCTCATTCACGAAGTGCTGGAAGACTGCTGGAGCGTTGCTCAATCCGAAGGGCATGACGAGGTACTCATAATGTCCGTCACGGGTGTTAAAGGCGGTCTTCCACTCGTCACCCTCACGGATTCGGATGAGATTGTAGGCCCCCCTCAAGTCCAGCTTTGTGAAAATAGTTGCACCACTAACTCTATCAAAGAGCTCGGTAATCAGGGGTAAAGGGTATCGGTTCTTGACGGTAATGTCGTTCAGACCTCTGTAGTCGATGCACGGACGCAGACCACCGTCTTTCTTCTTAACGAAGAAGAAGCCTGCGCCGGCTGGAGAAGAAGATGGTCGGATGAAACCCTTCGCCAGGTTCTCTTTGATGTACTCTTCCATGGAGTGTGTCTCAGGCAGAGACAACGGATAAGTTCGGCCTCGCGGTGGAACCTTCCCTGGAATGAGGTCGATTGGGCAGTCCCATTCTCAATGAGGAGGAAGGATATCAGCAGAGGCTTTACTGAACACGTCCGTGAAGTCTTGATATGGAGGAGGCGGAACATCAGATGACCTGGGGAAGGAAGAACAAACAGGAAGAACTTTGGCTAAACAAGACTCAGCACAGGAGGGACCCCATGCCAGTATTTGCGTAGTCGTCCAGTCAATTGATGGGTTGTGGAGACGGAGCCATGGAAGGCCTAAAACCACTGGATGTGTGGCTCTTGGAATCACTAAAAAAGAAATATACTCAGAATGAAGAACTCCCACTCTCAGACGAACTGGAAGAGTCCTTAAGGAAATGACTGTGTCAAAAATCTTGCTGCCATCCACGGCAGTCAAAGAGATGGACGAGGACAGTCTCTCGGTGGGTAGGGACCACCGTTTAACATAAGCTTCGGTTATGAAATTCCCAGCTGCTCCGGAATCAAGGAGGGCAATGACGTTCCTGTAACGTTGAGCAATTTGGAGCGACACTGGGAGGTTACAGTCATGAGGAGATGGAGAGGAGATCATTACTCCTAGCCGGCCCTCTCCTTGGCGAGCTAGGATCTGGAGTTTCCCGGACGTTTGGGACAGGCATTGATAGTGTGCGACGGAGCTGCACAGTAGAGACAGAGAGACTCAGAGAGACGTCTTCGGCGCTCAGCGGGAGATAGACGGGAACGACTAATTTGCATAGGCTCATCTTTGGATGGAGATGGTTGACGAGGAGGAGGAGCAGAAGATTTAGGAGTAGATGATCTTCCTCGCTCGGTTGCTCTCTCTCTGAAACGTAGATCAACCTTCGTGCAAAGAGAAATTAGCTCATCCAACTTAGAGGGCAAGTCTCTGGTAGCTAACTCATCCTTGATGCGTTCTGATAAGCCATGCCAGAATGCAGCATACAGGGCCTCGTCGTTCCATGCCAGTTCGGATGCCAGGATTTTAAACTGTATAAGATACTGTCCCACAGTACGTGTTCCCTGGCGTAAACGGAGAATCTCAGATGAAGCAGATGTTATCCGGCCTGGCTCGTCGAAGATGCGCCTGAATGTAGCTACAAAGTCAGTATAGGAGGATAGCAGGGGATCAGACTTCTCCCATAAAGGTGATGACCAGTCAAGGGCTGAGCCACTGAGAAGGGAGATGATATAGGCAATTTTGGTACGGTCACTGAAGAAATTGCCAGGTAGAAGCTCAAAGTGGATTTCACATTGATTGAGAAATCCCCTGCAGAACCTTGGAGATCCATCAAATTTTGCTGGCGTTGGAAGATGAAGATGTGGACTGGAAATGGGTAAGGTGGGTGGGGTTACAGCTGGTGTCACTGTAGTGGACGCACCGGACGTGCCAGGTCCACGGAGGGTCGTTTGAATCCCATCCAGCCGTGTAGAGAGATCCTGGAGACAGCGGATGATGTGGCCCTGTGCAGCCTCCTGATGTTCAAGTCGGGCTGCCAGTTCTTGCATCGGCCTGGCCGCTTGATCCTGGTCTCCGGCTGGATTCATTAGGTCAGTGCTTACTGTCACAACTGAGGGCCTGAGCTGACGGGAGGCAGCCTCAGTTGTAGGGGCTGAGATGTAACGGAACCTGGGAGGTTGTATCAGACCCCTAGACATGTAAGTAACATGTAGAATAACTGCCCGAAGGCGTGACCACGACAACCAGGATAAAAGTCAATGATGTTTATTATGACAAACTCCGTAACACAGCAGCAGTAAAAGGAAACATAAAAGTCAACAGAGGATAAATACAATTCCTGGGTACTACAGGGTGGCAAGGGCCACAGGCACTGGTAGTGTGAGACAGTTCTTATAATCTTCTAGTTGGAAAGTCCTTACCAGGCCTGACTGTAGCAATGGAGAGAACCCAGGATCGTACCAGCTGATGTTCCAGGAAAGGCTGGGCTGCTGAAGGTAAAACGGCTGCTGTGGATCCTGGCTGGAACCAGACTGTTGTTGGTACGGAGTGGATACTGGCTGGAACCAGTTAAATAATAAACGAACTTGAGAGCGATGAAATAATAATGAAGTTTGGAGTTTGAGAGCGGTGAAATAATAATACCGGTGGAGAGTGGTAAACTGCAGAAAAGGACACCGGCCCTTTAAGAGAAGCTATACACTGCTGGAAGCTGGGCTGGAAGCAGGTGATTGTTTGAGAGCGGTGAAATAATAATACCGGTGGAGAGTGGTAAACTGCAGAAAGGACACCGGCCCTTTAAGAGAAGCTGTACACTGCTGGAAGCTGGGCTGGAAGCAGGTGATTGTTGTAACTGGAAACAGGTGAGTCCAGAATGGATCGGAGAGTCAGGCTACACCACAGATGGAATGCTGGTGCGGGTCTCTATAGCAGAAGTCTGGAGACAGGAGCTGGAACCTGGAAGACAACCACAGGAGAGAGACAAACTGGAACTAGGTTAGACAACCAAAGCACTGACGCCTTCCTTGCTCAGGCACAGCTTACTTATACCTGCAGCAAGGAAGGGGTTGGCTAGGCAATTATGCAAATCAACAATACAGACAGCAGATTGGTGGAAATGATCAGATGACAAAATCCAAGATGGCTGCACCCATGCAGACACTTGGAGGGAAGTTTGGTTTGTAATCCATGTGAGAATTGAAACAGTAATGGCGACGCCGGCCACAGGAGACAGGAGACGCCAGACTGACAAGCGCACATTTAACCACGCGGGCACAGCGGAGGCCGCGGCTGATGAAATCACCACTCTGACATTCTGCATGTGGAAACTCAGAAACAGCGGGATCCGGTCCTGGAACGCTGAGCCAGCCTTAGGAGGCATCTGAAGGGTAAGTAATGGCGTCCAGATACCCGGATCGTGACACCGCTCCTTTCTTTGTCAGAGCTACAATGGGAGCAACCAGGTCAGAAAAAGAATGAATGAACCTCCTATAATAATTCGCAAACCCTAAAAAGCGCTGAATTGCTTTTAAATTGGTGGGTTGCGCCCAACTAAGGATGGCCTGGAGTTTCTTTGGTTCCATGGAAAACCCCTGAGGGGAAATTATGTACCCTAAAAAAGATACTTCCGTGACATGAAACTCACTCTTCTCCAGCTTGGCATATAAATGATTCTCACGTAACTTTTGAAGAACCAGACGCACCTGGGTAACATGTTGTTCCATTGATTCAGAAAAAATCAGGATGTCGTCTAAGTAAACGACCACGAATTTCCCTAGGAAGTCACGGAGCACATCGTTAATGAGGTCTTGAAAAACTGCCGGAGCATTGGACAGGCCGAACGGCATCACCAGGTATTCGTAGTGACCCGACTAAGTACTGAAGGCCGTTTTCCACTCATCTCCAGATTTAATTCCGATGAGGTTGTACGCTCCTCTAAGGTCAATTTTAGAAAAAATCACAGCAGAACGTAACTGATCAAAGAGTACAGAAATCAACGGCAAAGGATAGGTGTTTTTAACTGAGATCTTATTCAGGGCTCTAAAATCAATGCAAGGTCTAAGCGAGCCATCCTTTTTCTCCACAAAGAAGAAGCCTGCACTTAAAGGAGATTTTGATGGTCTAATAAATCCTTTCTCAAGGCTCTCCTTTACATAATCATTCATAGCCGCAGTTTCTGGCCCGGATAATGCATATAATCTTCCCTTTGGCAATGCGGCACCAGGAATTAACTCAATAGCACAATCATAAGGCCGATGGGGAGGCAGAATGTCCGCATTGCCCTTGGAGAAAACATCAGCAAACTCCTGGTATTCCACCGGAATGAGTTCTGGAATGATAGCTGCTACTCTGACTGGAAACGTGATACATTCCTTATCACAAAAAGTACCCCAATGTGAAATCTCCCCCGACCGCCAATCAATGGTGGGATTATGAAAGGCCAGCCAAGGGTGACCCAGAACAACTGGAACTGCTGGGCAATGTGTAAGAAAGAACTCGATTTTCTCGGAATGTAGAGCTCCTACTGTAAGTAGTACAGGGGGTGTACGGAGAGAAATAATCCCATTAGACAGCGGACTCCCATCTAAGCCATGCATGGTGACACACCTACCCAAAGGTAACTGAGGAATGCCTAAGGCCTTAGCCCAAGTTAAATCCATAAAGTTTCCTGCAGCTCCACTGTCAACAAAAGCCGACACCGAAGAACTGAGGCTGCCAAAGGAAACTTTAACTGGGACTAAAAGGGAGTTATTCGAGGAGATAAGCTGCAGACCTAGGTGAACCCCCTCACAATTCACCTGGTCAAAGCGTTTCCCGACTTGTTCGGACAATTACGAGCAAAATGTCCCTTACCCCCACAGTACAGACAAAGACCAGAATTTTGCCTTCTGGCTCTTTCTTCAGGAGACAGCCGGGAGAGACCCATCTGCATGGGCTCCTCTACGTCTTCAGGAATGGAATATACACACGGACTTGACCTTACAGGTGCTCCTTTTTCAGCCCTCCGCTCTCTGAGACGACGATCAATCTTAATAGAAAGCTCCATGAGTTTATCGAGAGTCTCAGGAGCGGGGTACTGAAGGAGACTGTCTTTTATAGACTCTGATAAGCCGAGGCGAAACTGAATGCGCAGGGCTGGGTCATTCCAGCCACAGTCGTTTGACCAACGGCGAAACTCCGTACAATAAACCTCCGCAGGATTTCTACCCTGTCTGAGAGCGCGCAACTGACTTTCAGCGGACGCCTCTCTATCAGGGTCATCATACAAGAGCCCTAAAGACTCAAAAAAAGCGTCAACTGACAACAATGCCGGATCCTCTGCTCTTAAACCAAATGCCCAGGTCTGAGGATCCCCCTGGAGCAAAGAAATAATAAACCCGACCCGCTGAGATTCAGTACCCGAGGAAGTCGGTCTTAAGCGAAAATAAAGTTTACAGGATTCTTTAAAATTAGAAAACTCTTTTCTATCACCAGAAAAACGGTCAGGCAAATGCATCTTTGGTTCAGGGACTACCCTTGGGGAAGCTCGCAAAAGATCTTCCTGCGACTTCACCCGAAGAGAAAGATCCTGAACCATCTGAGTAAGTTCTTGAATCTGGCTGACTAAGAGCTGACCAGGATTTGGCCCTAAACCTGTTGGATTCATGAGGCCGATAAACTCTCACAAAACTGAATGAGAAAAAATTAAACCCCGTTTAATTTTAAGTTTTGGTATGGCCGGTAATAATGTTATGATTCCAGCACTCTGGTCAGAGGAGATCTTATGGCAAGGACCGGAGCACTGGAACGGAATGCTGGGGAAGGGAGCAGGACAGGAAAATAGCCCCTTGCGCCCTAACTCTGTTGTCTCACCCGTGTTGTCAGAAATCCCCTGCGAGACTATGGTTTCTTGAACCCTTGGCAGCCGCGTTTGAAGGGCGGATTATGTCTGCCCAACTTCGATGCCCCCCGGTCTTAATGAGAGACAAAGGGAAACCCGAGACAGGGTGATAACAAGAGGCCCTCTAACTAAACAACCAGGCCAGGGGCTAAGCAAACTCAAAACTATAATATGTGCGGAGAAACCGCCAGGGAAAAGGACAACCAAAATATCCACTTGTCCAATTCTCCTACCCGGCACCGCCGAGTACCAGAGAGGACTTGTGGAAGCGGAACCCTCCGCAAATGCTCCAAACACAAAATATAAAAGGTAAAGCGGCTGAGCCGCAACACACGGCAGAGCCGCAACTCACGAACACCACTGGATATAAAACGGTGATCAGTCAGGACTCCAGGGAACCAAACGACCTCTTGGGATGAGATGACAACTCCCGAATACCGGACTTCTGAGGACTGGAATGACCGGATACAGCAGGACTGGAAACAGACTCTCAGCAAACAAAGGCAGCATGCAGGAAGCTATTACCGGCGTCTGTGAGAAGCCCTGGGAGTGTATTTAACAAGGAGTCCTCCAATCAGCTGCTAAAGGCTGATTAGAATAAATGCCGTGCAGCTGCCTTGCTGCACGGCCAGAGAGCAGGTGAATATCTTAATTTCCTAAAGCCTAGCAACGGGGAACGCGGTCCGCCAGTGGCGTCCCCGTTGCTAGGGTCCGTGCGGCTCAGCGCGCCCGGCGTCTAGCGTTGCTAGGGAGCCGGCGGCTGTACGTGCATGGCGTCTCTAGTTGCTAGGCGCCGGTCCGCGCAGACCATCAAGCGGACCCCGGCGCCTAACAATACGGTGATAATGTTGAGCTGTCACGTCCTTCCTAGTCTTTATCAGCGTAGGAATGACCTCCTCCGGAATGCCTTTCTCCGCAAGGATCCGGCGTTCAACCGCCATGCCGTCAAACGCAGCCGCGGTAAGTCTTGGAACAGACAGGGCTCCTGTTGCAACCAGTCCTGTCTTAGAGGAAGAGGCCACGGTTCCTCTGTGAGCATTTCTTGCAGATCTGGATACCAAGTCCTTCGTTGCCAATCTGGAACAATGAGTATCGTTCTCACTCCTCTTTTTCTTATTATTCTCAGCACCTTGGGTATGAGAGGAAGAGGAGGAAATACATAGACCGACTGGAACACCCACGGTGTCACCAGGGCGTCTACAGCTATCGCCTGAGGGTCTCTTGACCTGGCGCATTACCTCTGTAGTTTTTTGTTGAGGCGGGATGCCATCATGTCCACCTGTGGCAGTTCCCACCGACATGCAGTCTGTGCGAAGACTTCCTGATGAAGTCCCCACTCTCCCGGGTGGAGGTCGTGTCCCGGGATGAACATTGCTGACAGTGCGCTTACATGATTTTCCGCCCAGCAAAGAATTCTGGCGGCTTCCGCCATCCCTTCCCTGCTCCTTGTGCCGCCTTGTCGGTTTACATGAGCCACTGCGGTGATGGTGTCTGACTGAATCAGAACCGGTTGGTCGCGAAGCAGGGTCTCCGCTTGACGTAGGGCGTTGTATACGGCCCTTAGTTCCAGGATGTTGATGTGAAGGCAAGTCTCCTGACTTGACCACAGACCTTGGAAATTTCTTCCCTGTGTGACTGCTCCCCACCCTCGGAGGCTTGCATCCGTGGTCACCAGGACCCAGTCCTAAATGCCAAATCTGCGGCCCTCGAGAAGGTGAGCACTCTGCAGCCACCACAGGAGAGACACCCTGGCCCTGGGGGATAGGGTGATTAACCGATGCATCTGAAGATGTGATCCAGACCACTTGTCCAGTAAGTCCCATTGAAAGGTCCTCGCATGGAACCTGCCGAAGGGAATTGCCTCGTATGATGCCACCATCCTTCCCAGGACTCGAGTGCAGTGATGCACTGACACCTGTTTTGGTTTTAATAGATTCCTGACCAGTGTCATGAGCTCCTGAGCTCTCCCTATCGGGAGATAAACCCTTTTCTGGTCTGTGTCTAGAATCATGCCTAGGAAAGGCAGACGAGCCGTAGGAACCAACTGCGACTTTGGAATATTTAGAATCCAGCCGTGTTGCCGTTACACTTCCAGAGAAAGTGCTACGCTGATCAGCAACTGCTCTCTTGATCCCGCTTTTATGAGGAGATCGTCCAAGTATGGGATAATTGCGACCCCTTGCTTCCGCAGGAGTACCATCATTTCCGCCATTACCTTGGTAAATATTCTTGGTGCCGTGGAGATACCAAACGGCAACATCTGAAATTGGTAATGACAATCCTGTACCACAAATCTGAGGTACGCCTGATGAGGTGGATAAATGGGGACATGAAGGTATGCATCCTTTATGTCCAGAGACACCATAAAATGCCCCCCTTCCAGGCTTGCGACGACCGCTCTCAGCGATTCCATCTTGAACTTGAACCTTTTCAGGTATATGTTCAGGGATTTTAAATTCAATATGGGTCTGACTGCACCGTTCGGTTTCGGGACTACAACATGGTCGAATAATAACCCCCTCCTTGTTGACGGAGGGGAACCTTGACCACCACCTGTTGAAGATACAATTTGTGAATTGCAGTTAACACTATTTCCCTCTCGTGGGGGGAAGCCGGCAGGGCCGTCGGTGAGGGGGCATCTCCTCGAAGTCCAGCTTGTATCCCTGAGACACAATATCTATTGTTCAGGGATCCAACAGGGAGTGAACCCACTTGTGGCTGAAATTTCGAAGGCGTGCCCCCACCGGGCCTAGCTCCGCCTGTGGAGCCCCAGCGACATGCGGTGGATTTTGTAGAGGCCGGGGAGGACTTCTGTTCCTGGGAACTAGCTGTATTGTGCAGCTTCTTTCCTCTGCCCCTGCCTCTGGCAAGAAAGGACGCACCTCGGACTTTCTTGTTTCTTTGTGATCGAAAGGACTGCATTTGATAATGTCGTGCATTCCTAGGCTGTGCGGGAATATAAGGCAAAAGATCAGAATTACCAGCCATAGCTGTGGAGACCAGGTCCGAGATCCCTTTTCCACATAATCCTCAGCCTTGTAAGGTAAACCTTCCATATGCCTCTTAAGTCGGCATCACCTGTCCATTGCATGTTCCACAGGACACGTCAAGCAGAAATCGGCATAGCGTTGACTCTAGAACCCAGTAGACTAATGTCTCTTTGGGCATGTTTTATATATATCTAAGACAGCATCTTTTATATATATCTATATATATACATATATATATTAGTGATGTGCACCGGACA
This sequence comes from Pseudophryne corroboree, assembly GCF_028390025.1. NCBI lineage: Eukaryota > Metazoa > Chordata > Amphibia > Anura > Myobatrachidae > Pseudophryne > Pseudophryne corroboree. The sequence continues at coordinate 518,874,924 of NC_086448.1, read as the reverse complement.
TTTTTCGGGTTTTGTGTTTTGGTTTTGGATTCGGTTCCGCGGCCGTGTTTTGGATTCGGACGCGTTTTGGCAAAACCTCATCGAAAATGTTTTGTCGGATTCGGGTGTGTTTTGGATTCGGGTGTTTTTTTAAAAAAAACCCCTAAAAAACAGCTTAAATCATAGAATTTGGGGGTCATTTTGATTCCATAGTATTAATAACCTCAATAACCATAATTTCCACTCATTTTCAGTCTATTCTGAACACCTCACACCTCACAATATTATTTTTAGTCCTAAAATTTGCACCGAGGTCGCTGGATGACTAAGCTAAGCAACCCAAGTGGCCGACACAAACACCTGGCCCATCTAGGAGTGGCACTGCAGTGTCAGACAGGATTGCACTTCAAAAAAATAGTCCCCAAACAGCACATGATGCAAAGAAAAAAAGAGGCGCAATGAGGTAGCTGTGTGACTTAGCTAAACATAGAAACATAGAATTGGATTCGGGTGTTTTTTTCAAAAAACCCTAAAAAACAGCTTAAATCATAGAATTTAGGGGTCATTTTGATTCCATAGTATTATTAACCTCAATAACCATAATTTCCACTCATTTTCAGTCTATTCTGAACACCTCACACCTCACAATATTATTTTTAGTCCTAACATTTGCACCGAGGTCGCTGGATGGCTAAGCTAAGCGACACAAGTGGCCGACACAAACACCTGGCCCATCTAGGAGTGGCACTGCAGTGTCAGACAGGATGGCACTTCAAAAAAATTGTCCCCAAACAGCACATGATGCAAAGAAAAAAAGAGGCGCACCAAGGTCGCTGTGTGACTAAGCTAAGCGACACAAGTGGCCGACACAAACACCTGGCACATCTAGGAGTGGCACTGCAGTGTCAGACAGGATGGCACTTCAAAAAAATTGTCCCCAAACAGCACATGATGCAAAGAAAAAAAGAGGCGCACCAAGGTCGCTGTGTGACTAAGCTAAGCGACACAAGTGGCCGACACAAACACCTGGCACATCTAGGAGTGGCACTGCAGTGTCAGACAGGATGGCACTTCAAAAAAATTGTCCCCAAACAGCACATGATGCAAAGAAAAAAAGAGGCGCACCAAGGTCTCTGTGTGACTAAGCTAAGCGACACAAGTGGCCGACACAAACACCTGGCCCATCTAGGAGTGGCACTGCAGTGTCAGACAGGATGGCACTTCAAAAAAATTGTCCCCAAACAGCACATGATGCAAAGAAAAATGAAAGAAAAAAGAGGTGCAAGATGGAATTGTCCTTGGGCCCTCCCACCCACCCTTATGTTGTATAAACAGGACATGCACACTTTAACGAACCCATCATTTCAGCGACAGGGTCTGCCACACGACTGTGACTAAAATGACTGGTTGGTTTGGGCCCCCACCAAAAAAGAAGCAATCAATCTCTCCTTGCACAAACTGGCTCTACAGAGGCAAGATGTCCTCCTCCTCCTCCTCCGATTCCTCACCCCTTTCACTGTGTACATCCCCCTCCTCACAGATTATTAATTCGTCCTCACTGGAATCCACCATCTCAGATCCCTGTGTACTTTCTGGAGGCAATTGCTGGTGAATGTCTCCACGGAGGAATTGATTATAATTCATTTTGATTACAATCATCTTCTCCACATTTTCTGGAAGTAACCTCGTACGCCGATTGCTGACAAGGTGAGCGGCTGCACTAAATACTCTTTCGGAGTACACACTGGAGGGAGGGCAACTTAGGTAGAATAAAGCCAGTTTGTGCAAGGGCCTCCAAATTGCCTCTTTTTCGTGCCAGTATACGTACGGACTGTCTGACGTGCCTAATTGGATGCGGTCACTCATATAATCCTCCACCATTCTTTCAATGGTGAGAGAATTATATGCAGTGACAGTAGACGACATGTCAGTAATCGTTGGCAGGTCCTTCAGTCCGGACCAGATGTCAGCACTCGCTCCAGACTGCCCTGCATCACCGCCAGCGGGTGGGCTCGGAATTCTTAGCCTTTTCCTCGCACCCCCAGTTGCTGGAGAATGTGAAGGAGGAGCTGTTGATGGGTCACGTTCCGCTTGACTTGACAATTTTCTCACCAGCAGGTCTTTGAACCTCTGCAGACTTGTGTCTGCCGGAAAGAGAGATACAACGTAGGTTTTAAATCTAGGATCGAGCACGGTGGCCAAAATGTAGTGCTCTGATTTCAACAGATTGACCACCCGTGAATCCTGGTTAAGCGAATTAAGGGCTCCATCCAAAAGTCCCACATGCCTAGCGGAATCGCTCTGTTTTAGCTCCTCCTTCAATGTCTCCAGCTTCTTCTGCAAAAGCCTGATGAGGGGAATGACCTGACTCAGGCTGGCAGTGTCTGAACTGACTTCACGTGTGGCAAGTTCAAAGGGTTGCAGTACCTTGCACAACGTTGAAATCATTCTCCACTGCGCTTGAGTCAGGTGCATTCCCCGTCCTTTGCCTATATCGTGGGCAGATGTATAGGCTTGAATGGCCTTTTGCTGCTCCTCCATCCTCTGAAGCATATAGAGGGTTGAATTCCACCTCGTTACCACCTCTTGCTTCAGATGATGGCAGGGCAGGTTCAGGATTGTTTAGTGGTGCTCCAGTCTTCTGTACACGGTGGCTGAATGCCGAAAGTGGCCCGCAATTCTTCGGGCCACCGACAGCATCTCTTGCACGCCCCTGTCGTTTTTTAAATAATTCTGCACCACCAAATTCAATGTATGTGCAAAACATGGGACGTGCTGGAATTTGCCCAGATGTATGCACGCACAATATTGCTGGCGTTGTCCGATGTCACAAATCCCCAGGAGAGTCCAATTGGGGTAAGCCATTCTGCGATGATGTTCCTCAGTTTTCGTAAGAGGTTGTCAGCTGTGTGCGTTTTATGGAAAGCGGTGATACAAAGCGTAGCCTGCCTAGGAACGAGCTGGCGTTTACGAGATGCTGCTACTGGTGCCGCCGCTGCTGTTCTTGCTGCGGGAGGCAATACATCTACCCAGTGGGCTGTCACAGTCATATAGTCCTGAGTCTGCCCTGCTCCACTTGTCCACAAGTGGACATTGGGTACAACTGCATTTTTTAGGACACTGGTGACTCTTTTTCTGAGGTCTGTGTACATTTTCGGTATCGCCTGCCTAGAGAATGGAACCTAGATGGTATTTGGTACCAGGGACACAGTACCTCAATCAAGTCTCTAGTTGCCTCTGAATTAACGGTGGATACCGGAACCATGTTTCTCACCGCCCTGGCTGCCAAGGCCAGAGTTATCTGCTTTGCAGCAGGATGACTGCTGTGATATTTCATCTTCCTCGCAAAGGACTGTTGGACAGTCAATTGCTTACTGGAAGTAGTACAAGTGGTCTTCCGACTTCCCCTCTGGGATGACGATTGACTCCCAGCAGCAACAACAGCAGCGCCAGCAGCAATAGGCGTTACACTCAAGGATGCATCGGAGGAATCCCAGGCTGGAGAGGACTCGTCAGACTTGCCAGTGACATGGCCTGCAGGACTATTGGCTTTCCTGGGTAAGGAGGATATTGACACTGAGGGAGTTGGTGGTGTGGTTTGCAGGAGCTTGGTTACAAGAGGAAGGGATTTAGTGGTCAGTGGACTGCTTCCGCTGTCATCCAAAGTTTTTTAACTTGTCACTGACTTATGATGAATGTGCTGCAGGTGACGTATAAGGGAGGATGTTCCGAGGTGGTTAACATCCTTACCCCTACTTATTACAGCTTGACAAAGGCAACACACGGCTTGACACCTGTTGTCCGCATTTGTGTTGAAATAATTCCACACCGAAGAGGTTATTTTTTTTGTATTTTGACCAGGCATGTCAATGGCCATATTCGTCCCACGGGCAACAGGTGTCCCCGGGTGCCTGACTTAAACAAACCACCTCACCATCAGAATCCTCCTTGTCAATTTCCTCCCCAGCGCCAGCAACACCCATATCCTCATCCTGGTGTACTTCAACAGTGACATCTTCAATTTGACTATCAGGAACTGGACTGCGGGTGCTCCTTCCAGCACTTGCAGGGGGCATGCAAATGGTGGAAGGCGCAAGCTTTTCCCGTCCAGTGTTGGGAAGGTCAGGCATCGCAACCGACACAATTGGACTCTCCTTGGGGATTTGTGATTTAGAAGAACGCACAGTTCTTTGCTGTGCTTTTGCCAGCTTAAGTCTTTTCATTTTTCTAGCGAGAGGATGAGTGCTTCCATCCTCATGTGAAGCTGAACCACTAGCCATGAACATAGACCAGGGCCTCAGCCGTTCCTTGCCACTCCGTGTCGTAAATGGCATATTGGCAAGTTTACGCTTCTCATCAGACGCTTTCAATTTTGATTTTTGGGTCATTTTACTGAACTTTTGTTTTTTGTATTTTACATGCTCTCTACTATGACATTGGGCATCGGCCTTGGCAGACGACGTTGATGGCATTTCATTGTCTCGGCCATGACTAGTGGCAGCAGCTTCAGCACGAGGTGGAAGTGGATCTTGATCTTTCCCTATTTTAACCTCCACATTTTTGTTCTCCATTTTTTAATGTGTGGAATTATATGCCAGTATCAATAGCAATGGCCTACTACTATATATACTGCGCACAACTAAAATGCACCACAGGTTTAGAATGTAGATGGATAGTATACTTAATGACGACACAGAGGTAGGTACAGCAGTGGCCTTCCGTACCGTACTGCTATATATAGTATACTGCTGGTCACTGTGTCAGCAAACTGCAAAACTAAAATGCACCACAGGTATAGAATGTAGATGGATAGTATACTTAATGATAACACAGAGGTAGGTACAGCAGTGGCCTTCCGTACCGTACTGCTATATATAGTATACTGGTGGTCACTGTGTCAGCAAACTGCAAAACTAAAATGCACCACAGGCATAGAATGTAGATGGATAGTATACTTAATGACGACACAGAGGTAGGTACAGCAGTGGCCTTCCGTACTGTACTGCTATATATAGTATACTGGTGGTCACTGTGTCAGCAAACTGCAAACTAAAATGCACCACAGGTATAGAATGTAGATGGATATCAGGATTTTGGTACTTACTGATAAATCCCTTTCTCCGATTCCACAGGGGCCACTGGAGCGCAGTTACAATGGGGAAATAGTAGGCAGTAATTGGGAGCTGGCACTTTAAAAATTCCAACACTGTGGCTAGCTCCTCCCCTACTATCTCCCCTCCAAGCCAGTCTACGTAAAACTGTGCCCGAGGAGAGCTGTAACAAACAAACTTGAAGGTAGAGGAGGTTAACTCCGCCATGTAAACCAGGATAACACAAAAACAAATCTGGAACTTAACTTAACCAAAAGGTTAAACTGAACCAAACAAACAGTCACATAGTGATCTGAAAACCCGGTAAGCCTAAAACAAAATAGGAGGAAACAGCGCTGGGTGGGCGTCCAGTGGCCCCTGTGGAATCGGAGAAAGGGATTTATCGGTAAGTACCAAAATCCTGATTTCTCCTTCATCCACTAGGGGCCACTGGAGCGCAGTTACAATGGGGACGTCCCAGAGCTCCCAAAATGGGTGGGAGAGCGCTGAGAGTCCTGTAAAACCGCTCGGCCAAACTGCGATGCAGAGGCCGCAAACGTGTCAAACTTGTAGAATTTGACAAACGTATGTCGGCCCAACCAAGTAGCCGCCTGACATAAAGTAGTGATGGAGACCCCCCGGGCAGCCGCCCACGAAGGTCCCACAGAGCGCGTAGAGTGCGCCGAAATTGAAGATGGAGGTTCCCGAGAAGCTGCCAATAAGCTTGTCTGATGGTCAGTCGAATCCATCGAGACAAAGTCTGCTTAGAAGCCGGCCAACCACGGCGAGCAGCATCGTAGAGAACAAATAAGGAATCTGACTTTCGAATAGCTGAAGTCCTATCCACATAGATCCTGAGCGCCCTGACAACGTCCAATGATCTCGAATCCGGAGAGTCCCCCGAGAGGGCCGGGACCACAAGCGGCTGATTGATGTGAAAATCAGACACCACTTTAGGTAGAAAAGACATACGAGTACGAAGCTCAGCCCTATCCGTATGAAACACCAGGTAAGGAGACCTACAAGAGAGAGCCCCAAGTTCCGACACTCGTCTAGCTGAAGCCAGTGCCAGGAGAAGAACCACCTTCCAAGTGAGATATTTGATCTCCACTGATTCCAGGGGCTCAAACAATGAGGACTGCAGAAAGGAGAGGACCAGATTGAGGTCCCACGGTGCTGTCGGAGGGCGGAAGGGAGGTTGTATTCGAAGAACTCCCTGAAAGAACGTCTGAACTTCCAGCAGCAGGGCTAACTTTTTCTGGAAGAAAACCGAAAGAGCAGAGACCTGCACTTTTAGCGAACCCAGTCGTAAGCCTGCTGAAAAACCTGCCTGCAAAAATCGGAGAAGGCGGCCTAAGCAAAACACAGAAGTAGAAAATTCTCGATGTTCACACCAGGCTACATAAGCCTTCCAAATGCGGTAGTAGTGAGAAGATGTTACTGACTTTCTAGCCCGAAGCATAGTGGGTATAACCGTACGAGGAATCCCCTTCCTTTTCAAGATGGCTTTCTCAACAGCCACGCCGTCAAACGTAGCCTGCGTAAGTCTGGATAAAGAAAAGGACCCTGTTGTAAAAGATCGTCTCGTAGTGGCAGGGGCCAAGGCTCGGCTACTGACAACAGGTGCAGGGTGGAGTACCAAACCCTGCGTGGCCAATCCGGAGCCACCAGGAGGACCAGAGCGTCTTCTCTCTTGATGCACTGCAGAACCCGCGGCAACAGTGGGAAAGGAGGAAAGAGGTAAACGAACTGGAAATTCCAAGGAGCCGTGAGAGCATCCACACCCGCCGCGGACGGATCCCTCGTCCGAGAGTAATAAAGAGGCAACTGATGGTTCAGGCGGGACGCCATGAGGTCGATCTGTGGTTTTCCCCACCGGCGGACCAGTTGCCAAAACACCTGGGGATGTAGTGACCATTCTCCCGGGTGCATGTCCTGCCGGCTGAGATAGTCAGTTTCCCAATTGTCCACTCCCGGAATGAATATTGCCGAGAAGGACAGAGCATACCTTTCTGCCCAGAGGAGGATGTTGGTGACCTCCCTCATCGCTGCTCGGCTGCGAGTGCCGCCCTGACGGTTGATGTACGCCACCGTCGTGGCGTTGTCGGACTGAACTCTGACTGCTCAACCGCGGAGTAGGTGATGCGCCTGAAGCAGAGCATTGTACACCGCCCTTAGTTCGAGAATGTTTATGGGGAGAGCGGATTCGTGTATTGACCAGCGCCCCTGAAACCGATGTTGCAGGGTCACTGCCCCCCAGCCTCGCAGACTGGCGTCCGTGGTGAGGAGAGTCCAATCCCATACCCCGAACCGCCTTCCTTCCAACAGATGCATCGACTGGAGCCACCAGAGAAGCGACGACCGGGCCTTTGGAGATAGCGTCACCCTTTGATGAAGGAACAGATGAGATCCTGACCACTGATGTAGAAGACACAGTTGAAACGGTCGAGAGTGGAAGCGACCGTACGGAAGAGCTTCGAACGCTGCTACCATTTTTCCCAGAAGGCGAATGCACAGATACACTGACACCCGACGGTGTCGAAGAACCGACCTTACCAGTGTCTGCAGAGACAGGATCTTGTCCTGAGGAAGGAAAACCTTCTGACGGACCGTGTCGAGAATCATCCCCAGAAACAACAGCCGTTGCGAGGGGCACAATTGAGACTTCGGGAAATTCAGGATCCACCCGTGTCGAAGCAGAAGGTCCTGCGTCAGCCGGATATTCCGAAGCAACAGTTCTGTCGAGCTTGCTTTTATTAGCAAATCGTCCAGATAGGGAACAATCGTCACACCCTGCTTCAGAAGCAGGGCCATCATGACCGCCATGACCTTTGTGAACACTCTGGGAGCTGAAGAGAGACTGAAAGGAAGGGCCTGGAACTGGAAATGAGTGTCCTGTATTGCAAACCGGAGAAAAGCCTGGTGAGGAGGCCAAATGGGAACATGTAAGTATGCATCCTTGATATCTAAGGATGCCAGAAACTCGTTTCTTTCCAATCCCGCAATAACAGACAGGAGGGACTCCATCTTGAACTTGAATACTCTCAAATGTGGATTGAGATCCTTCAAGTTCAGGATTGGCCTGACCGAGCCGTCCGGCTTCGGTACGAGAAACAGGCTTGAGTAATAGCCCTGTTTCCGATGATGAGAGGGAACAGGGATTACCACCCTTGCGGAAAGAAGCTTCTGGACCGCTGCCTGCAAGGCACTTCTTCGGTTGTTGGAAACTGGCAAACCCGTGGTAAAAAAACGCTGGGGCGGTTGTTCCTGAAAATCGAGCTTGTAACCGCAAGTGATTAGATCCCGGACCCAAGCGTCTGGACAGGACTGTACCCAGATCTCCTTGAATTCCCACAGACGAGCTCCCACCCTGTGATCTCAAAGGTGGGAGGGGAGCCCGTCATGCGGTGGTAGTGGTAGAGGACTTACCCTCTGAGTGGGCTGAGGCTGCGGAACCTCTACCCCTGCCGCTGCCTCTACCTCTATGGCCATGGAGGGTAGAAGTTCCTCCCCTGGCCTCGAAACCTGGAAGGGGCACGAAAGGATCGAAAGGAGGGACCCCTATATGGCCTGCGAGTGGCTGGAGCAGCCGAGGGAAGATAAGTCGACTTACCACCGGTGGCCTGAGAGATCCAGGCACCCAGATCCTTACCAAATAGAACCTCACCCGTAAAGGGCAACGCCTCTGCTGCCCTTTTGGATTCCGTATCCGCTTGCCACTGCCGGAGCCAGAGAGCTCTGCGGGCCGCAATTGCTAAAGCGGAAATCCTAGCTCCGAGTATACATATGTCCTTGGACGCTTCGCAGAGATAAAGGGCTGATTCACGGATGTGTTCTGCCCACTGTATCAACTGATCCGCCGGCAATTCGTCACGAATTCCAGCGGACAATTGCTCCGCCCAAGCTTCGATCGCCTTGTTGACCCAACAACCTACCTGCGCCGGGCGATGCAATACCCCCGCCGCCGAGTAAATAGTCTTCAAGGTGGATTCCAACTTCCGATCCGACGCCTCCTTAAGCGAAGTTGCCGCCGGAACCGGTAGGACCGTCTTTTTGGACAGATGAGACACCGAAGGATCCACTATCGGAGAGGTCTCATAACGTTTCCTGCTATCTGCTGGAAAAGGATAGGAAGACAACAGTTTTCTTGATACCTGAAATTTTGCGTCTGGATGCTTCCAGGCTGCCGTGATGAGCGCATCCAGCTCCTCCGAAACTGGAAAAGTCACCGGCAGGCATTGGTTGGTGCCAAACCATGAAGGGCGTAAGGCATCCTGTTCTGTGGGGTTCACTACGGCTGGCCTGGGGTCGGGCTCCCGGCGACCAGCATCCCGGCGCCGGGAGCCCGACCGCCGGCTTACCGACAGCGTGGCGAGCGCAAATGAGCCCCATGCGGGCTCGCTGCGCTCGCCACGCTACGGGCACGGTGGCGCGCTATGTGCGCCACACTATTTTATTCTCCCTCTATGGGGGTCGTGGACCCCCACGAGGGAAAATAAGTGTCGGTATGCCGGCTGTCGGGCTCCCGGCGCCGGTATACTGAGCGCCGGGAGGCCGACCGCCGGCATACAGAAGACCACCCGTTCTGTGTCCTCCACCTGTAATACTGAATGAATAGCAGTAATAAGAGCCTCTATACCCTGAGCTACTGGTTCAGAGTCCCCGTATACCTGATCCTCATCAGTATCCTGTATATCAACATCCTGTACATCCTGTACATCTAACCCCGCCTCATCTAATTGAGGCATATCATCGTCCAAGTCCTGTAACACAGAGGCTAGCAATCTCTTTTTAGAAGCCTGTTGAGAGGGACTAAAGGACGGGGCTTGGGAAGGGATTACAGCCCTAGAGAGCCCTTCTACTGACTTTGCCAAAGAGACCGCCCATGCAGGTTCTGGCTCCGGTACCGGGACAAGCTGTCGGAACCGGGCCGCCTCTCTATCTTCCCGAGAGGCCTTCAGTTCCCTTGTCAGCAAAGACATAACTTCTGAGAGTTGTGTCGTCCATGCAGGGGCGCTCTGGGGTTCTGAGGAGGGCTGAGCAGATGGCTCTGACTCCTCACATACAATATGAACCTGTTTTTGTGTTGCCCTGGAGCCTTTATTGGCCATGGCAGCACCAACCACTGTGACCCTCCCCCACAGGAAACAGCAATAAGCAGAAGTGGAGGGAGGGGAGAGAGTAGGGAAAATGCAGCCACAGCAGCCCGATCTATCCTGCCCTATAATGTGCAGTGACAGGCTGTACTAAGGATTTTATGCCCCCCGTGCCCCCTGTCCCCACTGTAACTGTCTCACTGTACAGGCTCCTTCCGTTGCGCTTCTCCGTCCCGCGCTGTGAATAGGAAGTGGCCGCCAGCGCGCGCTGTTTCCGGCGGAGCAGAGCGGGACTAAGCTCCGCCCCCTTCCGCAAAGGCGCCAAATTTAAACTTGCTCTGCGCGCTTTGAAGGATCCCCGTAGCGGCTCTGTGAGCCGCGCTGAGCGGGGATCCGAGCGGGAAGGGGGGCGGACGGGAGCGCGGGCGGGAGAAAAGCCGTCTGAGTGCCGTGTCCCTCCCCATGCAGTAATAAATAATCATGTAAAGTGCATAGCCAGAGCTGCCCAAGCCCCGTGTCACCTCCTAACTCAAACTTGTAGCGAGTGGTGGAAGAGTGGGGGAAGGGAGGGAGGGGAAGGAAGGGGGGGCTGGGGGGCTTTCAGCATAATGTGGTAAAGTGACCGTGACACGCGCCGCACGCAGCGGTGTCCGGCCACGTATACTTACCATTGCCGTGCTGCCGGTATCTTCTGCCGACGGAGCGGCCCCGACACGCGCCGCACGCAGCGGTGTCCGGCCAACTCCAGAGAGCTTAGTGTCTCCTTCAGCCAGGGCCCATCCCGAGCCGCACGCAGCTGCGATGGGACCCCGCCGGCAGCCTCCCACGGTGCAGACTGGCAGTGGCAAAGCTGCCAGTCTGTGGATGTAAGTAAGATTTAAAAAAACATTTCTTCAGAGAAGACCCAAGTGAACCAGCTCCCTTGGGCACAAATTAAAGACTGGCTTGGAGGGGAGATAGTAGGGGAGGAGCTAGCTACAGTGTTGGAATTTTTAAAGTGCCAGCTCCCAATTACTGCCTACTATTTCCCCATTGTAACTGCGCTCCAGTGGCCCCTAGTGGATGAAGGAGAAAGTATACTTAATGACGACACAGAGGTAGGTGCAGCAGTGGCCTTCCGTACCGTACTGCTATATATAGTATACTGGTGGTCACTGTGTCAGCAAACTGCAAAACTAAAATGCACCACAGGTATAGAATGTAGATGGATAGTATACTTAATGACGACACAGAGGTAGGTACAGCAGTGGCCTACTGTACCGTAATGCTATATATTATATACTGGTGGTCACTGGTCAGCAAAACTCTGCACTGTACTCCTCCTATATAATGTTATACTGGTGGTCCCCAGTCCCCACAATAAAGCAGCACACTGAGCACAGATATGGAGTGTTTTTCAGGCAGACAACGTATACTGGTGGTCACTGTCAGCAAAACTCTGCACTGTACTCCTGCTATATAATACAGCTGCTCCCCAGTCCCCACAATTAAGCAGTGTGAGCACAGATATATGCAGCACACTGAGCACAGATAAGGAGCGTTTTTTTCAGGCAGAGAACGGATAAAACTGGTGGTCACTGATCAGCAAAACTCTGCACTGTACTCCTCCTATATTATACAGCTGCTCCCCAGTCCTCCCCACAATTAAGCAATAAAGCACAATCAAGTTCAACAATAACGGAGAGGACGCCAGCCACGTCCTCTCCCTAACATTTCCAATGCACGAGTGAAAATGGCGGCGACGCACGGCTGCTTATTTAGAATCCGAATCTCGCGAGAATCCGACAGCGGGATGATGACGTTCAGGCGCGCTCGGGTTAACCGAGCCATACGGGAGAATCCGAGTATGGGCCCTCATTCCGAGTTGTTCGCTCGTTCTTTTTCATCGCATCGCAGTGAAAATCCGCTTAGTACGCATGCGCAAAGTTCGCACTGCGACTGCGCCAAGTAACTTTACTATGAAGAAAGTATTTTTACTCACGGCTTTTTCTTCGCTCCGGCGATCGTAATGTGATTGACAGGAAATGGGTGTTACTGGGCGGAAACACGGCGTTTCAGGGGCGTGTGGCTGAAAACGCTACCGTTTCCGGAAAAAACGCAGGAGTGGCCGGAGAAACGGTGGGAGTGCCTGGGCGAACGCTGGGTGTGTTTGTGACGTCAACCAGGAACGACAAGCACTGAACTGATCGCACAGGCAGAGTAAGTCTGGAGCTACTCTGAAACTGCTAAGTAGTTAGTAATCGCAATATTGCGAATACATTGGTCGCAATTTTAAGAAGCTAAGATTCACTCCCAGTAGGCGGCGGCTTAGCGTGTGTAACTCTGCTAAATTCGCCTTGCGACCGATCAACTCGGAATGAGGGCCATGGCTCGGACCCGTGTAAAAAGGGTGAAGTTCGGAGGGGTTCGGTTTAGGAGAAACCGAACCCGCTCATCACTAATATATATACATACTAGGGTCTCAATCTCTGCTGATAAGGTATCTGTCCACGCTGCTACAGCGCTATAAACCCATGCCGACACAATCGCCGGTCTGAGTAGTGTACCAGAATGTGTGTAAATGGACTTCAAAGTACTTTTACTGCATGCTATCTGCAGGATCCCTGAGGATAGCTGTTAAGTCAGCGCTACCTTTTGGGCAAATGTAACACCCTAGGGGAAGATTCCCATCGTATCCTGGCCCTAGTAGGGAAAGTATACTCCCTGAGAATTCTTTGTGGGAAACTGCAGTCTCTTGTCTGGAGATTCCCGCTCTTTTTCTTCAGGAGAGGAGGAAAATTTACCTCAGCTTTCTTCCCCTTAAACATGTGTACCCTTGTGTCAGGGACAGATGAGTCATCAGTGATATGCAAAACATTTTTTATTACAATGACATACCCTCCAACTGTACCTTTTTAATAGGTACAGTACCTTTTTTTCATGGTCTGTACCGATTTTTGGCTCTCCATACTTCCATTGAAAGTATAGGAAAAGGGGCGTGGCCACGCCCCCTTTACCCGCGACCACGCCCCTTTTTCAGATTTGTACCGATTTTTCTGTGTAAAATGTTGGAGGGTATGCAATGATCATATATTGAATACTTTCCTGCCATTTTGGCTGTAATTTTGCATTATCGCAATCGACACTGGAGTCAGACTCCGTGTCGATATCAGTGTCTATTATTTTGGATAGTGATCATTGAGAGACTCTGAAGGTCTCTGCGACATAGGGACAGACATGGGTAGATTCCCTGTCTGTTCTCTAATCTTTTGTGCAATAAATTTACGTTAGCACTAGAGATGAGCGGGTTCGGTTTCTCTGAATCCGAACCCGCACGAACTTCATGTTTTTTTTCACGGGTCCGAGCGACTCGGATCTTCCCGCCTTGCTCGGTTAACCCGAGCGCGCCAGAACGTCATCATGACGCTGTCGGATTCTCGCGAGACTCGGATTCTATATAAGGAGCCGCGCGTCGCCGCCATTTTCACACGTGCATTGAGATTGATAGGGAGAGGACGTGGCTGGCGTCCTCTCCATTTAGATTAGGAGAGAGAGAGAGAGATTGACCTGAGGCTGATACTGTAGAAGAGAGTGCAGAGTTTAGTGACTGACCACAGTGACCACCAGCAGTGCAGTTGTTTTATTTAATATATCCGTTCTCTGCCTGAAAAAAACGGTACACACAGTGACTCAGTCACATACCATATCTGTGTGCACTGCTCAGCCCAGTGTGCTGCATGCCTGCATCATCTATGTATATATTATATATCTGACTGTGCTCAGCTCACACAGCTTATAATTGTGGGGGAGACTGGGGAGCACTGCAGTGCCAGTTATAGGTTATAGCAGGAGCCAGGAGTACAAGACAGTCACATACCATATCTGTGTGCACTGCTCAGCCCAGTGTGCTGCATCATCTATGTATATATTATATATCTGACTGTGCTCAGCTCACACAGCTTATAATTGTGGGGGAGACTGGGGAGCACTGCAGTGCCAGTTATAGGTTATAGCAGGAGCCAGGAGTACATATTATATTAAAATTAAACAGTGCACACTTTTGCTGCAGGAGTGCCACTGCCAGTGTGACTGACCAGTGACCTGACCACACTGACCACCAGTATAGTTAGTAGTATACTATATTGTGATTGCCTGAAAAAGTTAAACACTCGTCGTGTGACTTCACTTGTGTGGTGTTTTTTTTTTTATTCTATAAAAAACTCATTCTGCTGACAGACAGTGTCCAGCAGGTCCGTCATTATATAATATATATACCTGTCCGGCTGCAGTAGTGATATATATATATTTTTTATATCATTATTTATCATCCAGTCGCAGCAGACACAGTACGGTAGTTCACGGCTGTAGCTACCTCTGTGTCGGCACTCGGCAGTCCATCCATAATTGTATACCACCTACCCGTGGTTTTTTTTTCTTTCTTCTTTATACATACATACTACTACATCTCTTTATCAACCAGTCTATATTAGCAGCAGACACAGTACAGTACGGTAGTTCACGGCTGTGGCTACCTCTGTGTCGGCACTCGGCAGTCCGTCCATAATTGTATACCACCTACCCGTGGTTTTTTTTTCTTTCTTCTTTATACATACATACTACTACATCTCTTTATCAACCAGTCTATATTAGCAGCAGACACAGTACAGTACGGTAGTTCACGGCTGTGGCTACCTCTGTGTCGGCACTCGGCAGTCCGTCCATAATTGTATACCACCTACCCGTGTTTTTTTTTTCTTTCTTCTTCATACATACATACTACGACATCTCTTTATCAACCAGTCTATATTAGCAGCAGACACAGTACAGTACGGTAGTTCACGGCTGTGGCTACCTCTGTGTCGGCACTCGGCAGTCCGTCCATAATTGTATACCACCTAACCGTGGTTTTTTTTTCTTTCTTCTTCATACATACATACTACGACATCTCTTTATCAACCAGTCTATATTAGCAGCAGACACAGTACGGTAGTTCACGGCTGTAGCTACCTCTGTGTCGGCACTCGGCAGTCCGTCCATAATTGTATACTAGTATCCATCCATCTCCATTGTTTACCTGAGGTGCCTTTTAGTTGTGCCTATTAAAATATGGAGAACAAAAATGTTGAGGTTCCAAAATTAGGGAAAGATCAAGATCCACTTCCACCTCGTGCTGAAGCTGCTGCCACTAGTCATGGCCGAGACGATGAAATGCCAGCAACGTCGTCTGCCAAGGCCGATGCCCAATGTCATAGTACAGAGCATGTCAAATCCAAAACACCAAATATCAGTAAAAAAAGGACTCCAAAACCTAAAATAAAATTGTCGGAGGAGAAGCGTAAACTTGCCAATATGCCATTTACCACACGGAGTGGCAAGGAACGGCTGAGGCCCTGGCCTATGTTCATGGCTAGTGGTTCAGCTTCACATGAGGATGGAGGCACTCAGCCTCTCGCTAGAAAAATGAAATGACTCAAGCTGGCAAAAGCAGTAGCACCGCAAAGAACTGTGCGTTCTTCGAAATCCCAAATCCACAAGGAGAGTCCAATTGTGTCGGTTGCGATGCCTGACCTTCCCAACACTGGACGTGAAGAGCATGCGCCTTCCACCATTTGCACGCCCCCTGCAAGTGCTGGAAGGAGCACCCGCAGTCCAGTTCCTGATAGTCAGATTGAAGATGTCAGTGTTGAAGTACACCAGGATGAGGAGGATATGGGTGTTGCTGGCGCTGGGGAGGAAATTGACCAGGAGGATTCTGATGGTGAGGTGGTTTGTTTAAGTCAGGCACCCGGGGAGACACCTGTTGTCCGTGGGAGGAATATGGCCGTTGACATGCCTGGTGAAAATACCAAAAAAATCAGCTCTTCGGTGTGGAACTATTTCAACAGAAATGCGGACAACAGGTGTCAAGCCATGTGTTCCCTTTGTCAAGCTGTAATAAGTAGGGGTAAGGACGTTAACCACCTCGGAACATCCTCCCTTATACGTCACCTGCAGCGCATTCATAATAAGTCAGTGACAAGTTCAAAAACTTTGGGTGACAGCGGAAGCAGTCCACTGACCAGTAAATCCCTTCCTCTTGTAACCAAGCTCACGCAAACCACCCCACCAACTCCCTCAGTGTCAATTTCCTCCTTCCCCAGGAATGCCAATAGTCCTGCAGGCAATGTCACTGGCAATTCTGACGAGTCCTCTCCTGCCTGGGATTCCTCCGATGCATCCTTGCGTGTAACGCCTACTGCTGCTGGCGCTGCTGTTGTTGCTGCTGGGAGTCGATGGTCATCCCAGAGGGGAAGTCGTAAGCCCACTTGTACTACTTCCAGTAAGCAATTGACTGTTCAACAGTCCTTTGCGAGGAAGATGAAATATCACAGCAGTCATCCTGCTGCAAAGCGGATAACTGAGGCCTTGACAACTATGTTGGTGTTAGACGTGCGTCCGGTATCCGCCGTTAGTTCACAGGGAACTAGACAATTTATTGAGGCAGTGTGCCCCCGTTACCAAATACCATCTAGGTTCCACTTCTCTAGGCAGGCGATACCGAGAATGTACACGGACGTCAGAAAAAGACTCACCAGTGTCCTAAAAAATGCAGTTGTACCCAATGTCCACTTAACCACGGACATGTGGACAAGTGGAGCAGGGCAGGGTCAGGACTATATGACTGTGACAGCCCACTGGGTAGATGTATGGACTCCCGCCGCAAGAACAGCAGCGGCAGCACCAGTAGCAGCATCTCGCAAACGCCAACTCTTTCCTAGGCAGGCTACGCTTTGTATCACCGGTTTCCAGAATACGCACACAGCTGAAAACCTCTTACGGCAACTGAGGAAGATCATCGCGGAATGGCTTACCCCAATTGGACTCTCCTGTGGATTTGTGGCATCGAACAACGCCAGCAATATTGTGTGTGCATTAAATATGGGCAAATTCCAGCACGTCCCATGTTTTGCACATCCCTTGAATTTGGTGGTGCAGAATTATTTAAAAAACGACAGGGGCGTGCAAGAGATGCTGTCGGTGGCCAGAAAAATTGCGGGACACTTTCGGCGTACAGGCACCACGTACAGAAGACTGGAGCACCACCAAAAACTACTGAACCTGCCCTGCCATCATCTGAAGCAAGAAGTGGTAACGAGGTGGAATTCAACCCTCTATATGCTTCAGAGGTTGGAGGAGCAGCAAATGGCCATTCAAGCCTATACAATTGAGCACGATATAGGAGGTGGAATGCACCTGTCTCAAGCGCAGTGGAGAATGATTTCAACGTTGTGCAAGGTTCTGATGCCCTTTGAACTTGCCACACGTGAAGTCAGTTCAGACACTGCCAGCCTGAGTCAGGTCATTCCCCTCATCAGGCTTTTGCAGAAGAAGCTGGAGACATTGAAGGAGGAGCTAACACGGAGCGATTCCGCTAGGCATGTGGGACTTGTGGATGGAGCCCTTAATTCGCTTAACAAGGATTCACGGGTGGTCAATCTGTTGAAATTAGAGCACTACATTTTGGCCACCGTGCTCGATCCTAGATTTAAAGCCTACCTTGGATCTCTCTTTCCGGCAGACACAAGTCTGCTGGGGTTGAAAGACCTGCTGGTGAGAAAATTGTCAAGTCAAGCGGAACGCGACCTGTCAACATCTCCTCCTTCACATTCTCCCGCAACTGGGGGTGCGAGGAAAAGGCTCAGAATTCCGAGCCCACCCGCTGGCGGTGATGCAGGGCAGTCTGGAGCGACTGCTGATGCTGACATCTGGTCCGGACTGAAGGACCTGACAACGATTACGGACATGTCGTCTACTGTCACTGCATATGATTCTCTCACCATTGAAAGAATGGTGGAGGATTATATGAGTGACCGCATCCAAGTAGGCACGTCACACAGTCCATACTTATACTGGCAGGAAAAAGAGGCAATTTGGAGGCCATTGCACAAACTGGCTTTATTCTACCTAAGTTGCCCTCCCACAAGTGTGTACTCCGAAAGAGTGTTTAGTGCCGCCGCTCACCTTGTCAGCAATCGGCGTACGAGGTTACATCCAGAAAATGTGGAGAAGATGATGTTCATTAAAATGAATTATAATCAATTCCTCCGCGGAGACATTGACCAGCAGCAATTGCCTCCACAAAGTACACAGGGAGCTGAGATGGTGGATTCCAGTGGGGACGAATTGATAATCTGTGAGGAGGGGGATGTACACGGTGATATATCGGAGGGTGATGATGAGGTGGACATCTTGCCTCTGTAGAGCCAGTTTGTGCAAGGAGAGATTAATTGCTTCTTTTTTGGGGGGGGGGTCCAAACCAACCCGTCATATCAGTCACAGTCGTGTGGCAGACCCTGTCACTGAAATGATGGGTTGGTTAAAGTGTGCATGTCCTGTTTTGTTTATACAACATAAGGGTGGGTGGGAGGGCCCAAGGACAATTCCATCTTGCACCTCTTTTTTCTTTTATTTTTCTTTGCGTCATGTGCTGTTTGGGGAGGGTTTTTTGGAAGGGACATCCTGCGTGACACTGCAGTGCCACTCCTAAATTGGCCCGGTGTTTGTGTCGGCCACTAGGGTCGCTAATCTTACTCACACAGTCAGCTACCTCATTGCGCCTCTTTTTTTCTTTGCGTCATGTGCTGATTGGGGAGGGTTTTTTGGAAGGGACATCCTGCGTGACACTGCAGTGCCACTCCTAAATGGGCCCGGTGTTTGTGTCGGCCACTAGGGTCGCTAATCTTACTCACACAGTCAGCTACCTCATTGCGCCTCTTTTTTTCTTTGCGTCATGTGCTGATTGGGGAGGGTTTTTTGGAAGGGACATCCTGCGTGACACTGCAGTGCCACTCCTAAATGGGCCCGGTGTTTGTGTCGGCCACTAGGGTCGCTAATCTTACTCACACAGTCAGCTACCTCATTGCGCCTCTTTTTTTCTTTGCGTCATGTGCTGATTGGGGAGGGTTTTTTGGAAGGGACATCCTGCGTGACACTGCAGTGCCACTCCTAAATGGGCCCGGTGTTTGTGTCGGCCACTAGGGTCGCTAATCTTACTCACACAGTCAGCTACCTCATTGCGCCTCTTTTTTTCTTTGCGTCATGTGCTGATTGGGGAGGGTTTTTTGGAAGGGACATCCTGCGTGACACTGCAGTGCCACTCCTAAATGGGCCCGGTGTTTGTGTCGGCCACTAGGGTCGCTAATCTTACTCACACAGTCAGCTACCTCATTGCGCCTCTTTTTTTCTTTGCGTCATGTGCTGATTGGGGAGGGTTTTTTGGAAGGGACA
The DNA here is from genome assembly GCF_028390025.1 of Pseudophryne corroboree. Taxonomy (NCBI): domain Eukaryota; kingdom Metazoa; phylum Chordata; class Amphibia; order Anura; family Myobatrachidae; genus Pseudophryne; species Pseudophryne corroboree. The sequence goes on along the minus strand of NC_086448.1, from coordinate 518,855,513 downwards.
TCCTGCGTGACACTGCAGTGCCACTCCTAAATGGGCCCGGTGTTTGTGTCGGCCACTAGGGTCGCTTATCTTACTCACACAGTCAGCTACCTCATTGCGCCTCTTTTTTTCTTTGCGTCATGTGCTGATTGGGGAGGGTTTTTTGGAAGGGACATCCTGCGTGACACTGCAGTGCCACTCCTAGATGGGCCAGGTGTTTGTGTCGGCCACTAGTGTCGCTTAGCTTAGTCATCCAGCGACCTTGGTGCAAATTTTAGGACTAAAAATAATATTGTGAGGTGTGAGGTATTCAGAATAGACTGAAAATGAGTGGAAATTATGGTTTTTGAGGTTAATAATAATATGGGATCAAAATGACCCCCAAATTCTATGATTTAAGCTGTTTTTTAGTGTTTTTTTAAAAAAACACCCGAATCCAAAACACACCCGAATCCGACAAAAAAAATTCGGTGAGGTTTTGCCAAAACGCGGTCGAACCCAAAACACGGCCGCGGAACCGAACCCAAAACCAAAACACAAAACCCGAAAAATTTCAGGCGCTCATCTCTAGTTAGCACTTAATTTCACATATCCAAACAGGTGTCGGCGTTGTCGACGGAGACACCACTCACACACACATTTGCTCCATCTCCTCCTTAGGGGAGCCTTGTACCTCAGACATGTCGACACACACGTACCGACACACCACACACTCAGGGAATACTCATCTGAAGACAATTCCCCCACAAGGCCCTTTGGAGAGACAGAGGGAGAGAGTATGCCAGCACACACCCCAGCGCTATAAACCCAGGAATAACACAGTAACTTAATGTTAACCCAGTAGCTGCTGTTTATATTGATTTTTGCGCCTAATTATGTGCCCCCCTCTCTTTTTACCCTCTTCTACCGTGTATCTGCAGGGGAGAGCCTGGGGAGCTTCCTCTCAGCGAAGCTGTGGAGAAAAAATGGCGCAGGTGAGTGCTGAGGAAGAAGCCCCACCCCCTCGACGGCGGGCTTCTGTCCCGCTTAAATATACATTTTCTTGGCGGGGGCTCATACAAATATACAGTGCCCAACTGTATATATGTGTACTTTTGCCAAATAAAAGGTTTATATTGCTGCCCAGGGCCCCCCCCCCCCCCCTGCGCCCTGCACCCTTACAGTGACCGGAGTATGTGAGGTGTGTGGGAGCAATGGCGCACAGCTGGAGTGCTGTGCGTTACCTCAGTGAAGAACGGAGTCTTCTGCCGCCGATTTCGAAGTCTTCTTGCTTCTCATACTCACCCGGCTTCTGTCTTCCGGCTCTGCGAGGGGGACGGCGGCGCGGCTCTGGGATCGGACGACGAGGGTGAGATCCTGTGTACGATCCCTCTGGAGCTAATGGTGTCCAGTAGCCTAAGAAGCAGGACCTAGCTTCAGAGAGTAGGGCTGCTTCTCTCCCCTCTGTCCCACGATGCAGGGAGCTCCCTGAAAATAAAAAACCTAACAAAATACTTTCTCACAGCAAGCTCAGGAGAGCTCACTGAATAGCACCCAGCTCGTCCGGGCACAGTCTCAAACTGAGGTCTGGAGGAGGGACATAGAGGGAGGAGCCAGAGCACACCAGAATCTAAATTCTTTCTTAAAGTGCCCATGTCTCCTGCGGAGCCCGTCTATTCCCCATGGTCCTTACGGAGTCCCCAGCATCCACTAGGACGTTAGAGAAAATACACATTTAACTCTATTCTCAGTTACATATATAAGCAGGTCTTTTCCTGTTTACCCAATAGTAATACTGTATATGCTGCATATATTATTGCCATTCATAGTTAACATTTACAATTGTATACTTATCCTAACATAAAAACCCTTAATCAAATACCACAAATGTATTTTGGGGTGTAATAGTTCCTGTACAGCTTGTACCAGACAGTTTCACCCATATTTTACATATATAACTCCATATTTTTGTTTATTTGGGTTTAATAACAATATCAGGAACCCATTTCCTAATAACATTTTCCATTAGCTTTACAAATGCCAGAACATATCAATTAAACAAAATGTTGGTAAATGTTTGTGAATCACTGTGTATTTTGTACTATTTGCAAATAAAAAAAGGACAATGATAATCCCAATCCTTTGCCAATTTTGATTTAACATGACTATTTATTTTCAATGGAAATAATAATAAATGAATAGGCTGCATGCAATATCTCCAACACACCCCAATGCTATGCAGTGGTTCTTTATCTAGGACTCACAGCCAATAGTTTGGGAGGAGCGGGAGCCCCAGTACATATCAGTGTAGGGCTGGTAGCCAGTGGGAGAGGGGAATGCTGTTTTGTGTGACCTAGTCCTATAATGAACAACCTTGGATTGGAATCACACACTTCTTGTTCCACTTTCAGCGGAACCTGGTACAGGTTATCTAGCATGCAGGTGATTTAGGGGGAGATTTATCAAAGCTTGGAGAGAGATAAAGTACTCCTTTCAGCTTCTTTCATTTTACAGGCTGTGTTTGAAAATTGACAGTTAGGAGCTGATTGATTGGTACTTTATATTTCTCCACTGTATCTCTTTCCAAGCTTTGATGAACCTTTCCCTAAAGGTGCATAAACTTGGTACGATTTGTCAAATGATTGGGGTGTTCCTGATCGATCGGACGATCAATCGTTCCACGTGTATGCACGATATCGTGCATGGCGCGCTCCCATGGGGTCGTCCATCGCTTCCCCTGATCTTTCTGCATGTTCAAAAGATATGGGGAAGCGGCTGACGATCCCATGCTATGCAAGGGGGAAGGGGGGGTGCAGCATAGCAGGCTGTTGCGCACTGTGACGCTCTGTATGAATGTCCTCCCAATATGTCGGCCCTCGGATCGTCTGTCGAATCAATGGGTACATATCGTACTGTGTGTATCCACCTTTAGAGAGGGATCATGTTGCCCAAATTTTCCAAATATTTTTTACATTGATCAGCATCAGTTCTGTAAAGCCAAGACAGATTTTGGGAAAAATGTCACCAATCCTGAATCTCTGAAATACATAAAAAAAATGTATCCCAATTTACAAATGAAAACAATTACTGCTAAAATATTATAAAACATATTAATCATAGAAATAAAGCAGCATGTTAGTGTCGGCTGCTAGCAGTCAAAGTTCTGTTCCCAAGGCTACAGGCAGTTTACACTTTTCTTGATTCCTCCGAACCAACCCCATTTAGAATGACTAAATCCAGCCCTCAAACAGTTAGAATGGTCAGGACTTGGAGGGATATGGGGGGTCATTCCGAGTTGTTCGCTCGCAAGCTGCTTTTAGCAGCTTTGCACACGCTAAGCCGCCGCCTACTGGGAGTGAATCTTAGCATAGTAAAATTGCGAACGAAAGATTCTCAAAATTGCGATTACACACCTCTTAGCAGTTTCTGAGTAGCTTCAAACTTACTCGGCATCTGCGATCAGTTCAGTGCTTGTCGTTCCTGGTTTGACGTCACAAACACACCCAGCGTTCGCCCAGACACTCCTCCGTTTCTCCAGCCACTCCCGCATTTTTCCCAGAAACGGTAGCGTTTTTTCGCACACTCCCATAAAACGGCCTGTTTCCGCCCAGAAACACCCACTTCCTGTCAATCACACTCCGATCAGCAGAACGAAGAAAAAACCTCGTAATGCCGTGAGTAAAATACCTAACTGCATAGCAAATTTACTTGGCGCAGTCGCACTACGGACATTGCGCATGCGCAATCGCGACTAATCGCTCCGTTGCGAGAAAAAAATAATGAGCGAACAACTCGGAATGACCCCCATAGTCCAGTAATGGGCTTATGTGATATTTAAATTAGTGATGTGCACCGGAAATTTTTCGGGTTTTGTGTTTTGGTTTTGGGTTCGGTTCCGCGGCCGTGTTTTGGGTTCGAACGCGTTTTGGCAAAACCTCACCGAATTTTTTTTGTCGGATTCGGGTGTGTTTTGGATTCGGGTGTTTTTTTCAAAAAACCCTAAAAAACAGCTTAAATCATTGAATTTGGGGGTCATTTTGATCCCATAGTATTATTCACCTCAATTACCATAATTTCCACTCATTTCCAGTCTATTCTGAACACCTCACAATATTATTTTTAGTCCTAAAATTTGCACCGAGGTCGCTGGATGGCTAAGCTAAGCGACACAAGTGGCCGACACAAACACCTGGCCCATCTAGGAGTGGCACTGCAGTGTCAGGCAGGATGGCCCTTCCAAAAAATACTCCCCAAACAGCACATGACGCAAAGAAAAAAAGAGGCGCAATGAGGTAGCTGTGTGAGTAAGCTAAGCGACCCTAGTGGCCGACACAAACACCTGGCCCATCTAGGAGTGGCACTGCAGTGTCACGCAGGATGGCCCTTCCAAAAAATACTCCCCAAACAGCACATGACGCAAAGAAGAAAAAAAAGAGGCGCAATGAGGTAGCTGTGTGAGTCAGCTAAGCGACCCTAGTGGCCGACACAAACACCTGGCCCATCTAGGAGTGGCACTGCAGTGTCACGCAGGATGGCCCTTCAAAAAATTACTCCCCAAACAGCACATGACGCAAAGAAGAAAAAAAAGAGGCGCAATGAGGTAGCTGTGTGAGTAAGCTAAGCGACCCTAGTGGCCGACACAAACACCTGGCCCATCTAGGAGTGGCACTGCAGTATCACGCAGGATGGCCCTTCCAAAAAATACTCCCCAAACAGCACATGACGCAAAGAAAAAAAGAGGCGCACTTGCAGGGGGCGTGCAAATGGTGGAAGGCGCAAGCTCTTCCCGTCCAGTGTTGGGAAGGTCAGGCATCGCAACCGACACAATTGGACTCTCCTTTGGGATTTGTGATTTCGAAGAACGCACAGTTCTTTGCTGTGCTTTTGCCGCAAGTCTTTTCTTTTTTCTAGCGAGAGGATGAGTGCTTCCATCCTCATGTGAAGCTGAACCACTAGCCATGAACATGGGCCAGGGCCTCAGCCGTTCCTTGCCACTCCGTGTCGTAAATGGCATATTGGCAAGTTTACGCTTCTCCTCAGACGCTTTTAATTTTGATTTTTGGGTAATTTTTTTACTGATCTTTTGTGTTTTGGATTTTACATGCTCTGTACTATGACATTGGGCATCGGCCTTGGCAGACGACGTTGATGGCATTTCATCGTCTCGGCCATGACTAGTGGCAGCAGCTTCAGCACGAGGTGGAAGTGGATCTTGATCTTTCCCTATTTTTTTAACCTCCACATTTTTGTTCTCCATATTTTGCGCACAACTAAAAGCCACCACAGGTATACAATGTAGATGGATGGATAGTATAGTATTACTTATACTTATGGACGACGAGTGCACTGACGACACAGAGGTAGGTACAACCGTGGCCTACCATACTGCTGCTTATATATATATAATATACTGTATAACGGACCTGGTGGACACTGTCAGCAGACTGCTAAACTAGTATGAAGAAAAAAAAAAAAAACACCACAGGTATACAATGTAGATGGATGGATAGTATAGTATTACTTATACTTATGGACGACGAGTGCACTGACGACACAGAGGTAGGTACAGCCGTGGCCTACCGTACTGCTGCTTATATATATATAATATACTGTATAACAGACCTAGTGGACACTGTCAGCAGACTACTAAACTAGTATGAAGAAAGAAAAAAAAAACACCACAGGTATACAATGTAGATGGATGGATAGTATAGTATTACTTATACTTATGGACGACGAGTGCACTGACGACACAGAGGTAGGTACAGCCGTGGCCTACCGTACTGCTGCTTATATATGTATAATATACTGTATAACGGACCTGGTGGACACTGTCAGCAGACTGCTAAACTAGTATGACGAAAGAAAAAAAAAACACCACAGGTATACAATGTAGATGGATGGATAGTATAGTATTACTTATACTTATGGACGACGAGTGCACTGACGACACAGAGGTAGGTACAGCCGTGGCCTACCGTACTGCTGCTTATATATATATAATATACTGTATAACGGACCTGGTGGACACTGTCAGCAGACTGCTAAACTAGTATGAAGAAAGAAAAAAAAAACACCACAGGTATACAATGTAGATGGATGGATAGTATAGTATTACTTATACTTATGGACGACGAGTGCACTGACGACACAGAGGTAGGTACAGCCGTGGCCTACCGTACTGCTGCTTATATATATATAATATACTGTATAACGGACCTGGTGGACACTGTCAGCAGACTGCTAAACTAGTATGAAGAAAGAAAAAAAAAAAACACCACAGGTATACAATGTAGATGGATGGATAGTATAGTATTACTTATACTTATGGACGACGAGTGCACTGACGACACAGAGGTAGGTACAGCCGTGGCCTACCGTACTGCTGCTTATATATATATAATATACTGTATAACGGACCTGGTGGACACTGTCAGCAGACTGCTAAACTAGTATGAAGAAAGAAAAAAAAAACACCACAGGTATACAATGTAGATGGATGGATAGTATAGTATTACTTATACTTATGGACGACGAGTGCACTGACGACACAGAGGTAGGTACAGCCGTGGCCTACCGTACTGCTGCTTATATATATAATATACTGTATAACGGACCTGGTGGACACTGTCAGCAGACTGCTAAACTAGTATGAAGAAAGAAAAAAAAAACACCACAGGTATACAATGTAGATGGATGGATAGTATAGTATTACTTATACTTATGGACGACGAGTGCACTGACGACGCAGAGGTAGGTACAGCCGTGGCCTACCGTACTGCTGCTTATATATATATATATAATATACTGCATAACGGACCTGGTGGACACTGTCAGCAGACTGCTAAACAAACTAGCATGAAGAAAGAAAAAAAAAAACACCACAGTGTTTTTCAGGCAGACAAACGTATACTGGACTGGTGGTCACTGTCAGCAAAACTGTGCACTGTACTCCTGCTATAACTGCTCCCCAGTCCCCACAATTAGGCAGTGTGAGCAGAGCAGTGCACTCAGCACAGATATATCATGCAGCAGTGCAGCACACTGAGTAAGCACAGCCACAGATATGGTGGATCGTTTTTTTCAGGCAGAGAAACAAAGGATTAAAATCACTGGTGGTATAATCAAAACCCTGCACTGTACTCCCTAACAGCTGCTCCCCGTCCCCAATCCTCCCCACAATTATAACAATGTCACTCTTAGACTTAGTCTTTTCTATTACGGAGAGGACGCCAGCCATGTCCTCTCCCTATCAATCTCAATGCACGTGTGAAAATGGCGGCGACGCGCGGCTCCTTATATAGAATCCGAGTCTCGCGAGAATCCGACAGCGGGATGATGACGTTCGGGCGCGTTCGGGTTAACCGAGCAAGGCGGGAGGATCCGAGTCGCTCGGACCCGTGTAAAAAAAAGGTGAAGTTCGGGCGGGTCGGATTCCGAGGATCCGAACCCGCTCATCACTAATTTAAATCTGAATCTTAACAGAGATGTACAGTTGTGTGACAAAGTTTATGAAGGAGTGTGGGTGGCTGCCCTCTGCTGGACTGATACAAAAATTGAAAGAAAAAAAATGTCTTTGTGTTTTCACTTTTCAGGTCAGAAAATAATGGAAGAGGCTGCTAGGAATATACAATAGCTTGATGACTACCGATTATCATGACGTACTGCAGTCATGTGAGAATATTATGCAATAAATTCAGAGATGACTGTTTTACTTTGCTATTTTCTTTGGTAATAAACATAATTAAAAATACAAACTTGCAGTTTAATTTTACCCTAGTAAATTTCAGTCTTAATATTGTATACCAACCACCAGGCTTTGACAAACTCAGTCCTCAAGGTACCCTATAGGCCAGTACACATGTCCAGAGACGTGTGCTGAGCAATCAGTGACCGCTCAGCACAAATCTCTCCCCAAGTTCAGCACAGTGTGATGTGTGCTGAGCGAGAGGAGGGGGGGTGTTTTAAAATGAGTGAGTGAAATGAGCGATGTGCTAGATTGTGCCTGCATGCAGGCCAATCTAGCAGCGGCGATAGCGCCGCACGGGGCCGTGCATCGCTATCGCTGTGGGGCATACACACGAGAGATTCGTGCTTAAAATCTAAGTAATCTAGTCAGATTGCTTAGATTTTAAGAACGGATTTCTCTGTGTGTACCCCCCTTAACAGTCCAGGTTTTAAGGATATCCATAGTTGAGCACAGATGGTTAAATCAAAATGACTGAGGTACTAATTGAGTCACACACCTGTGCTCAATAATGGAATACATAAAACCTGGACTGTTAGGGATCCCTGATGACAGAGTTTGGAAAACACTGTTGTAGACTAACTTAATGAGAAGTATACGTTTTGAAAATATTTCCACCCCATCTGTGTCGGTCAAGGCAACATCCCCACAGTAACAGTAGGACAAATTAGGACATGCATCCATCTACCAAAGATAAGTATGATTATGCCCCCAGTATGCCATGGACTGTTTTGGAGACCTCAGATTTAGGTATTGTTCAGGTTCAGTATGTTTGACTGGCGGACAGGATGCCGGCGGTCAGAATACTGACGCCAGCATCCAAACTTTGAAATCCCTACAGGGGAGAGGTAAGTATGCTATCCCCTCTTCCCAAACCCCCTAACACTCCCTTCCCGCAGCCTAATCCTTACCTCCCCCTTAGTGCCTAACCTGAACCTCCTCCCCGGCGGTGCCTTAACCTAAACCCCCCTCCCCCCGCAGCTTAACCCTAACCTCCCCCCTGGCCCCAACCCTAACCCGCCTGCTATACTAATGGTCATGATGCCGGCTGTTGGGATTCTGCCGTCGGTCGCCTGACCCTGTCAAGATTCCGGCGTCAACATTCTGACGGGTGTCGTGATTCTGCCATCGGTATTTCGACTGCTGAGATCCTGACAGCCGCCATCTTAACTGCCTCCAGTATGGTTCATGTATGTTAATGTGTAATGATATCAGAGCAAAGTATCTCAGGTAAAATGGATCACCTTGAGAATCATGTACTTGCTGAATACAGCTTGCACACTGACTAACTCCAAATCACTTACAACTGTATTTGTTTCATATGTAAGTATCATGTTAAATGGCTGAGCAGGCAAGCAGTCTTTATAAACCCCTACATGTGAGATAAATATGGCTACTTCCTCTTACACTCTGCACAATGTTGATGCTGTTGAAGAAGCCAACTTTCCATGCTGAGCTTACTGCGCTGTGTGTGTTTTATAGACATTGGCCTTTACACGCACAGAAAAGTGTGCTGAAGAAAAGAACAGTTGCTTTTTGTTAACTTTCTTTTTTTCACTGCTGAAAAAGATGACTGGTTCATTTGAGCCGTCAGTCAACATACGAACCAGTTGTGGCTTTCTAACTCTACTAGTATTCTATAACAGAAGGAGAGGTCTTTTAAATACAAGAAAGGCAAGTCTAGCTTGGCCTTGTGCCTCACAGCTGTTGGAGCATGACTCCTTGATAATTGTTGTATATTAACCTGGCATGACCCACTTGCCAAGCACACCTGCTGCTTGAAACTTTCAGACTGTACTATTGTGCATGACTGGTCTGCTGTACTTGAAGTTTCTGATGTATTTTATATTGGGCTGATATAAAATAAATGTATTTATGCAACAACTCTGCTCGTAAAGGAAAACTCAACGTTGGCTGCTACAGATTAACCATTTGGCAATGGATGAAATTAAATTGATCATCAATACTTTAGCAATGTTTTCTCACACTATTGATTTATCTAATGTTAGATTTTTATTTTTTTACAGCTATTCCTATAGGTAATTATTATGTTTGTAATTCACATAATATTCAAACACATTTGAAAAACTAAAGCACCTGTAAATAGCAGCTTTTCTTTTGTAGCTTATGCAGGGCTAACGTGACATATTTCTATGGGTTGATTAAATTGAACTCGAATTGAATACCACTGGGAAGGAGGTCCCGGCGTTATTCAATTCAGTGCACTGTTTTGTCAGAGATTGCCCGTAATCGCACCTTAAACAAGGTGTTTAGGTCTGAGTTCAGCATGCTGAACTCAGCTCCTGGTCTCCCTGTCTGTTTGTGTCAATGAGCACTTACACGGACACAACAATTGGCGACGAGTGGCTTCTGAACCCAGGCCACATCTGCTAGACCAGAAAGAAGTGGCAGTGTTTGTGATGGAATCACCGTGCACTCTGTTCAGCTGCAAGCACAGGGAAAGAAGTGGAACAGGGATTTTTGTGAAAATTCTTCGAAGGAACTGAACCCTTTGTTACTGGTCTATACAGGAAGAAAGATCTGTGAGAAATTAATATTAATCCCCGTACTATCCCAGAGGGTCCGCACATCTGCCAATTGTGACTATATTGTGGACTATTGGAAGTGGGGGTGACCACTTCAGCAGAGGCTGCAGCACTATTGTTTTGGAGCGCTGGTTTGATAACTCTTTTGTATTTTAAGGTGTTTAGGTGTGAGGACGGGCATTCTCCAACATAATGCCCTGCCACTATGCTGTTTGCGTCACGCTAGAGCACAAAACAGCACTAATTTTGTCAGAATTTGGCTCGCATCCCAGGAGGGGTGTGAGCAAAAATCCACTAGTCGGAGTAAGCAGCGCGCTGAATTAAATAGCACAGGGCTCCCTTTCCGGTGCTATTCAATTTGGGTTTATTTGAATCGACCCTTATGTTTGTCTACTGCAGAGGTTCTCAAATGCGGTCCTCAAGGCACTCCAATGCTCCAGGTTTTAAGTATATCCAAGGCTCAGCAAATATGGATAAATCAAATTGACTGAGGTACTAATTAAGCCACCTGTGGCCAAGCAAGGATATATTTAAAACCTGGACCATTGGTATGCCTTGAGACCCGCGTTTGAGAACCTCTGGTCTACTGTGTTTTATATTGATTACCCCCTACAGTTTGTCCAGTGCTCTGAGAGAGAAGAAAGGTTAGAGGGTAGGGCAGGGTACGGGGATGGAGTATGTGTATGTGTGTGTGTGGAGAGAACGGGGGGGCAGGGCCGGCGCCAGGCACTGTCGACTGGAGCGGCCGTGCGGGGCGCCGGGTTTTTAAGGGTGGCTGGGCATTTCTAATGTGGTGCAAGCCATCAGCCAATCAGAGCTTGCGGACCAGCAGCGGTAGCTGTGTATTGGCTGCCGACCGCAAGCTTTGATTGGCTCTCATATTTGAGATACCCACTCGCTAGAGATGGGAGACCGGAGAACCGTGGACCGGACACATTGCACTGTGTAGTGAGTGAGCCGGGGGGATGAGGGCGGCTGCAAGGTCAGTTGCCACCTGGGTGTATTGTCCGATAGCCACGGCGGTGCCTGGGAGGTTGGAGCTGGGTCTCTATCAATCACAGCCGCCTCCATCTGCCTGCTCCAGTGCCCGATAACCCCCATACGAGCCAACATGCACTGAGGGGCTTCCCAGCAGCCACATACCTGACTATTTCCAGCGTACAGGACGAGGCCGGGAGGATTATCGGGGTTAGCAGGAGGAGTGCTGCCTGCCGTCAAAGGGAGACGAGACGCTGCTCAGTAAGATGAGAAAGGTGGAGGCGCTGCAAATGTGGCTGGTGCAGGAGGCAGCGGCGGTGGATATCTGCATACCCTGTCCTCGCCTGGCCTGCTGCACCATCCCCAGCAACTGGCACTGGAGGCATGTGTGCAACTGGCACAGGGGTATGTGTGCAGAGCCGGCCACAGGCATAGGCAAACTAGGCAATTGCCTAGGGCATTTGATATGCCTAGGGGCATCAGCAGCTTCTGCTGATTAAAATGATATGCGGCATGCCTATATTCTGTGTGTAGCATTTCCGCCACAGTCTCACACAGTATATAGGCATGCTGCATATCGTTTTAATCAGCAGAAGCTGCTTGTGCATCCTAGCCACATAGCAATGCAAATAAGATGCATTTCCATTAAAAAAAAGGTGCCCGACGTTAGCATTGAGGCAAGATTTATGAGGACACATCTGTAGCCAAGCAGAGGTCACAGTGTTAGTGGCAGTGTGAGTGCTGTGTGCATGTGAGTGGGTTGGTTGTGCAGTAGTGTTCAGAATATGTGTAAGGAGCATTATGTTTGTCTTGTAAAAATGCATTGATAATGTGCAAGGGGCACTATGTGTGTCATTATTTGTATAAGGGCATTAATAATGTGCGGCATATGTGTAAGGGACATTATGTGTAAAAGGGCATTAATAAAGGTTGTCACAATGTGTAAGCGCATTATGTTTATAAGGCCATTAATAATGTGTCTCATATGTGTAAGGGGCATTACTGTGTGGCATTATGTGTATAAGGTGCTCTACTATGTAGCGTTGCGTATAGAAAGGGCACTATTGTGTCTTCTAATATGAATAAAGAGCAATAGGGTGTAAGGAGCAATTCAGTGTGATGTAATGTGAATAAGGGGCTCTACTGTGAGGAGTAACGTTTATAAGGTAAAGTGATACTACTGTGGGATGTAAAATTAATTGTGGACACTATTGCATGATCAATAAATAAAGTTGCAGTACTGTGTGGCGTAATTGGGGTTACTATTGTGTGGCCATGCCCCTTGCCAGCAAAAACACACCCCTTTTTGGGCTGTGCGCAAAATGTGCAAACTGTTCCTATTTAAAATATAGGGGGATACAAACACCAAAATAAGGACTGCTATGGGTGAGTGGTGATGGTGCTGGGAAAGAGGTGCAAGCTCAGAGGCGGAACCAGCGGTGGTGCCAGGGGGCACCAGCCAAAATCTTGCCTAGGGCATCATATTGGTTAGGGCCGGCTCTGCATGTGTGCCACTAGCACTGGGGGTATATGTGCATCTGGCGCTGGGGCATGTGTGCAACTAGCACTGGGGGCATGTGTGCAACTAGCACTGGTCGACATGTGTGCATCTGTCACTGGGGGCACTGGGGCATATTATGTGTATCTGGCACTGGGAGCATATTATGTGTATCTGGCACTAGGGGCATGTGTGCAACTGGCACTGGGGGCATGTGTGCAACTAGCACTGGGGCATGTGTGCAACTAGCACTGGGTCATGTGTGCATCTGGCACTGGGGTCATGTGTGCATCTGGCACTGGGGTCATGTGTGCATCTTAAATTGGGGGCATGTGTGCATCTGGCACTGGTGGCATGTGTGTATCTGACACTGGGAGCATATTATGTGTATCTGGCACTGGGAGCATATTATGTTATATGGCACTGGAGGCATGTGTGCATGTGGCACTGGGGGCAAGTGTGCATCTGGCACTGGGGGCACATGTGCATCTAGTACTGCTGGGGCCATATAATGTGTGGCTGGCACTGCTGGTGGCCATATAATGTATGTCTGGCACTGCTGGGGGCATATAATGTGTATCTGGCACTTTTGGGGCATATAATGTGTATCTGGCACTTGTGGGGGCATATAATGTGTATCTGGCACTTTTGGGGGCATATAATGTGAATCTGGCACTTGTGGGGGCATATAATGTGAATCTGGCACTTGTGGGGGCATTTACTGAAAATCTGGCACTTGTGGGGGCATATAATGTGAATCTGACACTGCACTGTGGGGGCATATAATGTGAATCTGGCACTACACTGTGGGGGCATATAATGTGAATCTGGCATTGTTGGGGCATATAATGTGTATCTGGCACTGTGGGGGCAGCTAATGTGTATTTGACCTCTACTTTTAGACTCAATGGCCAACATGGTGATGGTGTTCACTCAATCTTCCTTTTGCATCCTGTCCTCCTTTGCATAGCTACCATCTATTTTCTCCCGACCTTGTCTCCCAGTTCCTAAATAACTTCTCCACCTAACTTCTCTCTATCCCTTTCTCATGCTGCTTCCTCCCCTTTTCACTGCAACAGACACTCCCTTGACCTGGTTTTCCTCTCACCTCTGTAATTTCTCTGCCTTCGCTAACCTCCACCTTCCTCTCTCCGACCTTCTCTCCTTCAACATCTCTGTTGCTGCTACTCTTCTGCTCTAAGGCTGGGGGGACCTGCTTGGCTGGGAGTGGGGTTCTGTGTGCAAACGGATCCTGGTCTGCGGGATAACGCAGAACAGGATCTGGCCAGTGACACACGGGATCTCATAGAACACAGTGCGGAGCAGTCGCACTTTGTGAACACATACATTGAAATGTATGTGTTCATACTGAAATCCGCATGTTGCGCTTGGGGCCGGCGGCGGCGGGACTGGCGCACGTGTGGGCACCTGCATGCGCAGTCCCCTTGCGGCCAAGCGGGTCTCGCTGAATGGGACCCGCTTGGCCTCTATGTGTGGCCCCAGCTTAAGGCTACACTTACTAGGTCAGTGGTTGTCAAACTCAGTCCTCAGGACCCATAACAGTTCACGTTTTCTAGGTCACCTAGCAGGTGCACAGATGTACTCATTACTCATTGACACATTTTAAAGGTCCATAGATGGAGCTAATTATTTCATTTGTAATTCTGTGAGGAGACCTGGAAAACATTAATTGTCCTGAGGACCCAGTTTGAGAACTTATGTACTAGTTGAAATCTGTATGCGCTTCACCCTGCCTCATAATCACCCTTTCTTACCCTGACTCGCATTTTACTATTACTATCCCAGCCATCACCATCAATGGTTCTTTCTGCAGCCTTGGCACTCTATTCTAACCATTTTTCTCCAGAAGTGCTTTTAGTCTGCGGACTTTCTCCACCTTCGTTTCCTTTTCCCTCTCCTACACTCTTCTCCCTTAAGTGTCCACCCCTATCTTTTCTAGAATGTGAACTCTTATAGGCAGGGCCCTCAGCCCTTTGTTTTCTCTACCTAATTATGTTAACTGCATATTGTAATCATGTATTTATCTAAAGTAGAGGAATACCGTAGTCTGTATCAGTTTACACTTTTGCTACATACTGCAAGTTTCGTTCCGTTTGTACAGCACTATAGAACCCTCGTGGCACCTTATAAATGAAAGGTATTAACATTTGTTACCAAATACTGTGTTATTATTAATAGCATTGTAATATTGAAAAAAAATAGCATTTGTTCAGTAGAAAGATATTTACATGCCATGTTCACTTCATAATTGTGTTTAGTATACTTATTGTGTAATAAAATGTATAATTAAATGTACTGAATGATTAATCAGAATGTTTTTTTTCTATCACTGTTCAGAGCCAGATTAAGGTTGGTTCACAACAGTACAGAAATCGCAACTTTATACTACTGTGCATGCGCTGCGTTCACACACCGCATGCGTAACTGGCACTTTTATTGATGGAGGGGGGGGGGGGCGGCGACGTATCATGGTAGGGGAGTGGTCTGCCAACGCAGGCGTGGCCACACCATTTTCTGGGTGGCTACGTGACGTCACATGCAGCTGCTCTGTTGTCACACGCAACTGCCACAGTTGTCATGACCGCAATGTAATTGCAACGCTATCGCAATTACATTGCAGTCTCAGCCACTGGGCAGCGGGTAGCATGCTGAGAGGCAGCCCACAGCATGCAATAGAAATTATTGCAGATTCTGCTTCTTAACAGAATCTGCAATCCAACCTGAATATGTCCTAAGACCTCACAGGACCTTGGCAAGATACTGGTTTGGGGCTCCCATCTCAATCTGTTCATATAAATCAGTGGTTCTTAACCTGAGTTCAATCGAACCCCAGGGGTTCGGTGAGTCAGTCTCAGGGGTTCGGCAGAGGTGTGTGTCCATTCCGTTCACCAGGGTTGCCATGTGCATTAATATACTTTTGGCATTCACACAATACTTTTATGACATTTTCAATGTTTCACCATAAGAAACTGAAGGCTATTGACGAATGGCAAAAAATGCCATACATGGCATGACCTGGCATCCCTGCCATTCACCCCACTCGTATGATTCGTGACGTCACACTCAGCATGGCCATCATTGGCTGCTCGCTTGGCCTTGATATCTGTGCTGCAGGGAACTTGGGGCCTACAGTAATTCAGACCTGATCACTGCTGTGCGTTTTTGCACAGCAGTGATCATGTCTGAACTGCGCATGCATCGCGGCACAGTGAGCCGGCGCATGCCAGACAGCCGACGGCTGTCTCTGCCCTGCGATCGCCTCTGCCTGATTGACAGGCAGAGGTGGTCGCTGGTTGTCGTTTAGGGGGCGCAGTCTGGGCATCGCAGGCGTGTCCGGACCGTTGGGGGGGGGGGGTGCGCCGTTCAGCCCCCCTCCCTCCATCAGAGGCGATCGCTAGGCAGCGACAACTGCCATGCGCCGGCGCACTGCAGCGCCGGCGCATGCGCAGTTCCGACCCGATCGCTGCGACAAACTGCAGCGAGCGATTGGGTCAGAATGACCCCCTATGTCGAGCAAAATAAGAAAGTTGTTGGATGAATATGTACAATATGGATTACAATATGTATACGTACAATGTTATGGAAGTCAGCGTCCTTAATGCATGATTTGCAATGCCAAGTTGAGCAATTCTAGTCTAGCACTGGCATAAATAAGGGAACACTTCCTAAAGCTGCATGGAGATGGGAAATACAAGAACACAACGCTTGCTAAATTCAAGGTGAAGAGACCAGTCACATTGATTTGCAGTAAATATTCATTGAGTTATGTCTTTGTGTGACATTCATGTTTTGTTGGTTTTGTTCTTTGAACACAGTGATTTTATGTGCAACTGATGCATGGTTCATTTTTTGCACTAATAAAATATATATCTCTATGTTTTGAATTTGAAAAAAACCAACACATTTTATTTTTCCAACTATGAAGTTCTCCCCTCCATATCCCAGAGTACCTCAGTGTTTTTTCGGTGCTCACCGAGCAACTAGGCCTGTGGAGTTTCTCCACAATTATTGGATTTATTTTTGATTTTTCAATGTTCCACATCCCTTCCCCCCTTCCAGAAAGGCGAGGGTCCGGGATAGTGGAAGCTGCTGAAGCAGCTGTGGGTGTCGGACCTCTCTAAAAAGAGCTCCCTCACTACCACGTGCAGGACTAAAAACCTGCAGTAAAGGCTGGACGGAACTTACAGAGAAGCCCCGTCATAGCCCTCACCACAGGGTCCAGGTATGTTGAACGCGGCGGTCAGCTCACGCTGCCGCCTCGCTTTGTGGGATACTGTGTGTGTGTGGCCACCAGCCGCTGCCTTCAGCCGCCCGCCGCCGTTTCCAGCGCCGCTGTCTATGCTGTCCCCCCCGCCGCTCTGAGCCGCGCCGGACACGTTGATTTATGCATAGGCCGCTCCACGGCTCTATGCAGCGCGCTCCCCAGCCCTCGATGCCGCTTCCGGCTCCCTCTCCACCATAGCCCGGCTCCGTGTATAGAGAACGATACACGGAGCACGGGGGGGGGGGGGGGGGGGGGGGCGCACACAAATGAGAGTTTTTTGTAAAAGGCAGGCTTCATAGCCTAGTGAGTAACTTTGATGCCACAGTGATGTTCCCTGCACACAGAAATGTCAGGGTCACTGGATAAAATCTCATGATTCAACTTGTTATACAATTGGTCAGCGCATGGTGATTATAAAACAGTATCTGTGGAGCACTGCAAGCATTGTGAGTTCAGGCTCACCTGCAGCAGCTTTGCTTAATTCACTTAGCCAAACCACAATTGGATACGCCCGATCTCATCTGATCTTGGAAGCTGAGCAGTGTTGGGCCTGGTTAGCCACCTGGGAATACAAGGTGCTGTAGGTATTTTTAAATCTACAGCCACACCACACTGGATACGGGACCCATTAACTAAGCTGCGGTTAAGCAGCAGACATCTCAGGTTTTTTAAGCCTGTGAGTGGTCACATTTAGTTTCAGACTTCTAAGAATTATTATACCTCTGAATCAGGATATATCTGGATATATGTATATGGGTATATAATATATATGTGTATGTATGCATATATGAAATATATATATATTTATAAGGTCTGAGTATGTGTGAATATACGTTGTTGTATATATGTGTGTATATATATATATATAATATGCTGACATTAAAAATCTATTTTGCAATAAGCAAGACTACAGTGACGCAGTTGGTCGGCACACAGTGCTTATTAAACAGTATCTGTTAAGCACTGCAAACATTGTGAGTTCAGGCCTCACCTCCCCAGATCCCCAGTGGCCTAATGGATAGGACACTGCCCTCCTAAACCAGGGATTGTAGGTTCAGGTCCCATCTGGATTGCAAGTCACTACAGCAACCATTTCATCACCAGAGTTGATGTTTAAACAGCAGCTTTGCTTATTATTTTTACAGGTGGCTCTGTAGCCAAGTGGTTAGGCTTCCCGCCCACAGTGAACTTTGTGATTACATGGACACTGGTTCAGATCCTGGTTTAACAGGTGTAATAAAAAAAACATAAAAAAAAAAAAACATGGTAGGACACCATTTTTAACGTTACTTCCTGGTTCTTTGCAGGAGGTTGCTGCCCTACAACACTCAGCCTCTGGGGGCGGGGGGTTGTTAGGAATTTAATTTATTAATTTATTAATTGTTTTTGACAGCATGTCTCTACAGGAAGATTCACTATTGCTGGTAACCACATGCACGGTAATGCAGGTTTATACACAGATTACTTCCGTGGTGTACTTACTGGTCGGGGTACATGATCACTAAGTCTAATGCATAATCAAACAAGCAGCTTCGCTGCAGAGTCGGTCACACAGTGTGTCGGACAAATACGACTGCACAGACAGACCCTTACCGGTCCTCTTTGGGGGGAAATACGGGCGCATGTACTGCCTGAGAGGAAAAAAAAATATATATATATATTTTTTTACTGTTTTCAGCTAAATTGTTGCGGTCGATTCACCGCCAGCCCTCATAGCACCAGGCCAGTACGTTAGGTTCTCAGCGAAGGCTGAACAATTTCCAATGAGAGACAATTGCAATTATTGGGCGTTTAACTACCTATCGGAGTGTACCCTACACAGCAGTACGGCTGTTGCTTCGCCCTGCTTTGGTAAGGGTTTGAGGTAACAAGGCTGTAGTGGCAGGGCACTCCAGTTCAGGTTTGCCCTAAATAAAGACCACCTTACACTTCTTGCTGCCTACAGCTTCTGTGACGTTGGCAGTTGGTTCTTGCGTTTCAGCTTCGCTAGTGGCACACAACGTCCACGTTGGCTACGTTCCAGACGAGAATAGATCACAGACCAGGTGTGTGTGTGGGGGGGGGAATCTGTTTTCCTACCATTGTCTACGCGAATTCCTGAATGATTCTGTCTCATCGACTTCAATTCCTAGGTATGATTCTCGATACGGTAAATCAAGGAATTTACCTACCCGAACAGAAGTACAGGTCATTCGTCATCTGGTACAATTCGTGCTTAAGCCACGCACAGTCTCGGTTCATTTGTGCATTCGCCTATTAGACACAATGGTGGCGGTTTTCGAAGCGCTTCAGTTCGGAAGACTTCACTCACGTCCTTTTTAACTGGATGTGCTCGCACAATGGTCGGGCTCGCTTCTGCAGATTCACCGCAGGGTGAGGTTGTCTCCAAAGGCCAGAGTGTCTCTACTCTGGTGGCTCAAAGTACAGAATCTAACCGCAGGGAAACGGTTCAGCGCCTGGAATTGGATAATTCTCACGGCGGACGCGAGTCTCAGAGGTTGGGGAGCTGTAGTTCAAAATTTTCAGCTCCAGGGTCTCTGGGCGGATCACGAAAGATTGCTGTCTATAAATGTCCTGGAACTCCGGGCAATTTACAATGCACTACGACAAGCAGTGCACATGCTGCAGGCTCAGGCTGTTCAGGTGCAGTCAGACAACGCGACGGCGGTCGCATACATCAACAAACAAGGAGGAATGAAAAGCCGCATGGCCATGCGGGAAGTAGCTCGAATCCTCAATTGGGCCGAGGTGATTTTTGTCGGCAGTATTCATTCCGGGAGTGGACAACTGGGAGGCGGATTATCTCAGCTGTCGGGATTTTTATCCAGGATGTGCATTAAATCCAGAAGTGTTTCGCATGTTGGTCCAGAGGTGGGGTTACCGCAAGTGGACCTGATGGCATCTCGCCACAATTATCAAACGCCCCAGTACGTGTCCAGAACGAGAGATCCAAAGGCAGTGGCGGTGGATGCTCTCACAATCACGTGGCCATACAGTCTCGTGTATCTGTTCCACCGTTTTCCGCTGCTCCCTCTGTTGCTAAAACGGATCAAAAGAGAGTCCGCCACAGTCATACTAGTGGCGCCTCATTGGCCTTGGAGAGCTTGGTTTCGGATCTTCGCGGTCTACTCGCGGACGTTCCTTGGCCGCTCCCACTGCGTCCGGACCGGTTACATCAGGGTCCGTTCTTTTTCTCCGATTTAGCGCGGCTGCGTTGATGGAGTGGATGTTGAGACAGCCCTCTTAAAAAGAGAGGGCATTCCAGAATATGTTATACCAACCATGTTACATGCTAGTAAGCCAGTTACGGCAGCTCATTATTACAGAGTTTGGCGTGACTATATAGGTTGGTGTGAAGTTCGGAAGTTTCCAACATCATCTTTCAAGTTATCCCGTCTTTTTTGTTTTGTCTACAGATGGGGTTAGATGGAGGTCGGCGTTTATCCACACTAAAGGTGCAGATATCTGCGTTGTCAATTTATTTTCAAAGAAGATTGGCTCTATTGCCGTCGGTACACACCTTTATGCAGGGTGTCCTCAAAGTACAGCCTCCATTTCACTCCACTTACTGCGCCATGGGACTTGAATCTGGTTTTAGATTGCTTATAGTCTTTTTATTTCGAACCCTTACAACAAGTGGATATTAAGTTTCTCACTTGGGAAACAATTTCTCTCCCAGCCTTAGCTTCGGCAGGGCGGGTTTCAGATTTGGGTGCCTTGTCATGCAAGCCACCGTATTTAGTGTTTCATAATGACAGAGCGGAACTTTGGACGAATCCCGCTTTCCTACCAAAAGTAGGGTCCTCTTTTCACATCAATCATCCAATAGTAGTTCCTGAGTTAAC
The DNA here is from genome assembly GCF_028390025.1 of Pseudophryne corroboree. Classification (NCBI taxonomy): domain Eukaryota; kingdom Metazoa; phylum Chordata; class Amphibia; order Anura; family Myobatrachidae; genus Pseudophryne; species Pseudophryne corroboree. Next base: position 518,834,656 of record NC_086448.1, on the reverse strand, counting down.
ATGAGATTCTGGAATTTTGGTTGGGGTACGCGCATTACGCGTTTATGTATTCCGAACGTCTACAGTTCCTAAGACGGATACGTTGTTATCCTCTATAATGCGGCCAAGATGGGTTGGCCACCTTCTAAGCAGACCTTATCCAGATGGATAAAACTGACCATACGTCAGGCTTACCTTCATGCTAGGTTACAGCCGCCTACATCAGTAACAGCTCATTCCACATGTTCTCCGGGAATGTCATGGGCAGCTGGTCGTGGAGGGCGGCTACATGGTCTTCAGTGCACATGTTTGTGCGCTTTTACAAGTTTGATACTTTTGCGGCATCAGCATCTAGCTTTGGCCGTCTAGTGTTACAGGTGCCAAACAGCTCTCCCGCCCAGGGGGGAAACTTTGGTACGTCCCTAGAGTACTCCAGTGACCCCTAGTGGATGAAAAAGAAAATAGGATTTTGGTACTTACCGGGTAAATCCTTTTCTTTGAATCCATAGGGGGCACTGGACGCCCACCCAGAGCAGTTTTCCTGGCTTGTGGTAAGTTCAGGGGATCTTATGGTAACACACTCTCACCAACTGGTTCAAATTAGCAAGTTTATTGGGTTGGTGTCAACTGATAGTTGTCAGTAACGTTATGTGTCAACTTTATTGTTGTCCGTTTGTTATATGTAATTCTCCATTAACCTCTATAGCTCCTGTTCGGCTCAGTAAAAAAACACTGAGGTACTCTGGGATATGGAGGGGAGAAGTAGTCTCAAATTTTAACTTATTCAGTGCCTAGTTCCTGTAGAACCGTCCAAATCCCTAGAGTACTCCAGTGCCCCCTATGGATTCAAAGAAAAGGATTTACCAAAATCCTATTTTTAGCAGCAGTGCAAATGCTAGGCCGCCGCCCTCTGGGAGTGTATCTTAGCTTAGCAGAAGTGCGACCTAAAGGATCGCAGAACGGGGTGAATTTTTTTTTCAAGCAGTTTCAGAGTACCTGCAGACCTACTTCTTCCTTGCGATCACCTCAGTCTGTTTAGTTCCTGTTTTGACATCACAAACACGCCCTTCGTTCGGCCAGCCACTCCCCTGTTTCCCCCGGCACGCCTGCGTTTTTACTAGAGATGAGCGGGTTCGGTTTCTTTGAATCCGAACCCGCACGAACTTCACTTTTTTTTTCACGGGTCCGAGCGACTCGGATCTTCCCGCCTTGCTCGGTTAACCCGAGCGCGCCCGAACGTCATCATGACGCTGTCGGATTCTCGCGAGGCTCGGATTCTATCGCGAGACTCGGATTCTATATAAGGAGCCGCGCGTCGCCGCCATTTTCACACGTGCATTGAGATTGATAGGGAGAGGACGTGGCTGGCGTCCTCTCCATTAGATTAGATTTAGAAGAGAGAGAGAGAGAGAGATTGCTGTGATACTGTAGATTAGAAGAGAGTGCAGAGTGCAGACAGAGTTTAGTGACTGACGACCACAGTGACCAGTGACCACCAGAGACAGTGCAGTTGTTTGTTTTATTTAATATATCCGTTCTCTGCCTGAAAAAAACGATACACAGTCACACAGTGACTCAGTCTGTGTGCACTGCTCAGCCCAGTGTGCTGCACATCAATGTATTGTATATAAAGCTTATAATTGTGGGGGAGACTGGGGAGCACTGCAGGTTGTTATAGCAGGAGCCAGGAGTACATGATAAATAATATTATATTAAAATTAAACAGTGCACACTTTTGCTGCAGGAGTGCCACTGCCAGTGTGACTAGTGGTGACCAGTGCCTGACCACCAGTATATTAGTAGTATTGTATACTATCTCTTTATCAACCAGTCTATATTAGCAGCAGACACAGTACAGTGCGGTAGTTCACGGCTGTGGCTACCTCTGTGTCGGCACTCGGCAGGCAGTCCGTCCATCCATAATTGTATTATATACCACCTAACCGTGGTTTTTTTTTTCTTTCTTTATACCGTCGTCATAGTCATACTAGTTGTTACGAGTATACTACTATCTCTTTATCAACCAGTGTACAGTGCGGTAGTTCACGGCTGTGGCTACCTCTGTGTCGGAACTCGGCAGGCAGTCCGTCCATCCATAATTGTATTATAATATATACCACCTAACCGTGGTTTTTTTTTCGTTCTTTATACCGTCGTCATACTAGTTGTTACGAGTATACTACTATCTCTTTATCAACCAGTGTACAGTGCGGTAGTTCACGGCTGTGGCTACCTCTGTGTCGGCACTCGGCAGGCAGTCCGTCCAACCATAATTGTATTATATACCACCTAACCGTGGTTTTTTTTTCATTCTTTATACCGTCGTCATACTAGTTGTTACGAGTATACTACTATCTCTTTATCAACCAGTGTACAGTGCGGTAGTTCACGGCTGTGGCTACCTCTGTGTCGGCACTCGGCAGGCAGTCCGTCCAACCATAATTGTATTATATACCACCTAACCGTGGTTTTTTTTTCATTCTTTATACCGTCGTCATACTAGTTGTTACGAGTATACTACTATCTCTTTATCAACCAGTGTACAGTGCGGTAGTTCACGGCTGTGGCTACCTCTGTGTCGGCACTCGGCAGCCCGTCCATAATTGTATATACCACCTAACCGTGGTTTTTTTTTCTTTCTTTATACATACATACTAGTTACGAGTATACTATCTCTTTATCAACCAGTCTATATATTAGCAGCAGACACAGTACAGTGCGGTAGTTCACGGCTGTGGCTACCTCTGTGTCGGCACTCGGCAGCCCGTCCATAATTGTATATACCACCTAACCGTGGTTTTTTTTTCTTTCTTTATACATACATACTAGTTACGAGTATACTATCTCTTTATCAACCAGTCTATATATTAGCAGCAGACACAGTACAGTGCGGTAGTTCACGGCTGTGGCTACCTCTGTGTCGGCACTCCGCAGCCCGTCCATAATTGTATATACCAGTGACCTAACCGTGGTTTTTTTTTCTTTCTTTATACATACATACTAGTTACGAGTATACTATCTCTTTATCAACCAGTCTATATATTAGCAGCAGACACAGTACAGTGCGGTAGTTCACGGCTGTGGCTACCTCTGTGTCGGCACTCGGCAGCCCGTCCATAATTGTATATACCAGTGACCTAACCGTGGTTTTTTTTTCTTTCTTTATACATACATACTAGTTACGAGTATACTATCTCTTTATCAACCAGTCTATATATTAGCAGCAGACACAGTACAGTGCGGTAGTTCACGGCTGTGGCTACCTCTGTGTCGGCACTCGGCAGCCCGTCCATAATTGTATATACCAGTGACCTAACCGTGGTTTTTTTTTCTTTCTTTATACATACATACTAGTTACGAGTATACTATCTCTTTATCAACCAGTCTATATATTAGCAGCAGACACAGTACAGTGCGGTAGTTCACGGCTGTGGCTACCTCTGTGTCGGCACTCGGCAGCCCGTCCATAATTGTATACTAGTATCCAATCCATCCATCTGCATTGTTTACCTGAGGTGCCTTTTAGTTGTGCCTATTAAAATATGGAGAACAAAAATGTTGAGGTTCCAAAATTAGGGAAAGATCAAGATCCACTTCCACCTCGTGCTGAAGCTGCTGCCACTAGTCATGGCCGAGACGATGAAATGCCAGCAACGTCGTCTGCCAAGGCCGATGCCCAATGTCATAGTACAGAGCATGTCAAATCCAAAACACCAAATATCAGTAAAAAGCCTCTTTTTTTCTTTGCGTCATGTGCTGTTTGGGGAGGGTTTTTTGGAAGGGACATCCTGCGTGACACTGCAGTGCCACTCCTAGATGGGCCCGGTGTTTGTGTCGGCCACTAGGGTCGCTAATCTTACTCACACAGTCAGCTACCTCATTGCGCCTCTTTTTTTCTTTGCGTCATGTGCTGTTTGGGGAGGGTTTTTTGGAAGGGCCATCCTGCGTGACACTGCAGTGCCACTCCTAGATGGGCCCGGTGTTTGTGTCGGCCACTAGGGTTGCTAATCTTACTCACACAGTCAGCTACCTCATTGCGCCTCTTTTTTTCTTTGCGTCATGTGCTGTTTGGGGAGGGTTTTTTGGAAGGGCCATCCTGCGTGACACTGCAGTGCCACTCCTAGATGGGCCCGGTGTTTGTGTCGGCCACTAGGGTCGCTAATCTTACTCACACAGCTACCTCATTGCGCCTCTTTTTTTCTTTGCGTCATGTGCTGTTTGGGGAGGGTTTTTTGGAAGGGACATCCTGCGTGACACTGCAGTGCCACTCCTAGATGGGCCCGGTGTTTGTGTCGGCCACTAGGGTCGCTTATCTTACTCACACAGCGACCTCGGTGCAAATTTTAGGACTAAAAATAATATTGTGAGGTGTGAGGTATTCAGAATAGACTGAAAATGAGTGTAAATTATGGTTTTTGAGGTTAATAATACTTTGGGATCAAAATGACCCCCAAATTCTATGATTTAAGCTGTTTTTTAGTGTTTTTGGAAAAAAACACCCGAATCCAAAACACACCCGAATCCGACAAAAATAATTCGGTGAGGTTTTGCCAAAACGCGTTCGAACCCAAAACACGGCCGCGGAACCGAACCCAAAACCAAAACACAAAACCCGAAAAATTTCAGGCGCTCATCTCTAGTTTTTACCTGACACGCCTGCGTTTTTTAGCACACTCCCGGAAAACGGTCAGTTACCTCCCAGAAACGCCCACTTCATGTCAATCACTCACCGATCAACAGAGCGACGGAAAAGAGTCGCTTGACCTTGTGTGAAACTGCATAGTTTTTTGTGAAAGTACGTCGCACGTACGCACTGCGGCCCGTGCGCATAAATGCCGATTTTTAGCCTGATCGCTGTGCTGCGAACAACGGCAGCTAGCGATCAACTCGGAATGACCCCCATAGACACTGAAGACAATACCCAGCACAAAGGAAAGGATGAAATAGTCAAGGGAATATACAATAAATGGCATGCCTATTCTGTATTCTGTGTTGCCTCAGACATGGGGGTAAATTTAGTAAGATAGGAGTTCTATTTAAGATGGTATGTTGCCCATAGCAACCAATCAGATTCCAGGTATTATCTTCTAGAAGGTGCTAGATAAATGAGAAGTAGAATCTGATTGGTTGCTATGGGCAACATCCCATCTTAAATAGAACTCCCATCTTAGTAAATTTACCCCATGGTCTTGCTCTCCTCATGCTGATCCCTTTTTCATGCCCAGTCTAAGCTGCTTTGTGCTGTGGTCAGTACCGAGGCACGGTGGGTGCAACCCGGACGGAAACGCCCTACGAAACAGGGGGGGGGGGAGGGGCAGGGGTCACGTACGGTACACCAAACAGACTCAAACAAGTTATCCTCACCGGGTATATGCTTGTCCCCTTGATGGTCCGATGTCTTGGTCTCGGCACCTGGAACAATCTTTGAACCACAACAACAACAACAACAACAACAACAACATCAACAACAACAAACGGTACCTTACCTTCAATAGGGATCTACCGGTGGAGGGCCCGCGAACAGTCACGGGTAATACACCTCGCAATGTAAATAGTACACAACGGTGCTCGATGTTAGTGCTTAAGCAAGACGATGTGGACAGTGTATGGAAAGGTGAACAGTGTACAACGATAACAAACACGGTGGTACAATGGTAAACAGTGTGCTACAACGGGTGCGACGCACACCCCAGGAAACAATGGTGGGCCTAGCGCCCGCTGCTGCTCAGACCTTGGCCTGCCTAACTGTGGGGGATACAATGGGGGCCTAGCGCCCGCTGCTGCTCAGGCCTTTGCCTGCTTGACGGTGGGGGACAATTGGGAGCCTAGCGTCCGCTGCTGCTCAGGCCTTTGCCTGCCTGACGGTGGGGGACAATTGGGGGCCTAGCGCCCGCTGCTGCTCAGGCCTTGGCCTGCCTGATGGTGGGGGACAATTGGGGGCCTAGCGCCCGCTGCTGCTCAGGCCTTGGCCTGACTGACGGTGGGGGACAATTGGGGGCCTAGCGCCCGCTGCTGCTCAGGCCTTGGCCTGCCTGACGGTGGGGGACAATTGAGGGCCTAGCGCCCGCTGCTGCTCAGGCCTTGCGCCAGCGTTGGTGGTGCGGTGGGAGAAGACACGGTGGTGGTACCTGTGGGAGAAAAGGGGCCTCACTGAGGGCTTACCTGGTCCACCGACGCCCGGACATCCGATCCCGAATCCTCCGCAGGGCCGCCTCCGCTGACCGCACCGATGTCCTCCGTCCGCTCGCCATCCAGCGCGCCGATGTCCTCCGTCCGCTCGCCGTCCAACCCTCTTCCCGCCGCGTGCGGGCATTTAAAAGCCCTGCCGCGCGGCCCTCTGGGATGGGTGACGCGGCAGGTCCTCATTGGCCCGCTGCGTCGCCCAGTGATGAAGCGCCACAACACGTGGGCGCGCATGCTGCTGCGGCGGGCGGTAGCGGGGGGGGGAGGCTCTGGACCGGCAGTGGGGGGTGGAGTGGGTCGCGCCAGCACTCCCACACTGGAACACAGTGGTAATGCAGGGATGAGCTGCAGTGGTATCAAACAGTGGCAAAAGCAGGTATTAGGTGTCACACCTATAGGAGTTAAGTACAGCACGTATGACACTCTTACAGTAAAGATGGCTGCAGCCAGAGGCGGATTGGCCATAGGGTCTACAGGGGAGATTCCCGGTGGGCCGACGCCCCCGTGGGGGCCTGTTTTGTTTGAGGACATGTGGTCCGTTTTATAGACATAATGAATAAGATGCAAAATAATTTGCATATATGAAAATTTCTTTGCCACTTAGCCTGTGATTGCAGATGATCTAGTGTATGCTCTGTCTGCCTGCTTGGCTGACATATAAGATTGAGTGAATAGTGATTAGGATACGCGGTTGGTGTAATAAGCAAGAAAATATATCTTTCTAAAGAATGATAAAGTTTCCTAAATTCCGAAGGTGTATCATATAATGTGCTCATAATATTTAATTTTGTTTCTTTTTAACTTCCCCCTTGGTGCTGGACATGCCCACTATCTGGAAAGTCTTGGGGGGAGGGTGCTGCTGCCATGGCCCATGGCTAGACCTTACACCTCTGGTGCTGCCCATGTGGGGCCACTAGTACAAATTTTTCCAGGGCCGCTTTTTGTTCCCAATCCGCCCCTGGTTGCAGCCTGCACTTCTGCAGTAGCACATCAGGTCGGAGGTTGCACCTTCTTGCAGACTCTGGATCCTAGTGTCCAGTATGTTTGAATATAAGGACAAAGGCAGCACAAAGTGCCTGTCCTTCAACAATAAGCACATACATTACACACAGGGTTGATTTTGTCAGAATCCAATTGCAGTCATGTAGATACCATACAAACTCCATACAGAGAGGTGGCTGGTCAGGAATTTAACTCAATACCTGCTGTGAAAAAAATGAGGATTAAGATGATGTTGTATAAAAGCCTATGACTGCAGTAGCATATAGATGAAAGTCACAAATCCCCCAAGTGGCAAATTTCTAGATTTTGGACCTCAGACATTCCCTGGTCAGCACTGAGTACATCATGTACAAATACATTCCCTGCAGAAAATGGATTAAAATGTCTTTCCTATGTTAATTGCTTAGTTGTAAATCAAATAGTAAGATCAATGAGTAACAACAATATAAGTGTTCTGTTTGTTTATACATGGTGTTAGCTAAATGCTCTCTGTTATTCTTTGTTTTCTGTATTTCTGTGACGGACAGAAAGGGAATAGACCCATGCTGTGACGGCTGAGGACGGCCAGAGAGTCACAGCTGCATTCCTTATACCACATGGCATTATGTGTCATCCTTAGTAAGAATAAACTAGATTCTTGTCTAGTGACTGTAACAACAGACAGAGGTCAGGCAGAAGAATAACACATACAGAATATACAGTATGTAGGCTACAACTCTGCTGAAGAATAAAAGATAAAAACTACACATACTGTACATCGTGGGTATGGGTGACCAGCGGTCGGGATCCCGGTGGTCAGCATACCGACGCTGGGATCCTGGCTGCCAGAATGCCGACAAGGGGGTGAGTGTAACGAAGCCATTTGCGGGCTTGGTGGCTCGCTGCATTCACCACAGGTTCTAGTCCCACTCTATGGGTGTTGTAGACACCCACAAGTGGGAATAGTCCTGGGCCACCTGCCGGCATTATGGCGGCCGGGATCCCGGACTAGGTATGGTGACTGCCGGGATCATAACTGCTTCCCTACTGTACTGTTCTGTTTATGCTGTGGTAACATAGTGAAAATAAGTAGACATTGTTAATTTGTTATGTCAATAATAATGCCTGCTAAAATGCACAAGAAATGTGGTTGTATTAAAGGAGAAAGCCAGAACTCCCTCCACACAGACTGGCAGGAATAATGCTTAGTCCCTTCTTTCTGCTGCTCTGTCTGGCCCCTACCATCCCGCTCCAGAGGCAAGTGCAGATTTCTGGAGGGGGTTTCCAAATGTCTGTGACTGTCGCCAGCCCATGTAACAAGCTTTGGGGGGATATTCAATTACCCGCACATACTGTAGGGTGTAATGTTTTGCGGGGGAAGGTGTCAGGTCTATCTAATTAGCCCTTATAAACTGGCGTGTGCCACGGCTTTTCAGAGATTTTGTTTCACCTGCCTCCGGGGCTATTTCACCTGAAAACACACATGTTTCATTGAACCTGTGTGTTTTCGTGTGTAAATGCACTTCTTAACGGACGAGCTAATCGCATAGCCCGACTTCAACACCCGAAGAAACATCGGGGGATTTTAATGCCCCGAAGAGAGACATAAAATCCCCAGATGTTTCTTCGGGTGTTGAGTATGGGCTATTCGATTAGCTCGTCCATTAAAAAGTGCATTTACACATGAAAACACACAGGTTCAGTGCAACCTGTGTGTTTTCAGGTGAAATAGTCCTGGAGGCAGATGATACAAAATCCCAGATAAGCCACGGCACGCGCCGGCTTATCGGGGCTAATTGCATAGCCCCCCCCGGCGAAACTTTACACCGACAGTAAGTGCAGGTAATTGAATATCCCCCTAAATATGCCCCAAACAAAGTGCTCCTGAACTTCCCTCTTAATTTATGATTGCCATCACCTGTGGTGAAACACCTTTTTTATCCATTAACTTGTTCAGCACAGGTGCTGGCAATCATAAATTAAGATTCCACCCTTTATGCTGCATGTAATGGGCACAGGCCAGGCTGCGGGGAAAAGGGATTTCTGGGCAACTGGATACCCCCTCTGCATTTGTCTGTGCCTCCCCTTTTCCATCCTACCCTCATACCTTACCCCCATCTGGTGCCAGGTGCATTCTCCTTCTAGCAGTGGCAGACAATGGAGGGGTGGAATGCGCTAAGCTCCCATTGCACATGCATGTTGGAGATATGACACACCTTAGTGCAGAGGTTCCCAAACGCGGTCCTCAAGGCCCCCCAACAGTCCAGGTTTTACGTATATCCATGGCTCAGCACAGATGGTTAAATCAAATTGACAAAGGTGCTGATTAAGTCACCTGTGGCCAAGCATGGATACATTTAAAACTAGGACCGTTGGGGTGCCTTGAGGACCGCTTTTGGGAACCTCTGCCTTAGTGAATTACGTATTATATAGGTAGTAAAGTTTAAACTAACTATACCAATAGAAACTATAGCATTAGAAATCATTAATATACAAAATGTAAATTGCTTAATCTAATTATTAGGGGGAGAAAATCTAATTATTAGGGGGAGAATTCATGTGGGCGCAAGCTTTAGTCAGGTGAAAAAAAACCTTGCTTAGCTTGGGCCCAATTTTGGATTACAGCAGGTATGCGCGCTACCGATACCTGCGTCATCCAATTGGTTGCAGGGTTTTCAGAGCTGAAAACCCATTGACGCATGTAAAAAAAAGGGGGTGGAGGAGGGGGTGCCACCGTGGTGCAAGAGCAAGTCCGGATGATTTTTCCTAACAGGTGCGTGTTAGGGAGAGGTTAATCCAGTCAAGAAAAGACACTAAAGTCTTCTCCTAGCAGACTATAATAAGCCAGCAAAAAAACTTTCACTCCTAACTCTAAAGAGTATGAGCCCCTCTACTGGGTCATGCAGTCATGTATTTTAAAAGTGAGAGCTAAGAATTAGAACCACCTTAACAGAGGCGACTTTGTGGTGGATGACTCTTAAATTTGCAAATTGATGACGGAGTCTCCTGCCGGTGATTGTATGGTGTTAGCCCTTAATAGATAGGACTTTTGTCTACTTAATAAATAGATCCAGTTGTGTGCCATTTGGAACATATAGTAATTTCATTCTTTGATAGCGTTCAATTAAGCATTCCCATAGTAAAAAAAAAAGCAGCATTGATAATTACTTGTCTGAAACCACGGCAGACTGGGCTGAATTAATTAGTTAATGTTTAAAAAACACCATTCTCATTATGCAATGTTGCATGCAGTGTTTCACCAGGTAAATCACTCTCATGTGACAGGAACTGTGGTTCCCATTGACTACATTGTGTCAAATCCCTCTTAATCTCAATTCATTAATTCAGCTCAGGTAACAACATTAAGATAAGAAGAGACAAAGCCCAGGAACAGATCATTTGTATCAAGTGGAATGATTTTGGCAGCTCATTCATACAGACACTTTTTGAAAAATATTCTCTGATCATGTACATAAAAGGGATGTGAAACTACTCTAATTATGTTGCAGAATCATTGAACTTGGTGCCTATATGCCTCTGTTTCACAGGCCAAAACATAGGAAAATCATGTGTGTGTCATACCCCTTTAACACCGCACAAATAACCCGGTATATTGCCGGGTGCGGTGTGAAAGGGGTAAGTGTAGAATTCCCGGTTACCTAACCCGGTATTTCAACCTGGCAATAAAGCAGGGTTATTCCCAGGTTATTACCGGGTCAGGTGCAGTGTGAATGGGTTGCCAGGTCAATGCGACTTGGGACCCATTCACAGTATAGGCAGAGGCGGCGTTAGAGGGACAGGCGGCGCTTGGAGATGATCTGATCTCCAGGCACCACCTTCGCACACATCACCGCTGACATCACCAACCCGCCAATTTGCGGTTGGTGCCGCCAGTCTTAAAGGGTTTGCACCAGGGAAGGACCTGTGCACAAGTCCCGGGTGTGACGCGGTATAGTGATGTGAAAATTAGAGATGAGCGCCGGAAATTTTTCGGGTTTTGTGTTTTGGTTTTGGGTTCGGTTCCGCGGCCGTGTTTTGGGTTCGACCGCGTTTTGGCAAAACCTCACCGAATTTTTTTTGTCGGATTCGGGTGTGTTTTGGATTCGGGTGTTTTTTTAAAAAAACCCTAAAAAACAGCTTAAATCATAGAATTTGGGGGTAATTTTGATCCCAAAGTATTATTAACCTCAAAAAACATAATTTACACTCATTTTCAGCCTATTCTGAACACATCACACCTCACAATATTATTTTTAGTCCTAAAATTTGCACCGAGGTCGCTGTGTGAGTAAGATAAGCGACCCTAGTGGCCGACACAAACACCGGGCCCATCTAGGAGTGGCACTGCAGTGTCACGCAGGATGGCCCTTCCAAAAAACCCTCCCCAAACAGCACATGACGCAAAGAAAAAAAGAGGCGCAATGAGGTAGCTGACTGTGTGAGTAAGATTAGCGACCCTAGTGGCCGACACAAACACCGGGCACATCTAGGAGTGGCACTGCAGTGTCACGCAGGATGTCCCTTCCAAAAAACCCTCCCCAAACAGCACATGACGCAAAGAAAAAAAGAGGCGCAATGAGGTAGCTGTGTGAGTAAGATTAGCGACCCTAGTGGCCGACACAAACACCGGGCCCATCTAGGAGTGGCACTGCAGTGTCACGCAGGATGTCCCTTCCAAAAAACCCTCCCCAATCAGCACATGATGCAAAGAAAAAGAAAAGAAAAAAGAGGTGCAAGATGGAATTATCCTTGGGCCCTCCCACCCACCCTTATGTTGTATAAACAAAACAGGACATGCACACTTTAACCAACCCATCATTTCAGTGACAGGGTCTGCCACACGACTGTGACTGATATGACGGGTTGGTTTGGACCCCCCCCAAAAAAGAAGCAATTAATCTCTCCTTGCACAAACTGGCTCTACAGAGGCAAGATGTCCACCTCATCTTCACCCTCCGATATATCACCGTGTACATCCCCCTCCTCACAGATTATCAATTCGTCCCCACTGGAATCCACCATCTCAGCTCCCTGTGTACTTTGTGGAGGCAATTGCTGCTGGTCAATGTCTCCGCGGAGGAATTGATTATAATTCATTTTAATGAACATCATCTTCTCCACATTTTCTGGATGTAACCTCGTACGCCGATTGCTGACAAGGTGAGCGGCGGCACTAAACACTCTTTCGGAGTACACACTTGTGGGAGGGCAACTTAGGTAGAATAAAGCCAGTTTGTGCAAGGGCCTCCAAATTGCCTCTTTTTCCTGCCAGTATAAGTACGGACTGTGTGACGTGCCTACTTGGATGCGGTCACTCATATAATCCTCCACCATTCTATCAATGTTGAGAGAATCATATGCAGTGACAGTAGACGACATGTCCGTAATCGTTGTCAGGTCCTTCAGTCCGGACCAGATGTCAGCATCAGCAGTCGCTCCAGACTGCCCTGCATCACCGCCAGCGGGTGGGCTCGGAATTCTGAGCCTTTTCCTCGCACCCCCAGTTGCGGGAGAATGTGAAGGAGGAGATGTTGACAGGTCGCGTTCCGCTTGACTTGACAATTTTGTCACCAGCAGGTCTTTCAACCCCAGCAGACCTGTGTCTGCCGGAAAGAGAGATCCAAGGTAGGCTTTAAATCTAGGATCGAGCACGGTGGCCAAAATGTAGTGCTCTGATTTCAACAGATTGACCACCCGTGAATCCTTGTTAAGCGAATTAAGGGCTGCATCCACAAGTCCCACATGCCTAGCGGAATCGCTCCGTGTTAGCTCCTTCTTCAATGCCTCCAGCTTCTTCTGCAAAAGCCTGATGAGGGGAATGACCTGACTCAGGCTGGCAGTGTCTGAACTGACTTCACGTGTGGCAAGTTCAAAGGGCATCAGAACCTTGCACAACGTTGAAATCATTCTCCACTGCACTTGAGACAGGTGCATTCCATCTCCTATATCGTGCTCAATTGTATAGGCTTGAATGGCCTTTTGCTGCTCCTCCAACCTCTGAAGCATATAGAGGGTTGAATTCCACCTCGTTACCACTTCTTGCTTCAGATGATGGCAGGGCAGGTTCAGTAGTTTTTGGTGGTGCTCCAGTCTTCTGTACGTGGTGCCTGTACGCCGAAAGTGTCCCGCAATTTTTCTGGCCACCGACAGCATCTCTTGCACGCCCCTGTCGTTTTTTAAAAAATTCTGCACCACCAAATTCAAGGTATGTGCAAAACATGGGACGTGCTGGAATTTGCCCATATTTAATGCACACACAATATTGCTGGCGTTGTCCGATGCCACAAATCCACAGGAGAGTCCAATTGGGGTAAGCCATTCCGCGATGATCTTCCTCAGTTGCCGTAAGAGGTTTTCAGCTGTGTGCGTATTCTGGAAAGCGGTGATACAAAGCGTAGCCTGCCTAGGAAAGAGTTGGCGTTTGCGAGATGCTGCTACTGGTGCCGCCGCTGCTGTTCTTGCGGCGGGAGTCCATACATCTACCCAGTGGGCTGTCACAGTCATATAGTCCTGACCCTGCCCTGCTCCACTTGTCCACATGTCCGTGGTTAAGTGGACATTGGGTACAACTGCATTTTTTAGGACACTGGTGAGTCTTTTTCTGACGTCCGTGTACATTCTCGGTATCGCCTGCCTAGAGAAGTGGAACCTAGATGGTATTTGGTAACGGGGGCACACTGCCTCAATAAATTGTCTAGTTCCCTGTGAACTAACGGCGGATACCGGACGCACGTCTAACACCAACATAGTTGTCAAGGACTCAGTTATCCGCTTTGCAGTAGGATGACTGCTGTGATATTTCATCTTCCTCGCAAAGGACTGTTGAACAGTCAATTGCTTACTGGAAGTAGTACAAGTGGGCTTACGACTTCCCCTCTGGGATGACCATCGACTCCCAGCGGCAACAACAGCAGCGCCAGCAGCAGTAGGCGTTACACGCAAGGATGCATCGGAGGAATCCCAGGCAGGAGAGGACTCGTCAGACTTGCCAGTGACATGGCCTGCAGGACTATTGGCATTCCTGGGGAAGGAGGAAATTGACACTGAGGGAGTTGGTGGGGTGGTTTGCGTGAGCTTGGTTACAAGAGGAAGGGATTTACTGGTCAGTGGACTGCTTCCGCTGTCACCCAAAGTTTTTGAACTTGTCACTGACTTATTATGAATGCGCTGCAGGTGACGTATAAGGGAGGATGTTCCGAGGTGGTTAACGTCCTTACCCCTACTTATTACAGCTTGACAAAGGGAACACACGGCTTGACACCTGTTGTCCGCATTTCTGGTGAAATACCTCCACACCGAAGAGCTGATTTTTTTGGTATTTTCACCTGGCATGTCAACGGCCATATTCCTCCCACGGACAACAGGTGTCTCCCCGGGTGCCTGACTTAAACAAACCACCTCACCATCAGAATCCTCCTGGTCAATTTCCTCCCCAGCGCCAGCAACACCCATATCCTCCTCATCCTGGTGTACTTCAACACTGACATCTTCAATCTGACTATCAGGAACTGGACTGCGGGTGCTCCTTCCAGCACTTGCAGGGGGCATGCAAATAGTGGAAGGCGCATGCTCTTCACGTCCAGTGTTGGGAAGGTCAGGCATCGCAAACGACACAATTGGACTCTCCTTGTGGATTTGGGATTTCAAAGAACGCACAGTTCTTTGCGGTGCTTTTGCCAGCTTGAGTCTTTTCAGTTTTCTAGCGAGAGGCTGAGTGCTTCCATCCTCATGTGAAGCTGAACCACTAGCCATGAACATAGGCCAGGGCCTCAGCCGTTCCTTGCCACTCCGTGTGGTAAATGGCATATTGGCAAGTTTACGCTTCTCCTCCGACAATTTTATTTTAGGTTTTGGAGTCCTTTTTTTTCTGATATTTGGTGTTTTGGATTTGACATGCTCTGTACTATGACATTGGGCATCGGCCTTGGCAGACGACGTTGCTGGCATTTCATCGTCTCGGCCATGACTAGTGGCAGCAGCTTCAGCACGAGGTGGAAGTGGATCTTGATCTTTCCCTAATTTTGGAACCTCAACTTTTTTGTTCTCCATATTTTATAGGCAGAACTAAAAGGCACCTCAGGTAAACAATGGAGATGGATGGATTGGATACTAGTATACAATTATGGACGGACTGCCACGGTTAGGTGGTATAAAAAAACCACGGTTAGGTGGTATATATTATAATAATAATACAATTATGGATGGACGGACTGCCTGCCGACTGCCGACACAGAGGTAGCCACAGCCGTGAACTACCGCACTGTACACTGGTTGATAAAGAGATAGTAGTATACTCGTAACAACTAGTATGACACTATGACGACGGTATAAAGAATGAAAAAAAAACCACGGTTAGGTGGTATATATTATAATAATAATACAATTATGGATGGACGGACTGCCTGCCGACTGCCGACACAGAGGTAGCCACAGCCGTGAACTACCGCACTGTACACTGGTTGATAAAGAGATAGTAGTATACTCGTAACAACTAGTATGACACTATGACGACGGTATAAAGAATGAAAAAAAAACCACGGTTAGGTGGTATATATTATAATAATAATACAATTATGGATGGACGGACTGCCTGCCGACTGCCGACACAGAGGTAGCCACAGCCGTGAACTACCGCACTGTACACTGGTTGATAAAGAGATAGTAGTATACTCGTAACAACTAGTATGACACTATGACGACGGTATAAAGAATGAAAAAAAACCACGGTTAGGTGGTATATATTATAATAATAATACAATTATGGATGGACGGACTGCCTGCCGACTGCCGACACAGAGGTAGCCACAGCCGTGAACTACCGCACTGTACACTGGTTGATAAAGAGATAGTAGTATACTCGTAACAACTAGTATGACACTATGACGACGGTATAAAGAATGAAAAAAAAACCACGGTTAGGTGGTATATATTATAATAATAATACAATTATGGATGGACGGACTGCCTGCCGACTGCCGACACAGAGGTAGCCACAGCCGTGAACTACCGCACTGTACACTGGTTGATAAAGAGATAGTAGTATACTCGTAACAACTAGTATGACACTATGACGACGGTATAAAGAATGCAAAAAAAACCACAGTTAGGTGGTATATATTATAATAATAATACAATTATGGATGGACGGACTGCCTGCCGACTGCCGACACAGAGGTAGCCACAGCCGTGAACTACCGCACTGTACACTGGTTGATAAAGAGATAGTAGTATACTCGTAACAACTAGTATGACACTATGACGGTATAAAGAATGAAAAAAAAACCACGGTTAGGTGGTATATATTATAATAATAATACAATTATGGATGGACGGACTGCCTGCCGACTGCCGACACAGAGGTAGCCACAGCCGTGAACTACCGCACTGTACACTGGTTGATAAAGAGATAGTAGTATACTCGTAACAATTAGGATGACACTATGACGGTATAAAGAATGAAAAAAAAACCACGGTTAGGTGGTAGGTATATAATAATAAATAATACAATTCTGGTCGGACGGACTGCCTGCCGTGTGCCGACACAGAGGTAGCCACAGCCGTGAACTACCGCACTGTACACTGGTTGATAAAGAGATAGTAGTATACTCGTAACAATTAGGATGACACTATGACGGTATAAAGAATGAAAAAAAAACCACGGTTAGGTGGTAGGTATATAATAATAAATAATACAATTCTGGTCGGACGGACTGCCTGCCATGTGCCGACACAGAGGTAGCCACAGCCGTGAACTACCGCACTGTACACTGGTTGATAAAGAGATAGTAGTATACTCGTAACAATTAGGATGACACTATGACGGTATAAAGAATGAAAAAAAAACCACGGTTAGGTGGTAGGTATATAATAATAAATAATACAATTCTGGTCGGACGGACTGCCTGCCGTGTGCCGACACAGAGGTAGCCACAGCCGTGAACTACCGCACTGTACACTGGTTGATAAAGAGATAGTAGTATACTCGTAACAATTAGGATGACACTATGACGGTATAAAGAATGAAAAAAAAACCACGGTTAGGTGGTAGGTATATAATAATAAATAATACAATTCTGGTCGGACGGACTGCCTGCCGTGTGCCGACACAGAGGTAGCCACAGCCGTGAACTACCGCACTGTACACTGGTTGATAAAGAGATAGTAGTATACTCGTAACAATTAGGATGACACTATGACGGTATAAAGAATGAAAAAAAAACCACGGTTAGGTGGTAGGTATATAATAATAAATAATACAATTCTGGTCGGACGGACTGCCTGCCGTGTGCCGACACAGAGGTAGCCACAGCCGTGAACTACCGCACTGTACTGTGTCTGCTGCTAATATAGACTGGTTGATATTTAAAGAGATATTAGTAGTATACAACAATACTATACTGGTGGTCAGGCACTGGTCACCACTCCTGCAGCAAAAGTGTGCACTGTTAATTAATATAATTGTACTCCTGGCTCCTGCTAACAACCTGCAGTGCTCCCCAGTCTCCCCCACAATTAATTATAAGCTTTTAATTTATACATTGATGACTGTGCAGCACACTGGGCTGAGCTGAGTGCACACAGACTGAGTCACACTGTGTGACTGACTGTGCTGTGTATCGTTTTTTTTTTCAGGCAGAGAACGGATATAGCAGAGAGAAGTGAACGGATATATTATATTAAATAAAAGTTAACTAGCAACTGCACTGGTCACTGACTGTGGTAAACTAACTCTGTCTGCGACTCTGCACAATCTCTCTCTATCTAATCTATCTATCTCTATTCTAATGGAGAGGACGCCAGACACGTCCTCTCCCTATCAATCTCAATGCACGAGTGAAAATGGCGGCGACGCGCGGCTCCTTATATAGAATCCGAGTCTCGCGATAGAATCCGAGCCTCGCGAGAATCCGACAGCGTCATGATGACGTTCGGGCGCGCTCGGGTTAACCGAGCAAGGCGGGAAGATCCGAGTCGCTCGGACCCGTGGAAAAAAAAGTGAAGTTCGTGCGGGTTCGGATTCAAAGAAACCGAACCCGCTCATCTCTAGTGAAAATGATATTACTTTATTTTTTTAGCTCTTATCAACGGATTACATGACCAACCAAATTTGTGCAAATACCAGAATCAGAGGATAGGATAGAGTGGTTTGATGTTGTGGCATTTTGTTTGTGGGGTGGCACAGATGCTGGTATTGTTGTTTCACACTGCTTTTGTGACAATGCTTGGGGTTTCCAGGAGAGTGGAGGCAGGGGCAGATTAAGAGAGGAGGGGGCCAGTGTGCAGGTTCTTTGTGGGCCCAGTACTCTCTGTCAGTGGCCACAACACTGTAGACTTTGGCCTTGTGCCAGAGTCTACTGCGCATTCGCAGGTATCTGTGAAAATGGCACTCACGCCTTACTCCCAGGACATATCTACTGTGCATGAGCGAATCAGCTGAGAAATGGCCACTGCTGGACTCCGGAGAAGTAAGTATAATTATTAGAGATGAGCGGGTTCGGTTCCTCGGAATCCGAACCCCCCCGAACTTCAGCCTTTTTACACGGGTCCGAGGCAGACTCGGATCTTCCCGCCTTGCTCGGTTAACCCGAGCGCGCCTGAACGTCATCATCCCGCTGTCGGATTCTCGCGAGGCTCGGATTCTATCGCGAGACTCGGATTCTATATAAGGAGCCGCGCGTCGCCGCCATTTTCACACGTGCATTGAGATTGATAGGGAGAGGACGTGGCTGGCGTCCTCTCCGTGTAGAATAGATTAGAGAGACACTTGATTTACTACTTGGGGAGCATTAGGAGTACTCAGTACAGTGCAGAGTTTTGCTGATAGTGACCAGTGACCACCAGTTTTATTTATAATCCGTTCTCTGCCTGAAAAAAAACGATACACAGTCACATACCATATCTGTGCTCAGCCTCAGTGTGCTGCATGATAATATCATCTATGTATATCTGACTGTGCTGAGTGCTCACTGCTCACACAGCTGAATTGTGGGGGAGACTGGGGTGCAGTTATAGCAGGAGTACAGTGCACACTTTTGCTGCCAGTGTGACTGACCAGTGACCACCAGTATATTGTCTGCCTGAAAAATTTAAACAAACACTCCTGTGGTGTTTTTTTTTTTTATTCTATAAACGCATTCTGCTGACAGTGTCCAGCAGGTCCGTCATTCATTATATTATATAAATATTTACCTGCAGTAGTGTTATATTTTTTTTGTTCATCTCTATCATCTTTATCATCTCTATATTAGCAGATGCAGTACGGTAGTCCACGGCTGTGGCTACCTCTGTGTCGTCAGTGCTCGTCCATAATTGTATACCTACCTGTGGTGGGTTTTTTTTTTCTATCTTCTTCATACTAGTAGTTTAGGAGTCTGCTGACAGTGTCCAGCAGGTCCGTCATTATATTATATATACCTGCAGTAGTGATATATATATATTTTTTATATCATTATCATCTCTATACTAGCAGACGCAGTACGGTAGTCCACGGCTGTAGCTACCTCTGTGTCGTCAGTGCTCGTCCATAATTGTATACCTACCTGTGGTGGGGTTTTTTTTTCTATCTTCTTCATACTAGTAGTTTAGGAGTCTGCTGACAGTGTCCAGCAGGTCCGTCATTATATTATATATACCTGCAGTAGTGATATTTATATATTTTTTATATCATTATCTTCTCTATACTAGCAGACGCAGTACGGTAGTCCACGGCTGTAGCTACCTCTGTGTCGTCAGTGCTCGTCCATAATTGTATACCTACCTGTGGTGGGGTTTTTTTTTCTATCTTCTTCATACTAGTAGTTTAGGAGTCTGCTGACAGTGTCCAGCAAGTCCGTCATTATATTATATATACCTGCAGTAGTGATATATATATATATTTTTATATCATTATCATCTCTATACTAGCAGACGCAGTACGGTAGTCCACGGCTGTAGCTACCTCTGTGTCGTCAGTGCTCGTCCATAATTGTATATCTACCTGTGGTGGGGTTTTTTTTTCTATCTTCTTCATACTAGTAGTTTAGGAGTCTGCTGACAGTGTCCAGCAGGTCCGTCATTATATTATATATACCTGCAGTAGTGATATATATATATTTTTTTTATATCATTATCATCTCTATACTAGCAGACGCAGTACGGTAGTCCACGGCTGTAGCTACCTCTGTGTCGTCAGTGCTCGTCCATAATTGTATACCTACCTGTGGTGGGGTTTTTTTTTCTATCTTCTTCATACTAGTAGTTTAGGAGTCTGCTGACAGTGTCCAGCAGGTCCGTCATTATATTATATATACCTGCAGTAGTGATATATATATATTTTTTATATCATTATCATCTCTATACTAGCAGACGCAGTACGGTAGTCCACGGCTGTAGCTACCTCTGTGTCGTCAGTGCTCGTCCATAATTGTATACCTACCTGTGGTGGGGTTTTTTTTTCTATCTTCTTCATACTAGTAGTTTAGGAGTCTGCTGACAGTGTCCAGCAGGTCCGTCATTATATTATATATACCTGCAGTAGTGATATATATATATTTTTTATATCATTATCATCTCTATACTAGCAGACGCAGTACGGTAGTCCACGGCTGTAGCTACCTCTGTGTCGTCAGTGCTCATCCATAATTGTATACCTACCTGTGGTGGGGTTTTTTTTTCTATCTTCTTCATACTAGTAGTTTAGGAGTCTGCTGACAGTGTCCTGCAGGTCCGTCATTATATTATATATACCTGCAGTAGTGATATATATATATTTTTTATATCATTATCATCTCTATACTAGCAGACGCAGTACGGTAGTCCACGGCTGTAGCTACCTCTGTGTCGTCAGTGCTCGTCCATAATTGTATACCTACCTGTGGTGGGTTTTGTTTTTCTATCTTCTTCATACTAGTAGTTTAGGAGTCTGCTGACAGTGTCCAGCAGGTCCGTCATTATATTATATATACCTGCAGTAGTGATATATATATATTTTTTATATCATTATCATCTCTATACTAGCAGACGCAGTACGGTAGTCCACGGCTGTAGCTACCTCTGTGTCGTCAGTGCCTCGTCATCCATAAGTATACTAGTATCCATCCATCTCCATTGTTTACCTGAAGTGCCTTTTAGTTGTGCCTATTAAAATATGGAGAACAAAAATGTTGAGGTTCCAAAAATAGGGAAAGATCAAGATCCACTTCCACCTCGTGCTGAAGCTGCTGCCACTAGTCATGGCCGAGACGATGAAATTCCATCAACGTCGTCTGCCAAGGCCGATGCCCAATGTCATAGTATAGAGCATGTAAAATCCAAAACACAAAATATCAGTAAAAAAAGGACTCAAAAATCTAAAATAAAATCGTCGGAGGAGAAGCGTAAACTTACCAATATGCCATTTACCACACGGAGTGGCAAGGAACGGCTGAGGCCCTGGCCTATGTTCATGGCTAGTGGTTCAGCTTCACATGAGGATGGAAGCACTCAGCCTCTCGCTAGAAAAATGAAAAGACTTAAGCTGGCAAAAGCACAGGAAAGAACTGTGCGTTCTTCGAAATCACAAATCCACAAGTAGAGTCCAATTGTGTCGTTTGCGATGCCTGACCTTCCCAACACTGGACGTGAAGAGCATGCGCCTTCCACCATTTGCACGCCCCCTGCAAGTGCTGGAAGGAGCACCCGCAGTCCAGTTCCTGATAGTCAGATTGAAGATGTCAGTGTTGAAGTACACCAGGATGAGGAGGATATGGGTGTTTCTGGCGCTGGGGAGGAAATTGACAAGGAGGATTCTGATGGTGAGGTGGTTTGTTTAAGTCAGGCACCCGGGGAGACACCTGTTGTCCGTGGGAGGAATATGGCCATTGACATGCCTGGTGAAAATACCCAAAAAATCAGCTCTTCGGTGTGGAAGTATTTCAACAGAAATGCGGACAACAGGTGTCAAGCCGTGTGTTGCCTTTGTCAAGCTGTAATAAGTAGGGGTAAGGACGTTAACCACCTCGGAATATCCTCCCTTATACGTCACCTGCAGCGCATTCATCATAAGTCAGTGACAAGTTCAAAAACTTTGGGCGACAGCGGAAGCAGTCCACTGACCAGTAAATCCCTTCCTCTTGTAACCAAGCTCACGCAAACCACCCCACCAACTCCCTCAGTGTCAATTTCCTCCTTCCCCAGGAATGCCAATAGTCCTGCAGGCCATGTCACTGGCAATTCTGACGAGTCCTCTCCTGCCTGGGATTCCTCCGATGCATCCTTGCGTGTAACGCCTACTGCTGCTGGCGCTGCTGTTGTTGCTGCTGGGAGTCGATGGTCATCCCAGAGGGGAAGTCGTAAGACCACTTTTACTACTTCCACCAAGCAATTGACTGTCCAACAGTCCTTTGCGAGGAAGATGAAATATCACAGCAGTCATCCTGCTGCAAAGCGGATAACTGAGGCCTTGGCATCCTGGGCGGTGAGAAACGTGGTTCCGGTATCCATCATTACTGCAGAGCCAACTATAGACTTGTTTGAGGTACTGTGTCCCCAGTACCAAATACCATCTAGGTTCCATTTCTCTAGGCAGGCGATACCGAAAATGTACACAGACCTCAGAAAAAGACTCACCAGTGTCCTAAAAAATGCAGTTGTACCCAATGTCCACTTAACCACGGACATGTGGACAAGTGGAGCAGGGCAGACTCAGGACTATATGACTGTGACAGCCCACTGGGTAGATGTATTGACTCCCGCCGCAAGAACAGCAGCGGCGGCACCAGTAGCAGCATCTCGCAAACGCCAACTCTTTCCTAGGCAGGCTACGCTTTGTATCACCGCTTTCCAGAATACGCACACAGCTGAAAACCTCTTACGGCAACTGAGGAAGATCATCGCAGAATGGCTTACCCCAATTGGACTCTCCTGTGGATTTGTGGCATCGGACAACGCCAGCAATATTGTGTGTGCATTAAATCTGGGCAAATTCCAGCACGACCCATGTTTTGCACATACCTTGAATTTGGTGGTGCAGAATTATTTAAACAACGACAGGGGCGTGCAAGAGATGCTGTCGGTGGCCAGAAGAATTGCGGGACACTTTCGGCGTACAGGCACCACGTACAGAAGACTGGAGCAACACCAAAAACGCCTGAACCTGCCCTGCCATCATCTGAAGCAAGAAGTGGTAACGAGGTGGAATTCAACCCTCTATATGCTTCAGAGGTTGGAGGAGCAGCAAAAGGCCATTCAAGCCTATACAACTGACCACGATATAGGAGGTGGAATGCACCTGTCTCAAGCGCAGTGGAGAATGATTTCAACGTTGTGCAAGGTTCTGCAACCTTTTGAACTTGCCACACGTGAAGTCAGTTCAGACACTGCCAGCCTGAGTCAGGTCATTCCCCTCATCAGGCTTTTGCAGAAGAAGCTGGAGACATTGAAGGAGGAGCTAACACAGAGCGATTCCGCTAGGCATGTGGGACTTGTGGATGGAGCCCTTAATTCGCTTAACAAGGATTCACGGGTGGTCAATCTGTTGAAATCAGAGCACTACATTTTGGCCACCGTGCTCGATCCTAGATTTAAAACCTACGTTGTATCTCTCTTTCCGGCAGACACAAGTCTGCAGGGGTTCAAAGAACTGCTGGTGAGAAAATTGTCAAGTCAAGCGGAACGCGATCTGTCAACATCTCCTCCTTCACATTCTCCCGCAACTGGGGGTGCAAGGAAAAGGCTCAGAATTCCGAGCCCACCCGCTGGCGGTGATGCAGGGCAGTCTGGAGCGACTGCTGATGCTGACATCTGGTCCGGACTGAAGGACCTGCCAACGATTACGGACATGTCGTCTACTGTCACTGCATATGATTCTCTCACCATTGAAAGAATGGTGGAGGATTATATGAGTGACCGCATCCAAGTAGGCACGTCAGACAGTCCGTACGTATACTGGCAGGAAAAAGAGGCAATTTGGAGGCCCTTGCACAAACTGGCTTTATTCTACCTAAGTTGCCCTCCCACAAGTGTGTACTCCGAAAGAGTGTTTAGTGCCGCCGCTCACCTTGTCAGCAATCGACGTACGAGGTTACTTCCAGAAAATGTGGAGAAGATGATGTTCATTAAAATGAATTATAATCAATTCCTCCGTGGAGACATTGACCAGCAGCAAATGCCTCCACAAAGTACATAGGGAGCTGAGATGGTGGATTCCAGTGGGGACGAATTGATAATCTGTGAGGAGGGGGATGTACACGGTGATGAATCGGAGGATGATGATGAGGTGGACATCTTGCCTCTGTAGAGCCAGTTTGTGCAAGGAGAGATTAATTGCTTCTTTTTTGGTGGGGGTCCAAACCAACCCGTCATTTCAGTCACAGTCGTGTGGCAGACCCTGTCACTGAAATGATGGGTTGGTTAAAGTGTGCATGTCCTGTTTATACAACATAAGGGTGGGTGGGAGGGCCCAAGGACAATTCCATCTTGCACCTCTTTTTTCTTTCATTTTTATTTGCGTCATGTGCTGTTTGGGGAGTGTTTTTTGGAAGGGCCATCCTGCGTGACACTGCAGTGCCACTCCTAGATGGGCCAGGTGTTTGTGTCGGCCACTAGGGTCGCTTATCTTAGTCACACAGCTACCTCATTGCGCCTCTTTTTTTTCTTCTTTGCGTCATGTGCTGTTTGGGGAGTATTTTTTGGAAGGGCCATCCTGCGTGACACTGCAGTGCCAATCCTAGATGGGCCAGGTGTTTGTGTCGGCCACTAGGGTCACTTATCTTAGTCACACAGCTACCTCATTGCGCCTCTTTTTTTTTTCTTCTTTGCGTCATGTGCTGTTTGGGGAGTATTTTTTGGAAGGGCCATCCGGCCTGACACTGCAGTGCCACTCCTATATGGGCCAGGTGTTTGTGTCGGCCACTAGGGTCGCTTAGCTTACTCACACAGCTACCTCATTGCGCCTCTTTTTTTCTTTGCGTCATGTGCTGTTTGGGGGGTGTTTTTATGGAAGGGCCATCCTGCGTGACACTGCAGTGCCACTCCTAGATGGGCCAGGTGTTTGTGTCGGCCACTTGGGTCGCTGAGCTTAGTCATCCAGCGACCTCGGTGCAAATTTTAGGACTAAAAATAATATTGTGAGGTGTGAGGTGTTCAGAATAGACTGAAAATGAGTGGAAATTATGGTTATTGAGGTTAATAATACTTTGGGATCAAAATGACCCCCAAATTCTATGATTTAAGCTGTTTTTTAGGGTTTTTTGAAAAAAACACCCGAATCCAAAACACACCCGAATCCGACAATAAATATTCGGTGAGGTTTTGCCAAAACGCGTTCGAACCCAAAACACGGCCGCGGAACCGAACCCAAAACCAAAACACAAAACCCGAAAAATTTCCGGTGCACATCCCTAATAATTATATGGGCGCAGGGTGTGCGGTGTGGGCCCCCATGACCCAGGTGTTTGTGCACAGCCTGCACCCGTTATAGATATAAGCAGCAGCGATAGCACTAATATGGTTATGCAGCAGGAGGTGTCCCGTTTCCTGCATGCATTACTGATCTAAGCTGTGTTCTAGAACACAGCATCTGATCAACTGTGTCATCATCGGCTGGCTGCATGACCCATGGGGTCACGCAAGCCAGCCCCCACAGGTCCGATCAAGAGGCCAGGAAATGTCCGTCCTCTGACGGAGATCCTGGCCTCGTCCCTCCCCCACAACAGCGGTGATACACCTCCATTTTGGGAAACAGAGGCCATCAGCCCCTATACGGCAACAGGCTTCCAGTCAGTGACAGAGGCAATCAGGGAGATATTGAGGCAGATAACAGTAAGAGACGTGTAATTGTTTAACTTTTTTTTGGTAGGGGGGCAGGGAGGGTGCAGCCGAAAATGTTGTGCCTAGGGGCATTTAAGCCCTTCCAAAGCAGGTCATACCCCTGTCACACTATGGCGCTGGCCCAAGTTATTCCTCGGTCTGCGTTGTTCCCAATGCACATGGGTGACGGCACATGGGTGCAGAGCCAGGATAGCTGCTCTCCCCATGCTGTGAATGGGTCCCAGGTCGGACAACCCTGGTTACTTGTTTACACTGCAGCTCACACGGATAAAACCCTGCTAGCTATCTGAGAAGGATACTCGGCTCACTGGACCCAGGTGGACCTGCAAATTCCGG
This sequence comes from Pseudophryne corroboree, assembly GCF_028390025.1. Classification (NCBI taxonomy): domain Eukaryota; kingdom Metazoa; phylum Chordata; class Amphibia; order Anura; family Myobatrachidae; genus Pseudophryne; species Pseudophryne corroboree. The sequence continues at coordinate 518,808,391 of NC_086448.1, read as the reverse complement.
GTTGATGCGCGTTCACATATAATAACACAGAATTTAGATGGATGTCAGTGGAAAAGGGGTAAAAGATGGAACCACAGATACTGTATGCCATTGTGAGGAAATTTGGCTACTGTGGAAAGATATGTCTCCAATCTAATACCTACATTTGTTTGTACATTATAACCTTTCCAGATGTTGAGCCTGATTCTATTGCACTCAGAGGCAGCCATGTCTCTTGCTGCAGATGCGTCTTTATGCTAATGCCATCACCGATTCCTATAAAAGTGAGATGCCCACTTGCCTCATCTTGTGGAGGTGTAAATCTCCGGTCTCCATTGCCTCTGTTACGATCCTGGTGCTCAGAACAAGGGAGATGTTATAAAGAGAGTCCAGAGCACCAGGACGTAATGCTGGGAAAGGGAAACGGAACGGGAATAGCCCCTGGCACCCTACCTCCGTTGTTTTACCCGTGCTGTCAATTCACTCTTGCGAGACTATGGTTTCTTGGGCCCATGGCAGCCGCGTTTGAAGGGCGGATTAAGTCTGCCCAACTCCGATGCCCCCTCAGGTCTTAAGGAGAGACAAAGAGTGAACTGAGACAGGGTAATAACAAGGGGCCCTCTAACTGAAACAACCAAAGCCAGGGGCTACTGACTAGCCTAAAACTAAATGTATGTGCGGCTTGCCGCCAAAGGAAAAGAACAACAAAGGAAATGCTGTCCACACGCCGACACAATACTTTTGTGTATCGGCGGTGACAGCATAAGCAGAACCCTCTGCAAAACACCAGTGACAGATATACCAAGGAATACAGCGGCCTAGGCCGACGGACGCGGCAGAGCCGCTACTCATGGAACCGGTACAAATACTGGCAAACGGACAGGAACCCCCAACACTGCCGACACAGACTCTCAGAACTGGAGGACAGGCAGAATCCCAAACGACAGACCGGTGGACACCAAAAAGCCAGAAACTCGACCAGGCATAGGCAAAGCCACAGGACTTCTGGACAGGAACGCTTCACGGCAGGACACGGGATCAGACACAGGAATCGACACAGGGACTGACACAGGAATCGACACAGGAAGCAGCTAGACAGACACTGCTAGACAGGAGCTCAGGAACTGGCAGGAACAAGCTCAGAACTCAAGCAGACTGGAAACCTAGAAATATCACCAGCGTCTGTGAATTGCACTCAGCCAGCATATAACAGAGAGGCCTAATTAATTATGTCGTGCAGCTGCCCTGTTGCATGACTCCAAACTGACAAGATGCAGCCAGGTGAGGCTGAACACATGGGAACAAGCTGCAATTACACAGACTCACCACCGGCAGCAAACAAGAGTAATCTTAAACAGAGCAACGGGAAATCCTGGCCTGCAAGACAACTTATAAACATAAAATAGGAATGAACCACTACCTGTGGTTCATAACAGTATCCTCTCCTTAAGGGTGAGCTCCGAGCACCCCATGACACCCACGGGGAACATAAACAGAAGTATAACATAAAATACATAACTAAAATGCAAATGCCGTGGCTCATAACAGCCTCTTAGAGTTACGTTCCTGTCTGAGTGTCTGGTGCACCATCATGCACACCAGCCCTATGGAAGGCATAGTCGCTGACTATGGTGACCTGTGTGAATGGTTGTGCGTCTTTTGACACAGTTGCTGTAAGTTATATGCCCGCGTCTGACTAGCCACCCCCTATTTCCTCTAAGGAATGCCCACTGAAAGCCACATTCTCTGCATCCAAATTTGTTCTGCACCTCGGTAACAACTGGGAAGCAAGCCAGTACTTACATCAGCCAACTGCATGCATATCGGCGCTGCGTGCCAATAGCGTGCAACCAGTGTCGGACTGGGGAATGAAGGGCCCACCGGGGGATGCTGTTGTAGGCGTCCATGCTTAAAGGTGTGGCCAAGCTCCACTGATGCATGGCCAGCCACCACAGAGGTTTGGCTAACCATTATAGAGTACATGTTCTGTTCCCCTTGGTAAATATATAATAAACCATATTCTTGTGTAGTATAATGTAAAACATAAATATAATGCATAATTCAAGTGCACTAGGATAGAGTCTGGAACCTGATCCCTAGAGGAGGAGGAGGGCCCACGGGCAGTGGGGCCCACCGGTGGTTTCTCCTGTTCCCCTGTGGGCCAGTCCGACACATGCGCGCGACTCAGAATCAGACAAGTTGTGTTTCTATGTAGAATTCTTATGTGCCAGGAAGCCAGAATCTATGTAGAGTAATATGGGCAGAGAACTGCACAGATGTAACAGTGCAGTTCTACAGTCCCATCTTGCACATTCCTAAACCCATTAGACTGGGTAAACAAGGTATTTAGAGAATTGTAAAATCATTAATTAATTAATTCCCAGTTGAATACAGCTTGCACCAGCTTTTTGTTGTTGAATTCAGCATGTAATTAGGCATAGAGGCTGGTGTGTATTGTTTTGAAAACAAACAGCTGCGCTCAGTTACTGCTTCAGTAAAAGAACCATTCATTAACCCCTGTTGAGAATTTCAATGTAGTATTTATAGAGCACAGACATGACGTGGTGCCACATTAAATCATGGCACATTTGCCTCTATCAAACTTCCCACATCACTCCTCTATAAAATCTGTATATTAAATAGTTAAAATGTTACTTTTATGGAAATAGATGCTTTGAGAATGCATGGGTTATTTCTACCAAGATCCGTTCTTCTTTTAAATTCCAGATTGTTCCATTTTAGCCTAGGTCCAGGCTCAGACTGATAGATTTTTAACATACTGTAGTTGAAGGTTTGTTTTAGGAAAAATGCATGGCTAAGACACTTTTAAAAAGGAAAGCAGTAGTGTATTTGGACATTGCCTAAAGAAAACAGGCATAGGTGTGTGTAGGATCTGACACAGGTCTTCTCCCCACCACCGGGTCAGGTCAGTGCACAAATGTTTTGACCATGTGTACTTGGTGTTAGTCATGGTGTTAGAAATTCCCGACTAGTCGGAAACCACATGGATTGTCGGAATCCACGTTGACTGTCGGAAGAACGGCCAAACTCGACAGGTTTTAGCCCCGTTTCCGATAATGTCAATCCGACTTTAAAGAAAGTTGGATTGCCATTGTCAGGAACGGGCCAAACCTGTCTGGTTTGGCCCAGCATTGAATACTGACCTGTCGGATCGATCCGACAGGTATTGAATATACCCCATAAAAGTCAGTCAGGAGCTTTGAACGACACTGAGGGCATAATTTATGTTTGTAAGGAATTGCACAGCCCCAGCAGGGGGTGTCTGTAGGAGAAAGACGTCTTTTGCATTCCTTTTGGAAGATCCGATTACTGGATCTGAGAACGCAATCCGGATCACCATCGCAACCATCAGTTGCTATTCGCAAAGTTTTGGTGTTATCTCCTGTAGCAACAGGAGATAGTTTTTATGCACACACAGGCATAATATTGCACTCTGCAGCTGATTGTCAATTAAAGATATAGATCATTCAGGATATTCGATCATTTAAATACATCTATTATTAGCGCCAAGGGACATATTGGAGTAATAGTATGGTAAATATCTATCTATCTATCTATCTATCTACTGCACAATCCGGCACTCGACCTGTGTCCATATGTTACCTTGCCAGGTTCCCTCTGTTATAAACTGTATGCCACAGTTTATATATACAGTACACACAGATATATACACCAGGCAAGGGATTACGCTACTATTAGCATAAAATTGCAGAATCAACTGAGGCAAAAGACACATACACAGACGCCACTGTGACTGACTCAGAACCAGGCCCTTATTCTCTGTGAACATATATTAAGTAGAGATGTGCACCAACCCCATGTTTTGGTTTTGGTTCTAATTCGTTGTTCTTACTTGTTTTGGTTTTGGATCTGTATTTTTTTTTCTATTTATAAAAACAACTAAAATCACATAATTTGGGCTTTTTTTTTTGGTCATATTATTAACTTCAATAACATTAATTTCCAGTCAATTTTGACCACCTCACAGCTCATAATATTGTTTTCTTCAATTTCGGCCAAGGTCTGCAGTGAGCTGGCTGCTTGCTTAGTGATAGAGCAGCGGTACAAATACATGGCAGTTCTATGAACTATAGCACATCTATGAAACATTGCTACACAGCAGTGGCAGAAAAGAAAAGTGGTGCAAGATAGAATGGTTGTTCCACCCACCCTTATGTTGAACATTAAAAAGGACATGCGCAGTTTAACAAACCAAACACAGGGGCTGCCACTTTTGTGGCTGAAGTGCTTAGTTTATTTGGGCTGCCACAAAACAGTTTTTGGAAGGACTACCTGTGATCTCTAATAAGGAGGTTGATGATGAGGATGTTGGTGGTGATTGCATGGGCTGATCAAGGATGTGCGGTGAGGTAAATGGATCAGGAGTCACTGGCTAGCACCAGAGCCAGATTTACATGAAATATATGAGCCAAAGGGTACATCTGGGCATTATATACAGATGCAGCAGTATAAACTCCTGGAAATATGGTGAGTTTTGATCAGAGATGTGCGGATAAGGTAGGAAGGAGAGGCACTGCCTCACCTGCCATAGACTTTTTACTCCAGAGTTTTGACTATAAAAATGATTACAATTGTACAAAGAAGATATTTCAAACATACTCTTTGTATTTTGCATATACATTATACAGTCAAAACTATGGCACAAATGTTAGTATGACAGGAAAGGCTCTACCTCACCTGCTTCACCCCACCGCACGTCACTGGGGTTGGCTCAAATTGCTGGTAGCTAATACTGGACTCTTGTTATTATTTTACAAATTATTATAATTTAGTAAAATTAATTTCATGAACTCGCCGCAAATTGTGAAACATGTCTAAATGGTTAATGTCACTACCTCTACTAAATGTGGCCTCACAAATGGAGCAGATGCCTTCACAAATTTCAGGATTTGAATAAAATAATCGCCCATCCAAGAGGTGACTTTTTTGGTCTTATACCAAGGCATCACAGTGGCTTTCTTTTTCTTTTTATCATGGGTAAGAACTGCTGTCACTGGTGGTTAACTTACACCAGGGGTAGCCAACCCTGGTCCTTGGGAGCTACCAACAGTTCATGTTTTCCAGGTTTCCTCACAGGATTGCAAGTGAAATAATTTGCTCCAATTGTGGCTCTTTTAAATGTGTCAGTTAGTAATTAATACACCTGTGCACTTGCTGGGTGAGCTGGAAAATGTGAACTGTTGGTAGCTCTCGAGGACCAGGGTTGGCTATCACTGACTTACACAAACAACATCATCAACATCCTCATATCATCATTAACATCAAATAGTGCACAAATATCCCCCTCATCCTGTTCCACTTCCACTCTAGCATCCTCTATTATGTCATCATCACTATCTTTACTTGTACTGCTCATCCCCACATTTGCAGATGGTGCAGAAATGGTGAAAGGAGTCTTCTCTACAAGTACAATGTGAGAAATGTCAGACTCACTCATAGTTAATGTGGACACCCTTAGACTCCCCTCAGGGATTTGTCAACATACAGTTTATTCTTTAGCCTTAGTATTCTTTTTTTGGGGAACTGATTTGTCTGTTTTTAATGTAACACCTCTACACTTTTTTAAACACTGTGAAAGATTTTGATTTCAGGTGCCCTTTCCTAAACATTCTGCACCCTGAACCCGTTAGTAGATGTAATACTATCATGACTGGCAGCAGCAACAGCGTTAGTACTTATTTGCTGCTCCAGCTCTTCTATGGACAGATCGTGATCCATACTGACTCAGTGCATATATTTATTAATGCACAGGGCATGACACCTACTGGGCTTTATTCAATGCACAAGTTGTACAAAAAAAAGTATTCATTTTTCTGTTTTTCCACCTTCACCAAAAACTTTTGTGGGCAACAGTGTGTACTGTGCCCCAATAAAGCGTTAATGCTGCCCTGTATTAGTAGCTCTGGGGTGCAATGCAAGTTTATAGCACCAATGTGACAGACTGTGCACCAATAAATAAAATAGAGGGTTAATGTGAAGGTTGAAAAAAAAATTGCATTAAATTAAAAACAAATAGTGCTGACTTTAGGAGCTCTGAGCTGCCAAATAGACAATGACAAAAAACACCAGTGTGCACTGTGCACCAAGGGTTAGTGCTGCAGCTGTATTAGGAGGTCTTGGCTGCACTGCAGCTTTCAGCACCAGTGTGACTAATATGGTTAAAAAAAATGATGGCTTTAAAATAAATAATGTTGCCCTTAGGAGCTCTGGGCTGTGGGAAGTGCCCCAGTACAGAAGATAATATTGTTGATATTTGCCCTGGCAGTCTAGTGGCTGGGAAATGGCGCCTGAATAACCATGGGAGAGACTTATATTGAATCCAAAACACACAAGATCTGAAGCAAGAAAGATGACGCTTTGCCTTGTTTTGGAATTCGATCCTGGTGGGAAAACCCAAGCTCAGATCCTAAATGTTCATGTGGTCTCGGTTCTAGGAGATCCAAGCCCGCTCATCTCTAGAATTAAGATGAATTTTAGTATAAAACATACCTAGATGCAGCTGTACAGTTGGCGAAAAAAACTGACTTCAATTCGGTCAAAGCATTGTAAAGCATTGTGGGACATGCAAAATCATTGGATGTTATGAGCATAGAATTAGTATCTGCCAATGTCACATGGCAGGTGCACACCTGTGGTGCACATTAGGACAGACCTACCTGGCTAATGGTGCTCTGTTGGTGTCTGAACAGAGATAGCAGCTGAAGATGAAAGAGTTGTGTGTAGAAGAGACTTAAGGGCAGGAAAGAAAGAGACTGAGGGGCTTCAAGAAGCAGGAGAGAGGGAGACTTAGGAGACAGGCAATGCAAAAAGCTGTAAACACAGAGAAAGGAAAACACAAAGAAATAGGAAAAAAAATACAAACCCTGGCAATGATGGAGACCAGAGGCGTCGGAACTGGGGGGGCAGGGGGGAAGCTCAACCCCCCAAACATAGAGATGCACCGATCACGTACAGGAGGAGAGGAGGAGTGGAAGAGCCATGTGCGGTCAGGTGAAAGCCCGCACATTACATCCTCCGCTCCGTGCAGTGAACGTCCAATCAGGCCCGGCGCTTCCTGCTCAGCAAGGTCTGCAAAGCAAGGAGGCACTCTCCCCGCTCTGGGACCTTGCTGATATGTGCTGTTGCTGCTGCCTGCCAGCACTTGTCACTCTGACAGGCAGCAGCGGCGCCAGCAGCATGAAAAGCGGCTCCCCCCTCTCTACCTAATTACTGCCGGAGCCGCAATTCCTGTTTGTTGCTGCTGGCTGCCGCTGCTGCCAGCGCCTGTCCTACGTACCACAGGCAGCAGCGGCACTGGCGGCATGAAGAGATGTGCGCAGAAATGTAATGGACATGCTCCGCCCACCTACCCAGGAAGACCACACTATCACAGCCCCGAGTCCTGTGCTCCGCTTCCCCTGTTGGCTGCTCTAAATCAAAGGGATAGCCACAGCACACAGACAGAATCCCACGTGTGACAGGCTGCTGCCTTTTCCTAAAGAAGAAAGGAGGCGCTACTTATACTCCAAATATATGGTAATCGACAATCGGGAGGGTTGGCTCTCCGTATCTTATAGTCTGTATATAAATGTTTAATCCACACTTGGATTTAGAGTATTTTATTTATTCTAATAAAGCAATTTTTATAGGCCCCTTCCCTCACTCTCACTGTAACTCCACTCTCATTGCCCCTGCCCTCACCCTCCTTGTAACTCTCCCCTCAGTGCCCCTGCCTTCACCCTCCCTTTAACACCCCATCAGCATCCCTGCCCTCACCCACCATGTAGCTCCCTGTCAGCATCCCTACCCTCACCCTCCATGTAACTCCCCCCTCAGTGTGCACTCACCCTCCTTTTAACTACCCCCTCAGCATCCCTGCCCTCACCCACCCTGTAACTCCCCGACAGCGTCCCTGCCCTCACCCTCCATGTAGCTCCCCACTCAGTGTGCACTCACCCTCCTTCTAACCCCCCCTCAGCATCCCTGCCCTCACCCACCCTGTAACTCCCCGACAGCGTCCCTGCCCTCACCCTCCATGTAGCTCCCCCCTCAGTGTGCACTCACCCACCTTCTAACTCCCCCCCTCAGCATCCCTGCCCTCACCCTCCCTGTAACTCCCCATCAGCGTCCCTGCCCTCACGCTCCATGTAGCTCCCCATCAGCGTCCCTGCCCTAACCCTCCATGTAGCTCCCCCCTCAGTGTGCACTCACCCTCCTTCTAACTTCCCCCTCAGCATCCCTACTCTCACCCTCTCTCTAACTCCCCTGTCAGTGTCCATGCCCTCACCCTCCCTGTAACTCCCCCCCGTGCCCCTTCCCTCACCCTCCCTGTAACTCTCCCCTCAGTGCCCCTCACACTCCTTCTAACTCCCTGTCAGCATCCATGCCCTCACTGCTAATTTTGCTGTTCTGCGTACAGATAGTCGTCGTCGCCTCCAGGGGGAGTGTATATTCGCTGTGCAAGTGTGCGATTGCATGTGTACGCCGAGCTGCTAAAATCCACTTTGTGCAGTCTCTGTGCAGCCCAGGACTTATTCCTACAATGTGATCACATCAAGCTGATCGGGGCTGGAGCTGACATCAGACACCCTCCCGAAAAACACTTGGGCACGCCTGCGTTTTTCCGGACACTCCCAGTAAACGGTCAGTTACCACCCACAAAGACTTCCGCCTGTCAATCACCTTGCAAACGCCCATGCGAATGGATTTTTCGCACTATCCCATTGCTGACCAACGATGCCCTTTGTTGCTGTCCGGTGCGCGTGCATATTGCGGTGCGTATGCATGCGCAGTTAGTACCTGATCACCTGCTTTGCAAAAACGTACAGTAACAATCAGATCTGAATGACCCCCTTAGTGTGGATCTGGCCTTCTCAATGTATTTCTTGTGGATCTGGCCTTTAGCGATACAGCAATTTAGGGGCACCAAAATGAGATTATATCTTGCCCCCCCAACTTAAAAACGTTGACGCCCCTGATGGGGACAAACATTAGTGTCAAGTATTTTTTGAAAGTTAGATTGGGAAACATTAAAAGGTTTATCTTTCTCCAGATACGAGGTTTGACGCTTCTCTTCCTGAATATCGTGACTATTGACACTTCATGATTAAGTTTTATACCTTAAATGTCCATGGTTTCAGGTCTTCTAATAAGAGACGATTAGCTATAGAGACCTTCCATAAAGAAAAGGCGAAAGTGGTAGCCATTCAGGAAAGCCACTCCTCTTCGATTGCCCCTCCCCTCTTTCATAATTCTCGCTACCCTACGAGTTATTTTGCAAATGAGCATTTTAAAAGACATTTGGGGTAATTCCAAGTTGATCGCAGCAGGACATTTTTTAGCAGTTGGGCAAAACCATGTGCACTGCAGGGGGGGGGGGGGGCAGATATAACATGTGCAGAGAGAGTTAGATTTGGGTGGGTTATTTTGTTTCTGTGCAGGGTAAATACTGGCTGCTTTATTTTTACACTGCAATTTAGATTGCAGATTGAACTCACCACACCCAAATCTCTCTCTCTCTGCACATGTTATATCTGCCTCCCCTGCACTGCACATGGTTTTGACCAACTGCTAAAAAATTTCCTGCTGCGATCAACTTGGAATTACCCCCATGGTGTGGCAATTCTATTCCATAATTCTGTCCACTTTGAGTTGTCTCATCAAACTTCCGATAAGGATGGTCGCTATTTGATCTTAGTAGGGAAGTTGGAGGATAAAGAAATAATGATAGTGCCAAATTCCCAGCAAATAACTTTTCTGAGGACTCTATTTGAAATTTTGCATAAAGTTCCGAAGGGCCACTTAGTTATTATGGGCGATGTTAATTTGGTCCCTGATGGGAAAACTGATAAAGCTCTGTCCTCTAAGGTCACAACTCTACGAAACTAGGCTCTCCAAAAAAGCTGCAACTTTTATTAGCGGAGTTCAATTTCTATGATGTTTGGCGTATCCGCTCTCCCGATGCGAAAGACTATACTTTATTTTCCCATATAAATAACTCCTATTCTCGTTTTGATTTGATTTTATTAGATAAATGGCTGTTGCAACATACTCGTAAATCTACTATTAGCCCGGTAGTTTGGTCTGATCATGCGGCAGTAACCTGGTCATGGGACTGCTATACCTCAAAAATCCCTCCGCGCCCATGGCGATTTCCAGAGTACTTATTAACTTTCCGTGAAGCATTTACGTCTATCACTGATACGTTGACTTCTTATCTAGCCACACTCTCCCCTGATGACACCTCTGTACTCACCTATTGGTGTGCCTTGAAGGCAGTCCTGTTAGGGTCGGTTATCCAGGTAGGGACCAGATTGCGAAGACAATATCTTAAACAACAGTCTGATCTGGAAGAGAGACTACTGCAAGTAGGTTCATTGAATAGAGCCCAACCTACTCGCTCTTTGAAACGTGAATTAGTCTCAATTCGTAATCAACTTCATGCATTGTTCCTAAATCGCATGAAACACGCATATGCTAAATTGCAACAAAAGTTTTATTCCTTAGATAAGGTAAATTCCTAGCATGTAAACTTAGATTAAGACAGACTAGGAACAGAATAAAAAATATACGATCCTCCGAGGGGAATTTGGTACACAACCCAGCAGATATTGCTGAGGCTTTTGCCCACTATTATATAATTAATAAGAAATTATATAATTTACAGTCTGACCCTTCTTTAATTCAACCTAATTCTTCTATAATCTCTTCCTTTTTAAACGACATACATACACCTCCCTAGACTTCCATCTGCAGCTCTAGATGTTTTAAATTCAGAATGGACCAGTAAGCAAATCAAAGCAGTTATTGCCTGATTACCAATGTGTCAATTCCCGGGACCTGACGGTTTTTCCAATTCATTTTACAAAAAATTTGCTTCTGACCTGACACCTTCTCTTACTAGCAGACAAACCTTCACTTACTACCATTTATAGATATGCCACTGACCGTGGGTCACTGCCCGTGGAAATGCTACAAGGCTGGATCATTACTATTCACAAACAGGGGAAGAACCCTTCACTGTGCCCAAACTACAGGCCCATAGCACTCCTTAACACGGATTTAAAATTTTTCTCTAAGCTCATAGCTAATAGATGATCTCCTCTTATCCCCAAGCTTGTACATCCTGATCAAGTAGGTTTTGTAAGGGGCAGACAAGCTTCCAATAATACGAGAAGAGTATTTGATTTGGCGTAATACCTCGTAAAAGTGGGGAGGGAGGCTGTTTTTCTCTCAGACGCTGAGAAAGCGTTCGACCGCCCACACTAGGGATTCCTTACAGAGGTATTATTGAAGGCAGGTTTACAAGGACCAATTTTATCTTCAATATTAGCATTCTATAGCTTCCCATCAGCCTCAGTGTTTAGTAATGGTCTCATGTCCTCTCCATTTCTAATTTCAAACGGCACCAGACAGGGATGCCCCTTATCCCCCCCTTATGTATGTTCTTGCCATAGAACCTTTAGCTGCCTTTTTGAGACAATCTTCACTTTTTCCGGGAATATGTGTAGGCTCCACTAAACATAAATTAAGTCTCTTTGCAGACAACGTTCTTGTCTTCATTACTGATCCTGAAACTTCGTTCCCTGTTCTTCAAGAGATGATTAAACGCTATAGTGAAGCCTCAAATTATAAACTCAATACATCTAAAATGGAAGCTTTGCCATTTAATCTGGGTCCTGATAAATTGACTAGATTTAAATCCTAATATAAATATAATTGGAAAAAAAACACTACATAATTTACCTTGATACCAATATCCCCAACATGTTGTCCACGATAGCAAAAATTTATTACACCCATTTACTCTCTCAAATAGATCAGATCCTAAAAAGATGGGGGGTTTGGAGGTATCGTGGCTCGACAGGCTAGCAGCTTATTACATGACAATCTTCCCAAAATTGATGTACCTATTTCGCACGATCCCTTATTTGGTCCCGCAGAAATGTATTAGTCAAGTCCCTTCAGCAATACTTCAGTATATTTGGAAGAATAACCCCCCACGTATAGCTTATAGATGCCTAACGAGAGCTAGGAAACTAGGTGGGTTGAAGGTGCCTGATTTGAGGTCATATCAAATTGCATGCCTAGTAGCTCAAGTAAGCACTTGGACTCTATCAGAGGGTATGAAGCAATTGGTAGATTTAGAGAAAGACATATCCACATTTTAATCTTTTAGACCTTCTTTGGACTCCCGTTCAAAATATTCCCCGTACTATCTTAGACTCTCTCAAAGCATGGGACGTTATGGTAACTTCTTCAAAAGCTCTTTCTCTACCTTCCTGTAAATTGTCTTTAGAAGCATCTCTCCAGATTGATCCAAGATTTAAATGTCTTTAAATGGCTGTTCTGTGGTATTACTACCATTGCCGATCTAGTTGATGGATTCACCATTACCCCCTTTCCCACACTACAAAGGCAATTTAATTTGCTCCATACTGAGATATTTACATATAACCGCATAACAAATTGGATTTCTAGTTCCATAAAATCCTCAGGGCCGCTACTGCTCCCTACTCCTAATATATTATCGAAACTGTCATCTGGTAATGGTAGAGATTCCAGTAGATTTTGGTATACTATAATTCAAGACGATCTGTTACATGACAAAACTCAAAGCTCAATTGCATTGTGAAACAGATTTGGGTTGTACGTTTACATGGCAACAATGGGTTGTCAATTTACTTTGTAACACATGGTATGTCTAAATGCAATAACCGCAAAGAAAAGCATTTCAAACTCCCTCATAGATTGTATTTTACACCAGCCAAACTACACAAAATCTAGCCTAGCCACTCAAAGTATTGCTGGAGGAATTGTTCAGAGATTGGAGATATTTTCCATGTATTTTGGACATGCACTAAGATTCTTCAGCTCTGGAGTGATGTGTTTACATTCGCTTCTAAAGTACTTAAAGTCACTCTCCAAGAGTCTCCTTTATTGGCTCTTTTTCACGTTTTCCCAAAAGACTTCACCCATGCCGATTGCTATGTGTTGGGTCATATCCTCATAGCCGCTAGGGCCGCAATAGCCCTAAACTGGAAAAATCCCCTCCCCCCATCGCTCCTTAAAATTATCCATAAAACCCACCAGGCCTTTGTGATGGAGACCCAAGGTTGGTATCTGGACTCTGGGTCAACACCCATTAGGTCGACACCCATTGGTTGACAGTGGCTAGGTCGACACTAGAAATAGGTTGACATGGCCATTATGTTGACATGAACAAGGTCGACATGCAAAAAGGTCGACATGAGTATTTCACATTTTTTCTTTTATTTCATACTTTACGATCCATGTGGACTACGATTGGGAATGGTAACCTGTGCCGAGTGCAGCGGTAACGGAGCAAGGCACCTTGCCCGAAGCATGGTGAGTGAAGCGAGCCATGCGAGGAGACACTGTGCACTAATTGGGGTTCCCGGTCACTTTACAAAGGAAACGACACAAAAAAACATGAAAAGCTCATGTCGACCTTTTTTCATGTCGACCTTGTTCGTGTCGACCTAATGGCCATGTCAACCTATTTCTAGTGTCGACCTAGCCACTGTCGACCAATAGATGTCGACCTAGACACTGTTGACTTTGAGTCCCATACCCCCCAAAGGTTTACCCTATACGTTTAATGCAAAATCCCCTTTAGTCAGGTGGTATAGCTGGCATGAATATTCAAGTACCGGAGAAGGAGCCAATTATATGCTTGAATTAGATAATTAATTGGCTACTGGTAGTCGAGATGTTGATATCTACTTTTTCCCTTTTATTGATGTTTCCTATATTATTGTGTAAATTGTACTATATATTACAGCTGACCATTACATTTCTGTATATTCTATTGCATGCTATGTGATTGCTTTGAATGACTCCCCCCCCCCCCCCCACACACACACACACACACACACTCCCTTTTTTTCTTTTTGTACCCTTACCCTTTTTGTATACACGGAACAAAACTTTAATAAAAATTATTGATGGAAAAAAAAAGGTTTATCTTTCGTTGCATAGCTTAGAAAAGCTGCTTCTGTTACTGTTATATTATATTCTCATTATTTGTTCATTTTATATCAGAAATGTGTAGCTTAAGGCCACTGACTTGGTTTTACAAATTATGCAGTGAAATACAACATATTACATAGAAATGGCAAGTCAAATGTAGCTTTTCACTGCAAAAAAATGTTTCTTTACTTTAAAGATAAAACTTACAACTGGGAAGAATAAATAAATTGTATATACAGTAAAGTAGGTTATAGGCTGCTAGTGGTCTACTTTAGTTATCTTTAAATTGCATTTACAAGCCCAATAATGATCTGCTGAATTTCAGTTAGATTATTATAGTCCACCACTTTTTGTCACTTGCCTGATATAGTATAGGTGCAATATTGCAATATTACTGTGGAAAGTGAGCTGCTAGCCAGCCCGACAAGTGGTTCCACATCTTATTTCAGGTTGTAGAAAATGAGTTAATGCAAACAGGGGTGTAGCCAGAAATGTGTGGGCCCCATAGCAACATTTTGAAGGCGCCCCTGTCCCAACGCATATAGAGAGACACCTCTCTGCATCAGTTGTTCATTGTATAACCCATAATAGTGCCCTAGTTTACTTAGAGTACTATAGTAGTGCCTTAATGTTAGCCCTTGTTTATTTTATAGACCATAGTATATCATATTATAGGACTGCCAGTACACATTATGTAATCCAGTACCCCTAATTCACATTACTATATAGTGTCCACAGTTCATATTATGCCACATGAAAGGGCCTCCAGTTCATTTTATGTCAGATTATGGTGCCTCCACTTCATATTGTGCCACATTACAGTGCCCCAGTTCATATTACTACATGTAACATTATAATGCCCTCCAGCTCATTTTATACCACAGAAGAATGAGCAGGCCCAGGGGTCATGGCTGCCATTAAGTGGGTACAATGGGGACAACTGTCCTGGGCCTGGGCACTCTGACAAAGAGAGGAGGGCCCAGGCTGCTCATACCAGCCGCCACCACTGTCCTGCTGCCCCCTGCTGCCTATTTTGCCAGTCCGGGCCTCATAATTTCTCATGGCAGCCCTGCCAGAGGTGTAACTAGATATATTGTAGGATGAAAGGCAAAAGATTGTAAGGGCCCTTAACTACCACCCAATGGTTAAAATGTATACAACACATGCAACTGTGACAGGGAAGGTGGGCTATCTCAGCTCTGGGCCCCATAGCAGCTGCACTCCCTGCACCTATGGTAGCTACATCCTGTATATAACACATGTAACTGTGACAGGGAAGGTGGGCTATCTCAGCTCTGGGCCCCATAGCAGCTGCACTCCCTGCACCTATGGTAGCTACACCCTGTATATAACACATGTAACTGTGACAGGGAAGGTGGGCTATCTCAGCTCTGGGCCCCATAGCAGCTGCACTACCTGCAACTATGGTAGCTACGCCCCTGAATGCAAACTACAGCCCAATGAAGTGAACATGACAATATGAAAAATATGAAAGCGATAAGTTAAAATAAAACTTAAATAAAAGTGAAATTATTGGCTATTATATATTTTTATAGTGTCCAGGAGCCATATGATTTGGGATTACAATAGCCTCTTATGGAGATTATGTGTACTGCGAGTTCTTGCTGTGGATTTTGGGTTAGTCTGTAAAAATTAAACTGTACAAAAACCCTTTATTACTTACCACTGAAAACATATTATTGACTTTAGAATACATTTCTGTTTTAAACAACCTTAAGGTGATTGGAGTTTAGTGGTATGTTGGTATTAGATTATAATGACAACAATGGGTTAATAATTAACTAGAGGTGGAACATTTCTATAAGTAACTGCTAATCTACTGAAGCTTTCTGCTGATGGAATGCGCATTCTCATGTTAGATGTTAGCTAGAAAACAACCGACCAGATCTGCATATTAAGTTTATGTTATTGAAGACCAGTCCTTTAGCTTCTTAGAATTAGAATAGGAGATACAGTAAGAGTAGATAAGGAAGAAGAATGTCAGCTGTTGTTAGAAGGAGACAGTTCAAGTTTAAATACAAAACAGTATAAAATGGCCACCTATCAATGCAGATGGTAACATATGTACAAAAGTTGTGTCCCAGGGATAAATTTACTAAAAATCGTGTCTGCCTGAATTGCTGTTCTCGGGGGAGTTTGGCCTTTTTTTCAATCTCCTAGGTTTACTAAAGTCAAACACTGGAGTAAAATCATGGCTAGACCTGTAAAACATGGGTAAAACTAAAAACACATACAGAATTCATACAAAACAGTGTAGATTATGTGCTTCCAATTGGGATTAATGCAGTGTATATACAGTCTCAATGGAATAGTACTTCCAAATAACACACTATTGTCCTATTGTTCTGGAGAGAGTCTTTTGTTCATTTCAGATTCTTGATTACCTCAAAAACACAAATGAACCACGAAACATGGTGCACATCAGTGGTGCCGCGAAAAACATTTGAGACTCTTAGGGTGTTATGAACCAAAAAAGTTTGGGAACCCCTGGCCTATACAATTATCCCTCCTACTTCTTGTTTGTCTCTATATTTTGAATATTACGAATGGGGTCTTCTTTGATCCCTATACCAAGAGGAGTGATCCTCAGATAAATCGCTATTCTATTATTAAGAAAACATTTAAAAACCATAAAATTCAGAAATATACAAGTGTCCGCGTTCCACATATTTAAGGCTTAATTAGATTTCACAGCAATTTATCAAAGCTATAAAGTATTTCTCTCTCTTACAGCAACCAATCCCATATTCTCTGTGGGGCAATATTATGGGGATATTTAACAAACTCTGAAAACCCTTGCTTTTCAGAGTTTGCCATCTTTAGAAAGCGTTAGGATGCTTACCTCAATAGAGCAGCTGGCTGGAGAGGGATCTTGGGATCCCTCTCTGTTGGGCTGTGCCCATGCATAGTGAAAGGGGTGCACATATGCAGGGGCGGATTGGCCATTGGGCTCATCAGGAAGATTCCTGGTAGGCCGACATGTGTGTGGGGCCTGTTTTATGTGTTGTCATGTGGCCCCACCTCCCACATGATAGGCAGCTGACCGCACTCAGTACACTGCTTGTCCCCATTCATTCTGTTATTCCATCTCTGCAGTACAGCAACTCTGCCATCCAGTGATGCTGCCATAGCTACACGCTATGTTTTACCTCTTGTGCTACCCATGTCAATCCACCCATGTCAATCCACTCCAAAATTTGCAGGGCCATTTTTAGTTCCCAATCCACCCCTGGTGTCAGACACAACTGCAGCAAAAGACGCAAAGAAGGCCACAATTGTGTGTACAATCAGGCCCTATGAGGAGCGATCCCACCCCCTTCAACAGACCTCACCCCCTCATCAGATCGCACGCCCATTGGGGCTGCTTCAATAAATTTCCCGGGCTGGTTTTCCATCCCAATCCGTCCTTGCACATATGCAATGTGTAGTTGAACCTAGAAATAAAAGCATAGTGGGGCAGATGTATTAAGCCTGGAAAAGGCATAAAGCAGTGATAAAGCAGTGATAAGTGCAAGGTAATAATGCACCACCCAATCAACTCCAATATGTAAATTGACAGTTATGAGCTGATTGGCTGGTGAGTTATCACCTAGCACTTACCACGCTTTATCACTTCTTTATGCCTTCTCCAGGCTTAATACATCTGCACAAGTGTTCGCTATCACTTTACTTTTTACTCATAAATATGGACAGTAATCTTCTCAATAATCTTGTTTTGTGTAATATATGATTATTTAAATAGGTTTCAGCTGCGGACATGGTGACTTTAAGGAGAAAGGGTTACTTGTTTAGTGCATAGAAGTTATTGTCAACTACTCTGTCTCTTTCAAATGCCACATTCAAATGCCATTTCCCATTGATACCACTGCCAACTTTGTAAGATCACTGGGATCAAACACTTTCTCATCCTGAGTGCAACACAAACCCTCATCCACTCACTGGTCTTCTCTTCACTGGGCAACTGCAACCTCCTCCTACAGTATCTTGCCTTCCCTAGTACCTGAGGTTGGGACGGATGGTTTCTTACCTCATTTTTCTCGCTAACCAGTGTTTATCTGTCTACCCTCTATGCTAGGCCCTACACCTGCTCCCCTTTACCTATAAAATGCAATCAAGCTCACCTGTATAGCCTTCACCAAATTCTCTCCCCCCTACATCTCTTTCGTTATCCTCCCTCTCACCATCACTTTGCTTTGCCAATGTCCACTGCCACTAACTTTGGCATGATGCTGTCCACCACTGGCTCTCAGCCCTATCTCCCTATCAGACTTTTAAACACACAAAACTGACACACGTCAAAACCAAGAAATATAAAGAGGTGAATCTGAAAAGATGAATTAAATACCCCTATGTTCCCCTTTACTCTTTTTTTCTGTTCCCCATTTCTGTGTGAAAAAAATTTCAATAAAAATCTAATGTTTAAAAAAAAAAAAAAGATGAATTAAATAAAAGGTGTGACTCTACAGTGCTGGTATGCTGGACTTTAATGTTTTCTACCATTCGCTTCATCAGCAAAGCAAACCCACATAGCATTATAATGGAGTAGTTCCAGAATCTAAAATGAATGTGTTCTGTGAACACTCTTTGTTATGCTTCAGGTGAAGCTGTATGTGCACTATTATAAGGTCTAATGCTGAGTTGGCTGCAATATACCCCACCGTGAAATCATATATATATATATATATATATATATACATGCACACATATATCCCTATATATACATATAGGGATATAGGGCTGTATTCAATAGCTGTCGAAAGCTGCCGTCTTGTCGGAAAGGCGGTAGCTTCCGACAGATTTTTTGCTCTGATCATTTTACATCCCCCAATGCTTCAAAGAAATGTCCTGGTTAATTTTTTGCCTTTCATTTTCCACATTTTTTGCCAATGGTGATGCTTCAAGTGCTCCATCTCTATTGGCAGATGTTGAATCATTTATGACAGCCTCAAGTGTACAGGACCTCCAGACTGAGAAGATGACAGTTTCCAGGGAGTGTAAATACAGGGGAAGAGGGGTTGGGAACCAACTAGCTCCTACCTAAAGGGGATACATCCTTCGGTGGATGGAGATCTTCTTGATCTCAGCACACTGTTCTTTCTGGGACTGTCATAATCTTGGAGCCCAATCCAATCCCCCTCTCCCTCAGTTCACCTCACAAAGGCTGTAATCAAATAGATGCCAACTCTCTGACAGTGCCAGGCTCACTGATTAGCTTAGCTGTGCCTGTGAGCATGAAGCAGGAGCATGGGAATTGGAGATATACTGAGAGGCAGAGACAGATATTGCAACCTATATGAGTGATGAGGAGTAACCCTTTTCAGGCCGGAATTGAATTGCTTATCAATCAATTATGTACCTTGGTAAACAACTATATGACTTGGGACCCCCTAAGCCTCTGGGTGTCATAACTTTGGTACCCTCTACACCCATGCAAACAACTTCTGCCAGTGTAGTGTCATCCTGGTGCAAATTCTGGTTGTTAGTTTTTTTAAAGCAATAAATTAAAAGACCTCAACTACACCAGATCACATTATTCATCGCTCATGTAGATCCATTTTCATCTGTGCCTTTAAAACTAAACAACAAGTCTAAATCAGTATGTAAAACAAGTAATGCCCCATTTCCTGCAAATTCAACCACTGAGCAAGCATTAAGATCCTTTACTGCTTAAAAGAAAGAACAAGAGTTTTCTCATTTGAAGAAAAAAAAGATAGGTATTGTCTGTCTTCTTAGAACAACAGATGCAACAGAGCAACAAAACGCATTTTCTTTGCAATGTGTGAAGCTATTTCGGTCACATGGCAGTACACATGGAAAAATAACTCCCCTGGGTCTTGAAAGACACAAGTGACAGTTACTAAGGGATTAACTAAAACAGATGCATGTAAAATGCTTACAGAGTATTCCAAGCACACTGCTTTTTACTATTATAAATGATCCAAGGAAGTGGCCCAGCTAAACAAAGTCATATGTGGAGAGAAGGCTCTGGATGAGGGACAGGAAAAACAACAAAACACCTGTAGAAAGAGAGAAAAGGAAAAAAAAAACTCCAATTCATACATAATAAAGATGCATTAATTGTGAAACACAAACGTTTTAAGCCAACCCTGCAAGTACCTAGTTACCCAGGAGCTTTCTTTTCTGCAGTGATTACACCCTGTCACCGTAGCTGCACATTGCTGAAGGCTATAGTTTACCCATTCTAAGGAAGGTCAGGATCTTGCAGCTTATATTACTTAATGTAATGCTGCTGTTAAAATACCTATTACTCAGAGGTTTTAAATATCTTAGACTTCTTTGATACAGACAAGAAGTAATTTGTCTACTTTATTAAGCTTGTCAAGAATAGCCCATGATTGAGTTGCATGCGTTCAGATGTAATATACATGTAGGTCATGCTTCTGAGGTTTTCTTGCTTACAACTTTACAAGCAAAGACTTTATTTGCTAAATATATATTTTACTTACCCTTGACTACTGAGCCTATGTCAGCACTTTTTGGGCTGTTGAGCTGGTCACGTACTAACATCAATATCAGTAATTATGTATGCTATTTGAGTTCTGTTGGGGAAAGAGCGCTATATAAATAAAATAATAATAATAATAATAATAATTATTATTATTATGATTATTATTATTATTATTATTATGCAGCACCCACACACTTTAAACCTCGTTTTTCCAAAAGACTTTTAATTTTCTGAAAATAGAATTTCTATGCTTATTTACCCCAAATGTGTTTTTTTAATAACAGAAATTGCAAGAGAAGAGAACTTAAAGCAAATGTATGTGTTTTTTAGCCATCTTCAACAAATACTTTGTGGTTCTCACTTCAGCAGTTATCCGCCTTTCCAAAACAGCAAAAAGCTGGATTCTACATTTTATTATAAAATCTGCACTTGAAAATGATATTGCATTTTTTATGTGGATGAATTAAATCACAGGTTCTCAAACTCGGTCCTCAGGACCCCACACAGTGCATATTTTGCAGGTCTCCTCACAGAATCGCAAGTGAAATAATTAGTTCCACCTGTGGACCTTTTAAAATGTGTCAGTGACTAATTAATACACCTGTGCACCTGCTGGGTTACCTGCAAAACATGCACTGTGTGGGGTCCTGAGGACCGAGTTTGAGAACCTATGAATTAAATAAATCAAATGTGTAGAAATAATATGATAGCTCAAAAAGGCATAGCATTTTGAAAAAAAGACAAATTACTGCATCAAATGAGGGGACCTCTGAGTTTTTCCATGGTATGTTTATAATTAAGCAAAGTAGGGGAGCAAGTTTTGAGGATCAGCAAAATGTTAAAGAATATTTAACTAAAGTGGGCAATTACAGTAAATGAGTCCAATTTCATTTGCATCCTCAGGCAGAAAACATTCTGATATGGTTTATTGGCAGAGCCAAAAACAGTTTTATATTACAAATACCGGATAGCGATGTGGATTCATGTAATTTAACTTGTGTATGTGGACAAATGGCTAAAAAGTTTTGCCTTTTTCATGCTAGTAGTATACAATAATGTACAATTTTCCTCCAAGTAACCTGAATTTTCATATATTAATTAGAGATGAATTTCATAAATTAATTAGAGCTGTTCTTAAAGAACCGGACCCACCCGAACTTCCCAATCCGGGCCAGAATCCGTGTCCGGCTCAGGTTTTCCTGCCTAACTCAGATCCCAAAACAAGGCAAAATGTCATCATCCGCTGTTGGATTCTCGCAGGGTTTTGGATTCTATAAAGGTCCCGTGATCGTCGCCATTTTCACTCCGGCTGTGGAGAGTGTACTGAACGGACATGTCTGTATCAGTGCTGGGTTGTGTGGCATGGGGCTGGTGGCTGCTGTGGGGCTAGTGTAGCAATCCGTGGGGCTGGTTTGTCATATCAGTATCAGTCCAGGGGTACTCTGTCTGTTGTCTGCTGTATCTAGGGGTGCTCTGTCCAACTAGGGGTGATCTGTCCATACATCAAGAGGCTCTGCCCCAGTGTTCATTAAAAACCCAGTATACTATGTACATCCAGGGTAAAATTAAAATAATGAAAGCTAAAATGCCTTAAATATAATTATAAATTTTTTTTGTTTGTACTGTACCTAAGTGTACTATACAATTCTTATTTTATTTTCAAGTACTGTGACACTGCCATTCAGATCGCAGTATATTATTATTTTGTACTCATACACATATTGTGTGACACTGTGGGTAAAGGTGCTACCACAGCAATACATTTTCATACTCATACAGGTATTGTGCAACACTGTGGGTGAGGGTGATACCACAGTAATATATTTTCCTACTCATACACGTATTGTGCAACACTGTGGGTGAAGGTGGTACCACAGCAATCTATTTTCATGCTCATACATGTATTGTGTGACACTGTAAGTGATAGTAAACCATAGTTTTAGATAAGTATCTCTGAGTTATACATGTATTATGACAGTGTAGGTGGTAAATTTTTTGTACAAATTGTGGTGTGTGCTGAACCCACTTGGTTCGTGTTTGTTGATAGATAAAGAGGACAAACAATTGAGAGGAGAGCAGGGAGCACATACTAGTGCTGCAGGTGCTGCCACCAGTCATGATGATACTAGTCCGTCAACATAATCTACTAAACCCGATGCCCGAGGGCATAGACGGATTAAATCGGGGCATGTAAAATAAAAGAAAAAGTAAAAGTCGGATTAGCAAAAGTCAGATTAGTGCAATAAGCAATAAAAATTGTTGTCACCAATGCCCCCAATGATTAATTACATTTTTTTAAATCAAACAAATTTAATTCAATTACAAATCAGTCCTTCCTTCCATTATATACATAATCTACCTCCCTTGGGCCCCTGCTTTAGTTATTGATAAAGATCTGTGTCCGATCATTTTTGTTGATTTTGGTTTCCTTTTTTTTTAATTAACAAAAAAAGCTAAAATCACATGATTTGGCCTTTTTTGTTCCTATAGTAATATTTACCCCAATAACATTAATTTCCAGACAATTTTGACCACAGTACAAACAATGAAACAAAAAATATATTGTACAATATATATATTTAGATGCTGTAGTCATCTGTACAGATGATTTTCGGCCTCAATGTAGGATCAGTTCCAAAAGTTATGTTTAACCTGGAGAAGGGTCCACCTGTTGGAGTTGTTTGGCAACAACGTGGGGAGTGCCTCTAATTGCCTCAGACAGTTTTATGCAAGGTATGTACTATGTAAATAAATATGTATGTTTTTGACCAATATACACAACTATTTTTTGTATTAATTAAACAAATTTCCACTTTATTTCAGACATCCTGGTAGAAAGGGAGTGAAAGTGCACCGAGTCCCGCCTGCAGCTCCCTTATATGAAATCCAAAACCTGCAATATCCGATGCTGGACATATTTCCACTTTATTTCAGACATCCTGGTAGAAAGGAAATTAAAGTGCGCCGAGTCCCGCCTGCAGCTCCCTTATATGAAATCCAAAACCTGCAATATCCGATGCTGGACATATTTCCACTTTATTTCAGACATCCTGGTAGAAAGGAAGTGAAAGTGCGCCGAGTCCCGCCTGCAGTTCCCTTATATGAAATCCAAAACCTGCAATATCCGATGCTGGACATATTTCCACTTTATTTCAGACATCCTGGTAGAAAGGAAGTGAAAGTGCGCCGAGTCCCGCCTACAGTTCCCTTATATGGAATCCAAAACCTGCAATATCCGATGCTGGATGAAAACACTATTGTGTGGTGGTCAAAACTGACTAGAAATGAGTGGAAATAAATGTTATTGAGGTTAATAATACTGTAGGAACAAAAACAGGCCAACATTCTGTAATTTTAGCAGTTTTTATGATTAAAAAAAAAAACTATACAGATCCAAAACCAAAACCCGCAAAGGGCGGTGTCACGACCTGAGTCCCTGTGTGCTCAGCTGACTTGCGTAGAGAGGGGGTTACTGATGAAGACTGCCACATGAGGCGAGGAGGATGAATACAGGTCTTCCTCATATAACGCTATTACCAGATGTCGGCGAGACCTGACCGAGGGCGCAGAGTCTAACACACTGGGAGGTTTTCACCAGTGACCCCCTCCAATGGAGATTTGGGTTTTACTGCACCCGATGGCAGGTTGCGGCCCCCTGGCCAGGTATCTGGTAATAACTGAGGCAACAGAGTTACTTCTACGCATTAGGATGTCTGTTCTTTATAATGACACCAGCTATTAACATCAGAAAGGCATTGTTAAAGGCTTTGATTTTACCTTAACTCTGGTAAACCTCCACCTATTACCATACATTTTTGAATTGCCTGTTTATTTGGCTATATTCACAAATTTTTATTGTCTGAATAAAAAATTGTTTTATTTAACATACTACACTATATTTGGAATTGTCTCTTTCACACCCACATGTGGATTCCATTTACCCGGAGTACCTGTTAGAACCTACGACAAAGAATACATAAGGGAAGTATCAATTATACTTTGTCTCTTGATAAGCGCACCGCATCTGGTCTAACTTTCTGCATACTTAGAGAGTATGTATCTGATAGCGGACTATAATAAATAGAGAGTCATAAATGAAATGATCAATATGGGATGCTTGAACAATGAGCGAAGTTTGGAAATAACAGGAGCAATGAAAAACTGTTGATACTTGTTAGACTGACGAATAGAGGATCCTTGTAATGGTTACCGATGGTAACCGAAGCACTTGGTTCCTTGAAGCATTGGAGAAATAGAAGGTAATTGATTAAGAAATCGATGTTGACAAATAGCACTCGGTCCTGTAGAAACAATCGATGATGACCGATGGCACTCGGTTCCTTGAGACACTGGAGAACTAGAAGATAATGAAATAACAAACAATGTTGATCGCTGGCACTCGGTGCTGTAGAAATAATCGATAGTAGCTGGAGAACACGTAGAGTTATCCGATGGTAATCATCACTAGAGGACATGTAGATCTATCCGATGGCAATCAGCAGTGGAGAACACGTAGAGATATCCAATGGTAATCGGTACTGGAGAACACGTAGAGATATCCGATGATAATTGGCACTGGAGAACACTTAGAGCTATCCGATGATAATCATTACTGGAGAACACTTAGAGCTATCCGATGGTGAACAGCACTGGAGAACGCTGTTGAATAACTCTGAGCGATATTTGTTATTGAATTTATGTTGTAGCGATGATGAATCAATGTTGATAATTCTGAGAGATATTTGTTATTGAATTGATGTAATAGCGATGCTGAGTAACTCAGAGTGATAAACAATGCCGAAGTACTCTGGGAGACACGCAGAGACACAAAGTGAAGCCTGGAACCTGGAGCAGCAACACACAGCAGCATGCACTGAAGAAGGAAGTTGTTCAGGCCCCTTCCTGTTCCCAGGAGACCTGCTTCATACACTTAGGTAGGCTGTCATTGGAGGAAAGAGTCAGCTGAGGATACTAGCACTCCTGTTGGTGAATAGTCCGGTCAGCTGACCATGTAACGCGGTTGCTGGAAACAATGTACAGAGAAACCTAAATGCTGTACATAGGATCTTGCCAGCTACTCACACAGGGGAATCCCCATACAGGTGGTTTAATCAGAAATGAGCAACACAACACATGCTGTAGCTGAAAGCTAAGAACTGCATGGCACTTTGCTGGACTGAGAGAATTCCCTGCAGATCAGGAGGTAAGTTTTAGAGAACACTAGTACAACTATGAAATAGTCAGGGAATCCTGACAGGAGGTTTTGGCAAAACCAATACAGATCCAAAACATGAAGGAAATACAGATCCAAAACCAAAACCCAAAACCCAAGATTTGGGCCGGCACATATTATTAATATGGCTGCTACTGGGACGCAGACTTCCCTCATCCAAGGAATATGTTTCCAAGAGACTGGCAAGCTACCATCACTTTCAGAGCAGGTATTATATGATAAAATCAAGCAGGCTGAGGAGAAGTGAGTTTGAGCTTGCATTAGACTGGTAAGAAGTGTGAGTTTCTGGTTTTCTTTATGTGCACAGAGATCCAGAGTGGAGAGGATGAAAAAGAAACTGTGCACTGAAATGGCAGCTGTGGGAACTTAATTCTGCCCCAAAGAAACAGAGTAAACCAAGGATGAATAAGTTTCAGTAAGGCATTGTCCATATGGAACTGGATGCACCACAACCCCTATATTGAAATGTTCACTGAACTCATTTTAAGTGCACTCAGCATCTATTCTGTAAGCTACTGAGCAACAATTTTGGCAACAAATGTTCTTTCTTAATTTAAACAGGGGTCAATGTGTGCAGTAATAGGTTACAGTGGTGTCTAGTGGTCCAAAATTCAAACAGAAGAGCCATATCAACTGCCACCCTAAGTGTTGCCAAACATCCATGATGTGGCTCCCCTATTTAAATTTTGCAGCCCCACCTCTGTTGTATTCTTAACGTTAGCCTTTTATTCTTTCCTCTGACCCAATTCCTTGCAATACAGAAGACTCTTGCACTATAAATGTGCTTCACCCTTTTGCACTCATCACACTTCTCTCCCTTTATTGTGCCACTGCCCATCTCTCCTAATCGTTGTGCACTATTCAAGCTAGAATACAGCACAGCGGAATATGGTGGATGGAGGCCACACTATGGGGCTGATTCTGAGATAGACATATCTCTTTATACCGATGCAAGTAAAGAGTGTTTATATACAGCGAATGCGCATCAGTGAAATTCCGCATTTTTCATATCTGAGTTGGATAGATCTTTGCCAGATCTCGCTTTGCGTGAAATGGGCATTTTGGGGAGGGAACTGGTCAGTGACAATGTGATCACACACAAGTGAGAGTGTCAAAGGAGTGTCATTGGCTTGTAGGTAGAGTTCTGTATTATTGTAAGTAGGGATGTGCGCCAGTTAATTTTTGCTTAACTTGAATTTGGATTTTGTTCTGGTTCATCGTCCGGCTTTGTATTTGCCAAACTGACGTGACTGGCTTTGGATTTTTTTCAAAAATTGACAAAAAAGTGAAAATCACATACTATAATTTGGGCTTTTTTTATCCTTAGAGTATTTTTAACCTCAATAACATTAATTTCTAGTAATTTGCAGACAATTTTGACCACCTTACAGCTCACAATGTTGTTTTCATCCACTTTAGGCCAAAGTCTGCAGCGAGCTGGTTGGTTTACTAAGCAACAGAGCAGCGGCAAAAACACACAGTAGTTTATAGAATATCTATGAAACATTGACACACAGCAGTGGGAGAAATGAATGGTGGTGTAAGATGGAATTGTCCTTGGGCCCTTCCACCCACCCTTATGTTCAGTGGCGGATCTTGCCACGGGCAAGCAGTACTTTTGCCCGGGGCGCCGCCTTCCGGAGGGCGCTGGCGCCATCCGGAGGGCGCCGCACCGTGGCAAGATCCGCCACTGCTGCCCGCTGTGTCCCCGTCCGCCTCCGCTGCCCGCTGCCGTCCCCGTCTCCATCCCCGTCCCCCTCCTGAAGGGAACGAGACGCTATGCGTCTAGTTTCCCTTCCTGGAGAGTAACTTTGCTGAGCGGTGCGCGATCACGTCATCGCGCACCGCACAGCAAAGGTCCTCTCTACGAAGGGAACTAGACGCATAGCGTCTAGTTTCCCTTCGTGGAGAGGAC
The DNA here is from genome assembly GCF_028390025.1 of Pseudophryne corroboree. Classification (NCBI taxonomy): domain Eukaryota; kingdom Metazoa; phylum Chordata; class Amphibia; order Anura; family Myobatrachidae; genus Pseudophryne; species Pseudophryne corroboree. The sequence goes on along the minus strand of NC_086448.1, from coordinate 518,780,761 downwards.
CTTTTGCTGTGCGGTGCGCGATGACGTCATCGCGCACCGCTCAGCATTCAAGCGGCGCTTTTAATGTACAGGGGGCGTAATTGACCACGCCCCCTGTATTAGGCCACGCCCCATTTCCTGCCCGGGGCGCAGAGCGCCCTTGAACCGGCCCTGCTTATGTTGAATATTAAAGAGGACATGCACAGTTTAACAAACCAAGCCCTCCAGTGACAAGGACAGCAGCTTTTGTGGCTGAAGTGCTTGGTTTGTTTGGACCCCCACAAAATAAGCTACCAAACGTCTTAAGGAAACAGCTCTACAGTGGCTAGATGTCATCATCCTTGCCATCCTCATCTTCACCCTCATCAGTGTGTACATCCTCCTCACACAATATTCATTCATCTCCGCTAGAATCCACCATTACAGAAATCTCTGTACTTTGACGTAATTTCCAGGAAAGGTCTTCTTGTGGAATTTCCAGTTCATTTTGATGAATATCATCTTTTCCATATTTTGGGGAAGTAGCCTCCTACGCCAATTGCTGACAAAGTTCACGATTGTGCTGAAAACTCTCTCCGAGTACACATTGGAGGATGGACAGCATAAGTAATGCAAAGCCAGTTTGTAGAAGGGCCTCCAAATTGACTTTTTTACATTCTAGTACTCGAAGAAACTCTATGACATGCCTAATTTTACAGTGTCATGAAAATAATCCTCCACCATTCTTTGGATGGTGACCCTATCAGATTCAGTTACTGTAGAGATGCCACAAATGCTGGGCAATTCATTAAAACCCAACCACATGTCAAAATGTTGTGTTGACTTATCTGCATCACCACTAGGTCCTTTGGGAAAGGTTGACTTTTTCCCTGGCTGCTGCCGAAGAAACTGAAAGAGGAGATGTTGTAGTGTCACATGTCACTTGAGCTGCTAACTTGCTCACAAGGAGCTTTTTGAATCTATTAAGATCTGGGTCAGTTCAAAAGAAAGACACAGCATACGATTTAAACACAGGATTAAGCACATTTGCCAAAATTAAGTTATCAGATTTCAAGATATTGACTTATAAGTCCGGCATACTTTGCGGATTCGCTCCATTTCATCTCCTCCTTCAAGTTCTCCAGCTGATTTTCCAAAAGCCTACTTAGGGGAATTACCTGTCTCAAGCTAGTAGAGTCGGAACTCACTACACAGGTTACTCAAAGAGTTTGAGCACCTTGCACAAGACACTCTCTCCACTACGCTGGGCTAAGGGACATGCCTAAGGCATAGCTCTGGATGGGTTTTTGCTGTTCCTCCATCCGCTGAAGCATATAAAGGGTGGCGTTACACATTGTTACCACCTCTTGCTTCAGTTGATGACAGGGCTAATTGAACTGTTCTTGCAGGTGTTGCAATCTCCTACATGCTGTTGCTGAATGCCGAAAATGTCCCGAAATCTTTCGGGTCACAGACAGCATCTCCTGCATGCCCCTGTCATTTAAAAAAAAAAAACCTTTACCCCCAAGTTGATCGTGTAAGCAAAACGGGGGATGTGTTGGAATCCACCCAGCTGTAATGTTTCATGATATTTGTGGCATTATCAGAAACCACAAATCCTGAGGAGAGTCCAAGTGGGGTAAACCATGCTATGACATCCCTAAGTTTTTCTAAGAGGTTGTCAGCGATATGCCTCTTAGTGAAGCGGGTTATAGACAAAGAAGCCTGCCTCTGAATGAGCTGGCATTGTTTGTTAGATACTGCTTCTGCTGCAAATCTAATACAGGTTGAGTATCCCATATCCAAATATTCCAAAATACGGAATATTCCGAAATGCAGAATTTTTTGAGTGAGAGTGAGATAGTGAAACCTTTGTTTTCTGATGGCTCAATGTACACAAACTTTGTTTAATACACAAAGTTATTAAACATATTGTATTAAATGGCCTTCAGGCTTTGTGTATAAGGTGTATATGAAACAAAAATGAATTGTGTGAATGTACACACACTTTGTTTAATGCACAAAGTTATTAAACATATTGGTTAAAATTACCTTCGGGCTATGTGTATAAGTTGTATATGAGACATAAATGCATTCTGTGCTAAGACTTGGGTCCCATCACCATGATATTATGGTATGCAATTATACCAAAATACGGAAAAATCCGATATCCAAAATACTTCTGGTCCCAAGCATTTTGGATAAGGGATACTCAACCTGTACTAATAGCAGTCATGGTATCAGTGATCCGCTGTGCGACTGAGTGAGAACTGTCATACTTGCAAAGGATTGTTTAACAGTTGTTTTGTGGAACAACTACTAGCAGTCTTCTTGGTCCACTTCTGGGATGAAGATCCAACCCCAGCAGCAGCAGGCCTAGCTCTAAAGGATTCTTCTGAGGAATCCTGGAAAGAAGAGGAGTCACCTAGCATTGACAAATTGGTTACAGGACTATTTCTGATCATTAATGAGGATATTGAGCATGAAGGTGTTGGTGGTGGAGATTGCAGGTGCTGGGATCTAGTAGAGAGAAGGGAGCTGCACTGTGAAGGCAGTAATCTCTCCCTAAAAGAATGGTTCACCAGGGTAGATCTATATAAGACTATGTATGACCTTTGTCTTGGGGTTGAAAAATTCTGTTAAACCTGATGCTCATGGCTGGAGTTTAAGTAATCTGCAACCTATTTAGTAGTGAATGTTTGAGTCCCAGGCACACATAGTATGGTACTCCCCTTCTTTTCTGCCCCCATTTTTCCCTCCCCTTTCTGTTGTTCTATATTTGTCTGTGGCCAGGTTTCCCTCTTTTTCATTTTGGTAGTCCATGCTTGTTTTATACATTAACCCATTGCAGTGTTTTCTGAGGATCTTTACATGCTTTTTCTTGTATTGTTATTCTACTGTCATCAGAAGACTGTATGTTTGTCTAAAATTCAACAAAAATATATTTAATAAACATATATGGCAAAAAAGCACCAACCAATCAGCTTCAGTTATTTTTCATACATAGCCTGTAAAATGGCTGATTGATTGGTACTTAATCATACTCTCCACTTTATCTCTCTCCAAACTTTGATAAATCTCCCCCTTTATGTCTTTTTGTATGGGAAATACAATAATCAACAGTGCAGGCAGCACATTTATCAGCTGCTGAATGATCTTTTATGAAGGATGTTTTGTGAATTAGACTGGTTCTTTCTTGGGAATTAAGTACTGGAGATGTCTGCCTGGAGATGAGTATTACAGTAGCTCACATAAAACAAATACATGTAGTACATTAGAAATAACTTTTGCAATGGTGAAAAGAATACGTCCAACACCAAAGATCCCCCTAAGTGCTTATTATTATTGGGATCAAATAGACACAAGACAGATCATGAAAGTTTAAGGATTATCTGGATCTTCTTTTAAGCAGTGATTCAATCTTATGCTTCTGTTTTCAACTAGAGATGAGCGGGTTCGGTTCCTCGGAATCCGAACCCCCCCGAACTTCAGCCTTTTTACATGGGTCCGAGGCAGACTCGGATCTTCCCGCCTTGCTCGGTTAACCCGAGCGCGCCCGAACGTCATCATCCCGCTGTCGGATTCTCGCGAGGCTCGTATTCTATCGCGAGACTCGGATTCTATATAAGGAGCCGCGCGTCGCCGCCATTTTCACACGTGCATTGAGATTGATAGGGAGAGGACGTGGCTGGCGTCCTCTCCGTTTAGATAGAGAGTGAGACACTTGATTTACTAGTAATTTAATTTTAGTAATTTTGGGGAGCATTAGGACTGGAGTACTCAGAGAGTGCAGAGTTTTGCTGATAGTTATACTAGTGACCACCAGTTTTATTTATTATTTAAAATCCGTTCTCTGCCTGAAAAAAAACGATACACAGTCACATACCATATCTGTGCTCAGCCTCAGTGTGCTGCATGATAATATCATCTATGTATATCTGACTGTGCTGAGTGCTCACTGCTCACACAGCTTAATTGTGGGGGAGACTGGGGAGCAGTTATAGCAGGAGTACATAACAGTGCACACTTTTGCTGCCAGTGTGACTGACCAGTGACCACCAGTATATTGTCTGCCTGAAAAAGTTAAACACTCGTGTGTTGTTTTTTTATTTTATTCTATAAACGCATTCTGCTGACAGACAGTGTCCAGCAGGTCCGTTATTCATTATATTATAATATATACCTGCAGTAGTGATATATATATATTTTTTATATCATTATCATCCAGTCTATACTAGCAGACGCAGTACGGTAGTCCACGGCTGTAGCTACCTCTGTGTCGGCAGTGCTCGTCCATAATTGTATACCTACCTATGGTGGTTTTTTTTCTCTCTATCTTCTTCATACTAGTAGTTTAGGAGTCTGCTGACAGTGTCCAGCAGGTCCGTCATTATATAATATATACCTGTCCTGCAGTAGTGATATATATATATTTTTTATATCATTATCATCCAGTCTATACTAGCAGACGCAGTACGGTAGTCCACGGCTGTAGCTACCTCTGTGTCGGCAGTGCTCGTCCATAATTGTATACCTACCTGTGGTGGGTTTTTTTTTCTATCTTCTTCATACTAGTAGTTTAGGAGTCTGCTGACAGTGTCCAGCAGGTCCGTCATTATATAATATATACCTGTCCTGCAGTAGTGATATATATATATTTTTTATATCATTATCATCCAGTCTATACTAGCAGACGCAGTACGGTAGTCCATGGCTGTAGCTACCTCTGTGTCGGCAGTGCTCGTCCATAATTGTATACCTACCTGTGGTGGTTTTTTTTTTCTATCTTCTTCATACTAGTAGTTTAGGAGTCTGCTGACAGTGTCCAGCAGGTACGTCATTATATAATATATACCTGTCCTGCAGTAGTGATATATATATTTTTTATATCATCATCCAGTCTATACTAGCAGACGCAGTACGGTAGTCCACGGCTGTAGCTACCTCTGTCTCGGCAGTCGCTCGTCCATAATTGTATACCTACCTGTGGTGGTTTTTTTTTTTCTATCTTCTTCATACTAGTAGTTTAGGAGTCTGCTGACAGTGTCCAGCAGGTCCATCATTATATAATATATACCTGTCCTGCAGTAGTGATATATATATATTTTTTATATCATTATCATCCAGTCTATACTAGCAGACGCAGTACGGTAGTCCACGGCTGTAGCTACCTCTGTGTCGGCAGTGTTCGTCCATAATTGTATACCTACCTGTGGTGGTTTTTTTTTTCCTATCTTCTTCATACTAGTAGTTTAGGAGTCTGCTGACAGTGTCCAGCAGGTCCGTCATTATATAATATATACCTGTCCTGCAGTAGTGATATATATATATTTTTTATATCATCATCCAGTCTATACTAGCAGACGCAGTACGGTAGTCCACGGCTGTAGCTACCTCTGTGTCGGCAGTCGCTCGTCCATAATTGTATACCTACCTGTGGTGGGTTTTTTTTTCTATCTTCTTCATACTAGTAGTTTAGGAGTCTGCTGACAGTGTCCAGCAGGTCCGTCATTATATAATATATACCTGTCCTGCAGTAGTGATATATATATATTTTTTATATCATTATCATCCAGTCTATACTAGCAGACGCAGTACGGTAGTCCACGGCTGTAGCTACCTCTGTGTCGGCAGTGCTCGTCCATAATTGTATACCTACCTGTGGTGGGTTTTTTTTTCTATCTTCTTCATACTAGTAGTTTAGGAGTCTGCTGACAGTGTCCAGCAGGTCCGTCATTATATAATATATACCTGTCCTGCAGTAGTGATATATATATATATTTTTTATATCATCATCCAGTCTATACTAGCAGACGCAGTACAGTAGTCCACGGCTGTAGCTACCTCTGTGTCGGCAGTCGCTCATCCATAATTGTATACCTACCTGTGGTGGTTTTTTTTTTCTATCTTCTTCATACTAGTAGTTTAGGAGTCTGCTGACACTGTCCAGCAGGTCCGTCATTATATAATATATACCTGTCCTGCAGTAGTGATATATAAATATTTTTTATATCATTATCATCCAGTCTATACTAGCAGACGCAGTACGGTAGTCCACGGCTGTAGCTACCTCTGTGTCGGCAGTCGCACGTCCATAATTGTATACCTACCTGTGGTGGGGTTTTTTTTTCTATCTTCTTCATACTAGTAGTTTAGGAGTCTGCTGACAGTGTCCAGCAGGTCCGTCACTCATTATATAATATAAACCTGTCCTGCAGTAGTGATATATATATATTTTTTATATCATGATCCAGTCTATACTAGCAGACGCAGTACGGTAGTCCACGGCTGTAGCTACCTCTGTGTCGGCAGTCGCTCGTCCATAATTGTATACCTACCTGTGGTGGTTTTTTTTTTCTATCTTCTTCATACTAGTAGTTTAGGAGTCTGCTGACAGTGTCCAGCAGGTCCGTCATTATATAATATATACCTGTCCTGCAGTAGTGATATATATATATATATATTTTTTATATCATCATCCAGTCTATACTAGCAGACGCAGTATGGTAGTCCACGGCTATAGCTACCTCTGTGTCGGCAGTCGCTCGTCCATAATTGTATACCTACCTGTGGTGGGTTTTTTTTTTTCTATCTTCTTTATACTAGTAGTTTAGGAGTCTGCTGACACTGTCCAGCAGGTCCGTCATTATATAATATATACCTGTCCTGCAGTAGTGATATATAAATATTTTTTATATCATTATCATCCAGTCTATACTAGCAGACGCAGTACGGTAGTCCACGGCTGTAGCTACCTCTGTGTCGGCAGTCGCTCGTCCATAATTGTATACCTACCTGTGGTGGGTTTTTTTTTCTATCTTCTTCATACTAGTAGTTTAGGAGTCTGCTGACAGTGTCCAGCAGGTCCGTCATTATATAATATATACCTGTCCTGCAGTAGTGATATATATATATTTTTTATATCATTATCATCCAGTCTATACTAGCAGACACAGTACGGTAGTCCACGGCTGTAGCTACCTCTGTGTCGGCAGTGCTCGTCCATAATTGTATACCTACCTGTGGTGGGTTTTTTTTTCTATCTTCTTCATACTAGTAGTTTAGGAGTCTGCTGACAGTGTCCAGCAGGTCCGTCATTATATAATATATACCTGTCCTGCAGTAGTGATATATATATATTTTTTATATCATCATCCAGTCTATACTAGCAGACGCAGTACGGTAGTCCACGGCTGTAGCTACCTCTGTGTCGGCAGTCGCTCGTCCATAATTGTATACCTACCTGTGGTGGGGTTTTTTTTTCTATCTTCTTCATACTAGTAGTTTAGGAGTCTGCTGACAGTGTCCAGCAGGTCCGTCATTATATAATATATACCTGTCCTGCAGTAGTGATATATATATATTTTTTATATCATTATCATCCAGTCTATACTAGCAGACGCAGTACGGTAGTCCACGGCTGTAGCTACCTCTGTGTCGGCAGTGCTCGTCCATAATTGTATACCTACCTGTGGTGGTTTTTTTTTTTCTATCTTCTTCATACTAGTAGTTTAGGAGTCTGCTGACAGTGTCCAGCAGGTCCGTCACTCATTATATAATATATACCTGTCCTGCAGTAGTGATATATATATATTTTTTATATCATCATCCAGTCTATACTAGCAGACGCAGTACGGTAGTCCACGGCTGTAGCTACCTCTGTGTCGGCAGTCGCTCGTCCATAATTGTATACCTACCTGTGGTGGTTTTTTTTTCTTCTAGCTTCTTCATACTATTAGTTTAGGAGTCTGCTGACAGTGTCCAGCAGGTCCGTCATTATATAATATATACCTGTCCTGCAGTAGTGATATATATATATTTTTTATATCATTATCATCCAGTCTATACTAGAAGACGCAGTACGGTAGTCCACGGCTGTAGCTACCTCTGTGTCGGCAGTCGCTCCTCCATAATTGTATACCTACCTGTGGTGGGGTTTTTTTTCTATCTTCTTCATACTAGTAGTTTAGGAGTCTGCTGACAGTGTCCAGCAGGTCCGTCATTATATAATATATACCTGTCCTGCAGTAGTGATATATATATTTTTTTTATATCATTATCATCCAGTCTATACTAGCAGACGCAGTACGGTAGTCCACGGCTGTAGCTACCTCTGTGTCGGCAGTCACTCGTCATCCATAAGTATAATAGTATCCATCCATCTCCATTGTTTACCTGAGGTGCCTTTTAGTTGTGCCTATTAAAATATGGAGAACAAAAATGCTGAGGTTCCAAAATTAGGGAAAGATCAAGATCGACTTCCACCTCGTGCTGAAGCTGCTGCCACTAGTCATGGCCGAGACGATGAAATGCCATCAACGTCGTCTGCCAAGGCCGATGCCCAATGTCATAGTACAGAGCATGTAAAATCCAAAACACCAAATATCAGTAAAAAAAGGACTCAAAAATCTAAAATAAAATCGTCGGAGGAGAAGCGTAAACTTGCCAATATGCCATTTACCACACGGAGTGGCAAGGAACGGCTGAGGCCCTGGCCTATGTTCATGGCTAGTGGTTCAGCTTCACATGAGGATGGAAGCACTCAGCCTCTCGCTAGAAAAATGAAAAGACTTAAGCTGGCGAAAGCACAGCAAAGAACTGTGCGTTCTTCGAAATCACAAATCCACAAGGAGAGTCCAATTGTGTCGGTTGCGATGCCTGACCTTCCCAACACTGGACATGAAGAGCATGCGCCTTCCACCATTTGCACGCCCCCTGCAAGTGCTGGAAGGAGCACCCGCAGTCCAGTTCCTGATAGTCAGATTGAAGATGTCAGTGTTGAAGTACACCAGGATGAGGAGGATATGGGTGTTGCTGGCGCTGGGGAGGAAATTGACCAGGAGGATTCTGATGGTGAGGTGGTTTGTTTAAGTCAGGCACCCGGGGAGACACCTGTTGTCCGTGGGAGGAATATGGCCGTTGACATGCCTGGTGAAAATACCAAAAAAATCAGCTCTTCGGTGTGGAAGTATTTCAACAGAAATGCGGACAACATTTGTCAAGCCGTGTGTTGCCTTTGTCAAGCTGTAATAAGTAGGGGTAAGGACGTTAACCACCTCGGAACATCCTCCCTTATACGTCACCTGCAGCGCATTCATCATAAGTCAGTGACAAGTTCAAAAACTTTGGGCGACAGCGGAAGCAGTCCACTGACCAGTAAATCCCTTCCTCTTGTAACCAAGCTCACGCAAACCACCCCACCAACTCCCTCAGTGTCAATTTCCTCCTTCCCCAGGAATGCCAATAGTCCTGTAGGCCATGTCACTGGCAATTCTGACGAGTCCTCTCCTGCCAGGGATTCCTCCGATGCATCCTTGCGTGTACCGCCTACTGCTGCTGGCGCTGCTGTTGTTGCTGCTGGGAGTCGAAGGTCATCCCAGAGGGGAAGTCGTAAGACGACTTTTACTACTTCCACCAAGCAATTGACTGTCCAACAGTCCTTTGCGAGGAAGATGAAATATCACAGCAGTCATCCTGCTGCAAAGCGGATAACTGAGGCCTTGGCATCCTGGGCGGTGAGAAACGTGGTTCCGGTATCCATCATTACTGCAGAGCCAACTATAGACTTGATTGAGGTACTGTGTCCCCGGTACCAAATACCATCTAGGTTCCATTTCTCTAGGCAGGCGATACCGAAAATGTACACAGACCTCAGAAAAAGACTCACCAGTGTCCTAAAAAATGCAGTTGTACCCAATGTCCACTTAACCACGGACATGTGGACAAGTGGAGCAGGGCAGACTCAGGACTATATGACTGTGACAGCCCACTGGGTAGATGTATTGACTCCCGCCGCAAGAACAGCAGCGGCGGCACCAGTAGCAGCATCTCGCAAACTCCAACTTTTTCCTAGGCAGGCTACGCTTTGTATCACCGCTTTCCAGCATAAACGCACACAGCTAAAAACCTCTTACGGCAACTGAGGAAGATCATCGCAGAATGGCTTACCCCAATTGGACTCTCCTGTGGATTTGTGGCATTGGACAACGCCAGCAATATTGTGTGTGCATTAAATATGGGCAAATTCCAGCACGTCCCATGTTTTGCACATACCTTGAATTTGGTGGTGCAGAATTATTTAAAAAACGAGAGGGGCGTGCAAGAGATGCTGTCGGTGGCCAGAAGAATTGCGGGACACTTTCGGCGTACAGGCACCACGTACAGAAGACTGGAGCAACACCAAAAACACCTGAACCTGCCCTGCCATCATCTGAAGCAAGAAGTGGTAACGAGGTGGAATTCAACCCTCTATATGCTTCAGAGGTTGGAGGAGCAGCAAAAGGCCATTCAAGCCTATACAACTGACCACGATATAGGAGGTGGAATGCACCTGTCTCAAGCGCAGTGGAGAATGATTTCAACGTTGTGCAAGGTTCTGCAACCTTTTGAACTTGCCACACGTGAAGTCAGTTCAGACACTGCCAGCCTGAGTCAGGTCATTCCCCTCATCAGGCTTTTGCAGAAGAAGCTGGAGACATTGAAGGAGGAGCTAACACTGAGCGATTCCGCTAGGCATGTGGGACTTGTGGATGGAGCCCTTAATTCGCTTAACAAGGATTCACTGGTGGTCAATCTGTTGAAATCAGAGCACTACATTTTGGCCACCGTGCTCGATCCTAGATTTAAAACCTACGTTGTATCTCTCTTTCCGGCAGACACAAGTCTGCAGGGGTTCAAAGAACTGCTGGTGAGAAAATTGTCAAGTCAAGCGGAACGCGACCTGTCATCATCTCCTCCTTCACATTCTCCCGCAACTGGGGGTGCGAGGAAAAGGCTCAGAATTCCGAGCCCACCCGCTGGCGGTGATGCAGGGCAGTCTGGAGCGACTGCTGATGCTGACATCTGGTCCGGACTGAAGGACCTGACAACGATTACGGACATGTCGTCTACTGTCACTGCATATGATTCTCTCACCATTGAAAGAATGGTGGAGGATTATATGAGTGACCGCAACCAAGTAGGCACGTCAGACAGTCCGTACGTATACTGGCAGGAAAAAGAGGCAATTTGGAGGCCCTTGCACAAACTGGCTTTATTCTACCTAAGTTGCCCTCCCATAAGTGTGTACTCCGAAAGAGTGTTTAGTAGAGATGAGCGCCTGAAATTTTTCGGGTTTTGTGTTTTGGTTTTGGGTTCGGTTCCGCGGCCGTGTTTTGGGTTCGAACGCGTTTTGGCAAAACCTCACCGAATTTTTTTTGTCGGATTCGGGTGTGTTTTGGATTCGGGTGTTTTTTTCCAAAAACACTAAAAAACAGCTTAAATCATAGAATTTGGGGGTCATTTTGATCCCAAAGTATTATTAACCTCAAAAACCATAATTTACACTCATTTTCAGTCTATTCTGAATACCTCACACCTCACAATATTATTTTTAGTCCTAAAATTTGCACCGAGGTCGCTGTGTGAGTAAGATAAGCGACCCTAGTGGCCGACACAAACACCGGGCCCATCTAGGAGTGGCACTGCAGTGTCACGCAGGATGTCCCTTCCAAAAAACCCTCCCCAAACAGCACATGACGCAAAGAAAAAAAGAGGCGCAATGAGGTAGCTGTGTGAGTAAGATTAGCGACCCTAGTGGCCGACACAAACACCGGGCCCATCTAGGAGTGGCACTGCAGTGTCACGCAGGATGGCCCTTCCAAAAAACCCTCCCCAAACAGCACATGACGCAAAGAAATAAAGAGGCGCAATGAGGTAGCTGTGTGAGTAAGATTAGCGACCCTAGTGGCCGACACAAACACCGGGCCCATCTAGGAGTGGCACTGCAGTGTCACGCAGGATGGCCCTTCCAAAAAACCCTCCCCAAACAGCACATGACGCAAAGAAAAAAAGAGGCGCAATGAGGTAGCTGTGTGAGTAAGATTAGCGACCCTAGTGGCCGACACAAACACCGGGCCCATCTAGGAGTGGCACTGCAGTGTCACGCAGGATGTCCCTTCCAAAAAACCCTCCCCAAACAGCACATGACGCAAAGAAAAAAAGAGGCTTTTTACTGATATTTGGTGTTTTGGATTTGACATGCTCTGTACTATGACATTGGGCATCGGCCTTGGCAGACGACGTTGCTGGCATTTCATCGTCTCGGCCATGACTAGTGGCAGCAGCTTCAGCACGAGGTGGAAGTGGATCTTGATCTTTCCCTAATTTTGGAACCTCAACATTTTTGTTCTCCATATTTTAATAGGCACAACTAAAAGGCACCTCAGGTAAACAATGGAGATGGATGGATTGGATACTAGTATACAATTATGGACGGGCTGCCGAGTGCCGACACAGAGGTAGCCACAGCCGTGAACTACCGCACTGTACTGTGTCTGCTGCTAATATATAGACTGGTTGATAAAGAGATAGTATACTCGTAACTAGTATGTATGTATAAAGAAAGAAAAAAAAACCACGGTTAGGTGGTATATACAATTATGGACGGGCTGCCGAGTGCCGACACAGAGGTAGCCACAGCCGTGAACTACCGCACTGTACTGTGTCTGCTGCTAATATATAGACTGGTTGATAAAGAGATAGTATACTCGTAACTAGTATGTATGTATAAAGAAAGAAAAAAAAACCACGGTTAGGTCACTGGTATATACAATTATGGACGGGCTGCCGAGTGCCGACACAGAGGTAGCCACAGCCGTGAACTACCGCACTGTACTGTGTCTGCTGCTAATATATAGACTGGTTGATAAAGAGATAGTATACTCGTAACTAGTATGTATGTATAAAGAAAGAAAAAAAAACCACGGTTAGGTGGTATATACAATTATGGACGGGCTGCCGAGTGCCGACACAGAGGTAGCCACAGCCGTGAACTACCGCACTGTACTGTGTCTGCTGCTAATATATAGACTGGTTGATAAAGAGATAGTATACTCGTAACTAGTATGTATGTATAAAGAAAGAAAAAAAAACCACGGTTAGGTGGTATATGCAATTATGGACGGGCTGCCGAGTGCCGACACAGAGGTAGCCACAGCCGTGAACTACCGCACTGTACTGTGTCTGCTGCTAATATATAGACTGGTTGATAAAGAGATAGTATACTCGTAACTAGTATGTATGTATAAAGAAAGAAAAAAAAACCACGGTTAGGTGGTATATACAATTATGGACGGGCTGCCGAGTGCCGACACAGAGGTAGCCACAGCCGTGAACTACCGCACTGTACTGTGTCTGCTGCTAATATATAGACTGGTTGATAAAGAGATAGTATACTCGTAACTAGTATGTATGTATAAAGAAAGAAAAAAAAACCACGGTTAGGTCACTGGTATATACAATTATGGACGGGCTGCCGAGTGCCGACACAGAGGTAGCCACAGCCGTGAACTACCGCACTGTACTGTGTCTGCTGCTAATATAGACTGGTTGATAAAGAGATAGTATACTACTAATATTATATACTGGTGGTCAGGTCACTGGTCACTAGTCACACTGGCAGTGGCACTCCTGCAGCAAAAGTGTGCACTGTTTAATTTTAATATAATATTATGTACTCCTGGCTCCTGCTATAACCTATAACTGGCACTGCAGTAGTGCTCCCCAGTCTCCCCCACAATTATAAGCTGTGTGAGCTGAGCAGTCAGACAGATATATAATATATATAGATGATGCAGCACACTGGCCTGAGCCTGAGCAGTGCACACAGATATGGTATGTGACTGAGTCACTGTGTGCTGTGTATCGCTTTTTTCAGGCAGAGAACGGATTATAAATAAAAGTGGTGGTCACTGGTCACTATCAGCAAAACTCTGCACTGTACACTACTGAGTACTCCTAATGCTCCCCAAAATTAGTAAATCAAGTGTCTAAACGGAGAGGACGCCAGCCACGTCCTCTCCCTATCAATCTCAATGCACGTGTGAAAATGGCGGCGACGCGCGGCTCCTTATATAGAATCCGAGTCTCGCGATAGAATCCGAGCCTCGCGAGAATCCGACAGCGTCATGATGACGTTCGGGCGCGCTCGGGTTAACCGAGCAAGGCGGGAAGATCCGAGTCGCTCGGACCCGTGAAAAAAAACATGAAGTTCTGGCGGGTTCGGATTCAGAGAAACCGAACCCGCTCATCTCTAGTGTTTAGTGCCGCCGCTCACCTTGTCAGCAATCGGCGTACGAGGTTACTTCCAGAAAATGTGGAGAAGATGATGTTCATTAAAATGAATTATAATCAATTCCTCCATGGAGACATTCACCAGCAGCAATTGCCTCCACAAAGTACACAGGGAGCTGTGATGGTGGATTTCAGTGGGGACGAATTGATAATCTGTGAGGAGGGGGATGTACACGGTGATGAATCGGAGGATGATGATGAGGTGGACATCTTGCCTCTGTAGAGCCAGTTTGTGCAAGGAGAGATTAATTGCTTCTTTTTTGGTGGGGGTCCAAACCAACCCGTCATTTCAGTCACAGTCGTGTGGCAGACCCTGTCACTGAAATGATGGGTTGGTTAAAGTGTGCATGTCCTGTTTATACAACATAAGGGTGGGTGGGAGGGCCCAAGGACAATTCCATCTTGCACCTCTTTTTTCTTTCATTTTTCTTTGCGTCATGTGCTGTTTGGGGAGTGTTTTTTGGAAGGGCCAGCCTGCGTGACACTGCAGTGCCACTCCTAGATGGGCCAGGTGTTTGTGTCGGCCACTAGGGTCGCTTAGCTTACTCACACAGCTACCTCATTGCGCCTCTTTTTTTTCTTCTTTGCGTCATGTGCTGTTTGGGGAGTATTTTTTGGAAGGGCCATCCTGCCTGACACTGCAGTGCCACTCCTAGATGGGCCAGGTGTTTGTGTCGGCCACTTGGGTCGCTGAGCTTAGTCACACAGCTACCTCATTGCGCCTCTTTTTTTCTTTGCGTCATGTGCTGTTTGGGGAGTGTTTTTTGGAAGGGCCATCCTGCGTGACACTGCAGTGCCACTCCTAGATGGGCCAGGTGTTTGTGTCGGCCACTAGGGTCGCTTAGCTTACTCACACAGCTACCTCATTGCGCCTCTTTTTTTCTTCTTTGCGTCATGTGCTGTTTGGGGAGTATTTTTTGGAAGGGCCATCCTGCCTGACACTGCAGTGCCACTCCTAGATGGGCCAGGTGTTTGTGTTGGCCACTTGGGTCGCTGAGCTTAGTCACACAGCTACCTCATTGCGCCTCTTTTTTTCTTTGCATCATGTGCTGTTTGGGGAGTATTTTTTGGAAGGGCCATCCTGCCTGACACTGCAGTGCCACTCCTAGATGGGCCAGGTGTTTGTGTCGGCCACTTGGGTCGCTGAGCTTAGTCACACAGCTACCTCATTGCGCCTCTTTTTTTCTTTGCGTCATGTGCTGTTTGGGGAGTGTTTTTTGGAAGGGCCATCCTGCGTGACACTGCAGTGCCACTCCTAGATGGGCCAGGTGTTTGTGTCGGCCACTAAGGTCGCTTAGCTTACTCACACAGCTACCTCATTGCGCCTCTTTTTTTTCTTCTTTGCGTCATGTGCTGTTTGGGGAGTATTTTTTGGAAGGGCCATCCTGCCTGACACTGCAGTGCCACTCCTAGATGGGCCAGGTGTTTGTGTCGGCCACTTGGGTCGCTGAGCTTAGTCACACAGCTACCTCATTGCGCCTCTTTTTTTCTTTGCGTCATGTGCTGTTTGGGGAGTGTTTTTTGGAAGGGGCATCCTGCGTGACACTGCAGTGCCACTCCTAGATGGGCCAGGTGTTTGTGTCGGCCACTTGGGTCGCTGAGCTTAGTCATCCAGCGACCTCGGTGCAAATTTTAGGACTAAAAATAATATTGTGAGGTGTGATGTGTTCAGAATAGACAGAAAATGAGTGGAAATTATGGTTATTGAGGTTAATAATACTTTGGGATCAAAATGACCCCCAAATTCTATGATTTAAGCTGTTTTTTAGGGTTTTTTGAAAAAAACACCCGAATCCAAAACACACCCGAATCCGACAAAAAAAATTCGGTGAGGTTTTGCCAAAACGCGTTCGAACTCAAAACACGTCCGCTGAGCCGAACACAAAACCAAAACACAAAATCCGAAAAATTTCCGGTGCACATCTCTATTTTCAACAGACCTTTGCTTATCAATTATTAAAGAGAAAACAAAAGCAGAATCTAGTGTAACCTATTTTATAAAATGCCGATTTATTTAAACAACATTTAACTCCCAAGGATCAAGTAAAAATGCAGCATATTAAACAAAAAATATCAGAATTGGGTAATCCTTCCCCAGCTGAGACTGCCCAGCCATGCAATGGCTGAGAAATAGTTTGTTTCAAACTGACAGGTCCGGGACCTGTATAAGTTGCCGCTCTACTTTCCATCAGGGTGTAGACAACAGTAAGGTGCATGTGCAGGTCCAGGTAACAGGCATGGTTTAGTACAGTGGTTCTTAACCTCTGTCCTCAAGTACCCCCAACAGTTCATTTTTCCAGATCACGTAGCAGTTGAACAGGTGTATTCATTACTCACTGACACATTTTAAAAGACTCACAGGTAGAGCAAATTATTTCACTTGCAATCCTGTGAGGAGACCTGAAAAACATGAACTGTTGGGGGTACTTGGGGACCGCGGTTGAGAACCACTGGTTTAGTACACAGGTGTTTGCCAATAGGTCTAAACAATTGCAAATCCAGATAACAGGCAAGGGACCTGATTCAGAGATGGACACAGATAGATGGACAAGTGTGGCACCACCTCCCGATGCGTCCGCAATTATATTCATGCATTGGATTAAGGTTGACCCCTGGCAGTTCAGCTTGGCTGCACTGTCAGGCGGTTGGAAGCCATTTTTTTAATTGGAGCGGCTCCGTGTGCAGCCGATCCAAAAATGCTCCCAGCACACCCCCCTTCACGCTCCCGCTCATGCGCCTGTTTACTCCCCTCCAAAGGTCGTTGTCAATCACCTTACAGCCGCATCCTTGGCCAGTGCGCGTGTGCAGACCACCCGAACGCAGCTGAATGACCCCAAAATTCAGTAAACAGGTGTCTGTCCAGAAGGGGCTAAGCAAATGTAGGTCCAGGTAGCAGCCTATCAGCTCAAGAGTGCTGAGAGGAGGGGGGCATATGGCACTAATTACCCAGGCTTGTGTAAGGGGTCCAGCAGGGGACCATGGTTGTCTGAGGGGCACAGCAAGGGATTGAACCAGCTGTGCCGGGTGAAGAATGCACAGGCTATTTGTTTTCTTTTTTAAACTACTTTTGCCACACCCCCAGGATTTGGTGACACCTCCCCCATCACCCGAGCCTTCCATTACTAGCTACTGCCCTGACACAGGTATTCATCCAGAAAGCAAGGTTCAGAAAAGGGACGATAAGTAGCAAGCTTATGATATTGGTAGCGTGGAGCAGGCTGTTCATCAAGATACCCTTGTCACACGCCAGAGGCGGCGTTCGCCGCGCTTACCCCTGCGTGCTTGCTGGTCTGTGTTGCGGCCTCCGCCTTCGGTGGTCCACGGGCTCCGGCGTCTGGCTGGCGCGGCTCCCGGCGGTTCTCCGGGGCAGGGGCGCCGCCATAACACCCGGCATCACGTGGGCGGGGAGCAGGTGACGTCATCAGACTGTTCCGCCAATCCAGCGGAGGCGGGAGATTCAAAGTCAGACGCCGGGCAGAGCCTCGGTGCCTGAGTATCGTCCCTTTTCTGAAGTGGATGCCAGAGCTCCCGTACGCAGTGTGTTTTCCAGCAGCTATACTCCTGTGCACTTAGCATTCAGGGTGCCTTCCTGCAGCACAGTCTCCAGTGATCCTAGCAACTAGTGTGTTCCTCTGCAGTGCAGTTGCCAGTGCTCCCTGGATTCAGCAAGGCCTGCGGGCCGAACCAACCTTAGTGCTTCCAGCGTTCAGTGTCATTTATCATCGCTCACAAGTTCTTCATTCATCAGTGTCCTTAAACTCCGCTCACCAAATCCTCAGTGTCATTTACCATCGCTCACAAGTTCTTCATTCATCAGTGTCCTTAAACTCCGCTCACCAATTCTTCAGTGTCATTTACCATCGCTCACAAGTTCTTCATTCATCAGTGTCCTTAAACTCCGCTCACCAATTCTTCAGTGTCATTTACCATCGCTCACAAGTTCTTCATTCATCAGTGTCCTTAAACACCGCTCACCAATTCTTCAGTGTCATTTATCATCGCTCACAAGTTCTTCTTTCATCAGTGTCTTTAAACACCGCTCACCAATTCTTCAGTGTCATTCACCATCGCTCACAAGTTCTTCATTCATCAGTGTCTTTAAACATCGCTCACAAATTCTTCAGTGTCCTTCATCATTGCTCATGAATTCTTCAGTAACTTTTTAACATTGCCTACAAGTTCACGTTCTTTCATGTGCCGCTGTATTGCTCCCTTCCCTTAATAAAGTTCCTCAGCATTCTTTTACCAAACCTAACTGTTAGAGTCTTGTATGAGGAAATCCTATATCCGACCATCCCTGCTCCGACCTACCTGTGGTTCCTTTTCCCGACCATCGGAAGCACCCCCGAGTCCACAACATCCCCAACCCAGGTCAGTGATAGTATACTCAGGCCTCATGGACCCGGGGGATCGGAACCCAGGGGCAAGCGCCATCCAGGATCTGGTTTCCCGAGTTCAAAGTCAGGAGACGGCACAAAGCTAAGTGATGCAGTATCTCCAGGAGTTATCTGGTCGGCTGGATCAAATTCAGGCTTCTCTGGCTTCTGTAGTCCCAGCTCCAGCTCCAGTACCCACTCCAGTAGTTGTCCCTGGTAATGTTCAATCCTTGCCCGGAACCAGGTCACGCCTCCAGCTCCCCACTCCCTCTCGCTATAACGGGAATCCAAAGAATTGCCGTGGTTTTCTCAACCAATGCGAGGTACATTTTGAACTTCTTTCACACAACTTCCCCACGGATCGGTCCAAGGTGGCATACATTATTTCCTTGCTTGAAGGTTCAGCGTTGGATTGGGTATCTCCGTTATGGGAGCGTTCTGACCCGTTGATTTACAGTTACAATCCGTCGAACGACCTATTACGCTGACTGCCATCAATGGTACCCAAATTTCTAAAGGTCTTATTTCAAGTCGCACAGTGCCAATCAAACTGCAGGTTGGAGTTCTACATCAAGAACATCTGGAGTTCCTAGTGATTCGGGAGATGCCTCACGATCTGGTTCTTGGTCTTCCTTGGCTTAAGGTACACAACCCTCACGTCGACTGGAAGTCGTCACAAATAATATCTTGGAGTTCATTCTGTCATTCTAATTGTCTCACTCCTGTCTATCCGCTCCGTGCATCTTCCAAGTCGGATGAGGAGCTCATTCCGGAGGCCTATCGGGAGTTCGCAGACGTGTTTTCGGAACAGGTGGCCGATCAGTTACCACCCCATAGACCCTGGGACTGTCCCATTGAGCTCAACCCAGGGAAGATGCCACCCCGGGGGCGCATTTATCCTTTGTCATTGCCCGAGACCCAAGCCATGTCGGACTATATCAAGTCTAATCTGCAGAAAGGATTCATTCACCCCTCTTCTTCACCGGCGGGAGCCGGCTTCTTCTTTGTGAAGAAGAAGGACGGAGGGTTGAGGCCATGCGTTGACTACCGCGGCTTAAATGAGATCACCATTAAGAACAAATATCCTTTGCCGCTCATCACGGAACTATTTGATAGGGTTCGCGGAGCCCATGTCTTCACGAAGCTCGACGTAAGGGGAGCTTATAATTTGATTCGTATTCGACAGGGGGACGAATGGAAGACGGCCTTAAATACCAGAGATAGGCATTACAAATATCTGGTAATGCCGTTTGGGCTCAGTAATGCCCCTGCCGTCTTCCAAGGTTTTGTGAATGAAATCTTCCGAGATATGTTATACCTAAGTGTAGTGGTATACTTGGATGACATTCTGATATTTTCTAAGAATCTCATGGAGCATATAATTCAGGTCAAGGAGGTACTTCTTTGTCTATGAAGGAATCCTCTCTACGGTAAGATCTCCAAATGTACCTTTGAGGTTCCTTCAATTCCATTTCTTGGTTACGTCATCTCAGGTACGGAGCTTCGCATGGACCCGGAAAAACTCACTGCTATTCGGGACTGGACTCAGCCTCTTTCTTTGAAAGCGGTACAAAGATTTCTGGGTTTTGCGAATTACTACCGGAAATTCATAAAGGGATTCTCTACCATTGTGGCACCTATTACTGCTCTAACCAAAAAGGGGTCTGACCCAAGTCACTGGTCTTGTGAAGCTGTAGCAGCGTTCGCCCAGTTGAAAGCAGCCTTTATGTCTGCTCCGGTACTCCAGCAACCAAATTTTTCAAAATCATTCTTCTTGGAGGTCGATGCTTCCTCGGTCGGCATCGGTGCCGTGCTCTCACAGTACTCCTCTGACGGGAAGTTGCATCCATGTGGTTTCCATTCTCGCAAGTTCTCTCCTGCTGAACGATACTACACCATCGGAGATCAGGAACTCTTGGCAATAAAATCTGCCCTGGAAGAATGGAGATATCTATTGGAAGGTGCTAAAGACCTAATTACAATTTACACCGACCACAAGAACTTGCTGTATCTCAAGACCAGTGACGTGCGGTGAGGTCTTTGGCTGGGGAGGCACATATATATCTCCATCTTCCCCCTCTCTCACTTGAGATGTGTGTGCAGGCCAGAGTGTAGGCGCCGCTCAGGGCCGGTGCAAGGGTGTTCGGCGCCCTCCCTCCCTTAACTCATACAGGGACAGCGTGCATCACAAAAGAGGGGTGTGTTCTCCCAAGGAAGGGGCGTGGACACAATAGCACCTGAGAACAGTACCTCCAATTCAAATTACGCCACACTGTAGCGCAATCTTATTCACATTACACTATATGCAGGCACGGACGCTGAGGGGGAGATACAGGGAGGGTGAGGGCAGGAAAGCTGACGGGGAGGGTGAGGGCAGTGACGCTGAGGGGGAGATACAGGGAGGGTGAGGGCAGGAAAGCTGACGGGGAGGGTGAGGGCAGGGACGCTGAGGGGGAGATACAGGGAGGGTGAGGGCAAGAATGCTGACGGGGAGGGTGAGGGTAGGGACGCTCATGGGGTATTATAGGGAGAGTGAGTGCATGGACGCTGACAGGGAGTTAGAGGAAGGGTGAGGGTAGGGACGCTGACAGGGAGTTAGAGGGATCATGAGGGGCGAGTTACAGGGAGGGTAAGGGCAGTAGAACTGAAGAGGGAGTTACAGGGAGGGTGAGGAAAGGGTCCTAAAAAATAGATTAGAATAAACAAATGCTCTAAATCCCCCCAACCGTCACTTACCAGATATGTGCAGTGCCTCCTCACTTCTTCCGGAAGAGGCAGTAGTCTGTCACACGTGGGTCTCTATCAGTGATTGTGCAGGACAGGACTCGGAGCTGATAGTGTGGTTTCCGCTCACCACCGGCAAAGCTCTTGACTGTGGGCTGGGTCTGGATCCCATCTTTATGTGCCTGTGGGGGGACATGGCACACACTTTAGTTAGAGGGGGGGACAGTGCACACACTTTAGTTAGAGGGGGGGACACGGCACACACTTTAGTTAGGAGGAGGAGGGGGGGGAACATGGCACACACTTTAGTTAGTAGGGGAGGGGGGACACGGCACACACTTTATTTAGAGGGGGGACACGGCACACACTTTAGTTAGGAGGGGGACCCCCTCCCCCTCCTAACTAAAGTGTGTGCCGTGTCCCCCCCTCTAAATACAGTGTGTGCCATGTCCCCCCCTCCTAACTAAAGTGTGTGCCGTGTCCCCCCCTCCCCCTCCTAACTAAAGTGTGTGTCGTGTCCCCCCCTCTAACTAAAGCGGCACACACTTTAGTTAGAGGGGGGGACACGGCACACACTTTAGTTAGGAGGGGGACAATGGCACACACTTTAGTTAGTAGGGGGAGGGGGGACATGGCACACACTTTAATTAGGGGGGGACATGGGACACACTTTAGTTAGGAGGGGAGGACATGGCACACACTTTAGTTAGGAGGGGGAGGGGGGACATGGCACACACTTTAATTAGGGGGGGACATGGCACACACTTTAGTTAGGAGGGGGAGGGGGGACATGGCACACACTTTAATTAGGGGGGACATGGGACACACTTTAGTTAGGAGGGGGGGACATGGCACACACTTTAGTTAGGAGGAGGGGGGGACATGGAACACACTTTAGTTAGGAGGAGGGGGGGGACATGGAACACACTTTAGTTAGGAGGAGGGAGGGACATGGAACACACTTTAGTTAGTAGGGGGAGGGGGGACACAGTAGACAGATCTGCCATTCCGCTCTCACCCTATACCGCTGCTGGTGCGCCCCATGTCTTCCGCTCTCCCCCCTCCTCCATGTGCTGCTGCTGCTGCTCTGTGTCTTCCGCTCTGCCTGTGTGTGACAGGCGCCGGTCCGGCAGCGGCAGCAAGGACAGCTGTGCCGTGAGTAAGGAGGCAGGGAGGGGGGAGCCGCTCTTAAGTCAGCGCCGCATCCCGGTCTCCGGGCGCCGCCGCAGCAGTACCTGTCGGGTCCCGTCGCTTCTCCTGGCCGCGTCTATGTGATTGGACCAGCGGATCCAGCACTGGATCCGCTGTCCAATCACTGGTGCCTCGCTAGCAGGGGCGTGCTTTCCCTGCAGCGAGGCACTTGTATTTGTAATGGGCTTTTACAGCCCAGTGCATGGCCCCGCCCCCCGCTTTGTCCCCGTTTCCACTGGCTACGGGCGGCACTAGCTATTAGTGCCTCCCAAACTTAATACATGGCCTACAATGATTATAATAATATAAAGTTGATACATATGACACAGAATATGTGTCATATGTATCTGCTTTATATTATTTGAATCATTAATGGCAGGGGAGGCACTGCCTCCCCTGCCTCCCCTGACTGCACGTCCCTGCTCAAGACAGCCCAGTGCTTGAATCCCCGTCAAGCTAGATGGGCGCTCTTCTTCACTCGATTCTTGTTTGTCATTAAGTACCGGTCCGGGACGCTTAACACCAAAGCTGATGCTCTATCTTGCTCCTTGACGGCTTCAGATGAGGAGAACCCCGTTGGAAAGGTTTGATTCTCAGTCAAGTTTCTATTTCAACAGCTCCCACCACTCTGGGTCCTCCTCCTGGGAGAATGTCTGTGCCAGCTAAATTCCGACCAAGGTTGTTGCAGTCGGCTCATATTTCCAAGTTTTCCGGTCATCCTGGAGTTCAAAAGATGTGGGAGTTTCTACGAAGATCTTACTGGTGGGACACTATGAAGAAGGATATTCAAAGTTATGTCAACTCATGTCCTCAGTGTGCTCAGCACAAAATTCTTAATTTGCCTCCTGCGGGGTTGTTGCATCCACTGTCCATTCCTAAGAGGCCTTGGACCCATATCTCTATGGACTTTGTCACTGAATTGCCTCTCTCCAAGGGTCACAATACCGTCTGGGTAATTATTGACCGTTTCTCTAAGATGGCACATTTTGTACCTTTAACCGGGTTACCATCAGCTCCCAAGTTGGCTTTGTTATTTATCCGGGAACATTTCCGCCTGCACGGGTTACCACAGGAAATCGTCTCTGATCGGGGGGTACAGTTCACTGCAAGATTCTGGAGAGCCCTTTGTACAGCCTTACAAATAAAACTCAAGTTTTCAGCCGCTTACCATCCACAAACCAATGGGCAAACTGAACGCGTCAATCAAGATTTAGAGACTTTTCTCCGTGTTTACCTCTCTCCCTCGCAAGATGATTGGGTGGAACTGTTGCCATGGGCCGAGTTTGCCCATAATCATCTGTACCACTCTTCGACCGGTGAGTCCCCATTTTTCATTAATTATGGATTCCATCCCCAAGTTCCAGAATTACCCATTTGTCCTCCGGAGGATGTTCCTGCTGCAGCCTCTACTTTCCAGCACTTCAGTCAAATTTGGAGTCGAGTCCATGCTAACCTCAAGAGAGTCTCCAGCCGTTAAAAGTTCTTTGCGGACAGGAAGCGACGAGCAGCTCCCCAATATAAGGTTGGTGACAGGGTATGGCTCTCTACCCGCAATCTTCGGTTAAGGGTGCCCACTATGAAGTTCACTCCGAGGTTTATTGGTCCTTATCCCGTGTTACAAGTACTGAACCCGGTTGTCTGCAAATTGGGATTGCCTTCCCACCTCCGGATACCAAATTCCTTCCATGTCTCTCTCCTTCGCCCCCTTATTCTAATCCGGTTCCATTCAAAATCCCCGAGGCCAACCTCTGCAGAGACTGAAGCTGGAACGGACTTTGAAATCAAAGCTATTCTTGACACTCGTTATCTTCACAAGAATCTACAGTATTTGGTGGAGTGGAAAGGTTTTGGCCCCGAGGAGAGGAGCTGGGTCAAGGCTACGGAAGTTATGGCTGCCCGACTGGTGCGGATCTTCCATTCCAGACATCCAACAAAACCTGGAAAGTGTCCGCGGGCCACTCCTGGAGGAGGGGGTACTGTCACATGCCAGAGGCGGCGCTCGCCGCGCTTACCCCTGCGTGCTTGCTGGTCTGTGTTGCGGCCTCCGCCTTCGGTGGTCCGCGGGCTCCGGCGTCTGGCTGGCGCGGCTCCCGGCGGTTCTCCGGGGCAGGGGCGCCGCCATGACACCCCGGCATCACGTGGGCGGGGAGCAGGTGACGTTATCAGACTGTTCCGCCAATCCAGCGGAGGCGGGAGATTCAAAGTCAGACGCCGGGCAGAGCCTCGGTGCCTGAGTATCGTCTCTTTTCTGAAGTGGATGCCAGAGCTCCCGTACGCAGTGTGTTTTCCAGCAGCTATACTCCTGTGCACTTAGCATTCAGGGTGCCTTCCTGCAGCACAGTCTCCAGTGATCCGAGAAACTAGTGTGTTCCTCT
Source organism: Pseudophryne corroboree (assembly GCF_028390025.1). Lineage (NCBI taxonomy): Eukaryota > Metazoa > Chordata > Amphibia > Anura > Myobatrachidae > Pseudophryne > Pseudophryne corroboree. The sequence continues at coordinate 518,756,025 of NC_086448.1, read as the reverse complement.
GCAGTGCAGTTGCCAGCGCTCCCTGGATTCAGCAAGGCCTGCGGGCCGAACCAATCTTAGTGCTTCCAGCGTTCAGTGTCATTTACCATCGCTCACAAGTTCTTCATTCATCAGTGTCCTTAAACTCTGCTCACCAATTCTTCAGTGTCATTTACCATCGCTCACAAGTTCTTCATTCATCAGTGTCCTTAAACTCCGCTCACCAATTCTTCAGTGTCATTTACCATCACTCACAAGTTCTTCATTCATCAGTGTCCTTAAACTCCGCTCACCAATTCTTCAGTGTCATTTACCATCGCTCACAAGTTCTTCATTCATCAGTGTCCTTAAACACCGCTCACCAATTCTTCAGTGTCATTTATCATCGCTCACAAATTCTTCTTTCATCAGTGTCTTTAAACACCGCTTACCAATTCTTCAGTGTCATTCACCATCGCTCACAAGTTCTTCATTCATCAGTGTCTTTAAACATCGCTCACAAATTCTTCAGTGTCCTTCATCATTGCTCATGAATTCTTCAGTAACTTTTTGACATTGCCTACAAGTTCACGTTCTTTCATGTGCCGCTGTATTGCTCCCTTCCCTTAATAAAGTTCCTCAGCATTCTTTTACCAAACCTAACTGTTAGAGTCTTGTATGAGGAAATCCTATATCCGACCATCCCTGCTCCGACCTACCTGTGGTTCCTTTTCCCGACCATCGGAAGCACCCCCGAGTCCACAACATCCCCAACCCAGGTCAGTGACAGTCCTAATCACCAATAAGTGAATGGTTGGTGTAAACTTCCTTATGTGGTGCTGGGGGTAGGACCTGAGTCTAGATTGGATTTCCCCATGCAGTTACCGCTGATGCATAACACTGAACCAACCAAGAGAAGAGGATTTGTATCTTATAGAAATTAACTGTGCCAGAATCGATGCAGCTAACACCATTAGAGGATATGTTGGTATGTTCCAAATACAGATACGGTATCGATGTTGGAATGTGACCAGCCTAAACATTTCCAGAAAAAGCAAAGGAATTAACAGGTGAATGGATAAGTAGCAGTATAGCCTTTGATGAAAGCACTGTAGTAAACACAGTATGAAAAGAAACATAGGTGGTCATTCCGAGTTGAACACTATCTGCATTTGTTTGCAGCGCAGCGATCAGGCTAAAAAAATGGCAGTTCTGTGCATGCTTATGTGGCGCAATGCGCACGATCGACGTACGGGCACAACGAACTATGCAGTTTTGCACAGGGTCTAGCGATGCATTTCAGTCGCACTGGCTGCCGCAGAGTGATTGACACGAAGTGGGCGTTTCTGGGTGGCAACTGACAGTTTTCAGGGAGTGTTCGGAAAAACACAGGCGTGCCAGGGAAAACGCAGGCATGGCTGGGCGAACGCTGTGCGGGTGTGTGACGTCAAATCCGGAACTGAATAGTCTGAAGTGATCGCAAGCGCTGAGTAGGTTTTGAGCTACTCTGAAACTACACAACATTTTTTTGCAGGCGCTCTGCGATAAAAATGTTTGCACTTCTGCTAAGCTAAAATACACTCCCAGTGGGCGGCGGCATAGCGTTTGCACGGCTGATAAAAACTGCTAGCAAGCGATCAACTCGATAGTTACATAGTTAGTGAGGTTGTTAAGAGGTAAAATTCCCATCGGGTTCAACCTGTATTCTGTGTTAAGCTGTGTATATTATAATGCACCTGCTGAAGTAATGGTTTAGTATCAATTGACAACTATGGTTCTTACTACTCCCAGATATTTAATGTCAATATGTTAAATGCTATAGCCCTGGATATTTTTTCCAGTTAGAAATTTGTCCAATCCATTTTTAAATGCATTTACAGAGTCCGGCATTATTACCTGCTCTGGCAAGGAGTTCCAAATCTTTATTGCCCTTACCGTGAAGTACCCTTTTCTACGTTGTGTACAGAATTTTCAGTTCTCTAGCCTCAGCGAGGGCCCACGTGCCCTATACAGAGTTCTATAAATAAACAAATCCCCTGCTAACTCCTTATAATGACCCTAACATATATAAAGATATTAATAATGTCTGCTCTTAGACGCCTCTTTTCTAGTGTATAATAGAGATGTGCAACGGAAATTTTTCGGGTTTTGTGTTTTGGTTTTGGATTCGGTTCCGCGGCCGTGTTTTGGATTCGGACGCGTTTTGGCAAAACCTCCTTGAAAATTTTTTGTCGGATTCGGGTGTTTTTCCCCCAAAACCCCTCAAAAACAGTTTAAATCATAGAATTTGGGGGTAATTTTGATCCTATAGTATTATTAACCTCAATAACCACAATTTCCACTCATTTCCAGTATAATCTGAACACCTCACAATACTATTTTTTGTCCTAAAGTTTGCACCGAGGTCGCTGGATGACTAAGCAAAGCGACCCAAGAGGGCGGCACAAACACCTGGCCCATCTAGGAGTGGCACTGCAGTGTCAGACAGGATGGTACTTCACAAAATTGGCCCCAGACAGCACATGATGCAAAGAAAAGAGAAAAAGAGGTGCACTGTGGTCGCTGGACGGCTAAGCTAAGCGACACAAACACCTCAATATCACAGGAATTATTCGTTCTAATCAATGGTATTATTGGTCCAAATCACTGGAAGAAAATGACAGAATCACTGGAATTATTCGTTCTAATCAATGGTATTATTGGTCCAAAGCACTGGAAGAAAATGACAAAATCACTGGAATTATTCATTCTAATCAATGGTATTATTGGTCCAAATCACTGGAAGAAAATGACGAAATCACTGGAATTATTCGTAAACATTTGTAGAAAGTCGCTGCTTTCTGATTACAGAAATGCTCGGATATTCCTGCGAATCCACAATCCCTTCCCAGAGGAAAAAGAAATTGAGAAACCGTTGTTTGAGAACGTTTGTTCTCTTTCCCTTACAAAGGGGAAAAAAACACTTTCCAAGAAGACTGAGGTTTTTGGGATTATGGAGACATAATGTTTTTGAATATAAATCCTAAAGCAGGTGGTGTATTAGAACAAAAGAGTGCAAGAGACCAGCCATGCAGTTTCTGAAATATTATGACAAAATGTTACTGTATTTCATAAGCACTCATTCCTAACTTTGCTAAGTACTGTTTGGTATACTGTATCTGGCTTCCATGAGGTAGTTGTCCATTATTTCAGCTTTCATTGACCTTTTTGAAAGTGGTAGAAGTTATCGATTCTTTTTTTAATTTTTATTTTCCCCTATTTTAAATTTTCTCCTGTATAGCCCAGTAAAATGTTGCAATGTTAAGTATTGACTTGTGCCTTCTGGAGGTCCACTTCTTCACCAAACCCAGCCAAATCTCATCCTAACCCTCTGTTCCACGTTCTCTATGTACCCCATCTGTGTCACCCATGTCTGTCTACCCCTCCCCTTTAGATTGTAAGCTCTCACGAGCAGGGCCCTCTTCCCTCATGTGCTTATCCTTTGTCTTACTTTAATAATCTTCAACTGTACCACATCCAGCAGTCTTCTGCCACCTGATACTTATTCCATTGTCATCTGCTGATGTAACTATGTGTATTTACCCTGTACTTGTCCTATACTGTCATCAACTGTAAATTGCTGTTTTCCTGTTTGATTATTTATGTACTCTGTAATTGGGTGCTGCAGAACCCTTGTGGCGCCATATAAATTAAGGATAATAATAATAATAATAATAATAATAATATAGGGTGTATAATCCCCAGGTGTATCTCACACATCACACAGTACAGTATATAGGGTGTATAATCACATCGCTCAGTAGCCACGTCCTCTCCATTCAATCTCCAATGCACGATTGAAAATGGCGGCGACGCGCTGCTCTTTATATAGAATACGAATCTCGCGAGAATCCGACAGCGGGATGATGACGTTTGGGCGCGTTCGGGTTAACCGAGCAAGGCGGGAAGATCCGAGGCTGCCTCGGAACCGTGTAAAATAGGTGAAGTTCGGGGGGGTTCGGATCTCCAGGAATCGAACCGCTCATCTCTAGTGTATACATATTTAAGCTAGTAAGCCTTTCCTCGTACTACAGTGTCTCTAACCCTTTAATCAATTTAGTAGCTTGCCTTTGAACTCTTTCTAGCTCCCCAATATCTTTTTTATAATATGGTGCCCAAAATGTAACACAATATTCAGGTGGGGACGCACCAATGATTTGTACAGCGGCAGGATTACATTCTCGTCCCTCGTCTCAATGCCCCGTTTTATGCACCCAAGCACTTTAGTTGCCTTCTTTGCTGCATTTTGACATTGTGTAAAGTTGTTAATCCTATTATCTATGAGCACCCCCAAATCTTTTTCCACCACAGTTACCCCTATATTTTCCCCATTTAATGTGTAGGATGCAAATGTGTGTTTTGTCCCAAAATGCATAACTTTTTTCTATTTTTCTGTATTGAACTTCATTCTCCATTTAGACACCCAGGTTTCAAGTTTAAATAAGTCTGTAGAGACTCCACATCGCTTTCTTAATTAATTACCTTACACAGTTTAGTATCATCTGCAAAGATTGACACTGAGCTTTCCAGGCCTATTCCTAGATCATTAATAAATATATTGAACAGTAGCGGGCCAAGTACGGACCCTTGCAGTATTTCACTGACTACTGGTGCCCAGCTAGAGAACATCCACTACTCGTTGTACTCTGTTATCCAGCCAATTACCTATCCATGTACAAATAATATATCCTAGGCCAAGTTCCCTTAATTTGATGATCAATCTCCTGTGAGACACTGTATCAAAGGCTTTTGCAAAATCTAAATAGACCACATCGACTGCTTTTCCCTTCATCAAGATTCTCGCTCACTTCCTCATAGAAGCTAATTAATTTAGTTTGACATGATCTGCCCCTTACAAACCCATGCTGACTTTTGCTAATAATTTTAATAACATGCAGATAATTCTTATGCTATCCCTCAAAATTTCTTCCAATATTTTACACATTATAGAGGTTAAACTAACTGATCTATAGTTACCAGGATTATCTTTCGTTCCCTTTTTAAATAAAGGCACTACCTCAGCTATGCGTCAATCCTTGGGTACCATGCCTGATCTAATTGAACTATAGAAAATCAAGTATAGGGGTTTTGCTTGCTGTGACCTAAGCTCTATAATAACCCTGGATGAATGCCATCTGGACCGGGTGATTTATTAATCTTTATTTTGCTTAGTCTCTCTAGGACTACTTCCTCCCTTAAAAGAGTATTAAGCCAAGAGTGATTATCTTCACTATCGTTATACACTACTCTCACCGTCGGATCTTCCCTGGTGAATACTGAGGGTAAAAAATTGTTCAGTATTTCCACTTTTATTTTGTCATCATTTATCAAAGCTCCCAGTTCATTTTTTAATGGGCCTATGCTCTCCTTTTTTAACCTTTTACTGTGTATGTACTTATAAGTCTTCAATGGAAGGTAATAACGCACCAGCCAATCATTACAGGTTTGAAAAATGACAGTTAGAAGCTGATTCGCTGGTGCATTATCACCTTCCACTTATCCAGGGCCAGCTCTTCCATTAGGTAGCTTTAGGTGGCTGCCTAGGGGCACCGGCCCTTGAAGCATACCTCTGAACATGACCCTCTCCAGGAGGGACAAAATGCTCTGCTCCTGGACTTTTCTCTAAATGTATGATTGCCAGCATCTGTGGTAAAACACCTTTCTTATCCATTCACCTGTTCAACACAGGTGCTGGCAATCATAAATTTAGTGGGAAGTCCAGGAGCAGAGCATTGTGTCCCTCCTGAGAGGGTCATGTTGGGAGGTATGCCTTGGAGGGCGCCACTGAATTCATAAAGCAATAAATTGAAGGATGTCTCTGTACGAGACATCCTCCTTTTAGACTTCACTGGCAGCGGCTGCAGGTCTAATCAGGTACAGCTGCCGCTACCAGTTTGCGCTGCATAATGCCTCAGCGCTTCCTCCGTGCTGACACGTGTATCATCAAGTCACATGAAGGCACATATGAGGCAGATGTAACTATGGCTCCCGAGGGGCGCCCCCACTATCGCTCCTTATAGCCCTGATGCACCTCCCCCAGGTCCCTGGATCCCAGCTCTCCAGCAGCAAGTTGGACCTGACTACATGTCTGCACCCAGCAGCTTCATTGTAATGCTGCTGCCGACTGTAAGAAGAACCCTGCCAATGATGAGGGAAAACAACATAAGGTGAGTAACCCATGGGGGTTTCTGCGGGACCACAAAGAGTGGGGTGATGGTGGGGGTTTGCACAGCACAGTAGAGAAAACACAGGAACATAAAAATATATGCAGGTGCATATATATGTATGTATACACATACAATTAAATATCCCCGCCAGATGTATATCACTCAGCATAAAAGTTAAACTGGTCTCAGTGTCCTATTCGATTCCTAACATACCACCTAACATTTATACATATTACAATATATCTTTTAATTTTAAAAGTCCCTGAGTGTCACCCCTTCTCTCTGTCTATGTATAATGATACCACCGGGAGGTGGTGAGGGGGGGGGGGGGGGGGTGTTTGCAGATTAGGGGCGCTAGGCTGAATCTTTGCCTAGGGTGCAGAGAGAACTTGCACCGGCCCTGCACTTATCACTTCTTTATCACTGCTTTGTCACTTCTCCAGGCTTCTCCTTTGTGAGGCGCGTCAGCTGACTGTGACTGGGAGCATTAGCAGACTGTGGCAGGGACAGTGATTTGCAGTGGCCGGTTGATTATGTAAGCAGTGGAAGGAAGAGGGATGGGTTAGGGGAACAGAGTTTTGGTTACGGGAACAGAGGGGGAGGGAGGAAGAGGGGGTTATGGTACATTGGAGGAGACCATAAAAACTGTGCCATGAGACGGATGAAAGGAAGGAGACCTTGCCTAAGTGTACCGGAATGTACTAGTCCTGCAGTGCTGCTAGATCCGGCGTAGGCATAGGGGGAGGGGGATATTAGAATTGAACTATCTAAGAATAGTAATATAGTATTCTTTAACCAAAAAGTTGAATTGTAATATCACCTCCCCATGACTAAAATTGAATGCCGATGCATTCAATTTTGACGATGATTGATCTGAATGATGATCGATCATCATCCAAATTGACTTGCATTGCAAAGCGACGGAGAACCAACGATGAATGACCGTGGGGCCGCGCATCATTGGTGCATACACACTGAGCGATATGAATGATTTCATTACTGAATGAGATTGTTCATATCACCCGCACACATTGGCAAGTGTGTAGGGCGCTTTAATGTAATCTAGCAGCAGGATTAGTGTTTTCTATTGTCAATAAGGGGCACTACTGTGCGGTGTAATGTGTATAACGGGTATTACTGTGTAACATAACATGGATAAGGGGTACTACTATGTGACGTAATGTGTATAAGGAGAACTACTGTGTAGCATAATGTGTACAGTATATGGGGTACTACTGAAGTTTGTTATTAACCATCCTGACCTAACATTCTATTAATTAGCATGCTATGATCAAGGCAATAGGGTTTACCAATGAAACCTCGTTTTTTACATTGTACTGAAACATAACACCTTATTAATTTTTAACGAACGGATTACTCTATGGCACAGATCTCCTCACAGAATCATAAGTGAAATCATTAGCTCCACCTATGGACCTTTTAAAATGTGTTGGTGAGTAATAAATTAATACACATGTGCACCTGCTGGGTGACCTGCAAAACATGCACTGTGTGGGGTCCTGAGGACCGAGTTTGAGAACCTGTGCTCTATGGCAACAGGATAATGGTATATTATTAGATTGATAATTTTGTTTATAATGGCTGTATGTCTGTCTAGTCTTGTGCTTTAGTAAATGTTAGTTTAATTAACATTGCTCCTATTCAATTTATTATCCTCTGGACTTTTCCCGGCATAGCAGAATTTTTCACAATAAATTGGACACATGGTATATTAGTTATCTATCAACAGCAGCATAAATCTGTTGATTACATGTTAGGACACATGTGCAAAACATTTGCTTAACAGAAGATTTATTTCTTCCTTCCTGCAAGTAATGGCAATCCAGAAATTCCAAGGTCTCCCACAAATTGCAGTACAAGACATGAAATATTCTGGAAACACTAGAGGGCAGCAAAACATTTGTAGACAGGGGATGCAACTAATGGAAGAGAATAAACATTTATCCTTCCTGATATCTGTTCCATATCTGTCTGCTGAAAGTCAGCATAAGAACAGACTTCAAATGCCTCGGACTCTTTATATATGTCACCCACTCTATAATGCCTCCTCACTAGAACATTTTAAACTGGTGGTATAAAAGGGATCAGTATGAAATCCCACTCGACGGGATCCCGGCGATCAAAATACTGACACCGAAATCCCGACCAGCACAATCCCGACAGGGGTGGCGAGTGGAACGCCCACGAAGGGAGAATATGGGGTATATGCAATTCCAGGCAAATTGCGGCTTTTTTTCGCGCGTTTTTTAATTCGACACAATTCGACCGTCGAATTCCGGCCGGCGGGTGCCGGAATTCGACATATTCAATAAAAAACGGATTCGACAGTCCCGCTGTTGAAAAACGGACCAATTGACGGTAGTGTGCGTCCTGGATTCAACTTTTTGGACGCACAAAAATGGTTAAAAAACCCTGAAAAAAATTGCGTGGGGTCCCCCCTCCTAAGCATAACCAGCCTCGGGCTCTTTGAGCCGGTCCTGGTTGTAAAAATACGGGGGGGAAATTGACTGGGGATTCCCTGTATTTTTAGGACCAGCACCGGGCTCTGCGTCCGGTTCTGGTGCAAAAAATACGGGGGACAAAAAGCGTAGGGGTCCCCCGTATTTTGAACACCAGCACCGGGCTCCACTAGCTGGAAAGATAATGCCACAGCCGGGGGACACTTTTATACCGGTCCCTGCGGCCGTGACATTAAATCTCTAACTAGTCACCCCTGGCCGGGGTACCCTGGAGGAGTGGGGACCCCTTAAATCAAGGGGTCCCCCCCCTCCAGCCACCCAAGGGCCAGGGGTGAAGCCCGAGGCTGTCCCCCCCATCCGAGGGCTGCGGATGGGGGGCTGATAGCCTTGTGTAAAATGAAAGAATATTGTTTTTTTTGCAGAAGAACTACAAGTCCCAGCAAGCCTCCCCCGCAAGCTGGTACTTGGAGAACCACAAGTACCAGCATGCAGGGGGGAAATGGGCCCGCTGGTACCTGTAGTTCCTCTGCAAAAAAAATACCCAAATAAAAACAGGACACGCACACCGTGAAAGTACAACTTTATTACACACATGCCGACACACACATACTTACCTATGTTCACACGCCGACTCTGGCCACGTCTCCAAGTAGAATCCGGGGTACCTGAAAATAAAATTATACTCACCTAAATCCAGTGTGTCCTGTTCTTTATTTTGTAATCCACGTACTTGGCAAAAAAACAAACCGCATTTACCCGATCCACGAACTGAAAGGGGTCCCATGTTTACACATGGGACCCCTTTCCCCGAATGCTGAGACCCCCCGTGACTCCTGTCACAGAGGGTCCCTTCAGCCAATCAGGGAGCGCCACGTCGTGGCACTCTCCTGATTGGCTATGCGCGTCTGAGCTGTCAGACAGCGCATTGCAAAGCCTCTCCATTATCTTCAATGGTGGGAACTTTGCGGTCAGCGGTGAGGTTACTCGCGGTCAGCGGCTGACCGCGGTTAACCTCATCGCTGACCGCAAAGTTCCCACCATTGAAAATAATGGTGCGGCTGTGCGATGCGCTGTCTGTCAGCTCAGACGCGCAAAGCCAATCAGGAGAGTGCCACGACATGGCGCTCCCTGATTGGCTGAAGGGACCCTCTGTGACAGGAGTCACGGAGGGTCTCAGCATTCGGGGAAAGGGGTCCCATGTGTAAACATGGGACCCCTTTCAGTTCGTGGATCGGGTAAATGCGGTTTGTTTTTTTGGCAAGTACGTGGATTACAAAATAAAGAACAAGACACACTGGATTTAGGTGAGTATAATTTTATTTTCAGGTACCCCGGATTCTACTTGGAGAAGTGGACAGAGGTCGTAGTGTGAACATAGGTAAGTATGTGTGCATCGGCATGTGTGTAATACAGTTGTACTTTCACGGTGTGCGTGTCCTGTTTTTATTTGGTTATTTTTTTGCCGAAGAACTACAGGTACCAGCGGGCCCGTTTTACCCCCGCATGCTGGTACTTGTGGTTCTCCAAGTACCAGCTTGCGGGGGAGGCTTGCTGGGACTTGTAGTTCTTCTGCAAAAAACAATATTCTTTGATTTTACACAAGGCTATCAGCCCCCCATCCGTAGCCCTTGGATCGGGGGACAGCCTTGGGCTTCACCCCTGGCCCTTGGGTGGCTGGAGGGGGCAACCCCTTGATTTAAGGGGTCTCCACTCCTCCAGGGTACCCCGGCCAGGGGTGACTAGTTGGGGATTTAATGCCACGGCCGCAGGGACCGGTATAAAAGTGTCCCCCGGCTGTGGCATTATCTCTCCAGCTAGTGGAGCCCGGTGCTGGTTCAAAAAATACGGGGGACCCCTACGCTTTTTGTCCCCCGTATTTTTTGCACCAGGACCAAACGCAGAGCCCGGTGCTGGTTCTAAAAATACGGGGGATCCCCTGTCCATTTCCCCCCCGTATTTTTACAACCAGGACTGGCTCAAAGAGCCCGAGGCTGGTTATGCTTAGGAGGGGGGACCCCACGCAATTTTTTTCGTGATTTTAACCCATTCCCACCCCTTCCAACTGAAAACCATGCTCTCTCTATTTTAGTCAGTTAAAAAAAAATATTCTTTAAAAAAATCTATAAATAATACTTGTGTCTCCTAATAGACAAACCAAGTACATAATCCCTTCTAATATAAATAGATATGCTATTAGCAATAAAAAAAAAACACAAAAAAAACATGTTTTAATTTTTTTTATTAGATTCCGCCAGCAAAGTGAGGCGGAATGAAATTGACGAAATTACTGTCAAAAAGCACTGTTGTCGAATTGACATTCTTCAATTGAATATACTTTTGTCGAAAAGCCGCATTTTTAACAGTGCAGACATGTCGAATTTGACAACTGTCGAATTTGAAAAAGTCGAATCTGAAATGGCCGTTTTTTTGTCGAAAAGTACTGTATTGCATTGTCGAATCCAATTCGACATGTTTTTTTTTGTCGAAAATGCCCCGTTTTTCGACTTTGCCGGCAATTCGACCGCAATTGCATATACCCCTATGTCGGGATTGTGCCGGTCGGGATTCCGGTGTCTGTATTTAGCCTTCCGGGATTCCATCCGGCGGGATCTTGCCCGCATCCCTTATAAAAAGGGAGCACCATATTCTACAAATACTTGTACTTGTATTTATTTATATAAGCTAAATATCGGGCCTGATTCAGAGATGTATGTAAACAATGTGCAGGTATTCCTGTGAGATCGCTCACAGATCCCCCAAGACGCAGCACAATTGACAGGCTGCAGCTATTTGGGGGACGGCGCTGTCTGCATTTTCTGAAAACGGATGCCTGCCCAGGCTCCATTTTTGTGGAGTGGTTAGGCCAGTGTCTGTATCTTCTGATGTAGCTTTACTTGCCTTGCGAGTGGATAGAGGGCTACCATTCTGAGTAAGCTTAGGTTTAGTCAGCTGAGTAATGCTGGTAACATTGTGACCGATAGTCGCAATGGTAATCCGATGCTAAGTCTTCAGGTACAGCACTCGGATCTGAAATGTTTTTCCTGCAGGCATTAGCATATTTTTGCACAAAAGCTGCTATCATCTCTGAATCAGGCCCATTATTAGCAGTTACTTATGATGTTCCTATTTCATTTCTATATTAAATGTCTTTTTTGGTTGTTTCTTCCCTCTAGCATTTTGCTGATGTACAGCTGATGCTTGCCTACTCTCCAGGACTTAATTACAAACATAAGTGAGTCCCGCAGCTCTCCAGGTCATACTAGCCTACTTTTGAAAACTACTTTCAGGGAGATTGCAGGTGTTAGCAGAATACGCCGCACAAATCGTGTAGTTGAGAAGGCGTGTCATGTTTCACCCAAGGGGCGTGTCTAGCTCCACCTGTGGGCGTGTCTGTTACCACTTAGTGGTGTGTGCTGAGTGGCAGGTGAAAGCTATAGTATGAAGAGCAGCATACCACCAGTGCAGGTTTATGTTATGTATTAAATGCTGTCTCTGGTGGGTGGAGAAGCCGAGTTTTCCTGCTTCTGCCAGGACACCTGGCTGCCAAGCATTATGATGGATAGGGCTTACAGGCACATTCTGTGTGCGATAAAATTACAGTATAGGGATGATAGTTTCTAACCGTGAAGATTCTTGGGTTAACCAAAACAGTTTAGTTTTTTCATTTATTGGGTGGGATGTACTAACGGGGAAATGTGGTAAAAAACCCTTTTCAGGGTTTTACAGCATCTCTTGTATGTACTAAGACCCAGATGCCGGGTTTCCGATGCGGAGGGTAACATCAGCTATACTTGGCATCAGAGCCGGCGCTACCCGCTCAGCAAGGGTATGCAGTGCAGGGAGGCGCTCAGCTGAAGAGGCGCTGAGCTCTCCCTGCTCTGCTACCCTTGTCCCTGCTGCTGTCAGCTCCTGTCATAGTGTCATAGTCAGCTCCTGTCAACGCCTGTCATAGTGGAAGACAGGTAACGGCGCTGGCAGCGTGTAGCCCGGCTCTCAGTCAGTGTAAGGTCCCTCTAGCTTCCTCCCCCATCCTCCTCCCACCTCCAGGCTCCTCCTCACAGCGCTGCTGACAAATTCCGAGCGTTTTGCAGGGCGGGTAGACTTTTAGGGGCGTGGCCTAATTGCGGGAGGCGTGACCACGCCCCCTTTTGGAATTTTTAATTTTAATTTTATTTTTTACACTTTGCAGAGTCCAGCAGGTTAGGGGGCCTTGAGGAGCCCCTCAGCCAGTGGCAATTCGAGTGGGGAGCGTGATCAGTGTGATCACTCTCCACCTAGCCATACAGGAACAGGCAGAGGCTCCGCAGCAGCAGCCTCTCTGCCTCTGGCACTGCAGCACAGCACACTCTGCCATGATGAGAACTTATGCTGTTGCTGCTGCCCAGTAAGAAGGGAGGTAGGAGTGCAGTGGACCAGGGCCCCTGCTGAGCCCCTTCATCAGTCCCAGGCCTGCGTAATTTGTACCCGCCCCCTCCTCTCTCGCCAAAACTGCCGACATCCTCCAGAGCTGCTGCTGCTGGAGTAACGGAGCCTACGGGAGGGTAGAGGAGGAGCAGCGCCCAAGCGTGGATCCAAGGCAGAGCATCAGTCAGAGTTATGCCTACAAAGTAATGAAGCAGAAGGTACTACATTTACAGTAGCAGCGTGGTATGTATGACGTGGTTGGGCTATACCTGGCATAACGTGTATAAGCAGCTTTTATTGTGTGTGTGTGTGTGTGTGTGTGTGGTGTAACATGTATAAGAGTACTACTGTGTGGTATAATGTGACTAACGGACACTACTGTGGGGTATAATGTGACTAACGGACACTACTGTGGGGTATAATGTGACTAACGGACACTACTGTGGGGTATAATGTGACTAACGGACACTACTGTGGGGTATAATGTGACTAACGGACACTACTGTGGGGTATAATGTGACTAACGGACACTACTGTGGGGTATAATGTGACTAACGGACACTACTGTGGGGTATAATGTGACTAACGGACACTACTGTGGGGTATAATGTGACTAACGGACACTACTGTGGGGTATAATGTGACTAACGGACATTACTATGCGGTGTAATGTGACTAACGGACACTACTGTGGGGTATAATGTGACTAACGGACACTACTGTGGGGTATAATGTGACTAACGGACACTACTGTGGGGTATAATGTGACTAACGGACACTACTGTGGGGTATAATGTGACTAACGGACATTACTATGCGGTGTAATGTGACTAACGGACACTACTGTGTGGTATAATGTGACTAACGGACACTACTGTGTGGTATAATGTGACTAACGGACACTACTGTGGGGTATAATGTGACTAACGGACACTACTGTGGGGTATAATGTGACTAACGGACACTACTGTGTGGTATAATGTGACTAACGGACACTACTGTGTGGTATAATGTGACTAACGGACACTACTGTGTGGTATAATGTGACTAACGGACACTACTGTGGGGTATAATGTGACTAACAGACACTACTGTGGGGTATAATGTGACTAACGGACACTACTGTGTGGTATAATGTGACTAACGGACACTACTGTGTGGTATAATGTGACTAACGGACACTACTGTGTGGTATAATGTGACTAATGGACACTACTGTGGGGTGTAATGTGACTAACGGACACTACTGTGCGGTGTAATGTGACTAACGGACACTACTGTGGGGTGTAATGTGACTAACGGACACTACTGTGCGGTGTAATGTGACTAACGGACACTACTGTGGGGTGTAATGTGACTAACGGACACTACTGTGGGGTGTAATGTGACTAACGGACACTACTGTGGGGTATAATGTGACTAACGGACACTACTGTGTGGTATAATGTGACTAACGGACACTACTGTGTGGTATAATGTGACTAACGGACACTACTGTGTGGTATAATGTGACTAACGGACACTACTGTGGGGTATAATGTGACTAACGGACACTACTGTGGGGTATAATGTGACTAACGGACACTACTGTGTGGTATAATGTGACTAACGGACACTACTGTGTGGTATAATGTGACTAACGGACACTACTGTGTGGTATAATGTGACTAACGGACACTACTGTGGGGTGTAATGTGACTAACGGACACTACTGTGCGGTGTAATGTGACTAACGGACACTACTGTGGGGTGTAATGTGACTAACGGACACTACTGTGCGGTGTAATGTGACTAACGGACACTACTGTGGGGTGTAATGTGACTAACGGACACTACTGTGGGGTGTAATGTGACTAACGGACACTACTGTGCGGTGTAATGTGACTAACGGACACTACTGTGGGGTGTAATGTGACTAACGGACACTAATGTGCGGTGTAATGTGACTAACGGACACTACTGTGGGGTGTAATGTGACTAACGGACACTACTGTGGGGTGTAATGTGACTAACGGACACTACTGTGGGGTGTAATGTGACTAACGGACACTACTGTGGGGTGTAATGTGACTAACGGACACTACTGTGGGGTGTAATGTGACTAACGGATATTACTGTGCAGTGTAATGTGACTAACGGACACTACTGTGGGGTGTAATGTGACTAACGGATATTACTGTGCAGTGTAATGTGACTAACGGATATTACTGTGCAGTGTAATGTCAAATGTGAATTTTTACTATTCTGTGTCCACAACCCTATATATTTGGTGCGCGCCTTCGGCGCGCACTGTCTCTGACCTGAGCATGGCTAACGCCAAAGGAAACTTGTCCTGAGCTCCTCAAGGTCTAGAACAGGCCATGTCACCAATTTTAAAATATATTTTTCTTTTCAAATGTAACATACCTCCAATCCAACACAGGGAAAGGGTGCTGAAACATACCCTTACTCCGGGCATCATGGCACCTATCTACACCTCTAATAAGGGGCACTACTGTGGGCATTGTGTATAAGTACTGTGTGGTGTAACGTGTATAAGGGGCACTACTGTGTGACGTTAATGAATAAGGGGCACTACTAGAGGGTGTAATATGAATCAGGGGCACTATGTTTGTGGTAAAGTGAATAAGATTGTAATACTGTGTGATGTAATTTGAATTGTGGGCCACGCTCATTTCTTGTGTGACCACATCCCTTTTTGCGTCACGTCCTCTCCCTTTTTTACAGATGGGAGGGCGCAAATTTATAATTTGCAGGGGGGCGCCAAACACTCTAGCACCGGCCCTGCTTGGCATTATCCTATAGAAGCCTATGGGCTTCTTTCCACATCAGTGCTGTCAGAGGGAGAAGATCGGATCCCTCCCAGCATCCCACACGGCCGTCACGTCACTCTACCCTCACTAAATGCGGGAGGGTAGGCAAGTCTGCTCCAGGTAGAGTAAATAAATCTCTCGGATCTGTGGGCTTGATGATACATTCTCCATTAATCAAGTCATCAAGCCCTGTCCCATTGTATGGTGTCACAGTATAGCAGTGTGCATCAGGGACCAGAGCTTTCAGATGCAAGTCACCTGATTGTCCACGCTAAATGCCCCACCTGGACCCCCCTTACAGGGATCTTCCGGAAGGGCGGAATACAGTAGCAGCAATTATAATACAGTTATATGAAATCAAAGTACACCCTTTTTAAGACTTGTATGTTTTTTTTCCTACTAGGAAATAATTAATCAGTGCTGAAAGTAGGGTGGTACGGAGTACCATTAAGAAATATGGTGGTGGTACGCAGTACTACCAGCCTACCGCTGAGGCATAATTTATAAGGGGCGTTTTTGTAAAATTATGTCAGTGGCATAACTGTGTGTGGCATAATATGTAATAGGCATTATACACTGCAGTCTGACCGACAGTGTCACAGAAAAATAAATAGTATAGTACACTGGGTTTTAGCAATAATAATTCTTTTAAAATGATATATTTAGCTTTTAGAAGTGGTGCAGAGAGTGTCACAATACGTGTATGATTTTAATAAAATCAGTATGCCCCAGTTGCACAGTAGTACTGTATAGTATGTCCCAGTAACAGTATGCCCCAGTAGCACAGTATGTCCCAGTAGCACAGTATTACAGTATGCCCCAATAAGAGTATGTCCCAGTAGCACAGAATCACAGTATGTCCCAGTAGCACAGTATTACAGTATGCCCCAATAAGAGTATGTCCCAGTAACACAGTATCACAGCATGTCCCAGTAGCACAGTATTACAGTATGCCCCAGTAAGAGTATGTCCCAGTAGCACAGTATTACAGTATGCCCCAATAAGAGTATGTCCCAGTAGCACAGAATCACAGCATGTCCCAGTAGCACAGTATTACAGTATGCCCCAATAAGAGTATGTCCCAGTAGCACAGTATTACAGTATTCCCAATAAGAGTACTGTATGTCCCAGTAGCACAGTATTACAGTATGCCCCAATAAGAGTATGTCCCAGTAACACAGTATCACAGCATGTCCCAGTAGCACAGTATTACAGTATGCCCCAGTAAGAGTATGTCCCAGTAGCACAGTATTACAGTATGCCCCAATAAGAGTATGTCCCAGTAGCACAGTATTACAGTATTCCCAATAAGAGTATGTCCCAGTAGCACAGTATTACAGTATGCCCCAATAAGAGTATGTCCCAGTAGCACAGTATCACAGTATGTCCCAGTAGCACAGTATTACAGTATGCCCCAATAAGAGTATGTCCCAGTAGCACAGTATTACAGTATTCCCAATAAGAGTATGTCCCAGTAGCACAGTATTACAGTATGCCCCAATAAGAGTATGTCCCAGTAGCACAGTATCACAGTATGTCCCAGTAGCACAGTATTACAGTATGCCCCAATAAGAGTATGTCCCAGTAGCACAGTATTACAGTATTCCCAATAAGAGTATGTCCCAGTAGCACAGTATTACAGTATGCCCCAATAAGAGTATGTCCCAGTAGCACAGTATCACAGTATGTCCCAGTAGCACAGTATTACAGTCAGTGCCGTTTCTAGCGGCGGGCGAGCCGTGCAACCGCACGGGGCGCCCGCCGCGGCACTTTAAGTGTTATTTCCCCCTCTCCTCCCTCTCCCCGAGCGCTCCTGCTCGAGGGGGCGGAGTTTCGCGAAATGACGCGTTTGCGTCGTGACGTCATGACGCAAACGCGTCATTCCACGAAGCCCCGCCCCCCGAGCAGGAGCGCTCGGGGAGAGGGAGGAGAGAAGCCTGGAAGGAGGCGGCGGGGGCGGCCGGCGCGAGGGACGTCCGGCGGCGGGATCCGAAGAGCGGAACATGTAAGTATATCTCTCTCTCTCCCCCTTCCTTCCCCCCCACCACTTGACACCTGCCTGCCACACTGGGGATACCTGCCTGCCACACTGGGGATACCTGCCTGCTGCACTGTGTAAAATGGGGACACCTGCCTGCCACGCTGTGTAAAATGGGGGCCTGCCTGCCACGCTGTGTAAAATGGGGGCCTGCCTGCCGCACTGTGTAAAATGGGGACACCTGTCTCACTGTGTAAAATGGGGACACCTGCCTGCCGCACTGTGTAAAATGGGGACACCTGCCTGCCGCACTGTGTAAAATGGGGACACCTGCCTGCCGCACTGTGTAAAATGGGGATACCTGCCTGCGTACTGTGTAAAATGGGGATATCTGCCTTCCGCACTGTGTAAAATGGGGACACCTGCCTGCCGCACTGTGTAAAATGGGGGCACCTGCCTGCCGCACTGTGTAAAATGGGGACACCTGTCTGCCGCACTGTGTAAAATGGGGACACCTGCCTGGCGCACTGTGTAAAATGGGCGCCTGCCTGCCGCACTATGTAAAATGGGGACACCTGCCTCACTGTGTAAAATGGGGACACCTGCCTGCCGCACTGTGTAAAATGGGGACACCTGCCTGCCGCACTGTGTAAAATGGGGACACCTGCCTGCCGCACTGTGTAAAATGGGGATTTTTTTTATTTTTTCCCCCCTGTGGTGGGCGTGATGATATCAGATGAGGCCACGCCTTGTCGGGAGCGCGCGCGCCTCCGGCGCGCGCATACTTTTTCTTTTTATAGCTATATGGGGGGGGCGCAATTTTTTTTATAGCAATGGGGGGAGGGGGGGCGCATTTTTAAATCTCGCACTGGGAGCCAAATTGTCTAGAAACGGCCCTGATTACAGTATGCCCCAATAAGAGTATGTCCCAGTAGCACAGTATCACAGTATGTCCCAGTAGCACAGTATTACAGTATGCCCCAATAAGAGTATGTCCTAGTAGCACAGTATTACAGTATGCCCCAGTAAGAATATATCCCAGTAGCACACAGTGGCATGCGGTGAGGTCAGTGGCTGGTGAGGCACTGCAGCCATAATTTCTACTGAGTCCCGCCGATGATCCTTACCACTGCTGAGCTGATGCCTGCTACAGCATCTGAGCCTTGGCCCGCTACCGCAGCCACCCCTGATGCCCGCTACCCTCGCCACTAATAGCCACCGCCTCCGCCAATTGCTTACAAAATTGCCGCCATTAACTGCCCAAGCCCTCTTCGCCACTAATTCGCATCTCAGTCTGATGCTGTCACCGCCAATGCCCGCAGCCTGCCTGCTCCTCAAACTTGTGATGAGTAGGCAGCTAATATATTTTACATTTATATAAAAAAAAAAATACTAGTGTTTGAGACCGGGGAGGGAGTAGGAGGAGGCTGTCTGCCGTAATGTGTAAATAGGGGACTTAGACTACTGTAATGTGTAAAAAAGGGGACGCTGTCTGCCGTAACGTGTAAAAAAGGGGATGCTGTCTCCCGTAAAAGTGTAAAAAGGAGGACTGTCTGCTGTAATGTGCAAAAAAGCGGACTGTCTGCCGTAATGTGTAAAAAGGGGATGCTGTCTGCCGTAACGTGTAAAAAGGGGACGCTGTCTGCCGTAATGTGTAAAAAGGGGACGAAGTCCGCCGTAATGTGTTAAAAGGGGGACTGTCTGCTGTAATGTGTAAAAATTGAGACTGTCTGCCGTAATGTGTAAAAAGGGGATGCTGTCTGCCATAACGTGCAAAAAGGGGACGCTGTCTGCCGTAATGTATAAAAAGGGGCTGCTGTCTGCCGTAATGTGTAAAAAGGGGACGCTGTCTGCCGTAATGTCTAAAAGGTGGACTCTCTCTGCCGTAATGTGTAAAAGGTGGACTGTCTGCCATAATGTGTAAAAAGGGGACGCTGTCTGCCGTAATGTGTAAAAAGGGGCACTGCCTGCCATAATGTGTAAAAAGGGGATGCTGTCTGCCGTAATGTGTAAAAGGTGGACTCTGTCTGCCGTAATGTGTAAAAAGGGGACGCTGTCTGCCGTAATGTGATAAAATGGGGACTGTCTGCTGTAATGTGCAAAAAAGCGGACTGTCTGCCGTAATGTGTAAAAAGGGGATGCTGTCTGCCATAACGTGTAAAAAGGGGACGCTGTCTGCCGTAATGTGTAAAAAGGGGACTCTGTCTGCCGTAATGTGAAAAAAGGGGGACTGTCTGCCGTAATGTGTAAAAAAGGGGACTGTCTGCCGTAATGTGTAAAAAGGGGATGCTGTCTGCCATAACGTGTAAAAAGGGGACGCTGTCTGCCGTAATGTGTAAAAAGGGGCTGCTGTCTGCCGTAATGTGTAAAAAGGGGACGCTGTCTGCCGTAATGTCTAAAAGGTGGACTCTCTCTGCCGTAATGTGTAAAAGGTGGACTGTCTGCCATAATGTGTAAAAAGGGGACGCTGTCTGCCGTAATGTGTAAAAAGGGGGACTGTCTGCCGTAAAGTGTAAAAAAGGGGTCTCTGCCATAATGTGTAAAAAGGGGACGCTGTCTGCCGTAATGTGTAAAAAGGGCTCTACCTGGTGTAGTGGCGCTACTGTGCAGTGTGATTTAAATAATGGAGTCTACTGTGCACCGTAATATGAATTGGTATTATTTTGTGGCCACACCCCTTCCCCATGAAGCCACGCCCCTAGATTTTTTGGGCGCGCCTACGGTGCGCACTGCCCGTTTTGCATGAAGGGGGCGCACCAATGCCATTTCTTGCACACAGCGTTAAAATGTTAAGTTATGGCACTGTTGCTAGGGACCCATTTCCCTGGCCCTGAGCAGGTCACCCTCACCAGATACTCTCCAGTACAGTGCCCCCATTGCATCCAAATATTCACCCCCCTATCCACATCCTAAATCTAGGACACATCCATATCCTAAACCTGAACGAATCCCATCTGTATTAGTGATGAGCGTGTTCGGTTCCTCGGAAACCAAACCCCCCCGCACTTCACCCATTTTCCACGGGTCCGAGGCATACTCGGATTCTCCCATATGGCTCGGTTAACCCGAGCGCGCCCAAATGTCATCATCCCGCTGTCGGATTCTCGCGAGATTTGGATTCTATATAAGGAGCCGCGCGTCGCCGCCATTTTCACTCGTGCATTGGAAATGTTAGGGAGAGGACGTGGCTGGCGTCCTCTCCGTTTATAAATGTTGCTGCAAATATTTGTGCTTATTGCTTTATTGTGGGGACTGGGGAGCAGCTGTATTATATAGGAGGAGTACAGTGCAGAGTTTTGCTGATCAGTGACCACCAGTTTTATCCATTCTCTGCCTGAAAAACGCTCCATATCTGTGCTCAGTGTGCTGCATATATCTGTGCTCACACTGCATTATTGTGGGGACTGGGGACCAGCAGTATTATATAGGAGGAGTACAGTGCAGAGTTTTGCTGACCAGTGACCACCAGTATTATACGTTGTCTGCCTGAAAAACGCTCCATATCTGTGCTCAGTGTGCTGCATATATCTGTGCTCACACTGCTTTATTGTGGGGACTAGGGACCAGCAGTATTATATAGGAGGAGTACAGTGCAGAGTTTTGCTGACAGTGACCACCAGTATATATAGCAGTACGGTACGGAAGGCCACTGCTCTACCTACCTCTGTGTCGTCAAGTATACTATCCATCTAGATTCTATACCTGTGGTGCATTTTAGTTTTGCAGTTTGCTGACAGTGACCACCAGTATATATAGCAGTACGGTACGGAAGGCCACTGCTCTACCTACCTCTGTGTCGTCAAGTATACTATCCATCTAGATTCTATACCTGTGGTGCATTTTAGTTTTGCAGTTTGCTGACAGTGAGCACCAGTATATATAGCAGTACGGTACGGAAGGCCACTGCTCTACCTACCTCTGTGTCGTCAAGTATACTATCCATCTAGATTCTATACCTGTGGTGCATTTTAGTTTTGCATTTTGCTGACAGTGACCACCAGTATATATAGCAGTACGGTACGGAAGGCCACTGCTCTACCTACCTCTGTGTCGTCAAGTATACTATCCATCTAGATTCTATACCTGTGGTGCATTTTAGTTTTGCAGTTTGCTGACAGTGACCACCAGTATATATAGCAGTACGGTACGGAAGGCCACTGCTCTACCTATCTCTATGTCGTCAAGTATACTATCCATCTAGATTCTATACCTGTGGTGCATTTTAGTTTTGCAGTTTGCTGACAGTGACCACCAGTATATATAGCAGTATGGTACGGAAGGCCACTGCTCTACCTACCTCTGTGTCATCAAGTATACTATCCATATAGATTCTATACCTGTGGTGCATTTTAGTTTTGCAGTTTGCTGACCGTGACCACCAGTATATATAGCAGTACGGTATGGAAGGCCACTGCTCTACCTACCTCTGTGTCGTCAAGTATACTATCCATCTAGATTCTATACCTGTGGTGCATTTTAGTTTTGCAGTTTGCTGAAGTGACCACCAGTATATATAGCAGTACGGTATGGAAGGCCACTGCTCTACCTACCTCTGTGTCGTCAAGTATAATATCCATCTAGATTCTATACCTGTGGTGCATTTTAGTTTTGCAGTTTGCTGACAGTGACCACCAGTATATATAGCAGTACGGTACGGAAGGCCACTGCTCTACCTACCTCTGTGTCGTCAAGTATACTATCCATCTAGATTCTATACCTGTGGTGCTTTTTAGTTTTGCAGTTTGCTGACAGTGACCACCAGTATATATAGCAGTACGGTACGGAAGGCCACTGCTCTACCTACCTCTGTGTCGTCAAGTATACTATCCATCTAGATTCTATACCTGTGGTGCATTTTAGTTTTGCAGTTTGCCGACAGTGACCACCAGTATATATAGCAGTACGGTACGGAAGGCCACTGCTCTACCTACCTCTGTGTCGTCAAGTATACTATCCATCTAGATTCTATACCTGTGGTGCATTTTAGTTTTGCAGTTTGCTGACAGTGACCACCAGTATATATAGCAGTACGGTACGGAAGGCCACTGCTCTACCTACCTCTGTGTCGTCAAGTATACTATCCATCCATACCTGTGGTGCATTTCAGTTGTGCGCAGTATATATAGTAGTAGGCCATTGCTATTGATACTGGCATATAATTCCACACATTAAAAAATGGAGAACAAAAATGTGGAGGTTAAAATAGGGAAAGATCAAGATCCACTTCCACCTCGTGCTGAAGCTGCTGCCACTAGTCATGGCCGAGACGATGAAATGCCATCAACGTCGTCTGCCAAGGCCAATGCCCAATGTCATAGTAGAGAGCATGTAAAATCCAAAAAACAAAAGTTCAGTAAAATTACCCAAAAATCAAAATTGAAAGCGTCTGATGAGAAGCGTAAACTTGCCAATATGCCATTTACGACATGGAGTGGCAAAGAACGACTGAGGCCCTGGCCTATGTTCATGGCTAGTGGTTCAGATTCACATGAGGATGGAAGCACTCATCCTCTCGCTAGAAAAATGAAAAGACTTAAGCTGGCAAAAGCACAGCAAAGAACTGTGCGTTCTTCTAAATCACAAATCCCCAAGGAGAGTCCAATTGTGTCGGTTGCGATGCCTGACCTTCCCAACACTGGACGGGAAGAGCTTGTGCCTTCCACCATTTGCACGCCCCCTGCAAGTGCTGGAAGGAGCACCCGCAGTCCAGTTCCTGATAGTCAAATTGAAGATGTCACTGTTGAAGTACACCAGGATGAGGATATGGGTGTTGCTGGTGCTGGGGAGGAAATTGACAAGGAGGATTCTGATGGTGAGGTGGTTTGTTTAAGGCAGGCACCCGGGGAGACACCTGAGATGCTGTCGGTGGCCCGAAGAATTGCGGGCCACTTTCGGCATTCAGCCACCGCGTGCCGAAGACTGGAGCACCAGCAAACAGTCCTGAACCTGCCCTGCCATCATCTGAAGCAAGAGGTGGTAACGAGGTGGAATTCAACCCTCTATATGCTTCAGAGGATGGAGGAGCAGCAAAAGGCCATTCAAGCCTATACATCTGCCCACGATATAGGCAAAGGAGGGGGAATGCACCTGACTCAAGCGCAGTGGAGAATGATTTCAACGTTGTGCAAGGTTCTGCAACCCTTTGAACTTGCCACACGTGAAGTCAGTTCAGACACTGCCAGCCTGAGTCAGGTCATTCCCCTCATCAGGCTTTTGCAGAGGAAGCTGGAGACATTGAAGGAGGAGCTAATACAGAGCGATTCCGCTAGGCATGTGGGACTTGTGGATGGAGCCCTTAATTCGCTTAACCAGGATTCACGAGTGGTCAATCTGTTGAAATCAGAGCACTACATTTTGGCCACCGTGCTCGATCCTAGATTTAAAACCTACGTTGTATCTCTCTTTCCGGCAGACACAAGTCTGCAGAGGTTCAAAGACCTGCTGGTGAGAAAATTGGCAAGTCAAGCGGAACGTGACCCGTCAACAGCTCCTCCTTCACATTCTCCCGCAACTGGGGGTGCGAGGAAAAGGCTAAGAATTCCGAGCCCACCCGCTGGCGGTGGTGCAGAGCAGTCTGGAGCGAGTGCTGACATCTGGTCCGGACTGAAGGACCTGCCAACGATTACTGACATGTCGTCTACTGTCACTGCATATGTTTCTGTCACCATTGAAAGAATGGTGGAGGATTATATGAGTGACCGCATCCAAGTAGGCACATCAGACAGTCCGTACGTATACTGGCAGGAAAAAGAGGAAATTTGGAGGCCCTAGCACAAACTGGCTTTATAAGTTGCCCTCCCTCCAGTGTGTACTCCGAAAGAGTGTTTAGTGCAGGCTCTCACCTTGTCAGCAATCGGTGTACGATGATGATCCTGAGGTGGACATCTTGCCTCTGTAGAGCCAGTTTGTGCAAGGAGAGATTGATTGCTTCTTTTTTGGTGGGGGCCCAAACCAACCAGTCATTTCAGTCACAGTCGTGTGGCAGACCCTGTCGCTGAAATGATGGGTTCGTTAAAGTGTGCATGTCCTGTTTATACAACATAAGGGTGGGTGGGAGGGCCCAAGGACAATTCCATCTTGCACCTCTTTTTTCATTCATTTTTCTTTGCATCATGTGCTGTTTGGGGACTATTTTTTTAAGTGCCATCCTGTCGGACACTGCAGTGCCACTCCAAGATGGGCCAGGTGTTTGTGTCGGCCACTTGTGTCGCTTAGCTTAGTCACACAGCGACCTTGGTGCGCCTCTTTTTTTCTTTGCATCATGTGCTGTTTGGGGACAATTTTTTTGAAGTGCCATCCTGTCTGACACTTGCAGTGCCACTCCTAGATGGGCCAGGTGTTTGTGTCGGCCACTTGTGTCGCTTAGCTAGTCACACAGCGACCTTGGTGCGCCTCTTTTTTTCTTTGCATCATGTGCTGTTTGGGGACAATTTTTTTGAAGTGCCATCCTGGCTGACACTGCAGTGCCACTCCTAGATGGGCCAGGTGTTTGTGTCGGCCACTTGTGTCGCTTAGCTTAGCCATCCAGCGACCTCGGTGCAAATTTTAGGACTAAAAATAATATTGTGAGGTGTGAGGTGTTCAGAATAGACTGAAAATGAGTGTAAATTATGGTTATTGAGGTTAATAATACTATGGGATCAAAATGACCCCCAAATTCTATGATTTAAGCTGTTTTGAGGGTTTTTGTAAAAAAAAAAACGAATCCAAAACACACCCGAATCCAACAAAAAATTTTCAGAGAGGTTTTGGCATAACGCGTCCGAATCCAAAACACAG
Organism: Pseudophryne corroboree; assembly: GCF_028390025.1. Classification (NCBI taxonomy): domain Eukaryota; kingdom Metazoa; phylum Chordata; class Amphibia; order Anura; family Myobatrachidae; genus Pseudophryne; species Pseudophryne corroboree. The sequence continues at coordinate 518,730,407 of NC_086448.1, read as the reverse complement.
CCGCGGAACCGAATCCAAAACCAAAACACAAAACCCGAAAAATTTCCGGTGCACATCTCTATATGTGTATCTCTACCCTGTTATGTCGTACTGTACTTTGCATCCCTGAGTGCCGCTGAATATATATATATATATATATATATATACATATACATACACCTGTGTGGCCTTTTTTAATAATGTATCAATATCTATACATAATATAAATATATATATATATATATATATATATATATATAATATATATATGTTATATACGGGAGCATGCAAAGAATCCCTAATTTGGAGTTGGGGGTGAGGGGGTGGACTTGGACGGGATGAGGGGGGGGGGGGGGGGGCAAGGCATTTTGTTGCACCTGGGCCCACCGCTCGCTAGTTCCTCCCCTGCCTAGACAGTAAGTATTCCTGTACAGTACATTACTTCTCTTGATTTTAAGTGTGCCCCCACTCCCGGACTATACACTAGAGAGCCCATTGTGTTTGTTTTTCCCATGTGGGGCCAATGTGTTGTTTTTGTTTTTATGCGGGAAATAGAAACATAGGATATGATGGCAGATACAGTACAGTAAGAACATGGTCATTTCTAGGGCCAGGTGAATCATGCAATCTCACGGTACCACTGAGGCCATGGCCCTTGTCTGCTATAGAAAGTATTCAGTGTGGTATGGCCATCTGCATTGTGCAATGTTGATTCTCTTGTGGAGGCTTGAATGCCGCGCTATGGGCCTAATTTAGATCTGATTGCAGCAGCAAATTTGTTTGCAAATGGACAAAACCATGTGCACTGCAGGTGGGGCAGATATAACATGTGCAAAGAGAGTTAGTTTTGGGTGGGTTATATAGGTTCTGTGCAGGGTAAATACTGCTGCTTTATTTTACACTGCAATTAAGATTTCAGTTTCAACGCACCCCACCCAAATCTAACTCTCTCTGCACATGTTATATCTGCCCCACCTGTGGTGCACATGGTTTTGCCCATTTGCTAACAAATTTGCTGCTGCGATCAGATATGAATTAGGCCCTATGAGCAAATATGTAAGAGGACACATCTGTAATTGACAGCCTTCACCTACTTAGGGGGCTTGTAGCCCAGAATTCTTCTCGCTCATAGCTATTCATCTCTTCCAGCGGCTCTACTCCTGCTAGTCTTGCTGTCACTATTGGAGACAGGTTAAACCCTACGATGATTACTCCCTTGCACAGCTTGCGTCCCAGCTGTACTGTGTACTGAGAATTGTGGTGCTAATTGTTACTTGTGCTCTGTTTATGTTCTGCCTACTGTAATGTAACGTAATGTTCTGTGTACCCTATACTGTTCTACTGTTGTCAGAAGTACAGCACTGCGGGCCACTTGTGGCGCCTTGTAAATAAAACATATTATTAATAATAATAAGAATCATCATCAAATAAGTATCCATGTGAGTTTCATGGAGAGTTGTGAAGGATGCGTTAAAAAACTTGGATTGGCCTGAATTGAGTGCATAAGCAGTGGTCAGCGTAACATCAAGGTGGCACAGTTTGCCAGTAGGATGAAATACTGCACATCCACATCAGTAACTGTCAATTTCAAGGAGAAGGGCAAAACCCTCTTCCTTGTGGAGTTGAGGACCTTAATATTTAGAGTAGCTATGGATACAGGAATTGTGATGTTGGTAAAGCAAGGACAAAGAGACAGCCCTGTCAACATGTGGTATGATCAGGGTGAGGAAGGAAGAAGGGAAGAAGTGGAGCATCAGAAGGAGAGGAGTGCATGTGCTCAGAAATGTTAGAGAGGATTTGGACTGCAAAGACCAAGGAAGTGCATCCACAGGATCTGGAAACACCAAGGGTTATGGCACCACCAGTCTCTAGCTGAGGATACTGGGTAGCTGATGTTGGCCATCTCGATAGCACTTGTCTTTGTCACAAAGGTGGGAAGTATGCCTCACCTAGTTACAGTTGTCAGGAAGTCCACTCTCTCCTCACCAGCTATGGACTCATCTTCTGATTTTGAACCGACTGCACATACATCTCAATCAGAAAATATGTTATGTTCATGCACAGCATGATGCATCAGAAGTTGCATGTAGGTGTGTGCATGTCTAATCTTGTGTACATTGAGACTAATGTGAAGTAGCTGTTTCTGGGTGGTGCCTGGGTAGTGAGTGTTAAATCGCATGGAGCAGCTGTTTCTCATGGGAGTGTGGTGGGAGTGTCATGGCAGTACCGTGGGTGTGCATTGCAACTTCTGTTCTTCAGTTAGGTGTCTGGACACAGTTAGTTTTCTCATATTTCCTGATCGGTCCATAGAAAGGGCCTGATTCTGAGTTGCACGCAACAGTGCATGCAGCAGGATCTGTTGCTGTGAGTTTATGCAAATGCGTCAACAAACTCCTTCCCTTTTGTACATCCATACAGCCGAATGTGCAAGGACTTTTAGAGTCCGTGCATGCTGTAATACCAGTTGGTGCCATTGGTGCACACAGAGGGGGGTTTCTGAGTACCCAGAATTCCCCCCGTATGGGGCAAATTCTTTTTTCCAGAGATGGAGACAGTTGTACTGCCGCCTTAAAATAATCTGCGTTTGCTGCCGTGACCACAGTAGAGAGCTTTGATCACCAGAGCTCTCTACAGAATATCACGGACAAGAGAGCTGGGGAGTTTTTCGTATGCTCATCCCACAGCTGCTCCTTCGTCCTCACATTCTGAAATGCAGGAACCATCAGTCTCTGTGTATTGTGTTTGTATACGTGAACAAGTGGGTATTTTCAGTAATGGTGTACAATAAAAGTCTCCCACAATGCAGCTATACCTGTGTATAAGAGTAAGCATCAAAATTATTCAGAAATAGCACATAGACAAAGGGTAAATACACAAATTCTAGCGCTAGGAGGAATACCACTATTGTGTTTGTATGTTTGTGTATATATATATGTACAGCATGCACTGTAAAGGTGCACGTCTCAGTGTATGTGGTGTACTATGTATGTGTGTGCAATCTGTGTGGTGAGCTATGTATGTGTGGTGTGCAGTGTGTGTGTGTGTGTGTGTGTGTGTGTGTGTGTGTTTGTGTGTGGTAAGATACGTGTGTGGTGAGCTGTGTATGTGAGGTGTGCAATGTGTGTGTGTTGTATGCTGTGTATGTGTATTCAATGTGTGTGTGTGTGTGTGTGTGTGTGTGTGTGTGTGTGTGTGTGTGTGTGTGTGTGTGTGGACTGCTATGCATATATGTGCAATTCGGAAACCCCCTTCAGTAAATCCTGTGTTTGCCTCTGGGTACATCCTTATATACCACCAACGGTCTCACCATCGAAAACTTGCATCCGTGGATGCAGCCATTTGCATTTGCATTACAGACCACTGAACAGATAATATGTGTCTGCATTACTAGCCACCTCCCAGTCACTTCCCAGGAATGCCCATCACTTTTCTGCCACATTTCTGATACCACCTGATTTGACCGAAACAGCACCTTTGCGTGTACACTCTAACACATGCACCATAGGGGTTTAAATCAATTTTTGCGTATGTGCAGTTGCAAATGATTATTCAACTACGTGAACATCAGCACTGCCCTGCATTGCACGTGATTCAGAATCAGGCCCAATTTGCTATTGGAGTGCATGACCAATCACATTTATTGGGTCTTCCAGACGTGCAGTGGAATCAGCGTTTAGGTTCTTTGATTTTTATTTAATGACCTCCTAATATTGAACATATATTTCAGCCATAAATACCAGACTTTGTAAATAAATATAATATTTTTTTTTTTAATCTAACGTAAAGTCACCAAAGATGGTGACAGACTTTGTCTGTCAAGTAATAAATTGTGAAATTGTGACTTTTGTCAATTCGTTTTTGGGTTGCTCAGATATTTCTTTATACTAGCTAGTCATTAGCTCCCACACAAAAACTTTATGCTGCTAGCCTCAGCCCATTCTAAATTGCAATCATAAATTTTAAATCACATATTCGAATATTACATTATATTAGTATTCATTCATATTGCACGAGAAAAATAAAATATATTTTAGGCATGAACAGAATAAGTGATTAAACTAGATGCAGAAATGAATGATGCATTATAAAATATGACTAAACACATATAACTATATCTTCACTATTCCAAATGTATTTATAATGTGGATATGTAATTCTGTTAACTATAATAACGTTTGAAGTTTCATTATTAGAGTTCCTTTCAGCACTTAAGCAGAAAGTACATTTAGCAAAATAAAAACTCTTTCACACTTGTGAGTTACAAACTTATTTTAAATCTAAATACTAACAAAGCAAAATGATCAAAGTTAGTTTACAACAATCTTGTAAGTAAGGGAAATTTGGGGGGATTTATCAAAGTGTGGTGTTGCAAGTCCACAGAATTAAAAGTTTAAAGTTCTTCTGAAGTTTAAAGTTCTTCTGATCTAGGATTGTTTATGATTATTACTCTGTCTGCTGTTGCCATGGGGTTGGTGTTGATATCCTGGTACACACAGAATCCCAATAGTCAAAATGCATACTGACGTTCAAAATCCCTACTGATTTTGGTGTTTTGACCCTAACCCACCCCTCCTGCACCCTAACTCTAACCGTCCCCTCCCACAGCCTAACCCTAACCATCCTCTTCTGCAGTCTAACCCTAACCGACCCCTCCCGCAGCCTAACCCTAACCCTAACCGTCCCCTCCTGCAGCTTAACCCTAATCCCAGTATTTACCATCGGGATGTCGCTGTTGGCATTCTGACATCGCAATGCCATGGCCCATATAGCTTATTGACTTCACTCTCATTCCGAATTTTTAATCTGTAAGTAATGAAAACACTTACCTTCTTGACTCCATACCTCTCATGAAGAAAACATTTAGGGGTCTATTCATGCAGCAGAGAAAGCCCTGTTTTGCGTTAAACAGGGTTTTTCTCTGCTTACCGCAATTCACAGAGCGGGTTACCGTGGAGAAGTCCCTGACTTCCCCAGCGGCACCCCCGCTCTGTGGCTGAATCGCATCACCATACCTTTGTATGGTGACTGCGATTCATGAAGGTGCGGAAAGCTCTGCTTTCCGCTTCTCCATGGAGTTCAGGTTCGCCATCTCATGACGGCGTAACCTGAACTGTAGTGCGGAGACGGCAGGGAAGCTCAATGCTTCCCTGATCGCTGCTCTGCACCTTGCGCTGGCTCCGCACCCGAACTCCCAGCAATCACTGCGGCCTGCCGGGAGGTCAACACCCTGCGCATGCGCAAAGGGACCCGCCGCTGTACCCCGCGCATCGCTGGGAAGGACCGCTGGAGATGACCTCACCGCAGGAGCCCCATACACCGCAGCGCATCGTCGGAAGGGTAAGTATACATGAATTGCTACTTATCACAGCTATACATCGCATCGAAGCGATGCGATGTATAGTGATAAGTGGCAATTGTGTTTTCGTTTTCTACATGAATAGACCCCATAGAGCCTAAAGGCGGGATGTACTAACCTCCCCCGCTGCGGTATCTTGCTTTTCTGTGTACTCCCTGTGTTATCTCCGTGGTTACAGGTGTCCTCTCCACTGCCCAGCGCTACCCGTTGCTCCCCCATGCTGTCCGTTTTTTACCTCCTCTCACCGCGGTCCACCTCATCACCACCGCGGCCACTGAGTCCTGCACTCTCCATAGCGCTTGGTCAGCACTGAGCTCCCCCTGTCAGTTGCGCATGTGCCCCTGTGTCAGGCGCACACTGGCTTGTGTGTGTACAGCTTGTGGGACGTCAGATCCTGGAGCCTGCTCGCGGTGATGAGGCAGACCGCGGTGAGAGGAGAAAAAAAACGTGCAGCATGGGGGAGCAACGGGTAGCGCAGGGCAGTGGAGAGGAAACCTGTAACCGCGGAGATAACATAGGGAGCGCACAGAAAAGCAAGACACCGCAGCGAGGGTGGTTAGTACATCCCACCCTAACTCTCAGTCAGGCGCAAGTGGAAATGCGAATGGATCTTGCTGATCTCAGCATACCGTGCATGCGCCAAAGTAAGAAATCAGTGATAGCAAATGCATTGGCTGTTGGCTCAGCACTACACGCATGGATGGATAGCGGCTGTATGTATTTCGCTGTCTGATGATTAACCACATTTTCCGCAAAATGAGTGAAAGTGAGGAACTGTTCTGTCTGTGGGGATGTCACTGGAGTGCCGTCGGCATGTAAGCAGACTTCCTTGCTTGATGGCTGCGTGTAGACTGAAATTGGATGCCAGTTTAATTTGACTCTTGTGTAGCCTGCATGGGGTGTGTATCTTTCTACCGAATGATAAACACAAAATGCTAAACTGGCCAAATGCCAGACTAATAAAGTTTAATCTGAATCATATTGGCCTACTCTCCCGGAACAGCCAGGAGGCTCCCGAAAATTGTGTGGGGCTCCTGGGTGGCCAGAAGAGTGGGCAAGTCTCCTGGAGCTGGCTGCTACCTGCCAGTCAGCCACCCACTTACTAAGTGCAGTGGGCGGTCTGCGCGGCCAATGGCGAAATTCATCATCGTATAGCCACACACCCACTGTACAATGCTGTAATCTTGACATCATACCCAGTACTGCCTTCTAGGATATGCCACACCCCCTGCCCCCTGTGACATGACATGCCCCCCACTGTGCCCACCTGGCAGCCCTGTACCAGAGGGGGCAGCCATAAACTCAGCAACAATATTAATTTAGGCTCAGGTAGCTGCTATACAGTGGCGGAACTAGAGAATGGTGGGCCCAGGTGCAACAATATGCATTGGGCCCCCTCCCATATTAAAAACAGGGAAATGGCGTCGCCCAAAATACAGTGTTTTATCTCACTAACAAGGGGTGTCACCACACAGTAGTACTCCCAATTCACAGTAGAGAGCCTTATACACAGTGCGCCACACAGTAGAGAAGCTTATACACAGTACACCACACAGAAGAGAGCCTTATACACGTTGCGCCACACAGTAGAGCGCCTTATACACGTTGCGCCACACAGTAGAGCGCCTTATACAGGGTGCGCCACACAGTAGAGAAGCTTATACATGTTACAACACATAGGGGGGTATTCAATTATTGCCGGATTTTTCATCCAGTCTAAAAATCGTCAATTATTGGTAATTTTTAGGGCGAATTACATTCCCCCTATTCAATGCCTGTGCAGGATTTTTCAACTGGTCAAAAAATCCAGCACTAACGAAAACCACGTGGATCTGTGAATTTCCTGGTGAGCCATGTGTTTTGACGAATTTGCAGACATTTTTGCCCGTTTTTTGGGTCTGTTTTCTCCCATGCCAATTCGACAAAAAAAGTGAAAAGTCATGGGCGAAAAGGGATTAAAAAATGGGCGAACGCCCGCAATTAAATACCCATGGTCGAATTATAAAAAATTTTTGGCTAGCCGAAATTGAATACCCCACATAATAGAGAAGCTTATACACGTTACGCCACACAGTAGAGAGGCTTATACACATTGCGCCACACAGTAGAAAAGCTTATACACGTTACGCCACACAGTAGAGGCTTATACACGTTGCGCCACACAGTAGAGAAGCTTATACACGGTACGCTACACAGTAGAGAGCCTTATACATGGTACACCACACAGTAGAGAGGCTTATACACGTTGCGCCACACATTAGAGAAGCTTATACACGGTGCGCCACACCACACAGTAGAGAGGCTTATACACGTTGCGCCACACAGTAGAGAGGCTTATACACGTTGCGCCACACAGTAGAGAGGCTTATACACGGTACGCCACACAGTAGAGAGGCTTATACACGTTACGCCACACAGTAGAGAGGCTTATACACGTTGCGCCACACAGTAGAGAGGCTTATACACGTTACACCACACAGTAGAGAGGCTTATACACGTTGCGCCAAACAGTAGAGAGGCTTATACACGGTACGCCACACAGTAGAGAGGCTTATACACGGTACGCCACACAGTAGAGAGCCTTATACATGGTACTCCACACAGTAGAGAGGCTTATACCTGGTACGCCACACAGTAGAGAGCCTTATACATGGTACGCCACACAGTAGAGAGCCTTATACATTGTACGCCACACAGTAGAGAGGCTTATACACGGTACGCCACACAGTAGAGAGCCTTATACATGGTACGCCACACAGTAGAGAGGCTTATACACGGTACGCCACACAGTAGAGAGCCTTATACATGGTACGCCACACAGTAGAGAGCCTTATACATTGTACGCCACACAGTAGAGAGCCTTATACACGGTACGCCACACAGTAGAGAGGCTTATACACGGTACTCCACACAGTAGAGAGCCTTATACATGGTACGCCACACAGTAGAGCAACGCACACGTCAACATTTACAACCAGGAATGTGAGACAGATACAGATGAAGACAGCCTTATCGTTGCCGCGATGTGTTGGAACTGGCGTACGCATCACAGCAAGCTGCAGTGAACGCCGTGCTGTGGCTAGTCGCTGCCTCCGTTCACTCCATAGAAGTCTATGGCTTGCATGTGTACACACACACGCGCTTCATAGACATGGGCACACTAGTCGCGCCATCCATGCCGTGATGCGAACTCATCGCGGGTTGGATGAGTGTGGCTACATCTATAGATATGGATATACATTAGAGATGTGCACTTGAAATTTTTCGGGTTTTGTGTTTTGGTTTTGGGTTCGGTTCCGCGGCCGTGTTTTGGGTTCGACCGCGTTTTGGCAAAACCTCACCGAATTTTTTTTGTCGGATTCGGGTGTGTTTTGGATTCGGGTGTTTTTTTCAAAAAACCCTAAAAAACAGCTTAAATCATAGAATTTGGGGGTCATTTTGATCCCAAAGTATTATTAACCTCAAAAACCATAATTTCCACTCATTTTCAGTCTATTCTGAATACCTCACACCTCACAATATTATTTTTAGTCCTAAAATTTGCACCGAGGTAGCTGTGTGAGTAAGATAAGCGACCCTAGTGGCCGACACAAACACCGGGCCCATCTAGGAGTGGCACTGCAGTGTCACGCAGGATGGCCCTTCCAAAAAACACTCCCCAAACAGCACATGACGCAAAGAAAAAAAGAGGCGCAATGAGGTAGCTGTGTGAGTAAGATAAGCGACCCTAGTGGCCGACACAAACACCTGGCCCATCTAGGAGTGGCACTGCAGTGTCACGCAGGATGGCCCTTCCAAAAAACACTCCCCAAACAGCACATGACGCAAAGAAAAAAAGAGGCGCAATGAGGTAGCTGTGTGAGTAAGATAAGCGACCCTAGTGGCCGACACAAACACCGGGCCCATCTAGGAGTGGCACTGCAGTGTCACGCAGGATGGCCCTTCCAAAAAACACTCCCCAAACAGCACATGACGCAAAGAAAAAAAGAGGCGCAATGAGGTAGCTGTGTGAGTAAGATAAGCGACCCTAGTGGCCGACACAAACACCTGGCCCATCTAGGAGTGGCACTGCAGTGTCACGCAGGATGTCCCTTCCAAAAAACCCTCCCCAAACAGCACATGACGCAAAGAAAAAAAGAGGCGCAATGAGGTTGCTGTGTGAGTAAGATAAGCGACTCTAGTGGCCGACACAAACACCGGGCCCATCTAGGAGTGGCACTGCAGTGTCACGCAGGATGGCCCTTCCAAAAAACACTCCCCAAACAGCACATGACGCAAAGAAAAAAGAGGCGCAATGAGGTAGCTGTGTGAGTAAGATAAGCGACCCTAGTGGCCGACACAAACACCGGGCCCATCTAGGAGTGGCACTGCAGTGTCACGCAGGATGGCCCTTCCAAAAAACACTCCCCAAACAGCACATGACGCAAAGAAAAAAAGAGGCGCAATGAGGTAGCTGTGTGAGTAAGATAAGCGACCCTAGTGGCCGACACAAACACCGGGCCCATCTAGGAGTGGCACTGCAGTGTCACGCAGGATGGCCCTTCCAAAAAACACTCCCCAAACAGCACATGACGCAAAGAAAAAAAGAGGCGCAATGAGGTAGCTGTGTGAGTAAGATAAGCGACCCTAGTGGCCGACACAAACACCTGGCCCATCTAGGAGTGGCACTGCAGTGTCACGCAGGATGGCCCTTCCAAAAAACACTCCCCAAACAGCACATGACGCAAAGAAAAATTAAAGAAAAAAGAGGTGCAAGATGGAATTGTCCTTGGGCCCTCCCACCCACCCTTATGTTGTATAAACAGGACATGCACACTTTAACCAACCCATCATTTCAGTGACAGGGTCTGCCACACGACTGTGACTGAAATGACGGGTTGGTTTGGACCCCCACCGAAAAAGAAGCAATTAATCTCTCCTTGCACAAACTGGCTCTACAGAGGCAAGATGTCCACCTCATCATCATCCTCCGATATATCACCGTGTACATCCCCCTCCTCACAGATTATCAATTCGTCCCCACTGGAATCCACCATCTCAGCTCCCTGTGTACTTTGTGGAGGCAATTGCTGCTGGTCAATGTCTCCACGGAGGAATTGATTATAATTCATTTTAATGAACATCATCTTCTCCACATTTTCTGGAAGTAACCTCGTACGCCGATTGCTGACAAGGTGAGCGGCGGCACTAAACACTCTTTCGGAGTACACACTTGTGGGAGGGCAACTTAGGTAGAATAAAGCCAGTTTGTGCAAGGGCCTCCAAATTGCCTCTTTTTCCTGCCAGTATAAGTACGGACTGTGTGACGTGCCTACTTGGATGCGGTCACTCATATAATCCTCCACCATTCTTTCAATGGGGAGAGAATCATATGCAGTGACAGTAGACGACATGTCCGTAATCGTTGACAGGTCCTTCAGTCCGGACCAGATGTCAGCATCAGCAGTCGCTCCAGACTGCCCTGCATCACCGCCAGCGGGTGGGCTCGGAATTCTGAGCCTTTTCCTCGCACCCCCAGTTGCGGGAGAATGTGAAGGAGGAGATGTTGACAGGTCGCGTGCCGCTTGACTTGACAATTTTCTCACCAGCAGGTCTTTGAACCCCAGCAGACTTGTGTCTGCCGGAAAGAGAGATCCAAGGTAGGTTTTAAATCTAGGATCGAGCACGGTGGCCAAAATGTAGTGCTCTGATTTCAACAGATTGACCACCCGTGAATCCTTGTTAAGCGAATTAAGGGCTCCATCCACAAGTCCCACATGCCTAGCGGAATCGCTCCGTGTTAGCTCCTCCTTCAATGTCTCCAGCTTCTTCTGCAAAAGCCTGATGAGGGGAATGACCTGACTCAGGCTGGCAGTGTCTGAACTGACTTCACGTGTGGCAAGTTCAAAGGGCAGCAGAACCTTGCACAACGTTGAAATCATTCTCCACTGCGCTTGAGACAGGCGCATTCCACCTCCTATATCGTGCTGAATTGTATAGGCTTGAATGGCCTTTTGCTGCTCCTCCAACCTCTGAAGCATATATAGGGTTGAATTCCACCTCGTTACCACTTCTTGCTTCAGATGATGGCAGGGCAGGTTCAGGCGTTTTTGGTGTTGCTCCAGTCTTCTGTACGTGGTGCCTGTACGCCGAAAGTGTCCCGCAATTCTTCTGGCCACCGACAGCATCTCTTGCACGCCCCTGTCGTTTTTTAAAAAATTCTGCACCACCAAATTCAAGGTATGTGCAAAACATGGGACGTGCTGGAATTTGCCCAGATTTAATGCACACACAATATTGCTGGCGTTGTCCGATGCCACAAATCCACAGGAGAGTCCAATTGGGGTAAGCCATTCCGCGATGATCTTCCTCAGTTGCCGTAAGAGGTTTTCAGCTGTGTGCGTATTCTGGAAACCGGTGATACAAAGCGTAGCCTGCCTAGGAAAGAGTTGGCGTTTGCGAGATGCTGCTACTGGTGCCGCCGCTGCTGTTCTTGCGGCGGGAGTCCATACATCTACCCAGTGGGCTGTCACAGTCATATAGTCCTGACCCTGCCCTGCTCCACTTGTCCACATGTCCGTGGTTAAGTGGACATTGGGTACAACTGCATTTTTTAGGACACTGGTGAGTCTTTTTCTGAGGTCTGTGTACATTTTCGGTATCGCCTGCCTAGAGAAATGGAACCTAGATGGTATTTGGTACCGGGGACACAGTACCTCCAACAAGTCTCTAGTTGGCTCTGCAGTAATGATGGATACCGGAACCACGTTTCTCACCACCCAGGATGCCAAGGCCTCAGTTATCCGCTTTGCAGCAGGATGACTGCTGTGATATTTCATCTTCCTCGCAAAGGACTGTTGGACAGTCAATTGCTTGGTGGAAGTAGTAAAAGTGGTCTTACGATTTCCCCTCTGGGATGACCATCGACTCCCAGCAGCAACAACAGCAGCGCCAGCAGCAGTAGGCGTTACACGCAAGGATGCATCGGAGGAATCCCAGGCAGGAGAGGAATCGTCAGAATTGCCAGTGACATGGCCTGCAGGACTATTGGCATTCCTGGGGAAGGAGGAAATTGACACTGAGGGAGTTGGTGGGGTGGTTTGCGTGAGCTTGGTTACAAGAGGAAGGGATTTACTGGTCAGTGGACTGCTTCCGCTGTCGCCCAAAGTTTTTGAACTTGTCACTGACTTATTATGAATGCGCTGCAGGTGACGTATAAGGGAGGATGTTCCGAGGTGGTTAACGTCCTTACCCCTACTTATTACAGCTTGACAAAGGCAACACATGGCTTGACAAATGTTGTCCGCATTTCTGTTGAAATACTTCCACACCGAAGAGCTGATTTTTTTGGTATTTTCACCAGGCATATCAACGGCCATATTCCTCCCACGGACAACAGGTGTCTCCCCGGGTGCCTGACTTAAACAAACCACCTCACCATCAGAATCCTCCTTGTCAATTTCCTCCCCAGCGCCAGCAACACCCATATCCTCCTCATCCTGGTGTACTTCAACACTGACATCTTCAATCTGACTATCAGGAACTGGACTGCGGGTGCTCCTTCCAGCACTTGCAGGGGGCGTGCAAATGGTGGAAGGCGCATGCTCTTCACGTCCAGTGTTGGGAAGGTCAGGCATCGCAACCAACACAATTGGACTCTCCTTGTGGATTTGGGATTTCGAAGAACGCACAGTTCTTTGCGGTGCTTTTGCCAGCTTGAGTCTTTTCATTTTTCTAGCGAGAGGCTGAGTGCTTCCATCCTCATGTGAAGCTGAACCACTAGCCATGAACATAGGCCAGGGCCTCAGCCGTTCCTTGCCACTCCGTGTGGTAAATGGCATATTGGCAAGTTTACGCTTCTCCTCCGACAATTTTATTTTAGATTTTGGAGTCCTTTTTTTACTGATATTTGGTGTTTTGGATTTTACATGCTCTGTACTATGACATTGGGCATCGGCCTTGGCAGACGACGTTGCTGGCATTTCATCGTCTCGGCCATGACTAGTGGCAGCAGCTTCAGCACGAGGTGGAAGTGGATCTTGATCTTTCCCTAATTTTGGAACCTCAACATTTTTGTTCTCCATATTTTAATAGGCACAACTAAAAGGCACCTCAGGTAAACAATGGAGATGGATGGATACTAGTATACTTATGGATGGACGAGCGACTGCCAACACAGAGGTAGCTACAGCCGTGGACTACCGTACTGTGTCTGCTGCTAATATAGACTGGATGATAATGAGATGAAATCAATATATATTATATCACACTAGTACTGCAGCCGGACAGGTAGATATATTTATTATGTAATGACTGATGACGGACCTGCTGGACACTGTCAGCTCAGCAGCACCGCAGACTGCTACAGTAAGCTACTATAGTAGTATGTATAAAGAAGAAAGAAAAAAAAAAACCACGGGTAGGTGGTATACAATTATGGATGGACGAGCGACTGCCGACACAGAGGTAGCTACAGCCGTGGACTACCGTACTGTGTCTGCTGCTAATATAGACTGGATGATAATGAGATGAAATCAATATATATTATATCACACTAGTACTGCAGCCGGACAGGTAGATATATTTATTATGTAATGACTGATGACGGACCTGCTGGACACTGTCAGCTCAGCAGCACCGCAGACTGCTACAGTAAGCTACTATAGTAGTATGTATAAAGAAGAAAAAAAATAAAAAAAAACACGGGTAGGTGGTATACAATTATGGATGGACGAGCGACTGCCGACACGGAGGTAGCTACAGCCGTGGACTACCGTACTGTGTCTGCTGCTAATATAGACTGGATGATAATGAGATGAAATCAATATATATTATATCACACTAGTACTGCAGCCGGACAGGTAGATATATTTATTATGTAATGACTGATGACGGACCTGCTGGACACTGTAAGCTCAGCAGCACCGCAGACTGCTACAGTAAGCTACTATAGTAGTATGTATAAAGAAGAAAGAAAAAAAAAAAACCACGGGTAGGTGGTATACAATTATGGATGGACGAGCGACTGCCGACACAGAGGTAGCTACAGCCGTGGACTACCGTACTGTGTCTGCTGCTAATATAGACTGGATGATAATGAGATGAAATCAATATATATTATATCACACTAGTACTGCAGCCGGACAGGTATATATATTTATTATGTAATGACTGATGACGGACCTGCTGGACACTGTCAGCTCAGCAGCACCGCAGACTGCTACAGTAAGCTACTATAGTAGTATGTATAAAGAAGAAAGAAAAAAAAAAACACGGGTAGGTGGTATACAATTATGGATGGACGAGCGACTGCCGACACAGAGGTAGCTACAGCCGTGGACTACCGTACTGTGTCTGCTGCTAATATAGACTGGATGATAATGAGATGAAATCAATATATATATATATAATATCACACTAGTACTGCAGCCGGACAGGTATATATATTTATTATGTAATGACTGATGACGGACCTGCTGGACACTGTCAGCTCAGCAGCACCGCAGACTGCTACAGTAAGCTACTATAGTAGTATGTATAAAGAAGAAAGAAAAAAAAAAAAACCACGGGTAGGTGGTATACAATTATGGATGGACGAGCGACTGCCGACACAGAGGTAGCTACAGCCGTGGACTACCGTACTGTGTCTGCTGCTAATATAGACTGGATGATAATGAGATGAAATCAATATATATATATATAATATCACTAGTACTGCAGCCGGACAGGTATATATATTTATTATGTAATGACTGATGACGGACCTGCTGGACACTGTCAGCTCAGCAGCACCGCAGACTGCTACAGTAAGCTACTATAGTAGTATGTATAAAGAAGAAAGAAAAAAAAACCACGGGTAGGTGGTATACAATTATGGATGGACGAGCGACTGCCGACACAGAGGTAGCTACAGCCGTGGACTACCGTACTGTGTCTGCTGCTAATATAGACTGGATGATAATGAGATGAAATCAATATATATATATATATATATATATATATATATATATATAATATCACTAGTACTGCAGCCGGACAGGTATATATATTTATTATGTAATGACTGATGATGGACCTGCTGGACACAGTCAGCTCAGCAGCACCGCAGACTGCTACAGTAAGCTACTATAGTAGTATGTATAAAGAAGAAAGAAAAAAAAAAAACCACGGGTAGGTGGTATACAATATTATATATATATTATATACAATTATATATATATATATATATATATTAAACTGGTGGTGACTGGTGGTCAGGTCACTGGTCACACTATCAGCAACTTGCAAGTAGTACTCCTAAGCAGACAATCACAATATATATTATACTGGTGGTCAGTGTGGTCACAATGGCAGTGTGGCACTCTGGCAGCAAAAGTGTGCACTGTACGTTATATGTACTCCTGAGTCCTGCTCTCAGACTCTAACTGCTCCCCACTGTCAGTGTCTCCCCCACAAGTCAGATAATATACAGTCACACTACCTATCACTTCAGCAAGTAACTAGTACTCCTCCTAATGCTCCCCAAAATTACTACTGTGTCTCTCTCTACTGTCTCACTCTCTTCTCTATAAACGGAGAGGACGCCAGCCACGTCCTCTCCCTATGAATCTCAATGCACGTGTGAAAATGGCGGCGACGCGCGGCTCCTTATATAGAATCCGAGTCTCGCGATAGAATCCGAGCCTCGCGAGAATCCGACAGCGGGATGATGACGTTCGGGCGCGCTCGGGTTAACCGAGCAAGGCGGGAAGATCCGAGTCGCTCGGACCCGTGTAAAAAAACATGAAGTTCGGGCGGGTTCGGATTCCGAGGAACCGAACCCACTCATCCCTAATATACACACACACACACACACACACACACACACACACACACACACACACACACACACACACTCACACACATAGTAAAACATACGCAAAGCAAGACACAAATACACAGACACAGCCACAGAAAACACACACACACACACACACACACACACACACACACACACACACACACACACACAACACATAAATACAGCTAAACACACATAGCAAAATACATATACAGTATATACACAGAAACACACACACCCATAGCTAAACATACACACACAGCTAAACAGACATAGCAAAATACACATACAGTATATACACAGACACAGACACACACCCATAGCTAAAAACACACACACACACACACACACACACACACACACACACACACACACACCTACACAGACATAGCAAAATACATATACAGTATATACAGAAACACACGCACACAGCAAAACAGACATAGGAAAATACATATAGAGTATACACTGAAACACACACACACCCATAGATAAACACACACATTGCCAGCAAAACACAAACTCTTTACTTTACATATGTTTTCATTTTCCACAAGTTGCACAATTTCCACCTCCTAGGCTAGGTCTGGCTTCGGCAAGGCTCCTCACTGTGCAGGGGCTGAGTGCACTGACGTGACGTCTCCTCAGTCCTCACACTTCTGTATAGACACACTGCTGCCGTGACTCCCCTCTCCCTCTCCCTCCCTCCCTCTCCCCCCCTGTCCAGTATGCAGTGACTCCAGTCAGTCCAGGAAGCTGAGAGCTGCAGCCGAGATGAAGGGTGATGAGATTGTGAGAGGTGCGGCTGCGGTGTGGTGGTGCCTGCTGCCGTGCAGGTGTAGACTCTGTACTCACCAGGCGCCGCTCTCTCTCACCTTCAGGTACCGGAACCTCCAACGGACCTGGAAATCTTCAGTCGGATCCGGACACGGCGATTCCCTCTCGGAGCTGACCGACGACTGAGCTGAGGAGAGAATAATTTACCTTAAAGGGGGTATCGACCCTTCTTCCACTGGAACAGGGGATACCCCAGGGGTGACCGCGACCTACACCGGTTGGGTGAAAGGTCATCACTGGCACAAAGCCTCAGCCACCCAGCTTTCACACACTCGCGCTCTCGCACGTAGTGTGATGAAAGGGATTCTCACGTCCGTGAGCAATCCTGACTCCGGCGCTCGGGGACAGACAAGGGACAAACGTACACGGATGCTACTCACCGTCACAAGTCTTGCACTCCGATCTTCTCCACTTACAGGTCCCTGTAAGGAGGCAAAGAGAAACAGCCGTGCAGGGCCTAACTCTAACCTAGTGTGCGTCCGCTACACTAGCTACATAAACAGAGCCCTCAAACTAGCTCGTGTGGGTGGTGCGACACAACTATGCACAACTTAAACAACACATACACTTTGCCCTGCACGGTAACAACATACATCACACTATCGGAATACAAGATCACACGGTGTTGTCCCTTTAAATCCCTACCTGCCGCTGGAAGGGGGTGGGCGCCACACGGCCTGCCCACCTAAACACCTCCGGGTGGCCCGAGCCTAGTGCCCAGTGCCACCTTTATTCACCTTGGGGGGGTACTTACTCGCTGGGCCTAGCGCCCCCTGACTGCGCACAGGCCGGAGGCCTGACTTCGCCCACGGGCCTAGCGCTCGCCTAACTTGCTGCCCGTTGGGTGACCTGGGCCTTGTGCCCAGGGTCACCTTATATGTACCTACTTGGCCAAAATACACTAGGGCCTAGCGCCCTCTAATGCCCCACAGGCCTATTGCCTGATATGCCCCCAGGCCTAGTGCCCGCCTAACTGGTGCCACCGGGAGAGGGTGGCTTGGGCCTAATGCCCAAACCACCTAATCAGATATTGGCCCCCAAACTCCTAGCTGCGCCACAGGCCTAGTGCCTGAATTGTGCCCTCGGGCCTAATGCCCGTCCCTGGTGGTCGAGGGAGGAAGGGGGTGAAGGTTGCCTCACCGAGGCCTCACCTGATCCGCGGGGTCTCCGGCACTCTCTTCTGCCGCTGACCCGTCCTGGCCAGCGGCGCCGCCGTCTCTCCTCCGCGTCCAGCCGCCGCTGGACATCTTCCTCCTGCAGGCCAACGTCTTCCGGCCTCTTCAGCGGCCACCGGAGCTCTTCTCCCCACGGCCGCCGTCTTCTTCGTCCACGCCGTTTTGGCTCCCCAACCGGCTCTTCTTCTCTCCTCCGCGCGGCGTCTCCTTTTTTCTTCGCGCTCTTCCGCGCGCTCCGTCCCTTCGGCTCCCGCCCGGCGTCTCACGTCAGACGCCGGGGGCGGGGCCTATGACGCGGCGAGCGCCGATTGGCTCGCCGCATCCCTCTCTGACTGGCTGCCGCTCCGGGAGCCGCGATTGGCTCCCGGAGGGCGCCAACATTTGAATCCTCCAGCATCCTCCTGTCCGGTGCAGGGAAAAGGGCAATCCCTGCACCGGACACCCGCCGCCACGCACCCAGCGCTGGGGACAGACAAGCTGCCCCAGCGCTGCCCCCAGCTAGGGATAGCAACACAGATGTGCCCACAGGGCACATCTTTACAAGATCACCCTTCTCACATCACTGGTGTCGGGGACCGCGTACAGGCTTCATCAGTTAGGACCCGCAGCAGCAGCTCAGCGGTGGCAGCGTGTAATGAGTCAGTCTGACTCATTATACTGCTGCCGGCTATGGGCCCCTTCACAGCGCTGGGCCCCAGTGCACTGCACCGCTTGCACTGGCGCAAGTTCCGCCTCTGCTGCTATACTACTTACACATTATCTGGGTCACAATTCAGTTATGAATGGTTAAGGCTAAACTGCATGGTAAATGCACATGAAACCTAGCTGATTTACCCTAACAATTTTTCTCTAACGCCCTAGTGGATGCTGGGAACTCCGTAAGGACCATGGGGAATAGACGGGCTCCGCAGGAGACTGGGCACTCTAAAGAAATATTTAGTACTACCTGGTGTGCACTGGCTCCTCCCTCTATGCCCCTCCTCCAGACCTCAGTTAGAATCTGTGCCCGGCCAGAGCTGGGTGCTTTTAGTGAGCTCTCCTGAGCTTGCTAATAAGAAAGTAATAAGTAATAAGAAAGTATTTTAGTTAGGTTTTTTTATTTTCAGAGAGCTTCCGCTGGCAACAGACTCTCTGCTACGTGGGACTGAGGGGAGAGAAGCAAACCTACTAACTGCGGCTAGGTTGCGCTTCTTAGGCTACTGGACACCATTAGCTCCAGAGGGATCGAACACAGGACCTGACCTTGTCGTCCGTTCCCAGAGCCGCGCCGCCGTCCCCCTCGCAGAGCCAGAAGTCAGAAGCCGGCAGAAGCAAGAAGACATCGAAATCGGCGGCAGAAGACTCCTGTCTTCACATGAGGTAGCGCACAGCACTGCAGCTGTGCGCCATTGCGCCCACACTACCCACACACTCCGGTCACTGTAGGGCGCAGGGGGGGGGGGGCGCCCTGGGCAGCAATTAGGATACCTCTTGGCAAAAAGACACATATATATAGTAGAGATGAGCGGGTTCGGTTCCTCGGAATCCGAACCCGCCCGAACTTCATGTTTTTTTACACGGGTCCGAGCGACTCGGATCTTCCCGCCTTGCTCGGTTAACCCGAGCGCGCCCGAACGTCATCATCCCGCTGTCGGATTCTCGCGAGGCTCGGATTCTATCGCGAGACTCGGATTCTATATAAGGAGCCGCGCGTCGCCGCCATTTTCACACGTGCATTGAGATTCATAGGGAGAGGACGTGGCTGGCGTCCTCTCCGTTTATAGAGAAGAGAGTGAGACAGTAGAGAGAGACACAGTAGTAATTTTGGGGAGCATTAGGAGGAGTACTAGTTACTAGAGATGAGCGGGTTCGGTTCCTCGGAATCCGAACCCGCCCGAACTTCATGTTTTTTTACACGGGTCCGAGCGACTCGGATCTTCCCGCCTTGCTCGGTTAACCCGAGCGCGCCCGAACGTCATCATCCCGCTGTCGGATTCTCGCGAGGCTCGGATTCTATCGCGAGTCTCGGATTCTATTTAAGGAGCCGCGCGTCGCCGCCATTTTCACACGTGCATTGAGATTCATAGGGAGAGGACGTGGCTGGCGTCCTCTCCGTTTATAGAGAAGAGAGTGAGACAGTAGAGAGAGACACAGTAGTAATTTTGGGGAGCATTAGGAGGAGTACTAGTTACTTGCTGAAGTGATAGATAGTGTGACTGTATATTATCTGACTTGTGGAGGAGACACTAACAGTGGAGAGCAGTTAGAGTCTGAGAGCAGGACTCAGGAGTACATATAACGTACAGTGCACACTTTTGCTGCCAGAGTGCCACACTGCCATTGTGACCACACTGTGACCACCAGTATAATATATATTGTGATTGTCTGCTTAGGAGTACTACTTGCAAGTTGCTGATAGTGTGACTAGTGACCTGACCACCAGTCACCACCAGTTTAATATATATATATATATATATATATAATTGTATATAATATATATATAATATTGTATACCACCTACCTGTGGTTTTTTTTTTTTCTTTCTTCTTTATACATACTACTATAGTAGCTTACTGTAGCAGTCTGCGGTGCTGCTGAGCTGACTGTGTCCAGCAGGTCCGTCATCAGTCATTACATAATAAATATATATACCTGTCCGGCTGCAGTACTAGTGATATTATATATATATATATATATATATATATATTGATTTCATCTCATTATCATCCAGTCTATATTAGCAGCAGACACAGTACGGTAGTCCACGGCTGTAGCTACCTCTGTGTCGGCAGTCGCTCGTCCATCCATAATTGTATACCACCTACCCGTGGTTTTTTTCTTTTCTTTCTTCTTTATACATACTACTATAGTAGCTTACTGTAGCAGTCTGCGGTGCTGCTGAGCTGACAGTGTCCAGCAGGTCCGTCATCAGTCATTACATAATAAATATATATACCTGTCCGGCTGCAGTACTAGTGATATTATATATATATATATTGATTTCATCTCATTATCATCCAGTCTATATTAGCAGCAGACACAGTACGGTAGTCCACGGCTGTAGCTACCTCTGTGTCGGCAGTCGCTCGTCCATCCATAATTGTATACCACCTACCCGTGGTTTTTTTTTTCTTTCTTCTTTATACATACTACTATAGTAGCTTACTGTAGCAGTCTGCGGTGCTGCTGAGCTGACTGTGTCCAGCAGGTCCGTCATCAGTCATTACATAATAAATATATATACCTGTCCGGCTGCAGTACTAGTGATATTATATATATATATATATTGATTTCATCTCATTATCATCCAGTCTATATTAGCAGCAGACACAGTACGGTAGTCCACGGCTGTAGCTACCTCTGTGTCGGCAGTCGCTCGTCCATCCATAATTGTATACCACCTACCCGTGGTTTTTTTTTTTCTTTCTTCTTTATACATACTACTATAGTAGCTTACTGTAGCAGTCTGCGGTGCTGCTGAGCTGACAGTGTCCAGCAGGTCCGTCATCAGTCATTACATAATAAATATATCTACCTGTCCGGCTGCAGTACTAGTGATATTATATATATATATTGATTTCATCTCATTATCATCCAGTCTATATTAGCAGCAGACACAGTACGGTAGTCCACGGCTGTAGCTACCTCTGTGTCGGCAGTCGCTCGTCCATCCATAATTGTATACCACCTACCCGTGGTTTTTTTTTTCTTTCTTCTTTATACATACTACTATAGTAGCTTACTGTAGCAGTCTGCGGTGCTGCTGAGCTGACAGTGTCCAGCAGGTCCGTCATCAGTCATTACATAATAAATATATCTACCTGTCCGGCTGCAGTACTAGTGATATTATATATATATATATATATTGATTTCATCTCATTATCATCCAGTCTATATTAGCAGCAGACACAGTACGGTAGTCCACGGCTGTAGCTACCTCTGTGTCGGCAGTCGCTCGTCCATCCATAATTGTATACCACCTACCCGTGGTTTTTTTTTTTCTTTCTTCTTTATACATACTACTATAGTAGCTTACTGTAGCAGTCTGCGGTGCTGCTGAGCTGACTGTGTCCAGCAGGTCCGTCATCAGTCATTACATAATAAATATATCTACCTGTCCGGCTGCAGTACTAGTGTGATATAATATATATTGATTTCATCTCATTATCATCCAGTCTATATTAGCAGCAGACACAGTACGGTAGTCCACGGCTGTAGCTACCTCTGTGTCGGCAGTCGCTCGTCCATCCATAAGTATACTAGTATCCATCCATCTCCATTGTTTACCTGAGGTGCCTTTTAGTTGTGCCTATTAAAATATGGAGAACAAAAATGTTGAGGTTCCAAAATTAGGGAAAGATCAAGATCCACTTCCACCTCGTGCTGAAGCTGCTGCCACTAGTCATGGCCGAGACGATGAAATGCCAGCAACGTCGTCTGCCAAGGCCGATGCCCAATGTCATAGTACAGAGCATGTAAAATCCAAAACACCAAATATCAGTAAAAAAAGGACTCCAAAATCTAAAATAAAATTGTCGGAGGAGAAGCGTAAACTTGCCAATATGCCATTTACCACACGGAGTGGCAAGGAACGGTTGAGGCCCTGGCCTATGTTCATGGCTAGTGGTTCAGCTTCACATGAGGATGGAAGCACTCAGCCTCTCGCTAGAAAAATGAAAAGACTCAAGCTGGCAAAAGCACCGCAAAGAACTGTGCGTTCTTCGAAATCCCAAATCCACAAGGAGAGTCCAATTGTGTCGGTTGCGATGCCTGACCTTCCCAACACTGGACGTGAAGAGCATGCGCCTTCCACCATTTGCACGCCCCCTGCAAGTGCTGGAAGGAGCACCCGCAGTCCAGTTCCTGATAGTCAGATTGAAGATGTCAGTGTTGAAGTACACCAGGATGAGGAGGATATGGGTGTTGCTGGCGCTGGGGAGGAAATTGACAAGGAGGATTCTGATGGTGAGGTGGTTTGTTTAAGTCAGGCACCCGGGGAGACACCTGTTGTCCGTGGGAGGAATATGGCCGTTGACATGCCTGGTGAAAATACCCAAAAAATCAGCTCTTCGGTGTGGAAGTATTTCAACAGAAATGCGGACAACATTTGTCAAGCCGTGTGTTGCCTTTGTCAAGCTGTAATAAGTAGGGGTAAGGACGTTAACCACCTCGGAACATCCTCCCTTATACGTCACCTGCAGCGCATTCATAATAAGTCAGTGACAAGTTCAAAAACTTTGGGCGACAGCGGAAGCAGTCCACTGACCAGTAAATCCCTTCCTCTTGTAACCAAGCTCACGCAAACCACCCCACCAACTCCCTCAGTGTCAATTTCCTTCTTCCCCAGGAATGCCAATAGTCCTGCAGGCCATGTCACTGGCAATTCTGACGATTCCTCTCCTGCCTGGGATTCCTCCGATGCATCCTTGCGTGTAACGCCTACTGCTGCTGGCGCTGCTGTTGTTGCTGCTGGGAGTCGATGGTCATCCCAGAGGGGAAATCGTAAGACCACTTTTACTACTTCCACCAAGCAATTGACTGTCCAACAGTCCTTTGCGAGGAAGATGAAATATCACAGCAGTCATCCTGCTGCAAAGCGGATAACTGAGGCCTTGGCATCCTGGGTGGTGAGAAACGTGGTTCCGGTATCCATCATTACTGCAGAGCCAACTAGAGACTTGTTGGAGGTACTGTGTCCCCGGTACCAAATACCATCTAGGTTCCATTTCTCTAGGCAGGCGATACCGAAAATGTACACAGACCTCAGAAAAAGAGTCACCAGTGTCCTAAAAAATGCAGCTGTACCCAATGTCCACTTAACCACGGACATGTGGACAAGTGGAGCAGGGCAGGGTCAGGACTATATGACTGTGACAGCCCACTGGGTAGATGTATGGACTCCCGCCGCAAGAACAGCAGCGGCGGCACCAGTAGCAGCATCTCGCAAACGCCAACTCTTTCCTAGGCAGGCTACGCTTTGTATCACCAGTTTCCAGAATACGCACACAGCTGAAAACCTCTTACGGCAACTGAGGAAGATCATCGCGGAATGGCTTACCCCAATTGGACTCTCCTGTGGATTTGTGGCATCGGACAACGCCAGCAATATTGTGTGTGCATTAAATCTGGGCAAATTCCAGCACGTCCCATGTTTTGCACATACCTTGAATTTGGTGGTGCAGAATTTTTTAAAAAACGACAGGGGCGTGCAAGAGATGCTGTCGGTGGCCAGAAGAATTGCGGGACACTTTCGGCGTACAGGCACCACGTACAGAAGACTGGAGCAACACCAATAACGCCTGAACCTGCCCTGCCATCATCTGAAGCAAGAAGTGGTAACGAGGTGGAATTCAACCCTATATATGCTTCAGAGGTTGGAGGAGCAGCAAAAGGCCATTCAAGCCTATACAATTCAGCACGATATAGGAGGTGGAATGCACCTGTCTCAAGCGCAGTGGAGAATGATTTCAACGTTGTGCAAGGTTCTGCTGCCCTTTGAACTTGCCACACGTGAAGTCAGTTCAGACACTGCCAGCCTGAGTCAGGTCATTCCCCTCATCAGGCTTTTGCAGAAGAAGCTGGAGACATTGAAGGAGGAGCTAACATGGAGCGATTCCGCTAGGCATGTGGGACTTGTGGATGGAGCCCTTAATTCGCTTAACAAGGATTCACGGGTGGTCAATCTGTTGAAATCAGAGCACTACATTTTGGCCACCGTGCTCGATCCTAGATTTAAAACCTACCTTGGATCTCTCTTTCCGGCAGACACAAGTCTGCTGGGGTTCAAAGACCTGCTGGTGAGAAAATTGTCAAGTCAAGCGGAACGCGACCTGTCAACATCTCCTCCTTCACATTCTCCCGCAACTGGGGGTGCGAGGAAAAGGCTCAGAATTCCGAGCCCACCCGCTGGCGGTGATGCAGGGCAGTCTGGAGCGACTGCTGATGCTGACATCTGGTCCGGACTGAAGGACCTGTCAACGATTACGGACATGTCGTCTACTGTCACTGCATATGATTCTCTCCCCATTGAAAGAATGGTGGAGGATTATATGAGTGACCGCATCCAAGTAGGCACGTCACACAGTCCGTACTTATACTGGCAGGAAAAAGAGGCAATTTGGAGGCCCTTGCACAAACTGGCTTTATTCTACCTAAGTTGCCCTCCCACAAGTGTGTACTCCGAAAGAGTGTTTAGTGCCGCCGCTCACCTTGTCAGCAATCGGCGTACGAGGTTACTTCCAGAAAATGTGGAGAAGATGATGTTCATTAAAATGAATTATAATCAATTCCTCCGTGGAGACATTGACCAGCAGCAATTGCCTCCACAAAGTACACAGGGAGCTGAGATGGTGGATTCCAGTGGGGACGAATTGATAATCTGTGAGGAGGGGGATGTACACGGTGATATATCGGAGGATGATGATGAGGTGGACATCTTGCCTCTGTAGAGCCAGTTTGTGCAAGGAGAGATTAATTGCTTCTTTTTTGGTGGGGGTCCAAACCAACCCGTCATTTCAGTCACAGTCGTGTGGCAGACCCTGTCACTGAAATGATGGGTTGGTTAAAGTGTGAATGTCCTGTTTATACAACATAAGGGTGTGTGGGAGGGCCCAAGGACAATTCCATCTTGCACCTCTTTTTTCTTTAATTTTTCTTTGCGTCATGTGCTGTTTGGGGAGTGTTTTTTGGAAGGGCCATCCTGCGTGACACTGCAGTGCCACTCCTAGATGGGCCCGGTGTTTGTGTCGGCCACTAGGGTCGCTTATCTTACTCAC
The DNA here is from genome assembly GCF_028390025.1 of Pseudophryne corroboree. Taxonomy (NCBI): domain Eukaryota; kingdom Metazoa; phylum Chordata; class Amphibia; order Anura; family Myobatrachidae; genus Pseudophryne; species Pseudophryne corroboree. The sequence goes on along the minus strand of NC_086448.1, from coordinate 518,704,487 downwards.
ACAGCTACCTCATTGCGCCTCTTTTTTTCTTTGCGTCATGTGCTGTTTGGGGAGTGTTTTTTGGAAGGGCCATCCTGCGTGACACTGCAGTGCCACTCCTAGATGGGCCCGGTGTTTGTGTCGGCCACTAGGGTCGCTTATCTTACTCACACAGCTACCTCATTGCGCCTCTCTTTTTCTTTGCGTCATGTGCTGTTTGGGGAGTGTTTTTTGGAAGGGCCATCCTGCGTGACACTGCAGTGCCACTCCTAGATGGGCCCGGTGTTTGTGTCGGCCACTAGGGTCGCTTAGCTTACTCACACAGCTACCTCATTGTGCCTCTTTTTTTCTTTGCGTCATGTGCTGTTTGGGGAGTGTTTTTTGGAAGGGCCCTCCTGCGTGACACTGCAGTGCCACTCCTAGATGGGCCCGGTGTTTGTGTCGGCCACTAGGGTCGCTTAGCTTACTCACACAGCTACCTCATTGCGCCTCTTTTTTTCTTTGCGTCATGTGCTGTTTGGGGAGTGTAGTTTGGAAGGGCCATCCTGCGTGACACTGCAGTGCCACTCCTAGATGGGCCCGGTGTTTGTGTCGGCCACTAGGGTCGCTTATCTTACTCACACAGCTACCTCATTGCGCCTCTTTTTTTCTTTGCGTCATGTGCTGTTTGGGGAGTGTTTTTTGGAAGGGCCATCCTGCGTGACACTACAGTGCCACTCCTAGATGGGCCCGGTGTTTGTGTCGGCCACTAGGGTCGCTTATCTTACTCACACAGCTACCTCATTGCGCCTCTTTTTTTCTTTGCGTCATGTGCTGTTTGGGGAGTGTTTTTTGGAAGGGCCATCCTGCGTGACACTGCAGTGCCACTCCTAGATGGGCCCGGTGTTTGTGTCGGCCACTAGGGTCGCTTAGCTTACTCACACAGCTACCTCATTGCGCCTCTTTTTTTCTTTGCGTCATGTGCTGTTTGGGGAGTGTTTTTTGGAAGGGCCATCCTGCGTGACACTGCAGTGCCACTCCTAGATGGGCCCGGTGTTTGTGTCGGCCACTAGGGTCGCTTAGCTTACTCACACAGCTACCTCATTGCGCCTCTTTTTTTCTTTGCGTCATGTGCTGTTTGGGGAGTGTTTTTTGGAAGGGCCATCCTGCGTGACACTGCAGTGCCACTCCTAGATGGGCCCGGTGTTTGTGTCGGCCACTAGGGTCGCTTAGCTTACTCACACAGCTACCTCATTGCGCCTCTTTTTTTCTTTGCGTCATGTGCTGTTTGGGGAGTGTTTTTTGGAAGGGCCATCCTGCGTGACACTGCAGTGCCACTCCTAGATGGGCCCGGTGTTTGTGTCGGCCACTAGGGTCGCTTATCTTACTCACACAGCTACCTCATTGCGCCTCTTTTTTTCTTTGCGTCATGTGCTGTTTGGGGAGTGTTTTTTGGAAGGGCCATCCTGCGTGACACTGCAGTGCCACTCCTAGATGGGCCCGGTGTTTGTGTCGGCCACTAGGGTCGCTTATCTTACTCACACAGCTACCTCATTGCGCCTCTTTTTTTCTTTGCGTCATGTGCTGTTTGGGGAGTGTTTTTTGGAAGGGCCATCCTGCGTGACACTGCAGTGCCACTCCTAGATGGGCCCGGTGTTTGTGTCGGCCACTAGGGTCGCTTATCTTACTCACACAGCTACCTCGGTGCAAATTTTAGGACTAAAAATAATATTGTGAGGTGTGAGGTATTCAGAATAGACTGAAAATGAGTGGAAATTATGGTTTTTGAGGTTAATAATACTTTGGGATCAAAATGACCCCCAAATTCTATGATTTAAGCTGTTTTTTTAGGGTTTTTTGAAAAAAACACCCGAATCCAAAACACACCCGAATCCGACAAAAAAAATTCGGTGAGGTTTTGCCAAAACGCGGTCGAACCCAAAACACGGCCGCGGAACCGAACCCAAAACCAAAACACAAAACCCGAAAAATTTCAAGTGCACATCTGTACTAGTTACTTGCTGAAGTGATAGATAGTGTGACTGTATATTGTCTGACTTGTGGGGGAGACACTGACAGTGGGGAGCAGTTAGATTCTGAGAGCAGGACTCAGGAGTACATATAACGTACAGTGCACACTTTTGCTGCCAGAGTGCCACACTGCCATTGTGACCACACTGTGACCACCAGTATAATATATATTGTGATTGTCTGCTTAGGAGTACTACTTGCAAGTTGCTGATAGTGTGACCAGTGACCTGACCACCAGTCACCACCAGTTTAATATATATATATATATATATATATATATATAATTGTATATAATATATATATAATATTGTATACCACCTACCCGTGGTTTTTTTTCTTTCTTTCTTCTTTATACATACTACTATAGTAGCTTACTGTAGCAGTCTGCGGTGCTGCTGAGCTGACTGTGTCCAGCAGGTCCGTCATCAGTCATTACATAATAAATATATATACCTGTCCGGCTGCAGTACTAGTGATATTATATATATATATATATTGATTTCATCTCATTATCATCCAGTCTATATTAGCAGCAGACACAGTACGGTAGTCCACGGCTGTAGCTACCTCTGTGTCGGCAGTCGCTCGTCCATCCATAATTGTATACCACCTACCCGTGGTTTTTTTTTTCTTTCTTCTTTATACATACTACTATAGTAGCTTACTGTAGCAGTCTGCGGTGCTGCTGCGCTGACAGTGTCCAGCAGGTCCGTCATCAGTCATTACATAATAAATATATATACCTGTCCGGCTGCAGTACTAGTGATATTATATATATATATTGATTTCATCTCATTATCATCCAGTCTATATTAGCAGCAGACACAGTACGGTAGTCCACGGCTGTAGCTACCTCTGTGTCGGCAGTCGCTCGTCCATCCATAATTGTATACCACCTACCCGTGTTTTTTTTTTTTTTTCTTTCTTCTTTATACATACTACTATAGTAGCTTACTGTAGCAGTCTGCGGTGCTGCTGAGCTGACAGTGTCCAGCAGGTCCGTCATCAGTCATTACATAATAAATATATCTACCTGTCCGGCTGCAGTACTAGTGATATTATATATATATATATATTGATTTCATCTCATTATCATCCAGTCTATATTAGCAGCAGACACAGTACGGTAGTTAACGGCTGTAGCTACCTCTGTGTCGGCAGTCGCTCGTCCATCCATAATTGTATACCACCTACCCGTGTTTTTTTTTTTTCTTTCTTCTTTATACATACTACTATAGTAGCTTACTGTAGCAGTCTGCGGTGCTGCTGAGCTGACAGTGTCCAGCAGGTCCGTCATCAGTCATTACATAATAAATATATCTACCTGTCCGGCTGCAGTACTAGTGATATTATATATATATATATATATTGATTTCATCTCATTATCATCCAGTCTATATTAGCAGCAGACACAGTACGGTAGTCCACGGCTGTAGCTACCTCTGTGTCGGCAGTCGCTCGTCCATCCATAATTGTATACCACCTACCCGTGGTTTTTTTTTTCTTTCTTCTTTATACATACTACTATAGTAGCTTACTGTAGCAGTCTGCGGTGCTGCTGAGCTGACTGTGTCCAGCAGGTCCGTCATCAGTCATTACATAATAAATATATCTACCTGTCCGGCTGCAGTACTAGTGTGATATAATATATATTGATTTCATCTCATTATCATCCAGTCTATATTAGCAGCAGACACAGTACGGTAGTCCACGGCTGTAGCTACCTCTGTGTCGGCAGTCGCTCGTCCATCCATAAGTATACTAGTATCCATCCATCTCCATTGTTTACCTGAGGTGCCTTTTAGTTGTGCCTATTAAAATATGGAGAACAAAAATGTTGAGGTTCCAAAATTAGGGAAAGATCAAGATCCACTTCCACCTCGTGCTGAAGCTGCTGCCACTAGTCATGGCCGAGACGATGAAATGCCAGCAACGTCGTCTGCCAAGGCCGATGCCCAATGTCATAGTACAGAGCATGTAAAATCCAAAACACCAAATATCAGTAAAAAAAGGACTCCAAAATCTAAAATAAAATTGTCGGAGGAGAAGCGTAAACTTGCCAATATGCCATTTACCACACGGAGTGGCAAGGAACGGCTGAGGCCCTGGCCTATGTTCATGGCTAGTGGTTCAGCTTCACATGAGGATGGAAGCACTCAGCCTCTCGCTAGAAAAATGAAAAGACTCAAGCTGGCAAAAGCACCGCAAAGAACTGTGCGTTCTTCGAAATCCCAAATCCACAAGGAGAGTCCAATTGTGTCGGTTGCGATGCCTGACCTTCCCAACACTGGACGTGAAGAGCATGCGCCTTCCACCATTTGCACGCCCCCTGCAAGTGCTGGAAGGAGCACCCGCAGTCCAGTTCCTGATAGTCAGATTGAAGATGTCAGTGTTGAAGTACACCAGGATGAGGAGGATATGGGTGTTGCTGGCGCTGGGGAGGAAATTGACAAGGAGGATTCTGATGGTGAGGTGGTTTGTTTAAGTCAGGCACCCGGGGAGACACCTGTTGTCCGTGGGAGGAATATGGCCGTTGACATGCCTGGTGAAAATACCCAAAAAATCAGCTCTTCGGTGTGGAAGTATTTCAACAGAAATGCGGACAACATTTGTCAAGCCATGTGTTGCCTTTGTCAAGCTGTAATAAGTAGGGGTAAGGACGTTAACCACCTCGGAACATCCTCCCTTATACGTCACCTGCAGCGCATTCATAATAAGTCAGTGACAAGTTCAAAAACTTTGGGCGACAGCGGAAGCAGTCCACTGACCAGTAAATCCCTTCCTCTTGTAACCAAGCTCACGCAAACCACCCCACCAACTCCCTCAGTGTCAATTTCCTCCTTCCCCAGGAATGCCAATAGTCCTGCAGGCCATGTCACTGGCAATTCTGATGATTCCTCTCCTGCCTGGGATTCCTCCGATGAATCCTTGCGTGTAACGCCTACTGCTGCTGGCGCTGCTGTTGTTGCTGCTGGGAGTCGATGGTCATCCCAGAGGGGAAATCGTAAGACCACTTTTACTACTTCCACCAAGCAATTGACTGTCCAACAGTCCTTTGCGAGGAAGATGAAATATCACAGCAGTCATCCTGCTGCAAAGCGGATAACTGAGGCCTTGGCATCCTGGGTGGTGAGAAACGTGGTTCCGGTATCCATCATTACTGCAGAGCCAACTAGAGACTTGTTGGAGGTACTGTGTCCCCGGTACCAAATACCATCTAGGTTCCATTTCTCTAGGCAGGCGATACCGAAAATGTACACAGACCTCAGAAAAAGAGTCACCAGTGTCCTAAAAAATGCAGCTGTACCCAATGTCCACTTAACCACGGACATGTGGACAAGTGGAGCAGGGCAGGGTCAGGACTATATGACTGTGACAGCCCACTGGGTAGATGTATGGACTCCCGCCGCAAGAACAGCAGCGGCGGCACCAGTAGCAGCATCTCGCAAACGCCAACTCTTTCCTAGGCAGGCTACGCTTTGTATCACCGGTTTCCAGAATACGCACACAGCTGAAAACCTCTTACGGCAACTGAGGAAGATCATCGCGGAATGGCTTACCCCAATTGGACTCTCCTGTGGATTTGTGGCATCGGACAACGCCAGCAATATTGTGTGTGCATTAAATCTGGGCAAATTCCAGCACGTCCCATGTTTTGCACATACCTTGAATTTGGTGGTGCAGAATTTTTTAAAAAACGACAGGGGCGTGCAAGAGATGCTGTCGGTGGCCAGAAGAATTGCGGGACACTTTCGGCGTACAGGCACCACGTACAGAAGACTGGAGCAACACCAAAAACGCCTGAACCTGCCCTGCCATCATCTGAAGCAAGAAGTGGTAACGAGGTGGAATTCAACCCTATATATGCTTCAGAGGTTGGAGGAGCAGCAAAAGGCCATTCAAGCCTATAAAATTCAGCACGATATAGGAGGTGGAATGCACCTGTCTCAAGCGCAGTGGAGAATGATTTCAACGTTGTGCAAGGTTCTGCTGCCCTTTGAACTTGCCACACGTGAAGTCAGTTCAGACACTGCCAGCCTGAGTCAGGTCATTCCCCTCATCAGGCTTTTGCAGAAGAAGCTGGAGACATTGAAGGAGGAGCTAACACGGAGCGATTCCGCTAGGCATGTGGGACTTGTGGATGGAGCCCTTAATTCGCTTAACAAGGATTCACGGGTGGTCAATCTGTTGAAATCAGAGCACTACATTTTGGCCACCGTGCTCGATCCTAGATTTAAAACCTACCTTGGATCTCTCTTTCCGGCAGACACAAGTCTGCTGGGGTTCAAAGACCTGCTGGTGAGAAAATTGTCAAGTCAAGCGGAACGCGACTTGTCAACATCTCCTCCTTCACATTCTCCCGCAACTGGGAGTGTGAGGAAAAGGCTCAGAATTCCGAGCCCACCCGCTGGCGGTGATGCAGGGCAGTCTGGAGCGACTGCTGATGCTGACATCTGGTCCGGACTGAAGGACCTGTCAACGATTACGGACATGTCGTCTACTGTCACTGCATATGATTCTCTCCCCATTGAAAGAATGGTGGAGGATTATATGAGTGACCGCATCCAAGTAGGCACGTCACACAGTCCGTACTTATACTGGCAGGAAAAAGAGGCAATTTGGAGGCCCTTGCACAAACTGGCTTTATTCTACCTAAGTTGCCCTCCCACAAGTGTGTACTCCGAAAGAGTGTTTAGTGCCGCCGCTCACCTTGTCAGCAATCGGCGTACGAGGTTACTTCCAGAAAATGTGGAGAAGATGATGTTAATTAAAATGAATTATAATCAATTCCTCCGTGGAGACATTGACCAGCAGCAATTGCCTCCACAAAGTACACAGGGAGCTGAGATGGTGGATTCCAGTGGGGACGAATTGATAATCTGTGAGGAGGGGGATGTACACGGTGATATATCGGAGGATGATGATGAGGTGGACATCTTGCCTCTGTAGAGCCAGTTTGTGCAAGGAGAGATTAATTGCTTCTTTTTTGGTGGGGGTCCAAACCAACCCGTCATTTCAGTCACAGTCGTGTGGCAGACCCTGTCACTGAAATGATGGGTTGGTTAAAGTGTGCATGTCCTGTTTATACAACATAAGGGTGGGTGGGAGGGCCCAAGGACAATTCCATCTTGCACCTCTTTTTTCGTTAATTTTTCTTTGCGTCATGTGCTGTTTGGGGAGTGTTTTTTGGAAGGGCCATCCTGCGTGACACTGCAGTGCCACTCCTAGATGGGCCCGGTGTTTGTGTCGGCCACTAGGGTCGCTTATCTTACTCACACAGCTACCTCATTGCGCCTCTTTTTTTCTTTGCGTCATGTGCTGTTTGGGGAGTGTTTTTTGGAAGGGCCATCCTGCGTGACACTGCAGTGCCACTCCTAGATGGGCCCGGTGTTTGTGTCGGCCACTAGGGTCGCTTATCTTACTCACACAGCTACCTCATTGCGCCTCTTTTTTTCTTTGCGTCATGTGCTGTTTGGGGAGTGTTTTTTGGAAGGGCCATCCTGCTTGACACTGCAGTGCCACTCCTAGATGGGCCCGGTGTTTGTGTCGGCCACTAGGGTCGCTTAGCTTACTCACACAGCTACCTCATTGCGCCTCTTTTTTTCTTTGCGTCATGTGCTGTTTGGGGAGTGTTTTTTGGAAGGGCCATCCTGCGTGACACTGCAGTGCCACTCCTAGATGGGCCCGGTGTTTGTGTCGGCCACTAGGGTCGCTTAGCTTACTCACACAGCTACCTCATTGCGCCTCTTTTTTTCTTTGCGTCATGTGCTGTTTGGGGAGTGTTTTTTGGAAGGGCCATCCTGCGTGACACTGCAGTGCCACTCCTAGATGGGCCCGGTGTTTGTGTCGGCCACTAGGGTCGCTTATCTTACTCACACAGCTACCTCATTGCGCCTCTTTTTTTCTTTGCGTCATGTGCTGTTTGGGGAGTGTTTTTTGGAAGGGCCATCCTGCGTGACACTGCAGTGCCACTCCTAGATGGGCCCGGTGTTTGTGTCGGCCACTAGGGTCGCTTATCTTACTCACACAGCTACCTCATTGCGCCTCTTTTTTTCTTTGCGTCATGTGCTGTTTGGGGAGTGTTTTTTGGAAGGGCCATCCTGCGTGACACTGCAGTGCCACTCCTAGATGGGCCCGGTGTTTGTGTCGGCCACTAGGGTCGCTTAGCTTACTCACACAGCTACCTCATTGCGCCTCTTTTTTTCTTTGCGTCATGTGCTGTTTGGGGAGTGTTTTTTGGAAGTTGCCATCCTGCGTGACACTGCAGTGCCACTCCTAGATGGGCCCGGTGTTTGTGTCTGCCACTAGGGTCGCTTAGCTTACTCACACAGCTACCTCATTGCGCCTCTTTTTTTCTTTGCGTCATGTGCTGTTTGGGGAGTGTTTTTTGGAAGGGCCATCCTGCGTGACACTGCAGTGCCACTCCTAGATGGGCTCGGTGTTTGTGTCGGCCACTAGGGTCGCTTAGCTTACTCACACAGCTACCTCATTGCGCCTCTTTTTTTCTTTGCGTCATGTGCTGTTTGGGGAGTGTTTTTTGGAAGGGCCATCCTGCGTGACACTGCAGTGCCACTCCTAGATGGGCCCGGTGTTTGTGTCGGCCACTAGGGTCGCTTATCTTACTCACACAGCTACCTCATTGCGCCTCTTTTTTTCTTTGCGTCATGTGCTGTTTGGGGAGTGTTTTTTGGAAGGGCCATCCTGCGTGACACTGCAGTGCCACTCCTAGATGGGCCCGGTGTTTGTGTCGGCCACTAGGGTCGCTTATCTTACTCACACAGCTACCTCATTGCGCCTCTTTTTTTCTTTGCGTCATGTGCTGTTTGGGGAGTGTTTTTTGGAAGGGCCATCCTGCGTGACACTGCAGTGCCACTCCTAGATGGGCCCGGTGTTTGTGTCGGCCACTAGGGTCGCTTATCTTACTCACACAGCTACCTCGGTGCAAATTTTAGGACTAAAAATAATATTGTGAGGTGTGAGGTATTCAGAATAGACTGAAAATGAGTGGAAATTATGGTTTTTGAGGTTAATAATACTTTGGGATCAAAATGACCCCCAAATTCTATGATTTAAGCTGTTTTTTAGGGTTTTTTGAAAAAAACACCCGAATCCAAAACACACCCGAATCCGACAAAAAAAATTCGGTGAGGTTTTGCCAAAACGCGGTCGAACCCAAAACACGGCCGCGGAACCGAACCCAAAACCAAAACACAAAACCCGAAAAATTTCAAGTGCACATCTCTAATATATAGCTGGGCACTGTATATATGTACGAGCCCCCGCCATTTTATTACACAGACCGGGGCCTTCTTCCTCAGCACTAACCAGCGCCATTTTCTCTTCACAGCTCCGCTGAGAGGAAGCTCCCCAGGCTCTCCCCTGCAGTATCAAGGTAGAAAAAGGGTAAAAAGAGAGGGGGGGCACATAAATTTAGGCGCAAAATTATCATAAACAGCAGCTACTGGGTAAACACTAAGTTACTGTGTAATCCCTGGGTTATATAGCGCTGGGGTGTGTGCTGGCATACTCTCTCTTTGTCTCCCCAAAAGGCCTTGTGGGGTCCTGTCCTCAATTAGAGCATGCCCTGTGTGTGTGCGGTGTGTCGGTACGTTTGTGTCGACATGTTTGACGAGGACGGTTACGTGGAGGCAGAACAAGTGCAAGTGACTGTGGTGTCGCCGCCGACGGCGCCGACACCTGATTGGATGGATATGTGGAAGGTGTTAAATGATAATGTAAGCTCCTTGCATAAAAGGTCAGGGTCTCAACCCGTGTCTGATTCTGCAGCTCAGAGGCCATCAGGGTCTCAAAAGCGCTCACTATCCCAGTTGGTTGACACAGATGTCGACACGGATTCTGACTCCAGTGTCGATGACGATGGGGCAAAGTTGCAGCCTAAAATGACTAAAGCCATCCGATACATGATTATAGCAATGAAGGATGTATTGCACATACCGGAGGAAAACCCTGTCCCTGACAAAAGGGTATATATGTATGGGGAGAAAAAGCAAGAGGTGACTTTTCCCCCTTCACATGAGTTAAGGCAGGCAGAGATCCGCATAGGCTCAAAGCCACATAAACTCCCTGAATTTTTCTGACATGTGTTGAGGATAGGCAGGGCTAGCCTTAGTGATTGACAGTGGTGGTCAGGTGACAGATGGGTGCCTATTAGGGATAGGTAGGAGGAGTTTGCACAGGGGTATATAGTTCAGGGTTTTGGCAGCCATCTTCCTCTTGCCAGTTTTTCTTGGATGAGGGTAAGGCATACTGTCAGCATTTTGTCAGTTATTTCCCCTCTTTTAAATACTGCATATACTACTGCTCCCTCCCTTTATATTACAGTCAGTGTACGCTTTAGGTGTTATCCACACTGTTTTGCTGCAGCATGCCCCGTCCCAGAAGATCAGCCCCCCCCCCCGCCGCCTGGCTGAGGCCTCCCGACTGCTCGCGGCAGCGGGCTATCGCCGGCCGCGGGTGCGCGCGGTCCCCCCCTCCGCTTCGCCGCCCACCGGAGACAGGGTCCTGCTCTCCACGGGCGGCGGTGCTTCCCCAGCGTCGGCCGTTCCCGGAGCCCGGCGCAGCGGCAGAGCCGCGCGCGCCGGGGCTCCGGCCTCCACAGGCGTTAGTACGCCTCTCCACACGGCCGCGATTGGCGGGTCACGTGACCCGGCGGGTGGGTGCCGCGAATCAGCGGTGAGGAGGGGAATGACGGGGCTTTCACCGGCCAGCTCCCCTGCGGGTGCCTGGCTGGTGCAGGATGTAGTGTCCCTGCCTTCTGGTCCAGGGACAACGGGGGGTGCGGGGCCTGCGTTTGAGCATGCGCAGGCTCTGTTTCCCCCCACCGTTTCCATAGGTGCCAATATCGTGGGGGGCAGCGGGGTGTCGGGCGTCAGCGGGCAGACATCTGGGATTTACCCCGGGGCGCTCCCGGTGTCCCAGATACTGCTGCCGCCTGTGAGTGGCCTGTGGCCCAGCGAGCTGACGCCGTCTGCTGGCCAGCTCCTGGTGCACCAGATGGGGTCAGGACCAAGTTCCTTGGCCGCTCCATTCGGGTACCGGGGCGGCACGTATACGGCTTCGCTCGCGGGTTTCCTTCCGGCGGCTTCGGTGTCAGTGGCCTGGTCGGGGTCATTGCAGCTCCCGGTCATGACTTCCGGGGCGGCACCCGCATTCCGCGGGGTTCCTGCCCCCTTTTCGTCCACTTATTTGCCGGCGGCGTTTACGCACGCGCAGTGATCGGTGACCTCATGGCCCACGCCGAGTGGTCCGGGTTTTGCGCAATGGGGGGGTTCTTACTCCAGTGGTTTTACCCCAGGGGCCCTCGGCCAGACGCCTTACTGGGCGTCGCCGTTTTCACAGGCTCCGTCCACTTGGCACGCTGGTTTTACTTCCCCGGGCACAGTGCCTCCAGCGTCTGGCGCTGCGTTTGAAATGACGGGCGTCGCGACACTCGGTTCGCGGCCCCCACTTGCGGCTCCCCCTCCCCCGCTACCTCCGGTTCCCCCCCCGGAGGTGGCTGCTTTTGTGCCTCCCCTCCCCCCCCCCTTCTGTTTCCCCAACAGGTGCAGGTACGGCGAGGGGGGTCTCTCCCCCGGCCGGATTGTCGGGGGCCACGACGACAGCAACATCCAGCGAGGCACAGACAGGAGCGGCGAAGCAGGCTGAACATGTGGAGACGGGGGGATCTCGGGTCCCTGAAGAGGTTCCATCCGGCCCCGCCATCGCAGCAGTGGACGCAGGGGGTCCTCCGGGAACGGGTGAGACAGTTAATCCTTCTTCTGATAGCTCTTCTTCCAGCTCCTCTTCTGATACTAGGTCTTCCGGGTCCCCCAGGCGCCCGCGTAAGTTAGCTAGGCTCATTGCGCATCGCTTGCACAAGAAAGCGATGAAGGCTAAGGGCGCAGCTGCGGCAGCCACGCCTGACCCTCCGCGTTTTACGGAAATGGTGCACTGCGCTAACACTGCTGTCACCAGGGGTTTACGTAAACGGATGAGGGAGAAGATTAAGAAAGGTAAATACGTCGACATGTTCACCCTTACGGATGACATGCGGAAGGCTTTCGATAAGGCCAAGAAGGTTGGTGGCATTGGCGAGAATGCATTTTGCAATTTTCACCAGTGGCTCCGGGGGTTTTTAGTGTTCACGGCGTGCTACGCCGAGACGAGGCCTAAGGAATATCACAACACGGTCAAGTATTTGTACCTGGTACATGAAATGTACTTGACATCCAAGGGTTACGCGTGGAGGGATTACGATGAGAAATTCCGTCGTAACCAAGACGGTAACCCGACACTACCCTTGGGTTTCAAGGACGTGGAAGTTTGGTTAGAGGTCACTCATCAGAATAGGCCCCTTTATGAAGCCCAGGGCGGTAAGCCGGGTTTAAATGTCCGGCCGAGCCCGCCCACGGGGAATAAAGGGAAATGCTTTGCCTTCAACGAGGGCAAGTGTTCCCGGGGGGCCAACTGCCGTTTTCGCCACTCCTGCAAGACGTGCGGCGGGGGGCACCCGGCCAAAGATTGCCAGTCCCCTTCCGGGTCCAGGCCCTCTGATACTGCCGAGGTGCCCGGAAGTGGAAAGTAAGGCGTTTTCCCCCATCAACGTCCCCGAATTGGCTAAATGGTTGGGCAGTTACCCCGACGTCACTTCGGGGTTGTTTTTGTTGGAAGGTTTTCATAGCGGTTTCAGGCTTCCCATCCCGGATTCGGTCCTCGTGGTCTCCAGGCGCAATTTAAAATCCGCACGGGATTTCCCCTCCGTGGTCGCCCGTAAGGTTCGGGCGGAAATCGATTTGGGGCGCATGTGCGGCCCTTTCCCGTCCCCTCCCCTCCCCTGCCCCGGCTGTGCATTTCACCGTTAGGGGTGGTCCCCAAGAAAGCTCAGGGTAAATTCCGCCTCATCCAGCATTTGTCACACCCCGTGGCGGCTCGGTCAACGACTCCATCCCGGAGGAAGCTTGCAGGGTGCGATATCAATCGTTTGATGAGGCCCTGCGGTTAGTTCAAAGGGCGGGTCCCGGCGCCCTCATGGCCAAGCTGGACATTGAGTCCGCTTTCCGCCTCCTGCCCATCCACCCCGACTCCCTGCGTTTCCTTGGTTTCAGGTTAAGGGGTGGGTATTATGTAGACAGGTGCTTGCCCATGGGGTGTTCCATTTCTTGTGCCTATTTTGAGAAATTCAGCTCATTTTTGCATTGGTGCATAGTGTCGGCCTCCGGCCACCCGGGGGTCGCCCACTACCTAGACGATTTTCTCTTTGTGGGTCCAAGGGTGGGGTCGGCGTGCAGGGATGTACTGGGTTTAGCTCAGAGTTTATTCGGTCGCCTGGGCGTTCCCGTGGCCTCGGATAAGACCGAGGGGCCCACGGCATGCCTCAGTTACTTGGGCATTGAAATCGATTCGGAAGCCGGCTGTTGCCGGCTTCCGGCCGATAAGGTGCTGAAATTGTTGGGTCTCATAGAGCAGTGCCTCCTCTCGCGCAGGGTCAGACTACAACGGGTGCAGTCATTGCTCGGGTCATTTAATTTTGCGTGCAGGATCATACCCATGGGCCGGGTTTTCTGCCGTAAACTTGAGAGATCCATAGCGGGGGTACGGAAACCTCACCATACGGTTTATATTTCGCGCGAGGTCAGGGAGGACTTGAGAACCTGGTCCACTTTCTTGGTTTCTTTTAACCGGGAGGTGTTGTGGCCAGCGAAACGCTGTTCCAACGCTGCGTTACAACTTTTCACCGACGCTGCTGGTGGTTCGGGCTTTGGGGCTTTTTTCAGAACACAGTGGTGCGCCGCGCCTTGGCCCACAGCATGGGTGACCCGAGGGTTTACAAAGAACTTGCTCCTGCTGGAGTTATTCCTCTTGATAGTGGCGGTTGAGTTGTGGGCACCCAGCTTGTCGGATCGGAGTATTGTATTTCGCTGCGACAACCTGGGCGACGTGCACGCCGTTAATAACCAGCGCTCGTCCTCTCCTGAGGCTCTGCGCTTGTTGCGTTATCTTGGGCTCAAGTGCTTGAGGCATAACATTCATTTCACGGCTGCGCATGTCCCAGGGGTTGACAACAGAATTGCTGACGCACTGTCGCGTTTTGAGTTCGACAAGTTTAGGGAGCTGGTACCTGATGCGGAGGTTGGGGGTCTATTGGTGCCGCCCTTCCTGTGGAGAATCGTTGACTAAGGCCCTTCCCGGTGAGTGGGTCTTGCCCCTGCGGGCGGGATACCGTTTGGGTTTGGGCAACCGGTATTCAGTTGGCTAGGCTTGCGCCTAGTATAAGGATCCGTTAAGTATTGTTGTTATTGCGCCTGTTGCGCGAACCCGGAAACGTGTTTTACTCGTCGGTTTTTGAACGGCTAGCGTTCAGAAATGGAGGGTGTGAAGTGAATTTTTAAATTTTCCTCCGAGGGGACCGAATTACAATTGGCATTCACACACGGTTCACGGGAGGTTTTTTGAGTTTTCTCCTTCACTCGGGTTCTTACTTGCATGTTTAAGTTAATTTGTTTTGATCTTTATAATGTCTGACGGTAAGGAATTTTCTTTTTGCAGCTACTTTGGACATCTCGGATCAGATTTGGCTCATTGGCCATTCTTTTATTTTTTGGGCGGAGAGGCATCCAATGGCAGGACGAACGGGCGAACTATTTGGGGACAAGGTAGTTAGATGGTTAGGAGTTAGAGGTTTACGTTGGATGGGTTTACTTCGCTTGCTGTTTCGCCATGAGCGGAGGTGGGGGCGGCCCGGCTGGGTTGTCATTCACCTCGGGGGGAATGATATGGGGAGGGTCAAAGGCATTGATCTCATCTTGAGTATCAAAGCGGACTTAGTGGCGTTACGGGCATCTTGGCCACGGGGGATAGTGGTGTGGTCCGACATAGTGCCCCGTTTCCATTGGCGGGGTGCCATTCGTTTCTCCGCTATAGAAAAAGCTAGGAAGAAAGTTAATTCCGCAGTGTCAGTATACGTGCAGGCAATAGGAGGTTTAGTGGTTAGGCATCCGCTTTTGGTGCTGCACAATGTGCAGTTTTATAGGGAAGATGGTATTCACCTTTCCCCTGCGGGTATTGGTGTGTTCTTGGACAGTATTTTTAGAGTACTGTCCGGTTGAATCTCTTCTCCTGTTGTTGGTGGATGGCGGTCTGCGGTTTTTTGTTAAATTCCTTGTTGTGGCGGAAAGTCGCTACCAGCCAGCGGTCAAATAGTTACATAAGTGGTCACTGTGGGGCACCCCCTTTTGAATGAACAGCGAGTATGCCCTCCCCTTGCGGGTGGACTACGGATGTTCCCGAGCGGGTTCGTCCACGGCTCTGCTAAAGTAAGGGGGGTGAGCCTGCGCAGTGCAGGTTATGTTAAGGAGGCGGTTGTGAGGCCCCTCCTATTTTATGGTTTATTATAGTTGACTGGTGCTGGTGAGTTGGTAGCGCCTTTTTCTTGCCATCCTCCAATATTCTTAGTTTAAACGACAGGTCACCAAACAATAAATATCTGTTTGACCTTTTAAATCTAGCAGTTGGTGTCCGTGTGTTTATTTCTTAGTGATAAGCTAGCTAGTTATAAATGTTAAGTTCGTCGGAATAAAGTCATGGGTGATTTAGGCAGGCAGAGATCCGCATAGGCTCGAAGCCACATAAACTCCCTGAATTTTTCTGACATGTGTTGAGGATAGGCAGGGCTAGCCTTAGTGATTGACAGTGGTGGTCAGGTGACAGATGGGTGCCTATTAGGGATAGGTAGGAGGAGTTTGCACAGGGGTATATAGTTCAGGGTTTTGGCAGCCATCTTCCTCTTGCCAGTTTTTCTTGGATGCCCTCCCACCCTCCCTATAAGGTTGCTTGAGGCTCGCTTTTCGGGCCTCTAATTCCATTTCTCAGCAGGCTTTGATAGCCAGATGGGCGGAAAGTCGCTACCAGCCAGCGGTCAAATAGTTACATAAGTGGTCACTGTGGGGCTCCCCCTTTTGAATGAACAGCGAGTATGCCCTCCCCTTGCGGGTGGACTACGGATGTTCCCGTGCGGGTTCGTCCACGGCTCTGCTAAAGTAAGGGGGGTGAGCCTGCGCAGTGCAGGTTATGTTAAGGAGGCGGTTGTGAGGCCCCTCCTATTTTATGGTTTATTACAGTTGACTGGTGCTGGTGAGTTGGTAGCGTCTTTTTCTTGCCATCCTCCAATATTCTTAGTTTAAACGACAGGTTACCAAACAATAAATATCTGTTTGACTTTTTAAATCTAGCAGTTGGTGTCCGTGTGTTTATTTCTTAGTGATAAGCTAGCTAGTTATAAATGTTAAGTTCGTCGGAATAAAGTCATGGGTGATTTAATGAATTATGTGAAAAAGCATGGGATTCCCCCGATAAGAAAGTGCTAATTTCCAAAAGGTTACTTATGGCGTACCCTTTCCCGCCAACGGACAGGATGCGCTGGGAATCCTCCCCTAGGTTAGATAAAGCTCTGACACGCTTATCTAAAAAGGTGGCCCTGCCGTCACAGGATACGGCCGCCCTAAAGGATCCTGCAGATAGGAAGCAGGAAAGTATCCTGAAGTTTGTTTATGCACACTCAGGTACTAAACTGAGGTCGGCTATTGCGTCGGCCTGGATGTGTAGTGCTGTGGCAGCATGGACAGATAATCCTGTCTGAGGAAATGGATATCTTAGACAAGGATACCATTTTACTGACCCTGGGGCATATAAAAGACGCTGTCCTATATATGAGGGATGCCCAGAGGGACATTTGCCTACTGGGCTCTAGAATAAATGCAATGTCAATTTCTGCCAGAAGGGTCCTGTGGACTCGGCAATGGACAGGTGATGCTTACTCCAAAAAGCACATGGAGGTGTTACCTTACAAGGGTGAGGAATTGTTTGGGGACGGTCTCTCGGACCTAGTTTCCACAGCTACGGCTGGGAAGTCAAACTTTTTGCCATATATTCCCTCACAGCCTAAGAAAGCACTGTATTACCAAATGCAGTCCTTTCGATCACAGAGAAGCAAGAAGGTCAGAGGTGCGTCCTTTCTGGCCAGAGGCAGGGGTAGAGGAAAGAAGCTGCACAACACAGCTAGTTCCCAGGAACCGAAGTCCTCCCCGGCTTCCACTAAATCCACCGCATGACGCTGGGGCTCCACAGGAGCCAGAAGCGGTGGGGGCGCGTTTCCGAAATTTCAGCCACCAGTGGGTTCGCTCACAGGTGGATCCCTGGGCTATACAGATTGTGTCTCAGGGATACAAGCTGGAATTCGAAGTGATGCCCCCTCACCGTTACCTCAAATCGGCCCTGCCAGCTTCCCCCATAGAAAGGGAAGTAGTGTTAGTGGCAATTCACAAGTTATATCTCCAGCAGGTGGTGGTAAAGGTTCCCCTCCTTCAACAAGGAAGAGGATACTATTCCACAATGTTTGTGGTACCGAAACCGGACGGTTCGGTCAGACCCATATTGAATTTAAAATCCCTGAACATTGATCTGAAAAGATTCAAGTTCAAAATGGAATCGCTCAGAGCGGTCATTGCAAGCCTGGAAGAGGGGGATTTTATGGTGTCTCTGGACATCAAGGATGCGTACTTGCATGTCCCCATTTATCCACCTCATCAGCAGTACCTCAGGTTTGTGGTACAGGACTGTCATTACCAATTCCAGACGTTGCCGTTTGGCCTGTCCACGGCACCGAGAATATTTACCAAGGTGATGGCGGAAATGATGGTGCTCCTTCGGAAGCAAGGGGTTACAATTATCCCATACTTGGACGATCTCCTCATAAAGGCGAGGTCCAGGGAGCGGTTGCTGATCAGCGTAGCACTCTCTCAGGAAGTGTTGCAACAGCACGGCTGGATTCTGAATATTCCAAAGTCGCAGTAGATTCCTACGACGCGTCTGCCCTTCCTGGGCATGATTCTGGACACAAACCAGAAAAGGGTGTTTCTCCCGGAGGAGAAGGCTCAGGAGCTCGTGACTCTGGTCAGAGGCCTCCTAAAACCAAAACAGGTATCGGTGCATCACTGCACACGTGTCCTGGGAAAGATGGTGGCGTCATACGAAGCCATTCCCTTCGGCAGGTTCCATGCGAGGATCTTTCAGTGGGATCTGTTGGACAAGTGGTCCGGATCGCATCTTCAGATTAATCGGCTGATCACCCTGTCCCCCAGGGCCAGGGTGTCTCTTCTGTGGTGGCTGCAAAGTGCTCACCTCCTCGAGGGCCGCAGGTTCGGCATACAGGACTGGGTCCTGGTGACCACGGATGCAAGCCTCCGAGGATGGGGGGCAGTCACTCAAGGCAGAAACTTCCAGGGGCTGTGGTCAAGTCAGGAGACTTGTCTGCACATCAATATCCTGGAACTAAGGGCCGTATACAACGCCCTGAGTCAAGCGGAGCCCCTGCTTCAAAACCAACCAGTGCTGATTCAGTCAGACAACATCACGGCAGTGGCCCATGTAAACCGCCAGGGCGGCACAAGAAGCAGGGTGGCAATGGCAGTAGCCACCAGGATTCTTCGTTGGGCGGAGAATCACGTACTAGCACTGTCAGCAGTGTTCATTCCGGGAGTGGACAACTGGGAATCAGACTTCCTCAGCAGGCACGACCTCCACCCGGGAGAGTGGGGACTTCATCAAGAAGTCTTCACGCAGATTGCAAATCGATGGTAACTGCCACAGGTGGACATGATGGCGTCCCGTCTCAACAAAAAGCTAAAAAGATATTGCGCCAGGTCATGGGACCCTCAGGCGATAGCTGTGGATGCACTAGTAACACCGTGGGTGTTCCAGTCGGTCTATGTGTTTCCTCCTCTTCCTCTCATACCAAAGGTGCTGAGAATTGTAAGAAAAAGAGGAGTGAGAACAATACTCATTGTTCCGGATTGGCCAAGAAGGACTTGGTACCCGGAATTGCAAGAAATGCTCACAGAGGACCTGTGGCCTCTGCCTCTCAGACAGGACCTGTTACAACAAGGGCCCTGTCTGTTCCAAGACTTACCGCGGCTGCGTTTGACGGCATGGCGGTTGAACGCCGGATCCTAGCGGAAAAAGGCATTCCGGATGAAGTTATTCCTACGCTGATAAAGGCTAGGAAGGATGTGACAGCAAAGCATTATCACCGTATATGGCGAAAATATGTTGCTTGGTGTGAGGCCAGGAAGGCCCCTACAGAGGAATTCCAGCTGGGTCGATTCCTGCACTTCCTACAGTCAGGAGTGACTATGGGCCTGAAATTAGGGTCCATAAAGGTCCAGATTTCAGCCCTATCCATTTTCTTCCAAAAAGAACTGGCTTCACTGCCTGAGGTTCAGACGTTTGTTAAGGGAGTGCTGCATATTCAGCCCCCTTTTGTGCCACCAGTGGCACCTTGGGATCTTAACGTGGTGTTGAGTTTCCTGAAATCCCACTGGTGTGAGCCACTTAAGACCGTGGAGCTAAAGTATCTCACGTGGAAAGTGGTCATGCTGTTGGCCTTAGCTTCGGCTAGGCGTGTGTCAGAATTGGCGGCTTTGTCATGTAAAAGCCCCTATCTGGTTTTCCATATGGATAGGGCAGAATTGCGGACTCGTCCGCAATTTCTGCCAAAGGTGGTGTCATCCTTTCATTTGAACCAACCTATTGTGGTGCCTGCGGCTACTGGTGACTTGGAGGATTCCAAGTTGCTTGACGTAGTCCGGGCTTTGAAGATTTATGTGACCAGAACGGCTGGAGTCAGGAAGACTGACTCGCTGTTTGTCCTTTATGCATCCAACAAGCTGGGTGCTCCTGCTTCAAAGCAAACTATTGCTCGCTGGATCTGTGGCACGATTCAGCAGGCTCATTCTGCGGCTGGGTTTCCGCATCCAAAATCAGTGAAAGCCCATTCCACGAGAAAGGTGGGCTCTTCTTGGGCGGCTGCCCGAGGGGTCTCGGCATTACAGCTTTGCCGAGCTGCTACTTGGTCGGGTTCAAACACATTTGCAAAGTTCTACAAGTTTGATACCCTAGCTGAGGAGGACCTTGAGTTTGCCCATTCGGTGCTGCAGAGTCATCCGCACT
The DNA here is from genome assembly GCF_028390025.1 of Pseudophryne corroboree. Taxonomy (NCBI): domain Eukaryota; kingdom Metazoa; phylum Chordata; class Amphibia; order Anura; family Myobatrachidae; genus Pseudophryne; species Pseudophryne corroboree. Next base: position 518,684,495 of record NC_086448.1, on the reverse strand, counting down.
CTCCCGCCCGTTTGGGAGCTTTGGTATAATCCCCATGGTCCTTACGGAGTCCCCAGCATCCACTAGGACGTTAGAGAAAATAAGATTTTACTCACCGGTAAATCTATTTCTCGTAGTCCGTAGTGGATGCTGGGCGCCCGTCCCAAGTGCGGACTTTCTGCAATACGTGTATATAGTTATTGCTTAATAAAGGGTTATGTTATGTGGCATCAGTTAAGTGATGCTTGTTTGTTGTTCATAGTGTTAACTGGGTAAGTTTATCACGAGTTATACGGTGTGATTGGTGTGGCTGGTATGAGTCTTACCCTGGATTCCAAAATCCTTTCCTTGTAATGTCAGCTCTTCCGGGCACAGTTTCCTTAACTGAGGTCTGGAGGAGGGGCATAGAGGGAGGAGCCAGTGCACACCAGGTAGTACTAAATCTTTCTTTAGAGTGCCCAGTCTCCTGCGGAGCCCGTCTATTCCCCATGGTCCTTACGGAGTCCCCAGCATCCACTACGGACTACGAGAAATAGATTTACCAGTGAGTAAAATCTTATTATTACCAAGTGTTATTCATCTTTAGACTTGGCCACAATTTTAGTATTACACTTAAAACCAGCAAAATCCATATTGTAAAATCCCCCAACTGTTACTAAAGCAAGTCAATAAAATCACAGGTTTTAAATGAGATCAGACGTAGTGGTTTAAAGGGGTTATTCACTTTTAACTTTACCTTTGGAGGGAATTCAATTGATATCGCTGCCTGATCTCCCATCTAAAGCGACGTAAGGCAGCTAAACCTGACTAAACTAATGCACGGATTCACAAAAAATGCTGTCACTTTTAGCACGTTGTAGTTTGCCTGCACGGGGGGCTGCGAGCTGAAATGTGTCTCTTTGCAGGTCAGCGCCCAAATGGAGCAACAGTTGAATTGCTCAATTGGAGGCCATCTAGTGGCGGCTACGAGGAGAAACAATTGAATTCCTCCCTTTATGTCTTCCTCTACTCATATTGCAAGAGAAAAAGCTAATTACGTGAGTGGTAGGAGAGGGAATCTACTGTATAGAAGGAGCCAAAGCTATTTATTTCCCCACTAGCTACCATTGCACTGGCAGCACTTCCTGAATAAAGGCCCTCATTCCGAGTTGTTCGCTCGCAAGCTGCTTTTAGCAGCTTTGCACACGCTAAGCCGCCGCCTACTGGGAGTGAATCTTAGCTTATCAAAATTGCGAACGAAAGATTCGCAATATTGCGAAAAGACTTCTCTGTGCAGTTTCTGAGTAGCTCGGGACTTACTCTTCCAGTGCGATCAGTTCAGTGCTTGTCGTTCCTGGTTTGACGTCACAAACACACCCAGCGTTCGCCCAGACACTCCCCCGTTTCTCCAGCCACTCCCGTGTTTTTCCTAGAAATGGTAGCGTTTTTTCAAACACTCCCATAAAACGGCCAGTTTCCGCCCAGAAACACCCACTTCCTGTCAATCACATTACGATCACCAGAACGAAGAAAAAACCTTGGAATGCCGTGAGTAAAATACCTAACTGCATAGCAAATTTACTTGGCGCAGTCGCACTGCGGACATTGCGCATTAGCGACTAATTGCTCCGTTGCGAGAAAAAAATAACGAGCGAACAACTCGGAATGACCCCCAAAGTTATAAACATGGCTTCTCTGATAAACTTTCTTAAATGTATCAAACTTTTTAAAACTTAACAGGGGTTGCAAAGCTCTGTTGGCTGCAAATCTTAAATAGTGAATATGGTAGGGAGAGAAAATATGACAGCTTTGACAAAAAGTTACTCAACTTGTCTTAATACACGTTGACTATATTCCACAGCAGTATTCTGATGTTTTGGGTTTTTTTCCAAGCAGTGAAGGGACACAAAGCATAGCTAGGCCCCCGACACCCACAAAGCCCCAACCCCAGGCTGTGATTGGCCCGCGGGCCAAATAGTACATGGACAGGGATGACCATTGGTGGTTGAAATAATCGACGGTCTTCCATAGCATAGTTTGGTAACCATCGATGGAGAGCACAGTGATGGCCATTCCTAGTTAAAACACATTTAAAGTGGACTTTATTTGCACTAGAAGAGGGATTGGTATCAATGATTAACACTGAACCATTAAACAAGCTTACAATAGTTGAGACATTTTCTGTTGGCTAAATATATTGCAGACCATTTTGTTAGCCGTGCTGATTAGTGTCTCTGGAAATCACATTTTCCTGGCACACATGTTTGAAACACATTTTAAATGAGATATGAAGTTGTTGGCAGTTACCTTAAGCAAATGCTTGTATTGCAGAGCTGGTGTATCTAGAGGTTTGGAGTGGTAAGCAACGTCAGTCATTGTAGTGAGAAATTACTATGGGCTGCTGGCAAAATGTCACCACTGGCTGTGTCTATACTGGGTAATACAAATGTCAAAAGCAGGGCTGGCAGATGAACAAACTCACAGTGATTTAGGTGTGCTTGTTCAGAGTACACAACAAGATGTGGCACGCAGAATAAACACATCAAGAACTCTCAAGGCTGTCTGCTTTTATAACTTGAAGATTTCTGTATTATATAATTCCAGATAATATAAAACACTTAGGGGGCTATTCAACTAGTGTCGTTTGTCGCCTAGACGAAAAGACGTCAGTTTTCGCTAGTTTTTAGGGTGAATGGAGATTCGCCCTGTGCAATAGCAGGGCAGTTTTTTCGTCTAGGCGAAACATTCGGTAGGAGAGGAAAACATGTGGATCGGCGAATCCACGTGTTTTCGCACCTGCGTCAACGAAAACGCAAGCCGTTTTAGCTGATTTTCAGGCATTTTTCGCCAATGCCTTTTCACTACAAAACAAAGAAGTGAAAAGGCATTGGCTAAAATGCCTTAAAAACAGGCGAAAATGGCCCACAATTGAATACGCAGGGGGGTAAATCTGATGTGACCAAGCCAAGCCGGGCTTTCCCTGACAGTGTTCTGATGTGGAGGCTGCTGGAAGGTAATCCCCCGGTCTCCTCCCCCCCTCCCTTACAGAAGGGCAGGGCTGCTATCAGAAATTGTGGGGCCCAGGACTGACAAAATAGGCAGCCTCCCCCCCCCACTACCTCTAGCAGCCTCTCACCTCCCCTCTGTGTACCTCCAGCAAACTCTCACGTCTCCGTGTACCACTCCCTCCAGCAGCCTCTCACCTCCCCGTGTCCCACTCCCTCCAGCAGCCTCTTACCTCCCCCGTCCGTCCGGCAGCCTCTCACCTCCTCCTGTCCATGCAGCAGCCTCTCACCTCTCCTTGTCTGTCCATCAGCCTCTTACCTCCCCCTGTTCATCCAGCAGCCTCTCACCTCCCATTTCCATCCAGCAGCCTCTCATCTTTCTCTGTGTCCCACCAGTAGGGGTGGATTTGGCGCCAGGTCTCCAGCTGGTTTTAGCAGGTGGACCAGCAGGAAGCCATGAAGAGACAGCACCAGTGGCATTTTTGAATCTGGTGCCGACTGCGGGCCAATCGGAGCTGCAAGCCGGAAGTTGGTGGCCCGTACCAAATCCCCACTGCTGCCACATTGGCCCCCTTCTCTGTTTGGGCCTGGGACTGCAGTAACGGCAGTCCACCCCTGATTGCTGCCCTGCAGAAGAGTGATCCTAACAGGCCCACCCATGACTCCAGGAAGAATGTCTTCCTGCAGTCAGAGCTCAGGGATCTTAGGGCAGCTGTTCCTCCTCACACTTCTCCCCTGGACCCACGCAGACTGATTTCAACCATCCGCAGTCTGGGCTCACTGCAGGCCTGGTTAAAGTGAATGTAGCTGTACACAGGGCACATAAGGTGTGGAATCTTTTACGCACTTCTTCCTATGGGTGTAACTTTCTCGCTTTGAGAAAGTCTCCTCTAGAAGATAAAACATGTAAGTGACTGCACCAACTTTTGTGCCCGTGCACAGCTATGTTCACTGTGCTCGCATCCTCAGCTGTCACTGCTTTCTTCCTGGTCTGTCTAATTTGGAAGTTGACTACTGGAGATCTTCAGCAATAATATCAGCAGCGTGTCCGTGAGCAGATAGATATTCTCAGCTTCAGCAGTCTCAGTGCTGCGGCAGTTCAACTGTCAGTTACCAGCAGAGACATGTAAAGTCTGAATCAGGTGGCCACCCAAATGCTGGTAATATACTTACAGTACTGCTATCTTGAGCTCATGTCTCTCTTATTCTTGACTGGGATGCAGGTATATGCGCACAACAATTTAATTAGAACACATAACACTGAGTTCAGTGCCTTTTTAAACATAGGGGTCTATTTACTAAGCCTTGGTTAGTGATAAAGTGGACGGATATAAAGTCCAAACCAACCAGGTCCTAACTGTCATTTTTCAAACACAGCCTGTAATAACATGTCAGTTAGGAGCTATTGGCTGGTACTTTATCTCTCTCAGCTTTAACTCCATCCAAGGCTTAGTAAATAGACCCCATAGTTTGTATTATACCTCACACATAAGAGCTCACAGGCTGGAAAGAGTTTGTGGCCATAAAGTTTATGGAGTTTATGGAGTTTCTTTATAATAATAATAATGGAAAACCAACAAAAAAAGGTTAGTACTACTGTATTCATGTAAACTGTAAGTAATAGCATCACATCTATTAGATCCGGAGTTCATTGAATTTTGTAGAGCTACCAAACAAACAAACAAACAAACAAACAAACAAACAAACAAACAAACAAACCTACCTACCTACCTGTATCACACATAGTTAAAAATATCTTTCTCTCTCTGTATATGTATATATACATATATACATATATATATATATATATATATATAGAGAGAGAGAGAGAGAGAGAGAGAGAGAGAGAGAGAGAGTGTGGGTAGAACAGAAAGCACTAACCAGGCTTCCAATTCATTGCGCAATAGTGCGTTGGTTGATTTATTCATTCATAATGTCAGTATAAATATAACTTTGACGACTTTTCGGTCCTCTAAGGGACCTTTGTCAAGACCATCAATAAACCTGAAAAGACAAAAACCCACCTGCCTGAATACATATATATATAGACTCCAGGCAGGTGGATTTTTGAGGTTTATTGATGGCCTTGACAAAGGTCCCTTGGAGAGCCGAATCGTCGACAAAATGTTGTTTATGCTACAGTTATGAATTAATAAATCAATGCACTATTTGCAATGTATTGGAAGTCTGGTGAATGCTCTCTGTTCTACCCATGTTTTCTACACAAATGCACCTTGTGTGCAGCTCTTCCGTGGAATTTTATGTGTGCATATGTGTGTGTGTGTGTGTGTGTGTGTGTGTGTGTGTGTATATATATATATATATATATAAACAAACAAGGAAGAAGCGGCACTCAGCGTCTTAATCAAAAATAGAAAAGTGTATTCACAACACCATCTTAAAGATGGTGTTGTGAATACACTTTTCTATTTTTGATTAAGACGCTGAGTGCCGCTTCTTCTTCCTTGTTTGTTTATCCACTGCTGCTGAGAGGGCACCGGCGCATTTTTGAATATTGAAAACGGAGTGCCGATCCACGTCCATTCCCTATATATATATATATATATATATATATATACAGGGCCGGTTCTGGGGCTTTGTGCACCCGGTGCGGCAATGGGGGCGTTGTTTTGTACAGGGGGCGTGGTCATTTACGCCCCCTGTACAGACTACTGTAGCGCTCTGAAATGTGCCTGCCGCTGGCCGCTGTGAAGCCTTTAGTGGAGAGGTCCTTTAATGTGAGGTGCGCGATGACATCATCGCCCACCGCACAGCAAAGGTCCTCTCCACGAAGGGAAACTAGACGCGTAGCACAGTAAAGGACCTCTCCACGAAGGGAAACTCTAGTTTCCCTTCACAGCGGCAGCGGGGGGCACAGCAGCAGCGGATCTTGCCCTGGTGCGGCGCCCTCCGGATGGCGCCGGCGCTCTCCGGAAGGCGGCGCCCCGGGCAAAAGTCCTGCTTGCCCGTGGCAAGATCCGCTACTGTATATATATATATATATATATATATATATATATATCCATCGAAAGGAGGCGGCACTCAGAGACTTTCAATATAAGCAAACTGGTTATTGGTGCATCACTGTTTCGGAGCCGTAGCCCCGTCGTCAGGATAACAGTGAGTAACAAACATACAGTTTAAATACCTTCGCCACATGAAGTCCTCCCGCCGCCACTGTACACGCTGCCCGGCTTCCGGATACGTCACGTCCAGCTCACACGGAAGTGACTGTGTCTCGGCCCATCCAGCAAGCGTGCGGGGGCTAGAAAAGAGAAACCATAGCAACGTGTGTAGATACTAATAATGTGAAAACATCATATATAAGAGCTGTTAAACTTTATCAAATACAGAATACACGCAGCTACAACTCTTCATAATTAATTAAACATATATAATGAAAAAATACTATACAAAGCAACAAAATCATAACAGGTCATGCTATGTAGGAGAGGAATAGAACAAGACTATAAGCGGTAAAATGCAATTGCTCAAATATATGATCCATATTGTATATATTAATATTACGATCCAAAATATTGCATAATAACTATAGAAACATCTTAAATTAAGAGATTCATTCAACCCCCTAGGATGAACTGTATCCAATAAAATCCAGTTAATATCTATCATTGACACACACAATAACAGTGATAGTCCCATCAAATTTACACTAGTAATGGATGACTTCCAGATTAATTTTTTGGATATATGTATAAGACTGGAGGATAATAGCATTACTACCAGGCTATATACCAAACCTACCGATCGGAATAACATTCTTAAATTTGATAGTGCACACCCTAAAGAGACAACATTGAGTCTTCCTTATTCTCAGTTCCTCCTGGTGTGTAGAATTACATCTAACGTGGATGAGAGGGACACACAATTAATGATTATGACAAGGAAATTTTTACAACGGGGTTACCCGGAGGAGATGTTAAAAGCTGCACGGAATAAGGCCATCAAGTGTACACAGGAGAAATTATTGAGACTAATGCCGAAAAAAAAACACATGTAGGCAGATTCCCTTGGGTTACTCCGTTTAACTCTAGTAGTAATCATCTCACCAAAAAGGCCAGGCAACTGTGGCCTATAGTAGCAACAGAGGAAGGCTTAGGTGAAGTTTTTCAGAGTAGAATTATGCCAAGCTATTCTAGAAATAGGAGCATCCGTGATATTGTTGTGAAAACAGACATATCAGGGTTTGACTCCCCAGACCTCATTTTTTGCAATGGAAGGCAGGCTGCTATAAATGCAGTGGTTGCGTAACTTGTAGCTATATGGTGGCAGGTGATAAATTCTTTCACTCGCGCACGGGTAAAAAATATTCCATTCGATATCCTCTGTCCTGCGACTCACGTTTTGTCATCTATTTACTAAACTGTCCATGTGGGCTTGCCTATATTGGCAAGACCGACTTTTGCTTTAAAACTAGAATGGCACAGCATAGATACGCAATCAGGGAAGCCATTAAGTCTGGCACTAGCGATCAGCCAGTAGCCAGACATTTTGTACAGGCAAAACATACCCTGAGGTATCGTATCATAGATCAGGTACCGTTCTCTCTTCGAGGGGGCGATAGATCGAAGAGATTGTTACAGGTAGAGTGAAAATGGATCCATTTATTGGATACAATTCATCCTAGGGGGTTGAATGAATCTCTTAAGTTAAGATGTTTCTTATAGTTATTATGCAATATTTTAGATCGTAATATATACAATATGGATCATATATTTGAGCAATTGCATTTTACCGCTTATAGTCTTGTTCTATTCCTCTCCTACATAGCATGACCCGTTATGATTTTGTTGCTTTGTTTAGTATTTTTTCATTATTTATGTTTAATTAATTATGAAGAGTTGTAGCTGTGTGTATTCTGTATTTGATAAAGTTTAACAGCTCTTATATATGATGTTTTCACATTATTAGTATTTACACACGTTGCTATGGTTTCTCTTTTCTAGCCCCCGCACGCTTGCTGGACGGTCCGAGACACAGTCACTTCCGTGTGAGCTGGACGTGACGTGTCCGGAAGCCGGGCAGCGTGTACAGTGGCGGCGGGAGGACCTCATGTGGTGAAGGTATTTAAACTGTATGTTTGTTACTCACTTTTATCCTGACGACGGGGCTACAGCTCCGAAACGTTGATGCACCAATAACCAGTTTGCTTATATTGAAAGTCTCTGAGTGCCGCCTCCTTACGATGGATATATGAGGGGCTGCTGGCCTATGAGGAGGGCACCGGGAGCAATTATTACTGCAGCTGGTGGCCTTCTGAAGTGCCGGATCATTCTGTTCATGTATATATACACTGCTCAAAAAAATAAAGGGAACACTAAAATAACACATCCTAGATCTGAATGAATGAAATATTCTTATTAAATACTTTGTTCTGTACATAGTTGAATGTGCTGACAACAAAATCACACAAAAATTATCAATGGAAATCAAATTTATTAACTCATGGAGGTCTGGATTTGGAGTCACACTCAAAATTAAAGTGGAAAAACACACTACAGGCTGATCCAACTTTGATGTAATGTCCTTAAAACAAGTCAAAATGAGGCTCAGTAGTTTGTGTGGCCTTCACGTGCCTGTATGACCTCTCTACTACCCACACAAGTGGCTCAGGTAGTGTAGCTCATCCAGGATGGCACATCAATGCGAGCTGTGGCAAGAAGGTTTGCTGTGTCTGTCAGCGTAGTGTCCAGAGCATGGAAGCGCTATCAGGAGACAGGCCAGTACATCAGGAGACGTGGAGGTCGTAGGAGGGCAACAACCCAGCAGCAGGACCGCTACCTACGCCTTTGTGCAAGGAGGAACAGGAGGAGCACTGTCAGAGCCCTACAAAATGACCTCCAGCAAGCCACAAATGTGCATGTGCCTACTCAAACGATCAGAAACAGACTCCATGAGGGTGGTATGAGGGCCCGATGTCCACAGGTGGGGGTTGTGCTTACAGCCCAACACCGTGCAGGACGTTTGGCATTTGCCAGAGAACACCAAGATTAGCAAATTCGCCACTGGCGCCCTGTGCTCTTCACAGATGAAAGCAGGTTCTCACTGAGCACATGTGACAGACGTGACAGAGTCTGGAGACGCCAAGGAGGACATTCTGCTGCCTGCAACATCCTCCAGCATGACCGGTTTGGCAGTGGGTCAGTAATGGTGTGGGGTGGCATTTCTTTGGGGGGCCGCACAGCCCATGTGCTCGCCAGAGGTAGCCTGACTGCCATTAGGTACCGAGATGAGATCCTCAGACCCCTTGTGAGACCATATGCTGGTGCGGTTGGCCCTGGGTTCCTCCTAATGCAAAACAATGCTAGACTTCATGCATACCTCCCAACATGACCCTCTCCAGGAGGGACACAATGCTCTGCTTCTTGATTTTTCTCTTAATTTATGATTGTCTGCATCTGTGTTGAACAGGTTCATGGATAAGAAAGGTGTTTCAGCACAGGTGATGGCAATCCTAGATTAAGAGGGAAGTCCAGGAGCAGTGCATTCTGTCCCTCCTGGAGAGGGTCATGTTGGGAGGTATGCCTCATGTGGCTGGAGTGTGTCAGCAGTTCCTGCAAGACGAAGACATTGATGCTATGTACTGGCCTGCCCATTCCCCAGACCTGAATCCAATTGAGCACATCTGGGACATCATGTCTCGCTCCATCCACCAACGTGGCATTGCACCACACACTGTACAGGAGTTGGCGGATGCTTTAGTCCAGGTCTGGGAGGAGATCCCTCAGGAGACCATCTGCCACCTCATCAGGAGCATGCCCAGGCATTGTAGGGAGGTCATACAGGCACGTGGAGGCCACACACACTACTGAGCCCCATTTTGACTTGTTTTAAGGACATTACATCAAAGTTGGATCAGCCTGTAGTGTGTTTTTCCACTTTAATTTTTAGTGTGACTCCAAATCCAGACCTAAATTAGTTAATAAATTTGATTTCTATTGATAATTTTTGTGTGATCTTGCTGTCAGCACATTCAACTATGTAAAGAACAAAGTATTTAATAAGAATATTTCATTCATTCAGATCTGGGATGTGTTATTTTAGTGTTCCCTTTATTTTTTTGAGCAGGGTGTGTATATATATATATATATATATATATATATATGTTCACTGCTTACTACAAAAGGATTGCCATTCTTTAGCCCAGTCACTTTGTAGTTAACACCACAGATTTCTTTATACTAAGCCACTAATGCTGATTGATGATAATAATCAGATACTACAATCTATTTTTTTGTTGACTGCAGATTATGCATCATAACAAAACTGCATCACCGACCTATTTTTTTTTTAACTGAAAAGAATAGAACCTATAATATATGTCAGTGCCAGTCTGTTGTCTTTGAGGCACACTTTCCTCATAGGTGTCCATATTTCACTAAGAGGTACCAGAGCTCCTGACAGTATTAGTAATTTGCAGCCATGAGAAAGCTAATAGACTGCTCTATGTTTTCTGTTTTAGCAACTTAGACGAAATAAATAACAGTTACCTCTATATTCATGGAGCGTGACTAAATAAATATGGTAACATATTTGTTTACTGTGTAAAATAATTACTCAATTTTTGATAATAAAGCATATGGACATTTTGTACAGGAGTTTGTCTGGAGGAATATGTTTATTATACAGGCTCAAACTGTCCATTAAAGTTACCAGTGGATACAGAAAATACACAAGTGGGTGCCAAGGAATAGAAAGCACGAGGAAATGTCTCATTTCCGCTTTTGTTTTATTGTCTTATATCTACAGTATATAAAATGTATGTACTTTGTGTATATTATTATTGTCTATTATCCTTTCTTTATTAGGTGTCATAGAAAGGCAAAAACCCAAATATTAAAGAAGCATAAATCTAAAAGTTGTGTGTAAAGTATATTATAAATCAGTGTACAGAAAAGTGTACAGAACACTTGAGAGACATGATACAAGGACAAACAGTAGATGAGGTTGGAAAAGATAAGATAGTAGGGGGTTCTTTTACTAAAGGTCGATTTTAATACATTTTAAATTGATCTAAATAGATCTAAATCATTGTGTTTCAGGGGCTAACTGACAAATTTACTAACATTTAAAAATGCTCATTGTAAGGAGGCCTGCATTTAAAGTGAAGCTTGGATTTTTAAGTGTATGTGAGTTTGAAACAGCAGAAGGTGAGTATTTGAGTATTCTCTGTCTATCCATATAGGGATTGTAATATTGTGGGAGAAATTTAGTGTGAATCTGGTGTTTATTTCTGTGCTGTGCTTTCTTAATAAGCGAGGAGAAACCAGAGGGAGGGGGTTGAATCTAGGTGTGAAGTAATCAGGTGTGAAGTAATCAGGAGGAGGAGGGGCTGATTACAGCAGCTGGCTGAGAGCCTATATAATTAGTGAACAGACTCATTTGAGCTTGCTCATTGTAAGGAGGCTTGCATTTTAAAGTGAAGCTTGGATTTTTAAGTGTATGTGAGTTTGAAACAGCAGAAGGTGAGTATTTGAGTATTCTCTGTCTATCCATATAGGGATTGTAATATTGTGGGAGAAATTTAGTGTGAATCTGGTGTTTATTTCTGTGCTGTGCTTTCTTAATAAGCGAGGAGAAACCAGAGGGAGGGGGTTGAATCTAGGTGTGAAGTAATCAGGTGTGAAGTAATCAGGAGGAGGAGGGGCTGATTACAGCAGCTGGCTGAGAGCCTATATAATTAGTGAACAGACTCATTTGAGCTTGCTCATTGTAAGGAGGCTTGCATTTTAAAGTGAAGCTTGGATTTTTAAGTGTATGTGAGTTTGAAACAGCAGAAGGTGAGTATTTGAGTATTCTCTGTCTATCCATATAGGGATTGTAATATTGTGGGAGAAATTTAGTGTGAATCTGGTGTTTATTTCTGTGCTGTGCTTTCTTAATAAGTGAGGAGAAACCAGAGGGAGGGGGTTGAATCTAGGTGTGAAGTAATCAGGTGTGAAGTAATCAGGAGGAGGAGGGGCTGATTACAGCAGCTGGCTGAGAGCCTATATAATTAGTGAACAGACTCATTTGAGCTTGCTCATTGTAAGGAGGCTTGCATTTTAAAGTGAAGCTTGGATTTTTAAGTGTATGTGAGTTTGAAACAGCAGAAGGTGAGTTAGAATATAGAAAAAGGTGAGTTTCATAATATGCAATCAGGAACACAAATATTTGCAATACCATTAAGGGGGATATCCAATTAGCCCGTTTTTTTACCGGGGCTAATTGTCCCGCCGGGGGCTATCTAATCAGCCCCGATAAGACGCGGCACGCGCCGGCTTATCAGGGATTTTGTTTCGCCTGCCGGAGGCAGGCGAAGCAGAATCCCCGAAACAGCCCCATTTTCGGCCGAAAACGGGGCTGTTTCACCCGAAAACACACAGGTTTCACTGAACCTGTGTGTTTTCGGGAGAAAAGATTTTTTTTTACACCCGATTTAATAGGATAGGCTGTAAAAAAAAAATCGGTGAAACATCGGAAATAAAGTCCGATAAACGGCCGAAAATGGCCGTTTTTCGGACCTGATGTTTTAACGGGGATAATTGGATATCCCCCTAAGTCTCTGGTGAGGCTGCAAGGGGCTGACCTTGTGAGTGAGTGAGAGGGTCTCTAACTTGGAGTAGCAGAGGGACTGTGATTGCTGCGTGTGTGAGGGTCAGATATTTTGAGGTTATAGGTCTGCCTTTGTTTCTGTCTTTGTTTTTGTTCTATTTTGTATGGGAGCATACTAGGTACTGCCCAGGGACGCTTCCGATGGGGAAAGAGCCTACTGCTGCTGCCAGCAGGTACTACCAGGGACCCACAATCGGCCTGCGGGGTCTGAATCCACTGCTGAGCTGCACAAGGGTGCAAGGAAGACTGCTGCTGCAGACATCAGAGGAGAGGACGGAGACTGCTGAATAAAAGCGAAGGAACCGGTGACTACTGCTGCATAAAAGCGAAGGTCTAGGGGACGCAAAGGATAGATAAGTATAAGCTCAACTTCATTATTGTATAGTGAGTGTTTTGCCTAGATTGTTTTGCTTCTCTATTTCTTCTTGGGTAACAGGGAGTTAGACCGTACAAAAATATGGGTGGGGCTGGGATTGGCGATTTCACTCAGTGCATGTCGTGCAAGATGTACGTGCACCTGGAGCAACTGTCCCAGTGTGAGTACATCTGCACGAGGTGTGTGTGAACGGTTGCTCTGGAAGCCCAGGTAACTGATCTAGAGCAAACCGTTACACGACTGAGGGAGATTCACAATCTTGAGCGAAGTTTAGATAGAATGGTGGAGGAGTTGAGGGAGGGGTCACTGGTAGATGAGGATGACCAGGCAGTTAGCTGGGTCACAGTTAGAAGGAAGAAAAAGAGGGGGAGGCTCGACATCTCTGAACTATCAAACCCGAATAAATTTGCACGACTGGACGAGGAATCGGAGAATGATAGTGAGGAAATGACGGTGCCGGAGGAGACTGTTCCATCTAGCAACCATAGGAGCGGTCCCTCTGGCGCAGTTGGGATAAAAGTTAGTAAGGTGCCTAGTCAGATTGTGGTGGTAGGGGATTCCATTATTAGGAAGACAGATAGGGCAATCTGCTACCGGGACCGTGATCGCCGTACGGTCTGTTGTCTCCCGGGTGCTCGGGTGTGGCACCTCGCGGACCGGGTAGATAGATTGTTGGGAGGGGCTGGGAATGATCCAGCAGTCTTGGTGCACGTTGGCACCAATGACAAAGTTACTGGAAGGTGGCATGTCCTTAAGAAAGACTATAGGGAATTAGGCAAGAAACTAAAGGCAAGGACATCTAAGGTAATATTCTCCGAATTATTACCCGTGCCACGCGCTAGTCCAGGGAGACAGAAGAAGATTAGGGAAGTAAATGTGTGGCTTAAGGATTGGTGCAGGAAAGAAGGGTTTGTGTTCCTAGAACACTGGGCGGACTTCTCAGTCAGGCGCCATCTTTTTTGTCGTGATGGATTGCACCTGAATGAGGTGGGGGCAGCGGTGCTGGTGGGAAGAATGGTTAGAAGGTTGGAGGAGATTTTAAACTAGGTGCCTGGGGGGAGGGTTTAGCAAGAAATTACTATTCAGTAAGAATAGCAGGGGTGGCATTAGTGAACAAAACGAGGTAGGAGTAGGGGGGAGAGCAGACAGCAAGGGTAGCAATATGGGAACTAAAAAGGGTTTTAGAGTAACAGTATCCAACGACAATAATGGGTCATCTTTACAGCATAAGAATTATGTCCCTACCGTAACGGGAAATACATATCTCAATTGTATGTATGTAAATGCTAGAAGCCTTACAGGTAAAAAGGGGGAACTAGAAATCCTCGCAGCAAGCAGGGAATATGATATTATAGGCATTACTGAAACATGGTGGGACGAATCTCACGATTGGACAGTCAATCTAGAGGGTTACACGCTGTACAGGAGAGACAGACAAAATAAATGGGGTGGAGGGGTATGTCTACGTAAAGCCATTTCTAAAACCTGTTATACGGGAAGATATTCAAGAAGGGACTGTAAATACTATTGAGACGTTATGGGTAGAAATTGCATGCGTGGGTAAAGGAATAAATAAGTTTTTATTGGGGTTACGCTACAGGCCGCCTGGTATTAATGTGTCTGATGAGAAATTGTTACTGAACCAAATTGAAAGAGCAGCAGGAGTAGGAGACATAGTAGTGATGGAAGACTTTAAAAACACACTAAGTGATAATTACTTAGTTCAATTAATCGAGGAACCAACTAGGTACAATGCAATCTTAGACCTGGTATTAACTAACAATGGGGAATTGGTATCAAATATTGAAGTAGGAGAGCCCATAGGTAACAGCAACCACAATATGGTCACATTCAATATCAGTTTTCATAAGCAGTCCTATACTGGCTCAACTTGGACTCTAAACTTTAGCAAAGCCAACTTTGACATGATGAAGGAAGCGTTAAGGAACATTGAATTGGAAATTCTGTTTCAAGGAAAAAATACTACAGAGAAATGGGATGTATTAAAATCACTGCTAATTAATAATACTCGTAAATTTATTCTCACCAGCTTCAAAAATAGGAATAAAAATCCCAAGCCAATGTGGTTTAACAAAAATATAAAGGAATTAATGGACAAAAAAAGATGAGCATTTAAAAAATACAAATCTGAGGGCGATGCGGAGTAATTTCAACACTATAAGGACTGTAACAAAATATGCAAAAAAGGAATAAGAGCGGCTAAAGTAGAAACTGAAAAACTAGTAGCAAAGGAAAGCAAAGCGAATCCCCAATTTTTTTTTAAGTACATCAACAGCAAGAGACTAAAGAAGGAGAGTATAGGCCCTTTAAAGGACAAGAGGGGAGTCTTAATCAAAAATGATAATGACATAGCAAACAAACTAAACAAGTTTTTTTCAACGGTATTTACCAGAGAGGACCAAATGCTGGGTATACCACAAAATCTCAACAAAGATAATGTCCCACTGCTAAATGCTTATTTATGTGAGGAGGTAGTCTGTGACCGATTAAAAAAGTTAAAGATTAATAAGTCACCTGGTCCTGATGGAATTCACCCGAGGGTTCTTATGGAGCTGCACGCTGAACTAGCAAGACCTCTATTTTTGATCTTCATGGATTCGGTTAAATCGGGTGTGGCCCCCAAAGACTGGCATATAGCGGAGGTAGTGCTGATATTTAAAAAGGGGAGCAAAGCTGAACCAGGTAATTGGAGAACAGTTAGTCTTACATCTATAGTGGGGAAAGTATTGGAAGGTATTCTAAGGGACAGTATTCAAAAGTTCCTTGAAGCAAATAAGGTCATTAAAAGGAACCAACATGGATTTGTGAAGGACAGATCATGTCAGACCAACTTACTTGGCTTTTATGAAACAGTAAGTGCGAACCTGGATCAGGGTAAGGAGGTGGATATAATCTTTTTAGACTTTGCACTTGGGTCAGTAATTGGTAAGATAATAGGGAGCAGCGCGTTGTGGTCAATGGATCATTTTCAAATTGGACTAAAGTACTAAGTGGTGTGCCACAAGGGTCTGTACTTGGACCACTTTTGTTCAACATTTTCATCAACGACCTAACAGTAGGTCTAGAGAGCATGGTATAAATTTTCACAGACGATACCAAATTGTGTAAGGTTATAAATACGGAGGGGGATGCTGAGTCTCTTCAGAATGACTTAACTAAACTGGAAGCATGGGCAGCAAAATGGAGAATGAGATTCAACACAGACAAGTGTAAGGTAATGCACTGGGACAAGACCAAAAATAACACCTACATACTAAATGGGGTAATATTAGGGGATTCTGTACTGGAAAAAGACTTAGGGGTTCACATAGATAGCAAATTAAGCAGCAGTACCCAAAGTAGGAGTGCAGAAAAGAATGCTAATAAGATATTAGCATGCATAAAATGGGGAATTGATGCAAGGGACGTGAGTATTATACTCCCATTATATAAATCACTAGTGAGGCCTCATCTTGAATACTGTGTGCAATTTTGGGCACCATATTACAAAAAGGATATCCTGGAGCTAGAAAAGGTTCAAAGGCGGGCGACCAACTAATCAAGGGCATGGAGATGCTGGAGTACGAGGAAAGACTTGCAAGGCTAGGCATGTTTACATTGGAAAAGAGGAGACTAAGAGGGGACATGATCAACATCTACAAATATATAAGGGGTCAATACACAGAGCTTGGGAGGGACCTGTTTTCTATAAGATCAGCACTCGCTTAGCTTAGAGGAGAGGAGTTTCCGCACATTGAGATGAAAAGGTTTTTTCACAGTAAGGACAATACGTGTTTGGAATTCCCTGCCTGAGAGAGTAGTAATGGCGGACTCAGTCAACACCTTTAAGAATGGGTTAGATAAATTCCTATTGGATAAAGATATTCAGGGTTATGGTGCGTAGGCATGCAATATAGTTAATATAACTAGTCCTAACATAAAAATAACTAGTTCTATAATAAGACTGCATAGGAGACCACAAATAGGTTGAACTCGATGTACAATTGTCTTTTTTCAACCGTAGTTACTATGTTACTATGTAAATAAACAATCATCTGTTTGTAAATGTGTGCTTTAGCTTTGAAACACAGCACCAATTTAGATCGACTTAAAATTGATGAAAATAAACTTTATAGCGCTTACACTCTAATTGGTACAGGTGTGTAAGAAAAGACATCAACAAAGGGAAATGATGTGGTTAGAGGAAGACTGGGACAGTGAATGTGAAGTCAGTTGGGGACTGACAGACTTGGATGAAGAGGTGGACTTTTAATAAGTATTTCAAACATTGAAGCTGGTGAAAAATATGATTGGAGTGGAAGTGAAATCCGTAGGTGGGGAGTGGCATGGGAGATGGTGTGTGGGTTTAACTTTCAATGGACAGTTGAAGTTCTGGCCCCTGGCAGTGTACATAAGGTGGAAAGTAGTATGGAATGAAATGATGTAAGAGATGTATGGAAAGGGACAGTAGTGAAAGCTAGATATTGTTAGTGAAAGAATGAGTTCTTTGGTAGCATCAGTGGTGACAAGAAATATAATGTTGCAGATATTTCAAAGTTGGAAAAAAGATTGGATATAGGGAGGAAAGATGAGGGTGATCAAAGGTGTCAATAATATGCGTAATGGAGAAAAGTATAGTATTTGCTCTTCGGCAGGGTTGCCACCTAGCAACAGCAGGTGGGTTAGGCAGCAAGCCTCCCGAAAACGCTGAGGGAGAGAAAGTGAAAGAATTTTCACTTTTCTCTGACGTCCTAGTGGATGCTGGGAACTCCGTAAGGACCATGGGGAATAGACGGGCTCCGCAGGAGACTGGGCACTCTAAAAGAAAGATTAGGTACTATCTGGTGTGCACTGGCTCCTCCCTCTATGCCCCTCCTCCAGACCTCAGTTAGATTTCTGTGCCCGGCCGAGCTGGATGCACACTAGGGGCTCTCCTGAGCTCCTAGAAAGAAAGTATATTTTAGTTTTTTTATTTTACAGTGAGACCTGCTGGCAACAGGCTCACTGCAACGAGGGACTAAGGGGAGAAGAAGCGAACCTACCTGCTTGCAGCTAGCTTGGGCTTCTTAGGCTACTGGACACCATTAGCTCCAGAGGGATCGACCGCAGGACCCGTCCTTGGTGTTCGTTCCCGGAGCCGCGCCGCCGTCCCCCTTACAGAGCCAGAAGCTAGAAGAGGTCCGGAAAAATCGGCGGCAGAAGACTTCAGTCTTCACCAAGGTAGCGCACAGCACTGCAGCTGTGCGCCATTGCTCCTCTTGTACACCTCACACTCTGGTCACTGATGGGTGCAGGGCGCTGGGGGGGGCGCCCTGAGCAGCAATAATTAGACCTTGGCTGGCAAAATAATCACAATATATAGCCCCAGAGGCTATATATGTGATAAATACCCCTGCCAGATTCCATAAAAAAGCGGGAGAAAAGTCAGCCGAAAAAGGGGCGGAGCTATCTCCCTCAGCACACTGGCGCCATTTCTCCCTCACAGCTCCGCTGGAAGGAAGCTCCCTGGCTCTCCCCTGCAGTCTGCACTACAGAAGGGTAAAAAAGAGAGGGGGGCACTAAATTTAGGCGCAGTATATAATTTATAGCAGCTATAAGGGGATATAATTCAGTTAGTCCCTGTATTATATAGCGCTCTGGTGTGTGCTGGCATACTCTCTCTCTGTCTCCCCAAAAGGCTTTTTGTGGGGTCCTGTCCTCTGTCAGAGCATTCCCTGTGTGTGTGCGGTGTGTCGGTACGGCTGTGTCGACATGTTTGATGAGGAGGCTTAGGTGGAGGCAGAGCAGATGCCTATAAATGTGATGTCACCCCCTGCGGGGCAGACACCTGAGTGGATGGATTTATGGAAGGAATTACGTGCAAGTGTCGACTCCTTACATAAAAAATTTGACGACATGCCAAATGCGGGACAGCCGGCTTCTCAGCTCGTGCCTGCCCAGACGACTCAAAGGCCATCAGGGGCTCTAAAGCGCCCGCTACCTCAGATGGCAGACACAGATGTCGACACAGATACTGATACCAGTGTCGACGACGAAGAGTCTATTTTAATGTCCACTAGGGCCATTCGTTGCATGATTGAGGCAATGAAAGAGGTATTACACATTTCTGATATAAACCCAGGTACCTCAAAAAAGGGTATTATGTTTGGGGAGAAAAAACTACCAATAGTTTTTCCCCCATCTGAAGAATTAAATGAAGTGTGTTAAGAAGCGTGGGCTTCCCCCGATAAAAAATTGGTAATTTCTAAAAAGTTACTAATGGCGTTCCCTTTCTCGCCAGAGGATAGGTCACGTTGGGAAACACCCCCTAGGGTGGATAAAGCGCTCACACGCTTGTCAAAAAAGGTGGCACTACCGTCTCCGGATACGGCCGCCCAAAAGGAGCCTGCTGATAGAAAGCAGGAGGCGATCCTGAAGTCTGTATATACACACTCAGGCATTATACTGAGACCAGCGATTGCTTCAGCATGGATGTGCAGTGCTGCAGCTGCGTGGTCAGATTCCCTGTCGGAAAATATTGACACCCTAGACAGGGACACTATTCTGCTAACCGTAGAGCATATAAAAGACTCAGTCTTATACATGAGAGATGCACAGAGGGAGATCTGCCGACTGGCATCTAAAATAAGTGCTCTGTCCATCTCTGCTAGGAGAGGCTTATGGACTCGGCAGTGGACAGGGGATGCAGATTCGAAAAGGCACATGGAAGTTTTGCCTTATAAGGGTGAGGAGTTATTCGGGGATGGTCTCTCAGACCTAGTTTCCACAGCAACAGCTGGGAAGTCAGCATTTTTGCCCCATGTCCCCTCACAGCCTAAGAAAGCGCCGTATTATCAGGTACAGTCCTTTCGACCCCAGAAAAACAGGCGGGGAAAAGGCGGGTCCTTTCTGTCCAGAGGCAGAGGTAGAGGGAAAAAGCTGCAACAAACAGCAGGTTCCCAGGAACAAAAGTCCTCCCCGCTTCTTCCAAGTCTTCCCAGCAGGTGACAGTCAAGGTGCCCCTACTTCAACAAGGACGGGGTTACTATTCCACACTGATTGTGGTACCGAAACCGGACGGTTCGGTGAGACCCATTTTAAATTTGAAATCCTTGAACACATACATAAAAAAATTCAAGTTCAAGATGGAATCGCTCAGGGCGGTTATTGCAAGCCTGGACAAGGGGGATTACATGGTATCCTTGGACATCAAGGATGCTTACCTGCATGTCCCCATTTACCATCCTCACCAGGAGTACCTCAGATTTGTGGAAGTAAAAATACGGCATAAGGCTCGTATATCTTTCTCTGACCTTAAAAAAGGCAACGAGCAGTTCAAAAGGACCTTTCCCCAAGAGGGCCGGACTTCGAGAGCCACAGGTCCGACCCGAGATTTCCAAGGCACAAGAAGACCCCAGACAGGAGGCTTTGGTAACAGAACAAATGACTAGGGATGTGCACTTGAAATTTTTCGGGTTTTGTGTTTTGGTTTTGGGTTCGGTTCCGTGGCCGTGTTTTGGGTTCGAACGCGTTTTGGCAAAACCTCACCGAATTTTTTTTGTCGGATTCGGTTGTGTTTTGGATTCGGGTGTTTTTTTCAAAAAACCCTAAAAAACAGCTTAAATCATAGAATTTGGGGGTCATTTTGATCCCATAGTATTATTAACCTCAATAACCATAATTTCCACTCATTTTCAGTCTATTCTGAACACCTCACACCTCACAATATTATTTTTAGTCCTAAAATTTGCACCGAGGTCGCTGTATGGCTAAGCTAAGCGACCCAAGTGGCCGACACAAACACCTGGCCCATCTAGTAGTGGCACTGCAGTGTCAGGCAGGATGGCCCTTCCAAAAAATACTCCCCAAACAGCACATGACGCAAAGAAAAAAAGAGGCGCAATGAGGTAGCTGTGTGAGTAAGCTAAGCGACCCTAGTGGCCGACACAAACACCTGGCCCATCTAGGAGTGGCACTGCAGTGTCAGGCAGGAAGGCCCTTCCAAAAAATACTCCCCAAACAGCACATGACGCAAAGAAAAAAAGAGGTGCAATGAGGTAGCTGTGTGAGTAAGCTAAGCGACCCTAGTGGCCGACACAAACACCTGGCCCATCTAGGAGTGGCACTGCAGTGTCCGGCAGGATGGCCCTTCCAAAAAATACTCCCCAAACAGCACATGACGCAAAGAAAAAAAGAGGCGCAATGAGGTAGCTGTGTGAGTAAGCTAAGCGACCCTAGTGGCCGACACAAACACCTGGCCCATCTAGGAGTGGCACTGCAGTGTCAGGCAGGATGGCCCTTCCAAAAAATACTCCCCAAACAGCACATGACGCAAAGAAAAAAAGAGGCGCAATGAGGTAGCTGTGTGAGTAAGCTAAGCGACCCTAGTGGCCGACACAAACACCTGGCCCATCTAGGAGTGGCACTGCAGTGTCAGGCAGGATGGCCCTTCCAAAAAATACTCCCCAAACAGCACATGACGCAAAGAAAAAAAGAGGCGCAATGAGGTAGCTGTGTGAGTAAGCTAAGCGACCCTAGTGGCCGACACAAACACCTGGCCCATCTAGGAGTGGCACTGCAGTGTCAGGCAGGATGGCCCTTCCAAAAAATACTCCCCAAACAGCACATGACGCAAAGAAGAAAAAAAGAAAAAAGAGGTGCAAGATGGAATTGTCCTTGGGCCCTCCCACCCACCCTTATGTTGTATAAACAGGACATGCACACTTTAACCAACCCATCATTTCAGCGACAGGGTCTGCCACACGACTGTGACTGAAATGACTGGTTGGTTTGGGCCCCCACCAAAAAAGAAGCAATCTCTCCTTGCACAAACTGGCTCTACAGAGGCAAGATGTCCACCTCATCATCATCGTCCGATTCATCACCCCTTTCACTGTGTACATCCCCCTCCTCACAGATTATTAATTCGTCCCCACTGGAATCCACCATCTCAGATCCCCGTGTACTTTCTGGAGGCAATTGCTGCTGGTGAATGTCTCCATGGAGTAATTGATTATAATTCATTTTAATGAACATCATCTTCTCCACATTTTCTGGAAGTAACCTCGTACGCCGATTGCTGACAAGGTGAGCGGCGGCACTAAACACTCTTTCGGAGTACACACTGGAGGGAGGGCAACTTAGGTAGAATAAAGCCAGTTTGTGCAAGGGCCTCCAAATTGCCTCTTTTCCCTGCCAGTATACGTACGGACTGTCTGACGTGCCTACTTGGATGCGGTCACTCATATAATCCTCCACCTTTCTTTCAATGGTGAGAGAATCATATGCAGTGACAGTAGACGACATGTCAGTAATCGTTGGCAGGTCCTTCAGTCCGGACCAGATGTCAGCATCAGCAGTCGCTCCAGAATTCGGAATTCGTAGCCTTTTCCTCGCACCCCCAGTTGCGGGAGAATGTGAAGGAGGAGATGTTGACAGGTCGCGTTCCGCTTGACTTGACAATTTTCTCACCAGCAGTTCTTTGAACCCCTGCAGACTTGTGTCTGCCGGAAAGAGAGATCCAACGTAGGTTTTAAATCTAGGATCGAGCACGGTGGCCAAAATGTAGTGCTCTGATTTCAACAGATTGACCACACGTGAATCCTGGTTAAGCGAATGAAGGGCTCCATCCACAAGTCCCACATGCCTAGCGGAATCGCTCTGTTTTAGCTCCTCCTTCAATGCCTCCAGCTTCTTCTGCAAAAGCCTGATGAGGGGAATGACCTGACTCAGGCTGGCAGTGTCTGAACTGACTTCACGTGTGGCAAGTTCAAAGGGCAGCAGAACCTTGCACAACGTTGAAATCATTCTCCACTGCGCTTGAGTCAGGTGCATTCCCCCTTCTTTGCCTATATCGTGGGCAGATGTATAGGCTTGAATGGCCTTTTGCTGCTCCTCCATCCTATGAAGCATATAGAGGGTTGAATTCCACCTCGTTACCACCTCTTGCTTCAGATGATGGCAGGGCAGGTTCAGGTTTTTTTGGTGGTGCTCCAGTCTTCTGTACACGGTGCCTGCACGCCGAAAGTGGCCCGCAATTATTCTGGCCACCGACAGCATCTCTTGCACGCCCCTTTCGTTTTTTTAAATAATTCTGCACCACCAAATTCAAGGTATGTGCAAAACATGGGACGTGCTGGAATTTGCCCAGATTTAATGCGCGCACAATATTGCTGGCGTTGTCCGATGCCACAAATCCCCAGGAGAGTCCAATTGGGGTAAGCCATTCTGCGATGATCTTCTTCAGTTGCCGTAAGAGGTGCTGTCACGATCCGGGTATCTGGACGCCATTTCTTACCCATCAGATGCCTCCTAAGGCTGGCTCAGCGCTCCAGGACCGGATCCCATCTGTTATCCTAATGTTCACATTCCTGCATCCTCTCCTGTCTCTCTGAGACGCTGTCACAGTAACGCCTTATTACATCTGGCATGGCGTCTCCCGCGGCCTCCGCCGCCGTCCCTGAGCTTCTGCATGCAGAGTGTCAGAGTGGCGATTACGTCAGCCGCGGCCTCCGCTGTGTCCGCGTGGTTGGATGTGCACTTGTCAGCCTGGCGTCTCCTGTCTCCAGTGGCCGGCGCCGCCATTACTGTTTTCATTACCACATGGATTACAAACCAAACTTCCCTCCAAGTGTCTGCATGGGCGCAGCCATCTTGGATTCTGTCAGCTGATCATTTCCTCCAATCTGTTGTCAGTATTGTTAATCTGCATAATTGCCTAGCCAATCCCTTCCTTGCTGCAGGTATAAATACACTGTGCCTGAGCAAGGAAGGCGTCAGTGCTTTGGTTGTCAAATCTAGTTCCTGTTTGTCTCTCTCCTGTGATTGTCTTCCAGGTTCCAGCTCCTGTCTCAAGACTTCCACCATAGAGACCCGCACCAGCATTCCACCTGCGGTGTAGCCTGACTCTCCAATCCATTGTGGATTCATCTGTTTCCAGCTACAACATTACCTGCTTCCAGCTCAGCTTCCAGCAGAGTACAGCTTCCCTTAAAGGGCCGGTGTCCTTTCTACACTTTACCACTCTCCACCGGTATTATTATTTCTCCGCTCTCAAGTTCTACATTTCAGTTCATATTTCATCGCTCCCAAGTTCATTTATTATTTAACTGGTTCCAGCCAGTATCCACTCCGTGCTAACAACAGTCTGGTTCCAGCCAGTATCCACAGCAGCTGTTTTATCTTCAGCAACCCAGCTTTTCCTGGAACACCAGCTGGCACAATCCTGGGTTATCTCCATTGCTACAGTCGGGCCCGGTAAGGACTTTCCATCTAGAAGATCATAAGAACTATCTCACACTACCAGTGCCCTGTGGCTCCTGCCATCCTGTAGTACCCAGGAACTGTATTTATTCTTTGCTGACTTTTACGTTTTCTTTTACTGCTGCTGTGTTGCGGAGTTGTCATAATAAACATCATTGACTTTTATCCAAGTTGTCGTGGTCACGCCTTCGGGCAGTTATTATTCATGTTACTTACATGTCCAGGGGTCTGATACAACCTCCCAGGTTCCGGTACATCTCAGCCCCTACAACTGAGGCTGCCTCCCGTCAGCTCAGGCCCTCAGTTGTGACAGTAAGCACTGACCTAATGAATCCAGCCGGAGACCAGGATCAAGCGGCCAGGCCGATGCAAGAACTGGCAGCCCGACTAGAACATCAGGAGGCTGCACAGGGCCACATCATCCGCTGTCTCCAGGATCTCTCTACTCGGCTGGATGGGATTCAGACAACTCTCCGTGGATCAGGCGCGTCTGGTGCGTCAACCACAGTGACTCCAGCTATAACCCCACCCACCTTACCCATTTCTGCTCCACGTCTTCATCTTCCAACGCCAGCAAAATTTGATGGATCTCCAAGATTCTGCAGGGGATTTCTCAACCAGTGTGAGATTCAGTTTGAGCTACAACTGTTAGGGTCTCCTGCCCTGTGCTGCCACGTCGTCATGGCAACCGGGAGACAAGTGCTAGTGGAGTAACCTGAGCGCAGCTGATACTCCGGTTCGGGTCTTTTGCTGTGCAGTGGTTATAGGCTCTGTGCACGGCAGGGGATCCGGTGCTGGTTTTTGTGCTCACAGTCTGTGAGGTCTGAGTGGGGCGTGGACAGCACCTGCTTTATAAGGCCTCTTTTCAGGGTAAGCAGATGCTGCTGAATCTCTGTTGGTTAGTCAGTTCATGAAAGTTAGCCAGTACTGTGTAGCTTTGTATTTGTTTGTTGCTTACTGCAAATAGGCCTGGGGATTTGGTATTACACTCTGCCAATCCAGACCTAGCAGTAAGACTGGAGTCAGTCGTTTAGCTTGCTGGGGTTCTGTTATTACTCTGTGAACTTAGCAAGTTTGCGGCTGTATTCTAACACTTGCCTGTCTAATCCTGTCTCACTGTGCTAGGTGTCAGGGGTCAGTTTAGTGGCAGTAAGCTTAAACCTGTGCACTGCAAGTGAGAATCAGGATTGTGGAGGCTCTCCTTGTGTCTATCATTCCATCTCTGACCAAGGAGTTTACTGCCACACCCGTTGGTAACCCTTTAGGGTTTTGCTGTTGCCCTTAGCAACAGCATTTCGGGTTCTCTACGTATTAAAACACAACATCTTGCTTTTTACATCTGAGCAGTTCTAATACAAGGGAGATACCCAGTTCCTTAGCCTCTGGGCTTCTCTGTTCACTGTGTGTGTATTTTGTTACCCTATCACCTTCTGTGTACGTTATGTCATATTCCCCAGTTTGTCTGTGAGTCCATTTGTTTTGCATAACAGTTCAAACACCAGTACATTCCTGCAGACACTGGAGTGCATAACAGTTCTGACACTAGTACTTTCCTGCAGGCACTGGTGTGCATAACATATTCAGCAGCCTAATACTCCTGTTGAAATTTTGTGGGAATATGGAGCATACCCCTCAAAATACGTTGCAACAGGTGGTCGATCAGGTGCAGGTCCTGACTCGACAATTTAATGATTTGTCCATTAAAATGCACACCTCCCAGGCTGCTGGCGGAGCTCCCGCAGCAGCAGCACCTGCAGGGGTTAAGGAGCCGAAAGTAAATCTCCCGGATCGTTTTTCTGGAGATCGCTCGCAGTTCTTTTGTTTCAAGGAGAGCTGCAAGCTATACTTCCGGCTTAGGCCTCAGTCTTCTGGGTCGGAGATTCAGCGGGTGGGCATAGTGATTTCCTTGCTACAAGGAGACCCACAGGTCTGGGCATATGGGTTGCAGCCTGACTGTCCGTCGCTTAAAAGTGTTGATGCTTTTTTTACGGCACTGGGCATGTTGTATGATGACCCTGACAAGACCGCCTCAGCCGAGGCTCAGATTTCGATCCTTAAGCAAGGGCGAAGGCCAGTTGAGGTTTACTGTACGGAGTTTCGGAGGTTGGCCCATGATACCCAGTGGAATGACCCAGCCCTGAGACACCAGTACCGAAGAGGTCTTTCTAACCAGATAAAGGACCAACTGGTACAATATCCCTTGCCTGATAGCTTGGATCAGCTCATGCAGTTATCCATCCGGGTGGATAGACGGCTGAGAGAGCGTAGGCTTGAAAGGGAGACTGAGATTTCCTTCCTTCCCAAGGGAACCTCAGACTCTGAGGAATTTTCTGAGGAGCCTATGCAGATTGGGGCTACCCGCCTCTCCTCGCGTGAGAAGACGCGGAGGAGACAGCAGGGGTTGTGTTTGTACTGTGGGAATAAAGGTCATGTGGTAGTATCATGCCCAGAAAAGCCGGAAAACTTCAGGGCCTGAGGGTGATGGGAAATATCCTGTCAGGCCAGAAGTCAGAATTTCCCAAGAAGACTTTTATCATTCCGGTGACCTTGAAGATCCTCGGTCAAACTGTCAAGACTGAGGCCTTTGTGGACAGTGGGGCCGACGGGGTTTTTATGGACCGCCAATTCGCCCTAAAACACTCTGTTCCCTTAGTACCCTTGGCATCGGAAATTGAGATTTGTGGGTTAAACGGGGAACCATTATCCCAAGGTAAAATTACCTCTTGCACTAGCCAGATTTCTTTGTTTATTGGAGCCACACACTCTGAAAAATTGTCCTTTTATGTGACTGTCTGTACTTTTGCCCCATTGGTGTTGGGGTTACCCTGGTTAAGGGCCCACAATCCTCAATTTGACTGGGTCTCTGGGGAGATTCTTAGTTGGGGTACTGATTGTTTCAGGAGTTGCTTGAGCCTTCCAGTCAGGCTCTCGCAGCTAAGTTTGCCAGGATTGCCAGGGTGTTATGCAGATTTTGCGGACGTGTTCTCCAAAAAAGTTGCAGAGGTACTACCTCCCCATCGCCCCTATGACTGTGCCATTGATTTGTTGCCAAATGCTAAGCTTCCCAAGAGCAGGTTGTACTCCCTGTCACGTCCTGAGACTCAGGCTATGGCAGAGTACATTCAGGAGAACTTGGCTAAGGGATTTATCAGACCTTCACAGTCTCCAGTTGGGTCGGGGTTCTTCTTCGTGGGTAAAAAGGACGGTTCGTTGCGACCCTGCATCGACTTCAGGGAATTGAACCGTATCACGATTAAAAACTCATACCCACTGCCTCTCATTTCGGTCTTGTTTGACCAGCTTCGTACTGCCACCATTTTTTCTAAGATTGACCTACGCGGTGCGTACAATCTAATCCGAATAAGAGAGGGGGATGAATGGAAGACTGCCTTTAATACCCACTCAGGGCATTATGAATATTTGGTGATGCCTTTTGGGCTCTGTAATGCCCCGGCAGTCTTCCAGGATTTCATGAATGATGTGCTCAGGGAATATTTGGATAGATTCTTAGTTGTATACTTAGATGACATCCTAATCTTCTCCCATTCCCTGGAGGAACATCGGAAGCATGTACGCTTAGTCCTCCAGAAACTCAGAGACCACCGGCTTGGGGCGAAGCTGGAGAAGTGCGAATTTGAAGTTCAGCAAATCGCATTTCTAGGATATATTATCTCCCCAGAAGGTTTCCAAATGGAGGGTTCCAAGGTACAGGCAGTCCTGGATTGGGTGCAGCCCACTAGTTTGAAGGCGCTTCAGCGTTTCCTGGGCTTTGCGAATTTTTATAGACGATTTATCGCTGGATTTTCGTCTATAGTGGCGCCCTTGGTGGCACTCACTAAGAAAGGGGCGGATGTTGCTCACTGGTCTTGTGAGGCTAAAGCGGCTTTTGCCCGTCTCAAAAGGGCATTTGTTTCGGCCAAGGTGCTGCGACACCCAGATCCAGAGCGTCCTTTTGTGGTGGAGGTGGATGCCTCTGAGATGGGTATTGGGGCAGTGCTTTCTCAGATGGGAGTGTCTGATAATCGCCTTCATCCCTGTGCTTACTTTTCCTGTAAATTTTCGCCTGCCGAGATGAATTATGACGTGGGTAACCGGGAATTGTTGGCTATTAAGGATGCACTCGAGGAGTGGAGACACTGGCTTGAGGGGGCTAAGTTTGTGGTCTCAATTCTCACTGACCATAAGAATCTGGCATATTTAGAGTCAGCGAAGCGTCTCAATGCCAGGCAGGCACGATGGGCTTTGTTTTTTGCTCGCTTTAATTTTTTGATAACATATCGCCCTGGGTCAAAAAACATCAAGGCTGATGCGCTCTCGCGGAGTTTTGCTCCAATCCAGGAGACCACCGAGGAGCCGTTGCCCATTGTTTCCCCATCATGTATTAAAGTGGGCATTACCCAGGACCTCTTATCATTAGTCCTTAGAGCACAGGAGCAGGCTCCTCCAGACCTTCCGGTAGGTCTTTTGTTTGTGCCTCCTAGGTTAAGACAGCGAGTGTTCCTGGAATTCCATGCCAAGAAGTCGGCAGGTCACCCGGGTATTGCCAGAACTCGGGAGTTGCTATCTAGGGCGGTGTGGTGGCCCTCGGTGGCTAAGGATGTGGATCAGTGGGTTCGGGCATGTGACATCTGTGCCCGAAATAAGACTCCTAGAGGGGTTCCTGTTGGCCCATTACATCCACTCTCTATCCCATCTAAGCCATGGACCCACATTTCAATGGATTTTGTGGTGGACTTGCCCAAATCCTCGGGGATGACAGCCATCTGGGTTGTCGTTGACAGGTTTTCGAAGATGGCGCACTTCGTTCCACTGGTTGGGCTGCCATCAGCCAGACGCCTGTCTGAATTATTTATGCTGCATGTTGTGCGTCTCCACGGGTTGCCACTTGATGTGGTCTCTGACCGCGGATCCCAGTTTGTGGCCAAATTCTGGAGGGCATTTTGTTCCGATCTCCAGATTTCTGTCAGCTTGTCGTCAGGCTACCATCCGCAGTCTAATGGGCAGACTGAAAGGGTGAACCAGTCCTTGGAGCAGTTCCTCAGGTGTTATGTCTCCAAGTGTCAGACTGACTGGGTTGCTCATCTGTCCATGGCGGAGTTTGCCTATAACAACGCGGCTCACTCTGCTACAGGGATCTCTCCCTTCCTTTGTGTGTATGGGCATCATCCTAAGGCCAATTCTTTTGACCCCCTGGACTCCACGCCTGGTGGTTCCTCTGTGGTTTCGGTCCTTAGAGGTATTTGGCGGAAAGTGAAGAAAGCCCTTGTGTCTGTGTCATTAGTGACCAAAAGGGTTTTTGATAAGCGGAAAAGACCCTGCAGCTTCAAATTAGGAGACTTCGTCTGGTTGTCTACCAAGAATTTGAAGTTGAGACAGCCATCTCATAAGTTAGGGCCCCGGTTCATCGGCCCTTATAAGATCACCAGGGTTATCAATCCGGTGGCATTTCAGTTAGATCTGCCCCGTTCTTTGGGTATCAATAAAACATTTCATTGTTCCCTTTTAAAACGGGCGATTAGTAATCCTTCTTCCAGTGGAAGACCTTCCCCTCTTCTGATACGTGGCCAGAGGGAGTTTGTTGTTGAAAGGATTCTTGACTCCAAGGTGGTTCGGGGTCGGCTGTCATTTTTGGTGCACTGGAAGGGGTATGGCCCGGAGGAGCGGTCGTGGGTGCGCAGTTGTGATCTTCATGCCCCCAGACTGATACGCTCTTTCTTCTCGCAGTTCCCCGATAAACCCGGTGGTAGGGGTTCTTTGACCCCTCGTCAGAGGGGGGGTACTGTTAGGGTCTCCTGCCCTGTGCTGCCACGTCGTCATGGCAACCGGGAGACAAGTGCTGGTGGAGTAACCTGAGCGCAGCTGATACTCCGGTTCGGGTCTTTTGCTGTGCAGTGGTTATAGGCTCTGTGCACGGCAGGGGATCCGGTGCTGGTTTTTGTGCTCACAGTCTGTGAGGTCTGAGTGGGGCGTGGACAGCACCTGCTTTATAAGGCCTCTTTTCAGGGTAAGCAGATGCTGCTGAATCTCTGTTGGTTAGTCAGTTCATGAAAGTTAGCCAGTACTGTGTAGCTTTGTATTTGTTTGTTGCTTACTGCAAATAGGCCTGGGGATTTGGTATTACACTCTGCCAATCCAGACCTAGCAGTAAGACTGGAGTCAGTCGTTTAGCTTGCTGGGGTTCTGTTATTACTCTGTGAACTTAGCAAGTTTGCGGCTGTATTCTAACACTTGCCTGTCTAATCCTGTCTCACTGTGCTAGGTGTCAGGGGTCAGTTTAGTGGCAGTAAGCTTAAACCTGTGCACTGCAAGTGAGAATCAGGATTGTGGAGGCTCTCCTTGTGTCTATCATTCCATCTCTGACCAAGGAGTTTACTGCCACACCCGTTGGTAACCCTTTAGGGTTTTGCTGTTGCCCTTAGCAACAGCATTTCGGGTTCTCTACGTATTAAAACACAACATCTTGCTTTTTACATCTGAGCAGTTCTAATACAAGGGAGATACCCAGTTCCTTAGCCTCTGGGCTTCTCTGTTCACTGTGTGTGTATTTTGTTACCCTATCACCTTCTGTGTACGTTATGTCATATTCCCCAGTTTGTCTGTGAGTCCATTTGTTTTGCATAACAGTTCAAACACCAGTACATTCCTGCAGACACTGGAGTGCATAACAGTTCTGACACTAGTACTTTCCTGCAGGCACTGGTGTGCATAACAACAACCTGGCAATTTTCCCAGTGACCGTACAAAAATTGCCTACATTATTTCTCTTCTCAGTGGCTCAGCCCTTGATTGGGCATCACCGTTATGGGAGAGGTCCGACACCCTGCTATCTTCCTACACTGCCTTCGTGTCAACATTCAGGCGCATCTTCGACGAGCCAGGCCGGGTAACCTCAGCTTCATCCGAGATTCTCCGTTTACGCCAGGGGTCACGTACTGTAGGACAATATCTGATACAGTTCCAGATCCTGGCATCCGAACTGGCATGGAACGACGAGGCCCTGTATGCTGCATTCTGGCATGGCTTATCTGAGCGTATTAAAGATGAGTTAGCTACCAGAGACTTACCTTCTAAGTTAGATGAGCTAATCTCACTCTGCACGAAAGTTGATTTACGTTTCAGAGAGAGAGCAACTGAGCGTGGAAGATCATCTGCTCCAAAATCTTCTGCTCCTCCTCCTCGTCAACTGTCACCATCTAAAGATGAGCCCATGCAACTTGGCCGTTCCCGTTTAACTCCTGCTGAGCGCCGAAGACGTCTCTCCGAGTTTCTCTGTCTCTATTGTGCAGCTCCGTCTCACACCATTAATGCCTGTCCCAAACGTCCGGGAAACTCCAAATCCTAGCTCGCCAAGGAGAGGGCCGGCTAGGAGTAATGATCTCCTCTCCATCTCCTCAAGATTGTAATCTCCCAGTCTCGCTTCAAGTTGCTCAACGTTATCGGAACGTCATTGCCCTCCTTGATTCCGGAGCAGCTGGGAACTTTATTACCGAAGCCTATGTTAAACGGTGGTCCCTACCCACCGAGAGACTTCCTTCGTCCATTTCTTTAACTGCCGTGGATGGCAGCAAAATTTTTGATGCAGTCATTTCTTTAAGGACTCTACCAGTTCGTCTGAGAGTGGGAGTTCTTCATTCCGAACTTATTTCTTTTTTAGTGATTCCAAGAGCCACACATCCTGTGGTCCTGGGCCTTCCATGGCTCCGTCTTCACAATCCTACAATTGATTGGACGACTACGCAAATCCTGGCATGGGGTTCCTCCTGTGCTGAGACATGTTTGTTTAAAGTATTGCCTGTCTGTTCTTCCTCCCCCAGGTCGTCTGATGTTCCACCTCCTCCATATCAAGATTTCACGGATGTGTTCAGTAAAGCTTCTGCTGATATCCTTCCTCCTCATAGAGAATGGGACTGTCCGATTGATCTCGTTCCAGGGAAGGTTCCACCTCGAGGCCGAACTTATCCGTTGTCTCTGCCTGAGACGCATTCTATGGAGGAATATATTAAAGAGAACCTAGCAAAGGGGTTCATTCGACCTTCTTCTTCTCCAGCCGGCGCAGGCTTCTTTTTTGTAAAAAAGAAAGATGGTGGTCTGCGGCCGTGCATCGACTACAGAGGTTTGAATGACATTACCATCAAGAACCGTTATCCTTTACCCCTGATTACTGAGCTCTTTGACAGAGTTAGCGGAGCTACCATCTTTACAAAGCTGGACTTGCGAGGTGCATACAATCTCATCCGGATCCGTGAGGGTGACGAGTGGAAGACCGCCTTTAACACCCGTGACGGACATTATGAGTACCTCGTCATGCCCTTCGGATTGAGCAATGCTCCAGCTGTCTTCCAGCATTTTGTCAATGAGATCTTCAGAGACATTCTATACCGTCATGTCGTGGTCTATCTAGACGATATCCTCATTTTTGCCAACGATTTAGAGGAACATCGTTTTTGGGTTAAAGAGGTTCTGTCCCGTCTCCGTGTCAATCATCTCTATTGCAAATTAGAAAAATGCGTCTTTGAAGTCAAGTCCATTCCGTTTCTAGGGTACATTGTGTCCGGTTCCGGACTAGAGATGGATCCTGAGAAACTACAAGCAATCCAAAATTGGCCGGTACCCTTAACCCTCAAAGGGGTCCAGAGGTTCTTAGGGTTCGCCAACTATTACCGAAAGTTTATACGAGACTTTTCCACCATTGTGGCGCCTATTACTGCTTTCACTAAGAAGGGTGCTAACCCGTCCAAGTGGTCTGAAGAAGCCATGCAAGCATTTCATCTTTTAAAACAAAGGTTCATCTCTGCGCCTGTTCTGAAACAGCCTGACATCGACTCTCCTTTCATCTTAGAGGTGGATGCCTCCTCCGTTGGAGTAGGAGCGGTGTTATCTCAGAGGGCTAAAGATGGCCATTTACACCCTTGCAGTTTCTTCTCCCGGAAGTTCTCCCCAGCTGAGCGCAACTATGCCATTGGCGACCAGGAGTTGCTAGCCATCAAGCTCGCTCTAGAAGAGTGGAGGTATCTGTTGGAGGGAGCTTCTCATTCAATCACCATACTTACAGACCACAAGAACCTTTTATACCTGAAGGGCGCACAATGTCTCAACCCTCGTCAGGCCAGATGGGCACTTTTCTTTTCCAGGTTCGACTTTAAACTCCAGTTCTGTCCGGGCTCTCAGAATCGCAAGGCCGATGCCCTTTCCCGCTCATGGGAGCAAGAAAATGAGTCAGAGTCTTCAGACAAGCATCCTATTATAAATCCGTTGGCATTCTCCACGGTAGGGATGGACTCTACGCCCCCATCAGGGAAAAGTTTTGTGAAGCCGATGCTAAGGAAGAAGCTCATGCATTGGGCCCATGCTTCCCGTTTTGCCGGACATACAGGTATCCAAAAAACCCTGGAGTTTATCTCTAGGTCCTATTGGTGGCCAACTCTGAAAAAGGACGTCTTGGAGTTTATTGCATCTTGCCCAAAGTGTGCCCAACATAAAGTATCCCGCCAGTCGCCTGCGGGGCAACTGGTTCCACTATCCGTTCCCCGTCGACCATGGACCCACTTGTCGATGGATTTCATTACAGACTTACCCATGTGCAACAAGTTCAATACCATCTGGGTGGTAGTTGACCGGTTCACCAAGATGGCACACTTCATTCCTCTCACCGGTCTTCCGTCAGCTTCCAAGTTGGCTCAAGTATTCATACAAGAGATCTTCCGACTCCACGGTCTTCCTGAAGAAATTATCTCAGATCGAGGAGTTCAATTCACAGCCAAATTCTGGCAAAGTTTATGTCAAGTCCTCCAAGTCAAGCTAAAGTTTTCCACGGCTTACCATCCTCAGACCAATGGTCAAACCGAGAGGGTGAATCAGGACTTGGAGGCCTTCCTCCGCATCTATGTGTCCTCCTCTCAAGATGACTGGGTTCAATTACTTCCCTGGGCCGAGTTCTGTCATAACAACCAGTATCATTCTTCATCTGCTTCAACACCATTCTTCACTAACTTTGGATTCCACCCTAAAGTTCCTGAGTTCCAACCGCTTCCAGCAACTTCTGTTCCCGCAGTGGATATCACCTTGCATCAGTTTGCCAATATCTGGAAGAGCGTACGATCAGCTCTGCTCAAGGCATCGTTCAGGTACAAGAAGTTTGCGGATAAGAAGCGTCGAGCAGTTCCTGCTCTCAAGGTGGGTGATCGGGTATGGTTATCCACGAAGAATTTGAGGTTAAGAGTTCCCAGTATGAAGTTTGCACCTCGCTATATCGGTCCTTTCAAGATTGAACAAGTCATCAATCCTGTTGCTTACAGACTCCAGTTGCCTCCCTTCTTAAAAATACCCAGGACATTCCATGTTTCCCTGTTGAAACCGCTGATCTTGAATCGGTTTCATTCCTCACTTCCTCCAACTCCGAAAGTCCAAACTCAACGAGGCGTTGAGTATGAAGTGGCCAAGATCCTGGACTCACGTCACCGTTACGGTCAACTACAGTATCTTATTGACTGGAAGGGTTACGGCCCTGAGGAACGTTCATGGACCAATGCTTCTGATGTCCATGCTCCTGCCTTGGTCCGGAGATTCCATTCCAAGTTTCCTCAAAAGCCAAAGAAGTGTCCTGGGGCCACTCCTAAAGGGGGGGGTGCTGTCACGATCCGGGTATCTGGACGCCATTTCTTACCCATCAGATGCCTCCTAAGGCTGGCTCAGCGCTCCAGGACCGGATCCCATCTGTTATCCTAATGTTCACATTCCTGCATCCTCTCCTGTCTCTCTGAGACGCTGTCACAGTAACGCCTTATTACATCTGGCATGGCGTTTCCCGCGGCCTCCGCCGCCGTCCCTGAGCTTCTGCATGCAGAGTGTCAGAGTGGCGATTACGTCAGCCGCGGCCTCCGCTGTGTCCGCGTGGTTGGATGTGCACTTGTCAGCCTGGCGTCTCCTGTCTCCAGTGGCCGGCGCCGCCATTACTGTTTTCATTACCACATGGATTACAAACCAAACTTCCCTCCAAGTGTCTGCATGGGCGCAGCCATCTTGGATTCTGTCAGCTGATCATTTCCTCCAATCTGTTGTCAGTATTGTTAATCTGCATAATTGCCTAGCCAATCCCTTCCTTGCTGCAGGTATAAATACACTGTGCCTGAGCAAGGAAGGCGTCAGTGCTTTGGTTGTCAAATCTAGTTCCTGTTTGTCTCTCTCCTGTGATTGTCTTCCAGGTTCCAGCTCCTGTCTCAAGACTTCCACCATAGAGACCCGCACCAGCATTCCACCTGCGGTGTAGCCTGACTCTCCAATCCATTGTGGATTCATCTGTTTCCAGCTACAACATTACCTGCTTCCAGCTCAGCTTCCATCAGAGTACAGCTTCCCTTAAAGGGCCGGTGTCCTTTCTACACTTTACCACTCTCCACCGGTATTATTATTTCTCCGCTCTCAAGTTCTACATTTCAGTTCATATTTCATCGCTCCCAAGTTCATTTATTATTTAACTGGTTCCAGCCAGTATCCACTCCGTGCTAACAACAGTCTGGTTCCAGCCAGTATCCACAGCAGCTGTTTTATCTTCAGCAACCCAGCTTTTCCTGGAACACCAGCTGGCACAATCCTGGGTTATCTCCATTGCTACAGTCGGGCCTGGTAAGGACTTTCCATCTAGAAGATCATAAGAACTATCTCACACTACCAGTGCCCTGTGGCTCCTGCCATCCTGTAGTACCCAGGAACTGTATTTATTCTTTGCTGACTTTTACGTTTTCTTTTACTGCTGCTGTGTTGCGGAGTTGTCATAATAAACATCATTGACTTTTATCCAAGTTGTCGTGGTCACGCCTTCGGGCAGTTATTATTCATGTTACTTACATGTCCAGGGGTCTGATACAACCTCCCAGGTTCCGGTACATCTCAGCCCCTACAACTGAGGCTGCCTCCCGTCAGCTCAGGCCCTCAGTTGTGACAGGTTGTTTACGCTTCTCCTCAGACGCTTTTAATTTTGATTTTTGGGTCATTTTTTTACTGATCTTTTGTGTTTTGGATTTTACATGCTCTGTACTATGACATTGGGCATCGGCCTTGGCAGACGACGTTGATGGCATTTCATCGTCTCGGCCATGACTAGTGGCAGCAGCTTCAGCACGAGGTGGAAGTGGATCTTGATCTTTCCCTATTTTTTTAACCTCCACATTTTTGTTCTCCATATTTTGCGCACAACTAAAAGCCACCACAGGTATACAATGTAGATGGATGGATAGTATAGTATTACTTATACTTATGGACGACGAGTGACGACACAGAGGTAGGTACAGCCGTGGCCTACCGTACTGCTGCTTAGTGCTTATATATAAATATAATATACTGTATAACGGACCTGGTGGACAGTGTCAGCAGCAGACTGCTAAACTAGTATGAAGAAAGAAAAAAAAACACCACAAGTATACAATGTAGATGGATGGATAGTATTACTTATACTTATGGACGACGAGTGACGAGTCGACACAGAGGTAGGTACAGCCGTGGCCTACCGTACTGCTGCTTAAGTGCTTATATATAAATATAATATACTGTATAACGGACCTGGTGGACAGTGTCAGCAGCAGACTGCTAAACTAGTATGAAGAAAGAAAAAAAAAACACCACAGGTATACAATGTAGATGGATGGATAGTATTACTTATACTTATGGACGACGAGTGACGAGTCGACACAGAGGTAGGTACAGCCGTGGCCTACCGTACTGCTGCTTAGTGTTTATATATAAATATAATATACTGTATAACGGACCTGGTGGACAGTGTCAGCAGCAGACTGCTAAACTAGTATGAAGAAAGAAAAAAGAAACACCACAGGTATACAATGTAGATGGATGGATAGTATTACTTATACTTATGGACGACGAGTGACGAGTCGACACAGGGGTAGGTACAGTCGTGGCCTACCGTACTGCTGCTTAGTGCTTATATATAAATATAATATACTGTATAACGGACCTGGTGGACAGTGTCAGCAGCAGACTGCTAAACTAGTATGAAGAAAGAAAAAAAAAACACCACAGGTATACAATGTAGATGGATGGATAGTATTACTTTACTTATACTTATGGACGACGAGTGACGAGTCAACACAGAGGTAGGTACAGCCGTGGCCTACCGTACTGCTGCTTAGTGCTTCTATATAAATATAATATACTGTATAACGGACCTGGTGGACAGTGTCAGCAGACTGGTAAACTAGTATGAAGAAAGAAAAAAAAAAAACACCACAGTGTTTTTCAGGCAGACAAACGTATACTGGACTGGTGGTCACTGTCAGCAAAACTGTGCAGTGTGCACTGACTGTACTCCTGCTATAACTGCTCCCCAGTCCCCACAATTAGGCAGTGTGAGCAGTGCACTCAGCACAGATATATCATGCAGCAGTGCAGCACACTGAGGGAGCACAGATATGGATTGGTGGAGCGTTTTTTTTCAGGCAGAGAAAGAACGGATTAAACTCAAAACCCTGCACTGTACTCCCTAACAGCTGCTCCCCGTCCCCAATCCTCCCCACAATTTATAACTAACTAAGTTGTACTATAACGGAGAGGACGCCAGCCACGTCCTCTCCCTATCAATCTCAATGCACGTGTGAAAATGGCGGCGACGCGCGGCTCCTTATATAGAATCCGAGTCTCGCGAGAATCCGACAGCGGGATGATGACGTTCGGGCGCGCTCGGGTTAACCGAGCAAGGCGGGAGGATCCGAGTCTGCTCAGACTCGTGCAAAAAAGGGTGAAGTTCGGGCGGGTTCGGATTCCGAGGAACCGAACCCGCTCATCACTACAAATGACGCCCCTAGAGAATCGTTCTCAAATGCCTGGAACAACTCCAAGGGGTATATTTACTAAGAATTGTATTTGTGTCGATTTAAGGGGTCCCCACTCCTCCAGGGTACCCCGGCCAGGGGTGACTAGTTGGGGGGTAATGCCACGGCCTCAGGGACCTATATAAAAGTGTCCGCCAGCTGTGGCATTATCTCTCTGGCTAGTGGAGCCCGGTGCTGGTTTAAAAAATATGGGGGACCCCTACGTGTTTTGTCCCCCATATTTTTTGAACCAGGACCGGACGCCTGGTGCTGGTTGTTTAAATATGGGGGGACCCCAGTCATTTTTCCCACTGTATTTTTACAACCAGGACCGGCTCAAAGAGCCCAAGGCTGGTTATGCATAGGAGGGGATACCCCACGCAATTTTTTTCTTTAATTTATCACACTTTCACACCCATACCCACAAATAAGCATGCACAGATCTCACTAATCCGTGCATGCCTATCAGAATACGGATAAAAAAAAGCAGGTATATTTTAAAACTGCTTTTTTTTTACGAATTCTATGATTTACCGGCAGTGTTTGGCTTTTGCCGGCAGTGATTGTGAATATGAATTCTTAGTAAATTACAGAGTTGTATAAAATAACAGGCGTGTTTGACCGATGGTGTATTCATTCGTATTTGTGATCTCTGCCGTTAAAACAAATACGAATGCCCTCATCACTGCCGAGATTTCTGTTTAGTAAATTCCCGAGATGCCACTTTGAAAAAAAAAGCAAAATCGGTAAAAATCGGGAACTTAGTAAATATACCCCCAAGAGAGGTCGCAACTTCGGTAAGCATACCCACACACCCTGTTTTGCACAAAACAATCAAGCCTTTGTAGAATGGCAAAAGATTTCAACAGACATTTGGTTGCTCAAAACAATTTGGCTTGGCCTGAACCTTCCCCTAATTCGGTTACCTCGCCAGATAAGTCATACTGTATTTCTTGTTCAATGAATTGCAGTCCTCCACTAGACGATGTACTTACAATAGCCCTGCTTCAAGGGAAAATAGAACCAGCAAATTCATCAGTTTCTGGCTGGATAAGTCACCTGTTTCCAATATTAAAACAAGACGGTTCTGTAAGACCAGTGTTAAATGTCAGAGGGCTGAACCGATACCTAAAAACAAAAAAGTTTTGCATGGAAGCTATCGCAGACATTCCATACCTACTCACAAGGGACTGTTTCTGCATAAAAATAGATTTAAAAGAAGCTTTCCACTCTATATTGGTTCACCCCAACCACAGGCGGTTTCTCAGATTTGCTTGGAAAGACAGTATATATCAGTGGACTGTCATGGTATTTGGCCTCTTCTGTGCACCACATACATTTAAACGGGTCATGAAAGCTTTAATATCCCATCTGCGCCAGCAGAGTGTACTGTGCATCGTTTACTTAAACAACATATTACTAGTGTACCTGGACCTCAATACTATTCTGAAACACAGACAGCTAGCCCTCTCCCTGTTATCCAGTTTGGGCTTCACGCTGAACACCCAGAAGTCAATCCTTACCCCAACCAAAACATTAACGTTTCTGGGGTTCGACCTGGACACCCATTCTTTCTCTCTAGCGGTCCCACCAGAGAAATGGCTAGACACAAAACGTTATATACAAAAACTGTAAACAAACGCAGATTATCCTTTCGGGACTTAGCGAGAATCATTGGGAAGATGATTGCGATGTCCCCAGGTTTTCAACATGTACCCCTACTATGCAAAGAAATGCAGGGTCTTCTCAGATCTCTAATTCATACCCAATATACCTGGACAGTTAAGATATTCCTGTCCAAAAGAGTGAACACAGAATTGTCCCAATGGAACAGACTTCCTATTCCTCCTCCTTGCCCTCTCCTAGATCCCACACCCTCCATGACAATAACCACAGACGCGTCTCTAACAGGATGGGGAGGCTTCTCAAAAGAAAGAGCAGTCAGGGGCACTTGGTCGGCCAAGGAAGTCAAGTTGTTCATTCTAGAACTACGGGCATCAAAACTAGCTTTAAAAGCTCTAGTTCCTAAACACATGATGAACACTTGCATACAGCTATGTTTAGACAATACAACAGCGGTGTCGTACATAAACAGTATGGGAGGCACCAAATCAATATCCCTTTGCAGAGAAGCCCTAGAAATTTGGCAATTGGCAACTCAAAGAGACATCATCCTTATTGCATCGTACATTCTGGGTTAACTAAACGAACTAACAGACTCGTTATCCCGCAAAAAAAATTCCCTAGGCTCGGTGGCGCTAAAAAGTCAGGTCTATCAAAAAATACTGGAAACCTTCGGAAAATTAGAAATAGACCTCTTTGCCAATCCCACAAATGCCCAGATCCCGTGCTTCATATCCAGAATATGGACCGAAGGGGTATGGAAGATGGATGTGATGTCCTTCCCATGAACGGACCTTCCTCACCCCTATGCTCCCCCCCCCCTCCCCCGACCCTTCTCTGAAAAGTCCTTCAGAAAATCAGGGAAGACCGGGTACCCCAGATAGTGTTAGTGTACCCTGTGTGGCCATCCTGAATGCGGTTCACTCTAATCAGCCAACTATGTATAGGCCCCAAAATTCCCCTGGGACTATCCAGGGAATGCTTCCAGGGAACTCCCGATATACTGGAGTCTCTTCCCCAGTGCATGTGGATGGCAATATCACTGGGCTGTTAACCAACCTTTTTCTAACATCTCCCACAAAAGCACTAATTAATGCTTCCTTAAGACCCCGCACTAGAACTAGATATTGTGCAATTATTAAAGAATTTGATCTCTGGAGATCTCAACAAATTTCATCTACTCGGGGTTCATTACTCCACTTAGCTCT
The DNA here is from genome assembly GCF_028390025.1 of Pseudophryne corroboree. NCBI lineage: Eukaryota > Metazoa > Chordata > Amphibia > Anura > Myobatrachidae > Pseudophryne > Pseudophryne corroboree. The sequence goes on along the minus strand of NC_086448.1, from coordinate 518,643,649 downwards.
AGACTTTCTAGCCTCTAAATACCAAACAGGTCTAGCCTCGGCTATAATAAGGTCATACAGCTCTGCTTTGGCCATTATGATCCCAAATCTAACAGACAATAAACTCTACCTCCGCCTACTATGAGGTATTCACCTCTCTAGGCCCATCCTACCAAAACCTGGAACATTGAACCATTCCTATCTTTCCTAACTTCCTGGGAAGCAGATTGTACTTTCCCGCAAACTGGCATCCCTACTAGCTCTGCTATAACAGCAAGAGGGCCAAACTTACCCTTATTCACATCTCAGACCCATGGCTATCGCGCACCCCAACAGGATACCACATCAACCTTAAGGGGCATACAAAAACCTCTTCTTTTAATACCCGAATAGTCAAATTCCATATCATACAAGATCACGCAGAATATAAGCAATGCGTGGCTTCATGCTTATCAGCCTACCTTACCCTAACGGCACCAATTAGGGACAATACCACCCAGCTCTTCATTATCTGTAGAAAACCTTATCGCCCCACTAAATCCGCTACTATTAGGGGACGGATAGTAGCCTCTATGAGGGAAGCGGGAATCGATACAGACCTAGCTGTTGCTAGGTGGCAAGCCTCCCGAAGAACAAAATACTGGTTTGTAAGAATCTATGACCTGCAATCCAGATTTGTTCTAGGGAACAGGGCTGCCACCTAGCAACAGCTCCCACCCTTGGTTTGCACCAATGTCTCTAGGTCTGTTGTTTCCTCTTGAGAACTCTGCTGGATATTGCACCGAGGGACCAAAAGAAGCTGCAAGCAGCTGCCAATAAAGAACAGAAGTAGACTTTGTCGTACCTCCAAGAATTAACCTGGATGTCGCACAGGGCTCTACTCGTTCAAGTTTTTTGTTTGCTTACAGCATTCAGTTTGTAAAGCCATTGCCATGGCCCAGTTCTTTCCAAAGGGCTGTCAGTTTACAGTTTAATAAATCATTCCTGTTTTCAATGCACTACCTATTTGTGGTTCTCTTACAGCGACTGACCCAGGGGTAATTAAGCTTGAAGGTTATACTGCCTTCCTATATGCTTTCGGGACAGGTTTGTCAACAGTGAGCTTCCGAAAAATCTAATCAGCGGTGGGGGGCGCGCGCTCACGTGACCGCGCGTGCATGTGATGCAGCGTGTACGTGACCGCGGGCGCACGCCCGCCCTCCGCAGGAGCTGTGCAGTGAGAGGAGTGACAATTCTTTCACTTTCTCTCCCTCAGCATCTTCGGGAGGCTTGCTGCTTAACCCACCTGCTGTTGCTAGGTGGCAACCCTGTTCCCTAGAGCAAATCCGGTTTGCAGGTCATAGATTCCTGCAAACCAGTGTTTGCTTACATGAGAGAGATGCAGAATTAGAGGGTCATTCCGAGTTGATCGCTAGCTGCTGTTATTCGCAGCGCAGCGATCAGTGAAAAATATGGCTAATCTGCGCATGCGTATGCACCGCAATGAGCATGCGTGACAACGGGTACAAAGTAGAGATGAGCGGGTTCGGTTCCTCGGAAACCGAACCCCCCCCGAACTTCACCCATTTTACACGGGTCCGAGGCATACTCGGATTCTCCCGTATGGCTCGGTTAACCCGAGCGCGCCCGAACGTCATCATCCCGCTGTCGGATTCTCGCGAGATTCAGATTCTATATAAGGAGCCGCGCGTCGCCGCCATTTTTCACTCGTGCATTAGAATTGATAGTGAGAGGACGTGGCTGGCGTCCTCTCACTTTGTTTCAGGGGGCTGCATATCTTTATTCTGGGGACCAGCAGTATTATAGGAGGAGTACAGTGCAGAGTTTTGCTGACCAGTGACCACCAGTATTATACGTTGTCTGCCTGAAAAACGTTCCATATCTGTGCTCAGTGTGCTGCATATATCTGTGCTCATACTGCTTTATTGTGGGGACTGGGGACCACCAGTATATTATATAGGAGGAGTACAGTGCAGAGTTTTGCTGACCAGTGACCACCAGTATTATACGTTGTCTGCCTGAAAAACGCTCCATATCTGTGCTCAGTGTGCTGCATATATCTGTGCTCATACTGCTTTATTGTGGGTACTGGGGACCACCAGTATATTATATAGGAGGAGTACAGTGCAGAGTTTTGCTGACCAGTGACCACCAGTATTTTTTTTGTGTAATCTGTTTTTATTTAGAACAGTATAACAATACAAGGATTGCATCACATTTCGACAAAAGAAGAATGAAATCGTCAGGACACAAATGAGGGTCTAATACATCATAGCTGTAAAGAGTAGAGTAGCGTATCGTCCCCATCGCTGGGGGTCAATGTAGGCACTAGCGTTAGTAGGTGTTTCAGTAACATCCATCTGATGTCCTTTCGGCAGCAATCTATACTATAATGCAATCGTAACAACTTTAATAGCATTGTGGAGAGGTTATAGAAGAGAGAGAGGAATGAAATGAGAGGAATAGAAGAGGGAGAGCAATGTGTGACCAGACTGGGGGTAACTATCAAATTGGGGGGGGGTGGGGGTGGTACAATCTGTCTATTTGATCAATTGCGTGGTTAAATCATTTGACAGCATAGACATAGTCCTTATAATCTTTAGAAGACATATACTCTATCCAGGGCATCCATATAGTCATAAACTCCGAGAGTTTATCTCTGGATACCAGGAGGATGTTTTCCATATTCATGTAGTAACTAATTCTGTTAAACCATAGTTTCCTAGTGGGTGGGAGTTGAGATCTCCATAGTGTGGGGATGACTGCCCTTGCTGCATTAGACAGGTGTCGAAGTAGCGATGTTTTATGCTGAGCCAGTGAGATTGAGGAGGGGGAAGTAACCAGAAGGCTGGGTCTGTGGGGACTGGAGTGTGAAGTATGTCTTGAGAGATGGATACAACGTCCCTCCAGAATGGCTTTAGTAGGGGACAGTTCCACCAGATATGCACCAAGAAGCCTGTGGCGCTGAGACACCTCCAACACCTGTCCGTCACTCCAGGATACATGAAGTGGAGGAGGGAGGGGTGTCTGTACCATCTCATCAAGAGTTTATATTGAGTTTCCCTGACTTGTATGCAGACTGAGCTTGTGTGGGATTTGAGGAATATCAACTGCCAGTCTTTGTCTGTTAGAGGAATCCCAAGGTCTCTTTCCCAAGCCAGCTGGAAGGGCATGGGCTTCTGGGCATTTGGGGTCTGCAGTAGTCTATAAAGTGAGGAGATAGTGTGCTGGGGGGGGCACGTGGTGACGCACATCCTCTCGAACTGGGTTAACTCTCGTGAGGTCCGGAGATATCTACGCTCAGAGTGTAAAAAATTTCTAAGTTGTAGATACTTCCAAAAGTCATGTTGCGGGATTTCCCATTTGGATCGTATTTCTGAAAATTGTTTAACTCCTGAGGAAACTGCCATCTGACCCACTCTAAAGAGGCCTTCAAGGGCCCAGTCACGAAAGTGTGAGGGTGTTAGGCCGGGCTGGAAGTCGGGGTTAGCTAGAAAAGAGGTCAGTGGGCCGAAATCAGAGGAGAGGAAGGGCCAGCGGCGTGCCTTTTTCCAGAAGGAGAGGGTCGCCGTAATAGTTGGGTGGAGGGAGGGGGGTTTGGGCAGGGAGGGGAGCCAGGGAAAAATCTCCGGGAATTGTTGCATGTATAGTCCCTCTATAGCCACCAATTGCTTTGTGTCTCGACTCCTCGTCCAGTCCAGAACCCTGTTGAGCATTATTGCCCAATAGTATCCTCTGATGTCAGGTAGTTGGAAACCACCACTTCGGGTAGAGCGGGTCATAATGGATCGGCTTATTCTTGGCCGTCTCCGAGACCAGATGAATTGTTGTATTAACAGTTGGATGGATCTGAACCAGGAGTCTGGGATCTGTATGGGAGGGTCTGTAGTTTGTAGAGTAGTTTGGGGAGAGTATTCATCTTTACAACATTTACCCTCCCCAGCCAAGAGAGTGGTTTAAGGTACCATTTGCTATAATCAGCCCTGAGTGTTCGGATAAGGGGGGTAAAGTTTAAGGTGTATAAATGAGATAGGTCGTTTGGCAGTTGTATTCCCAGGTAAGACAAATGAGAAGCGTTCCAAGTAAAGGGGAAGGATTGTTTAAGTTTAGCTACAGTGTCGGGGGTGGAGGAGATGTTCAAGGCACATGATTTGGACATGTTGATCTTGAAGTTGGAGAGTGATCCGAAATGGGATAGCTCTCGCATAAAATGGGGGAGGGAGGAGATTGGGTGCGTTATTGTGGCTAGTAGATCATCCGCAAACAGGGAAAGTTTGTGCTCCGTATCACCAATCGTCAAGCCCTTGATGTTATCATTGGCCCTAACAGCTCTAGCGAAAGCTTCGATACAGAGGACAAAGAGAAGAGGAGATAATGGGCAACCCTGTCGTGTCCCATTGCTAATGGGGAAGGATTCTGACAGAGATCCGTTCACTCGGACTCGTGCTGTGGGAGATCTATAAAGACCCATGATCCTATCAAGCATCCGGGGACCCAGTCCAATATGCTCCAGCACGGACCTCATAAAGCCCCAACCGACCCTATCGAAAGCTTTTTCAGCATCAGTGGACAACAACACTGTGGGTGGGCCACCTTGGGATGCAATATGAATCAGGCTCAGTAGCTTAGTGGTGTTATCCTTAGCCTCGCGGCCTGGGACAAACCCCACCTGGTCGTTGTGGATTAGGGAAGGCAGGAATGCGTTCAGTCTGTTTGCCATTAATTTTGCGAAGAGCTTGACATCGACGTTTAGGAGAGATATGGGTCTATAGCTGGAGCATACCGAGGGATCCTTACCGGGCTTGGGCAGAACGGAGATGTGTGCTTCTAAGGATTGGTTAGAGAAATGGGTGTTTGCGGATATTGAATTGAGGGCTTGGAGAATGTAAGGGGATGTGAGATCTCTGAATTGTTTATAATAGGTGATGGTGAAGCCATCTGGTCCTGGGCTCTTGCCAGATGGTGTCATGGTCAGGGCAGTCTCCAATTCTTGTTGGGTGAAGGGTAGTTCTAATGCTTCCCTGTCCAAAGGAAGCAGGACGGGGTAAGACACCCTTTCTAGATACACCTTTGCCTGTAAAAAATCGTATGGGGAAGCGGTATCGCCCGATCGATTTTTTAGGTTATAGAGAAGGGAGTAGTACTGTTTGAAGCTTGCCGCTATTTCTGGGGTTTTGAATCAGAGGGTATTCCCGAGATCTTTTACATTATTAATGTATAAGGAGGAGCGCTGAACCTTGAGAGCCTGGGCCAAAAGGCGCCCAGGTTTATTGCCCCATTGGCAGTATTTAGAATTACATTTTCGGACAGAGAGTTGGATACTATCAGTAAGAGATTTCTTTAGTTGGGCCCGTGTATCTAGTAATTCTAGGTAGTCAGTTTCCGACAGGGTCGATTTATGCAGGGACTCGAGACGATGTAGTTGGTTTAGTAATTTAGTAATTAGTGCTGATTTCTGCTTCTTCATAAATGTCCCCAACTGTATGAGTTTACCTCGTATGGTGCATTTATGTGCCTCCCATAGGGTGATTTCTGAGATATCATCTGTGTCATTTATGGAGAAGAACTCAGCCAGAGCTTTTTCTATTTCACCCCTGCAATATTGATCTTGCAGCAGTGACTCGTTGAGGTGCCAGGTCCATTGACCTGGGGTATTCTGGGGGGTCGAAAGCGTCATGTGTACTGGGGCATGATCAGACCAGGTTATTGAGCCGATGGAGGAGTCTATTAATAAGGGGAGGTGCCTGTGATTCAGAAATAAATAATCGAGGCGTGAATAGGCATTGTGTGGGGGGGAATAGAAGGAGTAGTCCCTATTTGAGGGGTGAAGAACCCGCCAGGAGTCAGCCAGTTGGAGGTCGTGAAACAGTCTCCTAACCTGCCGGTATTGGCGTTGGGAGGACCGGGGGGCATTAGAAGACGAGTCTAGTGATGGATCCATTATCCAGTTCAGATCACCTCCAAGAACAACCACCCCAGATAGGAGTGGTTCCATTTGGAAGAATGCATTGCGGAAAAATGGGACCTGATCCTTATTTGGGGCGTAAAGTGCAATAAATGTGTATGGACAGGTGCATATTTTACAACGTACCATCAGGAGACGACCAGGGACCAATTTATGGACTGAGATGTCTGACAGCTGGAGGGTCCTGGAAAACACTATCGCTACGCCCTTCGATTTTGAATCTGGGTTGTTATTGTAAAAAGCCTGAGGGTAGCGGTAATTGGTCAGGGGAGGATTTTTAGCTGAAATTTTAAAATGCGTCTCCTGGACCATTGCAACATCCACTCTATCAGCCCAGAGGGACCTCAAAAGAGAAGATCTTTTCTCCGGAATATTGAGTCCCTTCGCGTTGATCGAAGTGATTTTAATTTTGCCGGTGGACGTCATAGGAGATATGTGTTGTGATGGAATATGTTGAGTTCAGAATGGTCAGTGAAAGTAGAAAAAGAGAAATAGGGAGGAAAAAGAGAGGAACAGAGCATGAAGAAAAAACTATAATAACATTTAAACAACATTAAGAAAAAACCTGCATTGGGGTAACCGATCCGTCTAAGGATCTGGCACCCAAGAGGCCAAACAGCCAGAGGCGGGTATGGGGCGGATAAGGGAGCCACCGCCAAAGGCATGGCGATAATGAGATAAGACATTGTAGTAAACAGTATACATATATAAACAGAACTGAGTGTAAAGATGTGATAAACCTTAAACCTCATCAACAGAAGGAAATCTTTGAATAGTGAAAAATATAAGAAATCTCGCAATAATAGCACAAGAGTTAGTAATAATCAATGACCCATTACGCATCGGGGAGGATGAGGCCAGGACCTCGGCAACAGCAGAGGTTCACACGGAGGTTCCCCAGAGGCGTGGAATGGTATCACGCTACAAACCAAGAATAGCGTCACGCTGTAACCTGTAGAGATACCGGAAGTAGGACTAGGACAAACAAGGGGCCCAGATAATCGGTCAGGTAACTTGCGAATCCTTGTTGAGAGGGGATCCGATTGTGCCTTTCCCTCCAGCTTTTCGTACCACCTGCCAAGGTGGTCCTGTGTCCAGGGGTTGGAAAGATGGCAGCTCTGGAATAGGGAAGTCCCAATCGCGTAGATCAGGTTTTGGTATGCCAAGTCCCGTGCAGAACTCTGGGAGATCTGAGTGGGAATTGAGGGTGTAGGTTTTCCCAGATGAAGAGACCTGGAGGCTGAAGGGAAAGCCCCACCGATATTTCAATTGACGCTTGCGGAGTGACCACCAGTATTATACGTTCTCTGCCTGAAAAACGCTCCATATCTGTGCTGCATTGTAGTATATAGTAGGAGTACAGTGTATAATTTTGCTGACCACCAGTATATAATATATAGGAGTACGGTACAGAAGGCCACTGCTCTACCTACCTCTGTGTCGTTAAGTATACTATCCATCCATACCTGTGGTGCATTTCAGTTTTGCACAGTTTGCTGACCACCAGTATATAATATATAGCAGTACGGTACAGTAGGCCACTGCTCTACCTACCTCTGTGTCATCAAGTATACTATCCATCCATACCTGTGGTGCATTTCAGTTGTGCGCAGTATATATAGTAGTAGGCCATTGCTATTGATACTGGCATATAATTTCACACATTAAAAAATGGAGAACAAAAATGTGGAGGGTAAAATAGGGAAAGATCAAGATCCACTTCCATCTCGTGCTGAAGCTGCTGCCACTAGTCATGGCCGAGACGATGAAATGCCATCAACGTCGTCTGCCAAGGCCGATGCCCAATGTCATAGTAGAGAGCATGTAAAATCCAAAACACAAAAGTTCAGTAAAATTACCCAAAAATAAAAATTAAAAGCGTCTGAGGAGAAGCGTAAACTTGCCAATATGCCATTTACGACACGGAGTGGCAAGGAACGGCTGAGGCCCTGGCCTATGTTCATGGCTAGTGGTTCAGCTTCACATGAGGATGGAAGCACTCATCCTCTCGCTAGAAAACTGCAGTGCCACTCCTAGATGGGCCAGGTGTTTGTGTCGGCCACTTGGGTCGCTTAACTTAGTCACACAGCTACCTCATTGCGCCTCTTTTTTTCTTTGCATCATGTGCTGTTTGGGGACTATTTTTTTGAAGTGCCATCCTGCCTGACACTGCAGTGCCACTCCTAGATGGGCCAGGTGTTTGTGTCGGCCACGTGTGTCGCTTAGCTTAGCCATCCAGCGACCTTGGTGCACCTCTGTTTTTCTTTGCATCATGTGCTGTTTGGGGACTATTTTTTTGAAGTGCCATCCTGTCTGACACTGCAGTGCCACTCCTAGATGGGCCAGGTGTTTGTGTCGGCCACTTGGGTCGCTTAGCTTAGTCACACAGCTACCTCATTGCGCCTCTTTTTTTCTTTGCATCATGTGCTGTTTGGGGACTATTTTTTTGAAGTGCCATCCTGCCTGACACTGCAGTGCCACTCCTAGATGGGCCAGGTGTTTGTGTCGGCCACTTGTTTCGCTTAGCTTAGCCATCCAGCGACCTTGGTGCACCTCTTTTTTTCTTTGCATCATGTGCTGTTTGGGGACTATTTTTTTGAAGTGCCATCCTGTCTGACACTGCAGTGCCACTCCTAGGTGGGCCAGGTGTTTGTGTCGGCCACTTGGGTCGCTTAGCTTAGTCATCCAGCGACCTCGGCGCAAATTTTAGGACTAAAAATAATTTCTCTGACGTCCTAGTGGATGCTGGATACTCCGTAAGGACCATGGGGTATAGACAGGCTCCGCAGGAGACTGGGCACTCTTAAAAGAAAGATTAGGTACTATATCTGGTGTGCACTGGCTCCTCCCTCTATGCCCCTCCTCCAGACCTCAGTTAGTTTCTGTGCCCGGCCAGAGCTGGATGCACCCTAGGGGCTCTCCTGAGCTTCCTAGAAAAGAAAGTATTTGTTAGGTTTTTTATTTTCAGTGAGATCTGCTGGCAACAGACTCACTGCTACGTGGGACTGAGGGGAGAGAAGCGAACCTACCTGCTTGCAGCTAGCTTGGGCTTCTAAGGCTACTGGACACCATTAGCTCCAGAGGGATCGAACACAGGCCCAGTCCTCGGTCGTCCGGTCCCGGAGCCGCGCCGCCTTCCCCCTTTCAGAGCCAGAAGAACGAAGAGAAGTTGAAAATCGGCGGCTGAAGACTCCGGTCTTCATTAAGGTAGCGCACAGCACTGCAGCTGTGCGCCATTGCTCCCTTAGCACACCACACACTCCGGTCACTGATGGGTGCAGGGCGCTGGGGGGGGTGCCCTGGGCAGCAATTAGATTACCTTACTTGGCGAAAAGCACATAATACAGTCTGATAAACTGTATATATGCATTAACCCCCGCCATTAAAGTACATAAAAGGACAGAAGCCCGCCGCTGAGGGGGCCGGGCCTTCTTCCTTAGCACACCGGCGCCATTTTCTCTTCACAGCTCAGCTGGAAGGAAGCTCCCCAGGCTCTCCCCGGCAGTATCCTGGTACACAAAGGGTAAAAAAGAGAGGGGGGGCACATAAATTTAGGCGCAAAACTGTGTATATAAGCTGCTATAGTGGAAAAATCACTCAGTATAGTGTACATCCCTGTATTATATAGCGCTGTGGTGTGTGCTGGCATACTCTCTCTCTGTCTCTCCAAAGGGCCTGGTGGGGGAACTGTCTTCAAATAGAGCATCCCCTGTGTGTGTGGTATGTCGGTACGCGTGTGTCGACATGTCTGAGGTAAAAGGCTCCTCTAAGGAGGTGATAGAGCGGATAAGTGTGTGGGAGGGTGTCTCCTTCAACAACGCCGACACCTGTTTGGATATGTGTAAGTGCTGAGGTAAAATTATTGCACAAAAGGTTAGGGAACAGAAAGGAAATCTACCCTGGTCTGTCCCTATGTCACAGAGTCCTTCAGAGTCTCTCTATGTTCACTATCCAAAATAACAAAGTATCGACACGGAATTTAACTCCACTGTCGACTACGATAATGCAAAGTTACAGCCAAGAGGGCTAAAAGATATTCAATATATGATTATTGGAATAAAAGATGATTTGCATATCACTGATGACTCATCTGTCCCTGACACGAGAGTACACATGTTAAGGGGAAGAATGCTGAAGTAAATTTCCCTCCTCTCATGAGGAAAAAGAGCGGGAATCTCCAGACAAGAGACGGCAGCTTCCCACAAGAGAATTCTCAGGCTGTATCCTTTCCCCACTAGGGCCAGGATGTGTTGAGAATCTTCCCCTTGGGTGTCCTGTTTGCACTAGCTATTCTCAGGGATCCTGCAGATAGCGTGCACATTCTAGTATACTACCCAGACCGGCGATTGTGTCGGCATGGGTTTATAGCGCTGTGGCAGCGTGGACAGGTACCTTATCAACAGAGATTGAGACCCTAGTATGCATATAAATATTTTAAGATGCTGTCTTAAGTGATAGATATATAATTATAAAGCATGCCCAAAGGGACATGAGTATACTGGGTCCTAGAGACAAAAGCTATGTCGATTTCTGCTTGACGTGTCCTGTAGAATATACATTGGACAGATGATTCCGACTTAAGAGGCATATGGAAGGCTGAGGATTGTGTAGAGAAAGGTTCTCGGGCCTGGTCTCCACAGTTATAGCTGGTAATTCTGATATTTTGCCTTATATTCCTGCACAGCCTAGGAAAGCACGACATTATTAAATGCAGCTTTTCGAATAAAGAAACAAGAAAGTCTGAGGTGCGTCCTTTCTTGTCAGAGCCGGGGGCAGAGGAAAGAAGCTATACAACACAGCTAGTCCCCAGGAACAGAAGTCCTCCCCGGCCTCTACAAAAATCCACCGCATGTCGCTGGGGCTCCACAGGCGGAGCTAGGCCCGGTGGGGACACGCCTTCATAAGTTCAGCCACAAGTGGGTTCACTCCCTGTTAGATCCCTGGGCAATAGAAATTGTATCGCAGGGATACAGGCTGGACTGTGAGAAGATGCCCCCTCACCGAGGACCCGGCGGGCTTCCCCCCAAGAGAGGGAGCCAGTGTTAACTGCAATTCGTAAATTGTATCTTCAACAGGTGGTGGTCAAGGGTCCCCTCCTTCAACAAGAGGGTGTTATTATTCGACCATGTTATAATCCCGAAACCAGACGGTTCGGTTAGACCCATATTGAATTAAAATCCCTGAACATATACCTGAAAAGGTTCAGGTTCAAGATGGAATCGCTAAGAGCGGTCATTGCATGCCTGAAATGAATCGGGACATAAGGGTTGCATACCTTCGTGTCCCCATTTATCCACCTCATCAGGCGTACCTCAGAATTGCGGTACGGGATTGTCCTTACCAATTTCACCAAGGTAATAGCGGATATGATGGTGCTCCTGCGGAAGCAAGGTGTCACTATTATCACATACTTGGATGATCTCCTCATAAAAGCGAGATCAAGAGAGCAGTTGCTGGACAGCGTATCACCTTCTCTGGAAGTGAAACGGCAACACGACTGGATTCTATATATTCCAAAGTCGCAGTTGGTTCCTACAGCTCATCTGCCTCGCCTAGGCATGATCCTAGACACAGACCAGAAGAGGGTTTATCTCCCGATAGAGAGAGCTCAGGAGCTCATGACACTGGTCAGGAATCCATTGAAAACCAAAACAGGTGTCGGTGCATCACTGCACTCGAGTCCTGGGAAGGATGATGGCATCATACGAGGCCATCCCCTTTGGCTGGTTCCATGCAAGGACAATGGAACTTACTGGACAAGTGGTCCGGATCACATCTTCAGATGCATCGGTTAATCACCCTATCCCCCAGGGCCAGGGTGTCTCTCCTGTGGTGGCTGCGGAGTGCTCACCTTCTCGAGGGCCGCAGATTCGGCATTCAGGACTGGGTCCTGGTGACCACGGATGCAAGCCTCCGAGGGTGGGGGGCAGTTACACAGGGAAGAAAATTCCAAGGTTTGTGGTCAAGCCAACAGACTTGCCTTCACATCAATATCCTGGAACTAAGGGCCATATACAACACCCTAAGTCAAGCGGAGTTCCTACTTCGCGACCAACCGGTTCTGATCCAGTCAGACCGCAGGGGCTCATGTAAACCGCCAGGGCGGCACAAGGAGCAGGGTGGCGAGGGTAGAAGCCACCAGAATTCTTCGCTGGGCGGAGAATCAAGTAAGCGCACTGTCAGCAGTGTTCATTCCACCCGGGAAAGTGGTGACTTCATCAGGAAGTCTTCACGCAGTTTTGCAAATTGATGGAAACTGCCTCAGGTGGACTACATGGCGTCCCACCTCAATAAAAAGATAAAAAAGGTTTTACGCTGGGTCAAGGGACTCTCAGGCGATAGCTGTGGTCGCACTAGTAACACCGTGGGTGTTCCAGTCGGTCTATATATTCCCTCCTCTTCCTCTCAGACCCAAGGGCTGAGAATTGTAATAAACGGAGGAGTGTGAACAATATTCTTTGCTCCGGATTGGCCAAGAAGGACTCTGTACCCGGAACTGCAAGAAATGCTCTCAGAGGACCCATGGCCTCTGCCTCTCAGTCAGGACATGTTGCAACAGGGACCCTGTCTGATCCAAGACTTACCGCGGCTGCGTTGGACGGCATGGCGGTTGAACACCGGATCCTAGCGGAAAAGGGCATTCCGGATGCAGTTATTCCTACGCTGATAAAGGCTAGGAAAGACGTGACAGCAATACTTTTTCACTGTATATGGCGAAAATAGGTTGCTTGGTGTGTGGCCGGGAAGGCCCTACAGAGGAATTCCAGGGGGGTCGATTCCTGCACTTCCTACAGTCAGGAGTGACTATGGGCCTAAAATTAGGATCCATAAAGGCCAAGATTTCGGCCCTATCCCTTTTTCTCTCAAAAAGAACTGGCTTCACTGCCTGAAGTTCGGACGTTGTCACAGGGGTGCTGCATATTCAGCCCCTTTTGTGCCTCCAGTGGCACCTTGGGATCTTAACGTGTGTTGGATTCCTAAAGTCCCACTGGTTTGAGCCACTTAAGAACGTGGAGCTAAAATATCTCACGTGGAAAGTGGTCATGCTTTTGGCCTTAGCTTGGACTAGGCGTGTGTCAGAATTGGCGGCTTTGTCATGTAAAAGCCCATATCTGATCTTCCATATGGAAAGGGCAGAATGGAGGACTCGTCCCCAATTTCTCCCTAAGGTGGTATCATCGTTTCATTTGAACCAACCTATTGTGGTGCCTGCGGCTACTAGGGACTTGGAGGATTCCAAGTTGCTGGACGTAGTCCGGGCCCTGAAACTTTATGTTTCCAGGACGGCTGGAGTCAGAAAAACTGACTCGCTATTTATCCTGCATGCACCCAACAAGCTGGGTGCTCCTGCTTCAAAGCAGACTATTGCTCGCTGGATCTGTAACACCATTCAGCTTGCACATTCTGCGGCTGGACTGCCGCATCCTAAATCAGTAAAAGCCCATTCCACGAGGAAGGTGGGCTCTTCTTGGGCGGCTGCCCCAGAGGTCTCGGCTTTACAACTTTGCCGAGCTGCTACTTGGTTGGGTACAAACACTTTTGCAAAATTCTACAAGTTTGATACCCTGGCTGAGGAGGACCTTGAGTTTGCTCCTTCGGTGCTGCAGAGTCATCCGCACTCTCCCGCCCGTTTGGGAGCTTTGGTATAATCCCCATGGTCCTTACGGAGTACCCAGCATCCACTAGGACGTCAGAGAAAATAAGAATTTACTCACCGGTAATTCTATTTCTCGTAGTCCGTAGTGGATGTTGGGAGCCCGTCCCAAGTGCGGACTCTCTGCAATACATGTATATAGTTATTGATTAATAAAGGGTTATTGTATGAGCCATCTGTTGAGAGAGGCTCAGTTTTTGTTCATACTGTTAACTGGGTATAGTCATCACGAGTTGTACAGTGTGATTGGTGTGGCTGGTATGAGTTTTACCCTGGATTACAAATCCTTTCCTAGTAATGTCAGCACAGCACAGTTTCCCTAACTGAGGTCTGGAGGAGAGGCATAGAGGGAGGAGCCAGTGCACACCAGATATAGTACCTAATCTTTCTTTTAAGAGTGCCCAGTCTCCTGCGGAGCCCGTCTATACCCCATGGTCCTTACGGAGTACCCAGCATCCACTACGGACTACGAGAAATAGAATTACCGGTGAGTAAATTCTTATTATTGTGAGGTGTGAGGTGTTCAGAATAGACTGAAAATGAGTGGAAATTATGGTTATTGAGGTTAATAATACTATGGGATCAAAATGACCCCCAAATTCTATGATTTAAGCTGTTTTTGAGGGGTTTTCGTAAAAAAACACCCGAATCCAAAACACACTCGAATCCGACAAAAAATTTTCAGGGAGGTTTTGCCAAAATGCGTCCGAATCCAAAACACGGCCGCGGAACCGAATCCAAAACCAGAACACAAAACCCGAAAAATTCCCGGTGCACATCACTAGTACAAAGAGCATCGTGGTTTTACACAGGTTCTAGCAAAGCTTTCAGTCGCACGGCTGAGCGCAGGAAGATTGACATGAAGTGGGCGTTTCTGGGTAGCTACCGACCGTTTTCAGGGAGTGCTTAGAAAAACGCAGACGTGTTGGGTAAAATGCAGGCGTGGCTGGGCGAACGCTGGGCGGGTGTGTGACGTCAAAAGCCGTTCCTCCATCATTAGAATCAACGCACACGAAGAGTAACTACAGGGCTGGTCTTGTTTTGCACAAAATGGTTTTGCAGGCGCTCTGCTGCACAAGCATTAGCACTTCTGCAAAGTGAAAATATGCTCCCCAGTGGGCGGCGACAATGCGTTTGCACGGCTGCTAAAAACTGCTAGCGAGTGAACAACTCGGAATGACCCCCTTAGTTTGGAGACGCTAAAAGGAAATGATCAGGCCAGTTTTAGACATGTTGAGGTTCAGATAGTGTTGGTACATCCATGAGGAGGCAGTAGAGAAACATTTGCATACTTGGATAAATAAAAGACGGTTGGAGGAAGGTAGATTTGGGTGTCATCACATAGAGATGGTACTGAACACTAATGAAGGAAGAATAGTTTAGAAATGAATTGGAGGAGATTAGGTGAGATGCAAACACATCATTAAATTACTTCAATGGATCAATTTTTGATGTGGGTGTGAATTTAAGTCCTTTCACAAGCAGCTCCTTTACCTCCACTGGAGCTCAAGTTGCAACTCCTACAAGGAATGGTGTCTGGTGCAGTCATCACTTTTTATTCTTTTTTTTTTTCTTAATCCCCCACCCCTCCCCCCATACACCTTTCCCCCTTCTGGTTGGGAAATGTGATTGTATCTTCTCCATTTGTCTCTTCTGCCATTTCAGCTATTTATTGATGTGCATAAATTGATTAGGAAGATTACTATAAATTCTTTAACATGAAAGAGACATCAATGAACACCACCAACCAAGAGGTTTCAAAATTTATTTAGAAACAAAAATATTTTTCCAATATATTTTTATTTAAGCTCAGTACAATACAGTAAATAGAAACAAGAGGCATAGCTGTTACACGAGATAATGCAAGATGAAAAACACTGTGTACCATCAGAAGACCAGAAGTATCTGATTCCAAGTACAGAGCCATAAAGAGATATTTTTGAAAAAGTTTATAGAACACTGGCACAACAAACATGGACATAATTGTGTGACCATGAGGGATGTAGTGTGAGCATGTTATGAAAAAAAAGGAAAAAAATGTTGCAAAAGAATACAGGTTGAGTATCACTTATCCAAAATGCTTGGGACTAGAAGTATTTTGGATATCGGATTTTTCCGTATTATGTAATAATTGCATACCATAATGAGATATCATGGTGATGGGACCTAAGTCTAAGCACAGAATGCATTTATGTTTCATTTACACCTAATACACACAGCCTGAAGGTAATTTTAGTCAATATTTTTAATAACTTTGTGCATTAAACAAAGTGTGTCTACATTTACACAATTCATTTATGTTCCATATATAGCTTATACACACAGCCTAAAGGTCATTTAACACAATATTTTTAATAACTTTGTGTATTAAACAAAGTTTGTGTACACTGAGCCATCAGAAAACAAAGGTTTCACTATCTCACTTAAAAAAATTCTGCAATTCGGAATATTCAGGTTTTTTTCGGAATATTTGGATATGGGATACTCAACCTGTACTCCTATTATATCCGCTTAAAATTTAACAGGATTATAAATATAACCAAAAGTAAAAAGAAAAGTTAAAAAATAAAATAAAAAATAAAGAACCCCCCCAAAGAAAACAACCCCAAACCACAGATAAAAACACAAAAAAGAACATAGTAAACATAAGCACAATCAGTGCCTACTTAAAATCCACAAGTCGTTGATCAATCCACGGAGCAGATCAGTAGTAAGAATTATGAGAATAAGAATGGGAGATAATGGAAAGACATATATGTACAATACAGTAAGGGCACGTTGGAAAGAAAAATCAGAGGGGAATAGGGTTCAGGGCATCCAATAATTTGCAAGAATACCATGATGTATTTTGAAAGCAGCGCTGGACTTTCTGCTTGGTGGGCAGATGTAACGTCTGAATGTATTTACCCCAACAGACAAATAAGGCAGGTGTTAATGATTTTTTGTTCAAAGTGGCCTTGAGCCAATCCATGGTGAACAGAAAAGGCAATCTAGAAGATGCCATAGATACAGTAGGGGTTGAATCATGAATGCATTGTTGTAGTATAGCCTTTGGCCCACCGCAGCTAGCAGTATGAGCAACTTCGTGTCTACCTTGGGGATATCAGGTTGGTCTGCCAAATGTCAAAAAAGTAGAGATGAGCAGGTTCATGTCCCTGAGAACAAAACCCCTCTTAACTTCATGCTCCGAGCCAGTACCCGAGCCTGGCAGACTCTGAAACCATAACGAGGCCAAACATCATCATTCCGCTGTTGGATTCTCGCAGGTTTTGGATTCCATATAAACAGCCACGCGTCGCCGCCATTTTCACTCCGGACTTGGAGTGTGAGGTAGACAGACCTCTGTCTCTCACTGTGGGTGATGGCGTTGGGTGGGGTTAGTGTGTGCTCTGTAGGGGTGCTTCTGCAGTCACTGTGGTGTACTTGTCCTGTGTTAGGGTTGCTGTACTGCCTGTCACTGGTATTTCATGTGCTGTTACGGCCGGGTGCTGCAGCTGTACATGGTGTTGCTGTCACTGTGTTGTAAATGGTGCAGGGGCACTGTCCTCCCCCTGTATGCTGTCAAATATAGGGGTGCTGCGGGCCCTGTATGTTGTAGAAATTCAGTGGTGCAGTTGTTAAAAATTAAAAGCACACTATTCCTGTATGCTGTATAGGGGTGCTGCTGTTCAAATAACATTACACTGGCCCTGTATGGTTTAAAAATTCAGGGGGTTCAAATGTTAAAGATTAAAGGCACACTGCTCCTGTATGCTGTAAAATATAGGGGTGCTGCTGTTCAAATAACATTACACTGGCTCTGTATGTTGTAAAAATTCAGGGGTGCTGTTGTTAAAAATTAAAAGCACACTGTCCCTGTATACTGTAAACTATAGGGGTGCTGCTTTTAAAATAACATTACACTAACCCTGTATGCTAGAAAAATGCAGGGGTGCTGCTGCTGTTAAAATAACATTACACTGGTCCTGTATACAGGGGTGCTTTGAAACTAAAGGGGCACTGTTCTGTGTGCTGTAATAATAAAGGGGTGCTGTCCTTTGAAATGAAGAACAACAATTTGGAGGACAAAATAGTGGAAGATCAGGAACCACTTTCAGTTCCTAGTTCTAGTGCTGAAGTTGCTGCCACCAGTCATGACATTGACAATGCAATTCCATCAAGGTTGTTTGCTAAGGCCGATCCCCAATGTCATAGAGGACATGTACAATCCAAGAAGCAAAAATTAATAATCAGTAAAAAAAAAAAATTATCTGATGAGAAACGTAAAATTGGCAGTATGCCATTCACGACACGAAGTGGCAAGGAAAGGCTAAGGCCTTGGCCTATGTTCATGACTGGTGGCTCAGCTTATCATGAGGATGGAAGCCCTCCTCCCTCTCAAAAAATAAATAAAATATAAGCTTGTTAAAGCACAGGAAAAAACAACTGTGCATTCAGAGATATCACAAATCCCCAAGGAGAGTCCAAGTGTGTCTGCGGTTGCGATGTCTGGGCCTGACCTTCCCAAGACTGTATGGAAAGAGGAAGCTCCTACCACCACTTGCACATCCCTTGCAAGTGCTGGGAAAAGCACCGCCAGTCCAGTTGCTGATATTGAGATTGAGGATGTCACTGTAGGATGAGGAGGATATGGCTGTAGCTGGCGCTGAGGAGGAAGTTGCCAAAGAGGATTCTGATGGTGATGTGGTTTGTTTGAAAAAGGCACCAGTGGAGACAGTTGTTGTCCATGAGATAAGAAAGCCCATTGTCATGCCTGGGCAAGATACCAAAAAATCCACCTCTTCGGTGTGGAATTATTTCTCCACAAATCCAGACAACAGGTGTCAAGCTATGTGTTGCCTTTGTCAATCCGTAATAAGTAGGGTAAGGACGTTAACCACCTAGGAATATCCTCCCTTATACGTCACTTGCAGCGCATTCATCAGAAGTCATTGTCAAGTTCAAAAACTTTGGGTAATGTTGTACCCAAGCTCCTGCAAACCACACCACCAACTCCCTCACCGTCAATTTCCTCCTCAGTGAGGAACGTCAGTAGTCCTGCAGGCCATGTCACTGGCATGACTGACGAGTCATCTACTAACCGTGATTCCTCCGGCAGATCCTTGAGTGGTACGCCTACTGCTGCTGCTGCCGCTGCTGTTGTTGCTGCTGGGAGTCAATCGTCACCCCAGAGGGGAAGTCGGAAGACCACTTGTATTACTTCAACTAAGCAATTGACTGTCCCACAGTCCTTTGCGAGGAAGATGAAATATGACAGCAGTCACCCTGTTGCAAAGCAGATTACTGAGGCCATAACAACTATACTGGTGTTAGACGTGCGTCAGGTATCCGCCATTAGTGCCGTGGTATTTAGACAGTTGATGGACATACTGTGTTTCCGGTACCAAATCCCGTCTAGATTCCACTTCTCTAGGAAAGTGATTCCCGGACTGTACAGGATCATTAACAAAAATGTCCTTAGTGTCCTGAAAAATGCGGTTGTACCTACTGTCCCCTTAACCAAGGACATGTGGACAAGTGGAGCAGGGCAAACTAATGACTACATGACTGTGACAGCCCACTGGATAGATGAATTGCCTCCCACAGCAACAACAGCAGCGGCACCAGTAGCAGCATCTCACAAACGCCACCCAACCCGTTCCTATGCAGGCTACGCTGTGTATCACCGGTTTCCGTAAGAGGCACACCGCTGACAACCTCTTACAGAAACTGAGGGACATCATTGCACAATGGTTTACCTCACTTAGACTCTCCTGGGGATTTGTGATATCGGACATCGCCACCAATATTGTGTATACATTACATCTGGACAAATTCCAACACATGCCATGTTTTGCACATACAATTAATTTGGTGGTGCAGAATTCTTTGAAAAATGACAGGGACATGCAGGAGATGCTGTCGGTGGCCCAAAAAATTGCGGGCCTTTTCGACATTTAGCCACTGTGTGCCGAAGACTGGAGCGCCAGCAAACACTCCTGAATCTAGGCAAAGGAGGGGGAATGCACCTGACTCAAGCACAGTGGAGAATGATTTCCTTGTTGTGCAAGATTCTCCAACCCTTCAAATTTGCCACACGTGAAGTCAGTTTAGCCACTGCCAGCTTGAGTCAGGTCATTCCCCTCATCAGGCTTTTGCAGAAGCAGAAATTGAAGAAGGAGCTAAGACGGAGCGATTCCACTAAGTATGTGGGACTTGTGGATGAAGCCCTTCATTTGCTTTGCCAGGATTCAAGGGTGGTCAATCTGTTGAAATCAGAGCACTACATTTTAGCCACCGTGCTCGATCCTAGGTTTAAAGCCTACATTGTATCTCTCTTTCTGGCAGACACAATCTGCAGAGGTTCAAAGACCTGCTGGTGAGAAAATTGTCAACTCAAGTGGAACGTGACCCGTCAACAGCTCCTCCTTCATTTTCTCCCGCAACTGGGGCTGCGAGCAAAAGGAAAAAATTTCCGAGCCCACCCGCTGGTGGTTATGCAGGGCAGTCAGGAGCAAGTGTTGACATCTTGTCCGTACTGAAGAAGCTGCCAACAATTACTGACATGTCTACTGTCACTGCATATGATGCTGTCACCATTGAAAGAATGGTGGAGGATTATATAGGTGACAGCATCCAAGTAGGCATGTCAGACAGTCCGTATATATACAGGCAGGAAAAAGAGGCAATTTGGAGGCCCTTGCACAAACTGGCTTTATTTTACCTAAGTTGCCCCTCCTCCAGTGTGTACTCCGAAAGTGTGTTTAGTGCAACCTTGTCAGCGATCGGCGTAGGAGGTTACTTCCACAAAATGTGGAGAAGATGATATATTCCTCCAGGAAGACATTTACCAGCAATTGCCTCCAGAAAGTACGCAGGGACCTGTGGCCCTCATTCCGTGTTGTTCGCTCGTTGCCGATTTTCGCTATGCTGCGATTTGTTGCAAAATGCTCATGCGCAAGGCACGCAGGGCGCATGCGCTTAGTTATTTAACTAAAAACTTAGATTTGCTGTGGATCCTGCAACGCTTTTCTGTCGCTCTGCTGATCGGTGAATGATTGACAGGAAAGGGGCGTTTCTGGGTGGTAACTGAGCGTTTTCTGGGAGTGTGCTAAAAAACGCAGGCGTGTCAGGGAAAAACGCGGGAGTGTCTGGAGAAACGGGGGAGTGGCTGGCCGAACGCAGGGCGTGTTTGTGACGTCAAACCGGGAACTAAACGGACTGAGCTGATCGCAATCTGTGAGTAGGTCTGGAGCTACTCAGAAACTGCAAGGAATTATTTATTAGCAGTTCTGCTAATATTTCGTTCGCTATTCTGCTAAGCTAAGATACACTCCCAGAGGGCGGCGGCCTAGCGTGTGCAATGCTGCTAAAAGCAGCTAGCGAGCGAACAACTCGGAATGAGTGCCTGTGATGGTGGATTCCAGTGGGAACTAATTAATACTCTGTGAGGAGGAGGATGTACACACTGAAAGGGGTGAGGAATCGGAGGATGAGGACGACATCTTGTCTCTGTAGACCCAGTTTGTGCAAGGAGAGACTAATTGCTTCTTTTTTGGTGGGGGGATTAACTGCTTCTTTTTTTGTGGGGACCCAAACAAACCAATCATTTCAGCCACAGTTGTGTTGCAGACCCTGAAGCTGAAATGATTGATTTGTTAAAGTGTGTATGTCCTGTTTATACAACATAAGGGTTGGTGGGAAGGCCCAAGGACAATTCCATATTGCGCCTCTTTTTTTCCCTTTGCATTATGTGCTCTTTGGGGCCTAGTTTTTAAAAGTGCCATCCTGTCTGCCACTGCTGTGCCACTCCTAGATGGGCCAGGTGTTTGTGTCGCACACTTGTGTCGCTTAGCTTAGTCATACAGCCACCTCGGTGCAACTTTTAGGCCTAAAAACAATATTGTGAGGTGTTCAGAATAGACTGGAAATGAGTGGAAATGAATGCTATTGAGGTTATTAATACAGTAGGATCAAAATTACCCCCAAACTCAGTGATTTTAGCTGTTTTTATATTTTTTTTCCAAAATCATCCAGATCCAAAACCAAAACTAAAACCCAAAAGGGTGGTTTTGAAAGAAACAATCCAGATCCAAAATATGAGCAGGGATCCAGATGCAAAACAAAATCACAAAACCCAAAAGTGTCTGCCGCACATCTCTACAAAATAAGCACCCAGGTTGCAGTGCAGCGGAAGGGTACACCCAAAACTGCTTTACCATAGGGAGTCAGTTCTCACCAGAACCGTTGCAGTGCATGATGTCTGCTTTTGCAGTCAGACATTTGGAACATCCTGTAGTATCCAAGAGGCCCATTAAATGCCGATGCTTGGGAGATATATATGCCCTATGAAAATTTGTAGGTCATCTCTTGATATTTTTAAGTTAGTCTGGAAAGTAGTTATAAGTGCCTCAGGAGAGATGGAGGGTATTTGGGAGACCCATTTGCCGATTTCCGGGGAGGTCAACTTCCGGATCAAGTTCTCTACGAGTGGAGAATGAATATGAGCTAGTGATGGTTAGTGTGTCAAGGGAATTCACTAAATATTTATGGGATAGTTCAGGGAGAGTAGACTTCAGATAATGGATAGCCTGAAAATATGGAAACCTATGTAGAGGCCTAAGGCTATATTTTCCATGGCTTTAGTAAAAGTAAACGAGCTTATAAAGGCTTAGCAAATTTTGGAGAGTGAGAGTGCTCAAAGCTCGCCAAGTTGTGAAAGGTAAAGAGGCATTACCATCTTGGAAGTCTATGTTTCCTACTAAAGGGAGAAAAAAAGAATAAGAGTACTGAAGGATAAGGGATTTTCTAGACAGTTTCCAAGCCTGAATTGTTGAGATCAGCAAAATATTATCAAGTTGAGGCAGTTGTAGAGTAGAAGGGCGTGCATGTAAAGTATCAGTAAGGGAGAGAGGAGTGCAAAGTTGAGATTATAGTGCTACATCTGTATAGAGTTTAGCACAATGGATTCCAATCAATGGCAAAACAAAGAAGACTAGCCTGATTGTATTTGTTAATATCAGCTAAAATGACCCCCTCCCCCCCCCCACCCCTTCCCTGTACATGGACTGGGTCATCTTGCATAGATTAAATCTGGGTTTCTTCCATATAAATTTAGAAATAAAGCTATTAGGCTGAGACATGTCCGACTGTGCAAGTAAAAGAGGGGTCATTTGTAAAAAATTGAAAGTTTAGGAAAGCTGGCCTTGTTAATAAAATTAAAATTACAGTGCCCAAGTAGATTAGAGTTACATTTTGCCATGGATTGAGCTCCGTTTAAATTTTACAAAGAACCAGATGAATATTATAAACATAAAGATGTGACGGGTGAGGCAGGAGCATAATCTCTAAATAAGTAGTATGAGTATGTGCCCATTGAATGGGGGAATACCATTCCAGCCTGATCTTGCCCTCCCAAATATTGCTAAGGCTTCCGACTTGTCAAAATTGGCAGAGAATCAGGCAAAAGAAGAAAACCAACATATACAGTAGTAGTGGTTAGTAAAGTAAGTGTGTATCTGGGAGTAGCAGGTCATCTGCAAAATCTATGACACAAAGCTCTTTATCCCCTATGTTTATGCCTTTCGATCCGCTCAAATGCAGTAAGTGACGTATGAGAAGTTCCAACGCCAAATTAAAGAGTAGGGAAGAAAGGGGACAACCTTGTCTGGTGCTGCACAAAATAGGGGAGGTAACATTACTAACCATTAATTGTGCAGAGGGTGAAGTATAAAGATTGCATATAAAATTTTAGCCAACCGAAATGCTGGAGGAACAAAAATCTAGCAAGATGCGATTTTGTCAAATGCCTTTTCAGCATCTAGATTAATGAGGATGTTATCCTTGGCTTTGTGAAGATGAGAGTGAGTAATTGTAGCTATGACCGCACGTATCCCCTGCACAGATTGTCTAGTCTTAACAAAGCCGAGTTGCACATGCGAGACCAGGCAGGGTGAAAAAGATTGTAATCGACTGGCCATTAATTTATTAAAAATTTTAAAGTCCTGATTGAGGAGTGAAATGGGGTGGTAGGATCCTACCAGGGAATGGTCTTTATTGGGTTTAGCCCAATTTTTTTTTAGCCTCATTAAACCTATGTGGAGTCTCTCTAGAGGTAATGATATGATTATAAAGTTTTGTCAAAGTTGGAACCAGTTCAGCACTAAACATTTAGTAAAATTTGGTGCTAAATCCATTTGGACTGGGGCTTTTACCATTCAGTAAAGATTTAATAGGTTTAAGGATATCCTCATCAGTGATGGGATCATTCAAAAACTCCCTTTCCTCTGAGAAAAATCCTTGGAGGTGAGCCTCTGCTAGAAATATATGTCCCTCTTCCATATCATCAGGTCCTGCAGTATATAAAGATTTTTTAAAAATGCTTAAATTCTATACAATTGGAGGCAGGGTCAAAAAGAAGTGTACCTGAACTATTTAAGGTATCCACCCACGTCTTGGCCCGAGGCCCCTTAACAAGATTTGCGAACAACCTGCCTGATTTATTCTTTCATCTATGGAATTTATCTCTCTGATAGTTATAGTTGGTTTGTGCCCATTTGAGACATAAAAGTGTCATAAATTTGTTTTGCATGAAGGTAGGCAGTTTTGTTGCTAGGGATATCATGATTTTTATAAATACAATAAGCTGTAGTAAGAGTCGAACTTAATTCCTGAAGTCTGGACGTGAACTGTTTGTGCTTGGAATGGATGCAGGACATAATGTGTCCTCTAAGGACAGCCTTAGAAGCCCCCCAAAATACTGGTGTCGCATCAGTTTGGTTCAGGTTATCATCGGCATCAAATCGTCAGAGTGACGAAGATACGCAAGAAAACTCCAACATTTAGAAAAATATTGGGGCAAGGCCAACTGAAGGGTCATAAGTATTGGAGCATGGTCTTATATAATTATGTTTTTAATGGATGTGTGTGTGACTTTAGGAAAGAGATGTCTATAAATTAAAAATAGTCATTACGAGAGTGAGTAGAATGAGGTTGAGAATAATCCCATTGTAGAGGATGGAGTAAGCATCAAGAGTCTAGAAGATCAAGATGGAAAAGAAAGAGAGAAAATCAGAATGTGGGAGAGAACTTAAAGTACTTACCCCTGATCTGTAAATGGATGGATCACTGACTGTGTTGAAATCCCCACCCTATATGAGGCTCCAACCGTCCCAAGCCAGGATCTTTTGTAGAAATGCTGCAAAAAAAGTCTGATTAGGGGATTTTGGAGCATACAAATTAAGTAAAGTATAATCAACATTATCAATGACAGCATCAAGCAAAATGAACCATCCCTCAGAATCTAAAAATTTCCTGCGAATAGAATAGTGCAAGTTTTTTTGAAATAATATAGCAGTGCTTCTAGTTTTATTAAGGTATGGTGCAGAGATACAATCTCTGATCCAAGGAGCATGTAAGGTATTCCTAACATCATCAGTCCAATGGGTTTCCTGAAAAAAGTGATATTAGGACAGAGGCGGCTAAGGTGTGAGATGACTTTTTAAAGTTTTATCGGACTGTTAAGTCCCGCCACATTTCAAGACACAATATTAAGGGAAAGGAGATGGTGGTCTCCCCAATACACAATTGGAGAGAAGGTGTACCTATACTATCCAATTCCCACCGAGGGTGTTAATGACAAATAGATATTAATATCAAAGAAGGGCCTCACCTCGTTCCAGCGAGCAAGGAAAGAGGAACCTGTGACTGATCGCGATTAGGATTAATGAAAGCAGTTAGTGGAGAACAACATTAAAACAAACAACTGTAGAAACAAACATTTAAAATGAGAGTAACATGTTACATACATGGGTAATATGCACAGTGATGTAAAAACACCATGTGGCTAATGTAAAAGAACTGCAGGAAACATTGAAATAGCAACAGTCAGGTGTCAGGACATGTAAAATGAGCCTTTGGTGCCTCACAGTCATCAAAGAATAGTGGCTTCCCATCCTCAATGACCCGCAGACGAGCTGGGTATGCAGTAGTAAGGAGAACCTGACTTTGGTATCAAATAATTGCTTAAAAAATTGAGCAAATCCACTACATTTGTTGGCAACATTGAAAAATCCTGAAAAATAAGAAGTTGTTCTCCATTATAGTTTAGACTGGCTGTTCTCCAACAATGGTTGAGAAGCTTGGTCTTGTCTGCATACAGTAGTTTAGGATTTTCATGATAACAGGACAAGGGCGGCCAATGGCATTCTTTCGGTCAGGCCAGATTCTGTGTGCCCTCTCGATAGCCAGTAGTATTACCTTCAAATCCATAGCCAGGTGTTCTGGAATCCAATTGGAAAGGAGGCCTAGCAACTCATGACCCTTTACCGACTATGGAATGCCCACTACTCACTGGTTATTTCTCCTGCTGTAATTTTCTAAGTCATCAAGTTTGTCATTAAAACCAGCAATTTCCTTCCGTTGACTCTCAATGACTTTTTTGGCTGAACATAGATCATCTTCCAGTAAAGAAATCTGTTGTCCACTTCGCAAAGGCAGCGTGAGTGTTGATTCAATTGATACAAAGTAGAATCAATGGCCTCCTTGATGCCTGCCAGCTTTTTATCCAAGAGGGGACCTAATATTGCAGCAGTGTCGGCTGACTTCATCATTGACAATCGTGAGCCAGCAGCTTTTTTACGTTTGCATTGTGAAATGGAGCTAGAAGCGGAGCAATCTGAATCAGAAAAAGTACACAAGGAGTGTCCTCTCGAGAAGCTAGAGTAGGGCCGGTGTGGGTCATTGACTGAGTCACCAGAAACTTTTTCATATAGAGAGTTGGATCTGGAGATGAGATGCCACATAGATAGGAGAGCATGGGTAAAGCCACACATGTTAAATGGGAAATAGTGAGTTACATAACAAAATCCAACCAGAAATTTCAATGAGGCAGTTGAGAAGAAAAGTCCATGAAGGCAACAAGAGTGTATAGGGTGTCATATGTTGAGACAAAAGATAAAATCATGGCAATAGAGAAACTTGTCCAATAGCAAAGAAAGTAAGGAACCATAGATATGTCTGCACAGCACCTCTCACTATATCCAAAGCTTCCTAGGTTGGTGGGTGAAACCAAGCCACGATTAATAACAAGCCCTACTGGAGACCCTGGCAAGGAGGCAATCTTAAAACACAGGCTGTGCTGGATGTGGCAAGGCAAGAAACCAACCTTTTACCGCTCTCATGTCAAGAATAGTTTCATTGAGAGCTTTTCCAAGTTAGTCTCAGGTGACATGGAAGAACTCAATAAGAAAAAGTACATTAAACATTAAAAACGCAACTTGACAAAGAAGCAGAGAATGGCAATTAAAGAGCTTCAAAATGATAAATGAATTGTTATTAAACCCTCATATCAAGGGGGTAGTGTTGTGATCATGGACAGATACTTAATGAAGGTGGGACATTTATGAAGTTAAAGCTGGATACACACTTAGTCAACTTGATGGTGGACTTGTAGTCATGCCTACAGAGCAGCTGATTTGGGTAGTCATATATACAGTTCAGAGAATGGGATTTGAACCTTAGGAATGTTAGGCACCCTCTTGATGAGGTCACCTGACCGTAGTAAGTGGGCCAATATTTTTTGATAGGAACCTGAATTTTACTCTATGTTAAATTGGAGCATTTATTATAAGTGTTCTTGGTGTGCACCTGCATTTTCTCTTTTTTTCTGTATAGTACAGGAAGGGAAGAAGAAAGGCAGCAAAGTTATCAAAGTTGGGTGTGGCAGAGGGGAAAATGTGGAGCAAAGAACAGTAATAAAGTAGTGAAGAAGGTGGTAAATTACAGCGATGAGACAGAATAGCAGCTGTGCATGGAAGAGTAGTAAGGTGGTATCATATAATATTCGATAGAGCAATAAATAGCTGACAATGAATAATGCTGCTTGGATTAAGGGCCTGATTCTGATCTGTATGCTAATACTGCCGTGAATGCTATTACGGATACAGCTAAAGTGCTAAAATATACAATTGTTATTTTATTTTATTTTAAGCAGTCTCTGCATCTATGAGTGTGTAAAAGTAAAAACGTTCACTTTGCTTATCTGAGAAATGTGTAGATCCATGGATGGACCATTCACACTACATCTGCAGAACATTGCCAAACATTGGTGGCTAGCAGAGCCGGCCATAGGCATAGGCAAACTAGGCAATTGCCTAGGGCATTTGATATGCCTAGGGGCATCAGCAGCTTCTGCTGATTAAAATGATATGCGGCATGCCTATATTCTGTGTAGCATTTCATATGCAGATACAGCCGCAGTCGCACACAGAATATAGGCATGCTGCATATCATTTTAATCATCAGAAGCTGCTTGTGCATCCTAGCCACACAGCAATGCAAATAAGATGCATTTTCATTAAAAAAGATGTACCTGACGTTAGCATTGAGACACGATTTATGAGGACACATCTGTATCCAAGCAGAGGCAGAGGTCACAGTGTTAGTGGCAGTGGGAGTGTTGTGTGCATGTGAGTGGGTTGGTTGTGCAGTAGTGTTCGGAATATGTGTAAGGAGCATTATGTGTGTCATGTAAAAATGCATTAATAATGTGCAACATATGTGTAGGGTGTACTGTGCGGCATATGTGTAACAGGGTACTACTGTATGTGTGTCATTATGTGTATAGGGGACTAATAATGTGCAGCAAATGTGTAGGGGGCACTATGTGTGTCATTATGTGTATAAGGGCATTATGAATGTGCCGAATATGTGTAAGGGACATTATGTGTAAAAGGGCATTAATAAAGGTTGTCATAATGTGTAAGGCGCATTATGTTTATAAGGACATTAATAATGTGTCTCATATGTGTAAGGGGCATTACTGTGTGGCATTATGTGTATAAGGTACTCTACTATGTGGCATTGCGTATAGAAAGGGCACTACTGTGTCGTCTAATGTGAATAAAGAGCAATAAGGTGTGGTGTAATGTAAATAAGGAGCAATTCAGTGTGATGTAATGTGAATAAGGGGCTCTACTGTGAGGAGAAACGTTTATAAGGTAAAGTGATACTACTGTGGGATGTAATATGAATTATGGACACTATCGCATGATCAAATGTGAGTAAAGTTGCAGTACTGTGTGGCATAATTGGAACTGGGGTTACTATTGTGTGGCCATGCCCCTTTCCAGCAAAAACACACCCCTTTTTGGGCTGTGCACCAAATGTGAGAACTGTTCCTATTTAAAATATAGGGGGTACAAACACCAAAATAAAGACTGCTATGGGTGAGGAGTGATGGTGCTGGGAAAGAGGTGCAAGGTCAGAGGCGGAACCTGCGGTGGTGCTAGGGGGCACCAGCCAAAATCTTGCCTAGGGCATCATATTGGTTAGGGCCGGCTCTGGTGGCTAGCATAGGTCCAGGGTCACACAGCAAGAACTCTGTAACCTTCAACAAATATCGCCACTGTGGCAGCGGTACTGCGAGAGAGAACACAACTGCCTGCACAAATACGGCCATAACGCCTCCATTTCACACGTACAACAGTGCCTCTTTTGCATTTACTATATGTTTGGATACCACCCAGTGTCCACCCATATTTGCAAATGCCTCATAATGGTCTTCTCATGTACATGCAATTAAGCAAGCAACTTTGTGTGAATTGACAAACGCATTTCACGCATGTACAGTATGGGTTTCTGTGATATTTGTGCAAAAGCAGTAGCATTTACAAAAACATCGGCATTGCATACAAATCAGAATTAGGCCCGGAAGAACAAGATTTAGTTATAAGTGATGTTGAAGTTCCCACTCTCTTTAATTCCCCCCTATCTCTCCTTCATCTCTCTCAACCTCCTCCTCCCATATCACTTTCATATCTGCCCACTGAATTCACTCTCTAATTTTCTTCTCTATCCCTCCTTTCTCTCTCTTCCCCTTTTCCCTCATATCTGTCCCCCTTCCACTGTCATGGCATGTGATCATGGGCGGGAGTGCTGCAGATGTGTGTATGTAGTAGTGATGTGCACCGGAAATTTTTTGGGTTTTGTGTTTTGGTTTTGGGTTCGGTTCCGCGGCCGTGTTTTGGGTTCGAACGCGTTTTGGCAAAACCTCACTGAATTTTTTTTGTCGGATTCGGGTGTGTTTTGGATTCGGGTGTTTTTTTAAAAAACCCCTAAAAAACAGCTTAAATCATTGAATTTGGGGGTCATTTTGATCCGATAGTATTATTAACCTCAATAACCATAATTTACACTCATTTACAGTCTATTCTGAACACCTCACAATATTATTTTTAGTCCTAAAATTTGCACCGAGGTCGCTGGATGGCTAAGCTAAGCGACCCAAGTGGCCGACACAAACACCTGGCCCATCTAGGAGTGGCACTGCAGTGTCAGGCAGGATGGCCCTTCCAAAAAATACTCCCCAAACAGCATATGACGCAAAGAAGAAAAAAAAGAGGCGCAATGAGGTAGCTGTGTGAGTAAGCTAAGCGACCCTAGTGGCCGACACAAACACCTGGCACATCTAGGAGTGGCACTGCAGTGTCAGGCAGGATGGCCCTTCCAAAAACTACTCCCCAAACAGCACATGACGCAAAGAAGAAAAAAAAGAGGCGCAATGAGGTAGCTGTGTGAGTAAGCTAAGCGACCCTAGTGTCCGACACAAACACCTGGCCCATCTAGGAGTGGCATTGCAGTGTCAGGCAGGATGGCCCTTCCAAAAACTACTCCCCAAACAGCACATGACGCAAAGAAGAAAAAAAAGAGGCGCAATGAGGTAGCTGTGTTAGTGAGCTAAGCGACCCTAGTGGCCAACAAACACCTGGCCCATATAGGAGTGGCACTGCAGTGTCAGGCAGGATGGACCTTCCAAAAACTACTCCCCAAACAGCACATGACGCAAAGAAGAAAAAAAAAGAGGCGCAATGAGGTAGCTGTGTGAGTAAGCTAAGCGACCCTAGTGGCCGACACAAACACCTGGCCCATCTAGGAGTGGCACTGCAGTGTCAGGCAGGATGGCCCTTCCAAAAACTACTCCCCAAACAGCACATGACGCAGAGAAGAAAAAAAAGAGGCGCAATGAGGTAGCTGTGTGAGTAAGCTAAGCGACCCTAGTGGCCGACACAAACACCTGGCCCATCTAGGAGTGGCACTGCAGTGTCAGGCAGGATGGCCCTTCCAAAAACTACTCCCCAAACAGCACATGACGCAGAGAAGAAAAAAAAGAGGCGCAATGAGGTAGCTGTGTGAGTAAGCTAAGCGACCCTAGTGGCCGACACAAACACCTGGCACATCTAGGAGTGGCAGTGTCAGGCAGGATGGCCCTTCCAAAAAATACTCCCCAAACAGCACATGACGCAAAGAAGAAAAAAAAGAGGCGCAATGAGGTAGCTGTGTGAGTAAGCTAAGCGACCCTAGTGTCCGACACAAACACCTGGCCCATCTAGGAGTGGCATTGCAGTGTCAGGCAGGATGGCCCTTCCAAAAACTACTCCCCAAACAGCACATGACGCAAAGAAGAAAAAAAAGAGGCGCAATGAGGTAGCTGTGTTAGTAAGCTAAGCGACCCTAGTGGCCAACACAAACACCTGGCCCATATAGGAGTGGCACTGCAGTGTCAGGCAGGATGGACCTTCCAAAAACTACTCCCCAAACAGCACATGACGCAAAGAAGAAAAAAAAAGAGGCGCAATGAGGTAGCTGTGTGAGTAAGCTAAGCGACCCTAGTGGCCGACACAAACACCTGGCCCATCTAGGAGTGGCACTGCAGTGTCAGGCAGGATGGCCCTTCCAAAAACTACTCCCTAAACAGCACATGACGCAGAGAAGAAAAAAAAGAGGCGCAATGAGGTAGCTGTGTGAGTAAGCTAAGCGACCCTAGTGGCCGACACAAACACCTGGCCCATCTAGGAGTGGCACTGCAGTGTCAGGCAGGATGGCCCTTCCAAAAACTACTCCCCAAACAGCACATGACGCAAAGAAGAAAAAAAAGAGGCGCAATGAGGTAGCTGTGTGAGTAAGCTAAGCGACCCTAGTGGCCGACACAAACACCTGGCCCATCTAGGAGTGGCACTGCAGTGTCAGGCAGGATGGCCCTTCCAAAAAATACTCCCCAAACAGCACATGACGCAAAGAAGAAAAAAAAGAGGCGCAATGAGGTAGCTGTGTGAGTAAGCTAAGCGACCCTAGTGGCCGACACAAACACCTGGCCCATCTTGGAGTGGCACTGCAGTGTCAGGCAGGATGGCCCTTCCAAAAACTACTCCCCAAACAGCACATGACGCATAGAAGAAAAAAAAAGAGGCGCAATGAGGTAGCTGTGTGAGTAAGCTAAGCGACCCTAGTGGCCGACACAAACACCTGGCCCATCTAGGAGTGGCACTGCAGTGTCAGGCAGGATGGCCCTTCCAAAAACTACTCCCCAAACAGCACATGACGCAAAGAAGAAAAAAAAGAGGCGCAATGAGGTAGCTGTGTGAGTAAGCTAAGCGACCCTAGTGGCCAACACAAACACCTGGCCCATATAGGAGTGGCACTGCAGTGTCAGGCAGGATGGCCCTTCCAAAAACTACTCCCCAAACAGCACATGACGCAAAGAAGAAAAAAAAGAGGCGCAATGAGGCAGCTGTGTGAGTAAGCTAAGCGACCCTAGTGGCCGACACAAACACCTGGCCCATCTAGGAGTGGCACTGCAGTGTCAGGCAGGATGGCCCTTCCAAAAAATACTCCTCAAACAGCACATGACGCAAAGAAGAAAAAAAAGAGGCGCAATGAGGTAGCTGTGTGAGTAAGCTAAGCGACCCTAGTGGCCGACACAAACACCTGGCCCATCAAGGAGTGGCACTGCAGTGTCAGGCAGGATGGCCCTTCCAAAAACTACTCCCCAAACAGCACATGACGCAAAGAAGAAAAAAAAGAGGCGCAATGAGGTAGCTGTGTGAGTAAGCTAAGCGACCCTAGTGGCCGACACAAACACCTGGCCCATCTAGGAGTGGCACTGCAGTGTCAGGCAGGATGGCCCTTCCAAAAACTACTCCCCAAACAGCACATGACGCAAAGAAGAAAAAAAAAGAGGCGCAATGAGGTAGCTGTGTGAGTAAACTAAGCGACCCTAGTGGCCGACACAAACACCTGGCCCATCTAGGAGTGGCACTGCAGTGTCAGGCAGGATGGCCCTTCCAAAAACTACTCCCCAAACAGCACATGATGCAGAGAAGAAAAAAAAGAGGTGCAATGAGGTAGCTGTGTGAGTAAGCTAAGCGACCCTAGTGGCCAACACAAACACCTGGCCCATCTAGGAGTGGCACTGCAGTGTCAGGCAGGATGGCCCTTCCAAAAAATACTCCCCAAACAGCACATGATGCAAAGAAGAAAAAAAAGAGGCGCAATGAGGTAGCTGTGTGAGTAAGCTATGCGACCCTAGTGGCCGACACAAACACCTGGCCCATCTAGGAGTGGCACTGCAGTGTCAGGCAGGATGGCCCTTCCAAAAAATACTCCCCAAACAGCACATGACGCAAAGAAAAATGAAAGAAAAAAGAGGTGCAAGATGGAATTGTCCTTGGGCCCTCCTACCCACCCTTATGTTGTATAAACAGGACATGCACACTTTAACCAACCCATCATTTCAGCGACAGGGTCTGCCACACGACTGTGACTGAAATGACTGGTTGGTTTGGGCCCCCACCAAAAAAGAAGCAATCAATCTCTCCTTGCACAAACTGGCTCTACAGAGGCAAGATGTCCACCTCATCATCATCGTCCGATTCATCACCCCTTTCACTGTGTACATCCCCCTCCTCACAGATTATTAATTCGTCCCCACTGGAATCCACCATCTCAGATCCCCGTGTACTTTCTGGAGTCAATTGCTGCTGGTGAATGTCTCCATGGAGTAATTGATTATAATTCATTTTAATGAACACCTTCTCCACATTTTCTGAAAGTAGCCTCGTACGCCGATTGCTGACAAGGTGAGCGGCGGCACTAAACACTCTTTCGGAGTACACACTGGAGGGAGGGCAACTTAGGTAGAATAAAGCCAGTTTGTGCAAGGGCCTCCAAATTGCCTCTTTTCCCTGCCAGTATACGTACGGACTGTCTGACGTGCCTACTTGGATGCGGTCACTCATATAATCCTCCACCATTCTTTCAATGGTGAGAGAATCATATGCAGTGACAGTAGACGACATGTCAGTAATCGTTGGCAGGTCCTTCAGTCCGGACCAGATGTCAGCATCAGCAGTCGCTCCAGACTGCCCTGCATCACCGCCAGCGGGTGGGCTCGGAATTCGTAGCCTTTTCCTCGCACCCCCAGTTGCGGGAGAATGTGAAGGAGGAGATGTTGACAGGTCGCGTTCCGCTTAACTTGACAATTTTCTCACCAGCAGTTCTTTGAACCCCTGCAGACTTGTGTCTGCCGGAAAGAGAGATCCAACGTAGGTTTTAAATCTAGGATCGAGCACGGTGGCCAAAATGTAGTGCTCTGATTTCAACAGATTGACCACACGTGAATCCTGGTTAAGAGAATGAAGGGCTCCATCCACAAGTCCCACATGCCTAGCGGAATCGCTCTGTTTTAGCTCCTCCTTCAATGCCTCCAGCTTCTTCTGCAAAAGCCTGATGAGGGGAATGACCTGACTCAGGCTGGCAGTGTCTGAACTGACTTCACGTGTGGCAAGTTCAAAGGGCAGCAGAACCTTGCACAACGTTGAAATCATTCTCCACTGCGCTTGAGACAGGTGCATTCCACCTCCTTTGCCTATATCGTGGGCAGATGTATAGGCTTGAATGGCCTTTTGCTGCTCCTCCATCCTCTGAAGCATATAGAGGGTTGAATTCCACCTCGTTACCACCTCTTGCTTCAGATGATGGCAGGGCAGGTTCAGGTTTTTTTGGTGGTGCTCCAGTCTTCTGTAAGCGGTACCTGCACGCCGAAAGTGGCCCGCAATTCTTCTGGCCACCGACAGCATCTCTTGCACGCCCCTGTCGTTTTTTTAATAATTCTGCACCATCAAATTCAATGTATGTGCAAAACATGGGACGTGCTGGAATTTGCCCAGATGTAATGCACGCACAATATTGCTGGCGTTGTCCGATGCCACAAATCCCCAGGAGAGTCCAATTGGGGTAAGCCATTCTGCGATGATCTTCCTCAGTTGCCGTAAGAGGTTTTCAGCTGTGTGCGTATTCTGGAAAGCGGTGATACAAAGCGTAGCCTGCCTAGGAACGAGTTGGCGTTTGCGAGATGCTGCTACTGGTGCCGCCGCTGCTGTTCTTGCAGCGGGAGGCAATACATCTACCCAGTGGGCTGTCACAGTCATGTAGTCCTGAGTCTGCCCTGCTCCACTTGTCCACATGTCAGTGTTTAAATGGACATTGGGTACAACTGCATTTTTTAGGACACTGTGGAGTCTTTTTCTGACGTCCGTGTACATTCTCGGTATCGCCTGAATAGAGAAGTGGAACCTAGATGGTATTTGGTAACGGGGGCACACTACCTCAAGAAATTGTCTAGTTCCCTGTGAACTAACGGCGGATACCGGACGCACGTCTAACACCAACCTAGTTGTCAAGGCCTCAGTTATCCGCTTTGCAACAGGATGACTGCTGTGATATTTCATCTTCCTCGCAAAGGACTGTTGGACAGTCAATTGCTTACTGGAAGTAGTACAAGTGGTCTTCCGACTTCCCCTCTGGGATGACGATCGACTCCCAGCAGCAACAACAGCAGCGCCAGCAGCAGTAGGCGTTACACTCAAGGATGCATCGGAGGAATCCCAGGCAGGAGAGGACTCGTCAGACTTGCCAGTGACATGGCCTGCAGGACTATTGGCTTTCCTGGGTAAGGTTGAAATTGACACTGAGGGAGTTGGTGGTGTGGTTTGCGCGAGCTTGGTTACAAGAGGAAGGGATTTAGTGGTCAGTGGACTGCTTCCGCTGTCGCCCAAAGTTTTTGAACTTGTCACTGACTTATTATGAATGCGCTGCAGGTGACGTATAAGGGAGGATGTTCCGAGGTGGTTAACGTCTTTACCCCTACTTATTACAGCTTGACAAAGGCAACACACGGCTTGACACCTGTTGTCCGCATTTCTGTTGAAATACTTCCACACTGAAGAGCTGATTTTTTTGGTATTTTCACCAGGCATGTCAATGGCCATATTCCTCCCACGGACAACAGGTGTCTCCCCGGGTGCCTGACTTAAACAAACCACCTCACCATCAGAATCCTCCTTGTCAAGTTCCTCCCCAGCGCCAGCAACACCCATATCCTCATCCTGGTGTACTTCAACACTGACATCTTCAATTTCACTATCAGGAACTGGACTGCGGGTGCTCCTTTCAACACTTGCAGGGCGCGTGCAAATGGTGGAAGGCGCAAGCTCTTAACGTCCAGTGTTGGGAAGGTCAGGCATCGCAACCGACACAATTGGACTCTCCTTTGGGATTTGTGATTTAGAAGAACGCACAGTTCTTTGCTGTGCTTTTGCCGCAAGTCTTTTCTTTTTTCTAGCGAGAGGATGAGTGCTTCCATCCTCATGTGAAGCTGAACCACTAGCCATGAACATAGGCCAGGGCCTCAGCCGTTCCTTGCCACTCCGTGTCGTAAATGGCATATTGGCAAGTTTACGCTTCTCCTCAGACGCTTTTAATTTTGATTTTTGGGTCATTTTTTTACTGATCTTTTGTGTTTTGGATTTTACATGCTCTGTACTATGACATTGGGCATCGGCCTTGGCAGACGACGTTGATGGCATTTCATCATCTCGGCCATGACTAGTGGCAGCAGCTTCAGCACGAGGTGGAAGTGGATCTTGATCTTTCCCTATTTTTTTAACCTCCACATTTTTGTTCTCCATATTTTGCGCACAACTAAAAGCCACCACAGGTATACAATGTAGATGGATGGATAGTATAGTATTACTTATACTTATGGATGACGAGTGCACTGACGACACAGAGGTATGTACAGCCGTGGCCTACCGTACTGCTGCTTAGTGCTTATATATAAATATAATATACTGTATAACGGACCTGGTGGACAGTGTCAGCAGACTGCTAAACTAGTATGAAGAAAGAAAAAAAAAAACACCACAGGTATACAATGTAGATGGATGTATAGTATAGTATTACTTATACTTATGGACGACGAGTGCACTGACGACACAGAGGTAGGTACAGCCGTGGCCTACCGTACTGCTGCTTAGTGCTTATATATATGATATACTGTATAACGGACCTGGTGGACACTGTCAGCAGACTGCTAAACAAACTAGTATGAAGAAAGAAAAAAAAAACACCACAGGTATACAATGTAGATGGATGGATAGTATAGTATTACTTATACTTATGGACGACGAGTGCACTGACGACACAGAGGTAGGTACAGCCGTGGCCTACCGTACTGCTGCTTAGTGCTTATATATAAATATAATATACTGTATAACAGACCTGGTGGACAGTGTCATCAGACTGCTAAACTAGTATGAAGAAAGAAAAAAAAAACACCACAG
This sequence comes from Pseudophryne corroboree, assembly GCF_028390025.1. NCBI lineage: Eukaryota > Metazoa > Chordata > Amphibia > Anura > Myobatrachidae > Pseudophryne > Pseudophryne corroboree. Next base: position 518,606,613 of record NC_086448.1, on the reverse strand, counting down.
GTATACAATGTAGATGGATGTATAGTATAGTATTACTTATACTTATGGACGACGAGTGCACTGACGACACAGAGGTAGGTACAGCCGTGGCCTACCGTACTGCTGCTTAGTGCTTATATATATTATATACTGTATAACGGACCTGGTGGACACTGTCAGCAGACTGCTAAACAAACTAGTATGAAGAAGAAAAAAAAAACACCACAGGTATACAATGTAGATGGATGTATAGTATAGTATTACTTATACTTATGGACGATGAGTGCACTGACGACACAGAGGTAGGTACAGCCATGGCCTACCGTACTGCTGCTTAGTGCTTATATATAAATATAATATACTGTATAACGGACCTGGTGGACAGTGTCAGCAGACTGCTAAACTAGTATGAAAAAAAAAAAAAAGAACACCACAGGTATACAATGTAGATGGATGGATAGTATAGTATTACTTATACTTATGGACGACGAGTGCACTGACGACACAGAGGTAGGTACAGCCGTGGCCTACCGTACTGCTGCTTAGTGCTTATATATAAATATAATATACTGTATAACGGACCTGGTGGACAGTGTCAGCAGACTGCTAAACTAGTATGAAGAAAGAAAAAAACACACCACAGGTATACAATGTAGATGGATGTATAGTATAGTTTTACTTATACTTATGGACAACGAGTGCACTGACGACACAGAGGTAGGTACAGCCGTGGCCTACCGTACTGCTGCTTAGTGCTTATATATATGATATACTGTATAACGGACCTGGTGGACACTGTCAGCAGACTGCTAAACAAACTAGTATGAAGAAAGAAAAAAAAAACACCACAGGTATACAATGTAGATGGATGGATAGTATAGTATTACTTATACTTATGGACGACGAGTGCACTGACGACACAAAGGTAGGTACAGCCGTGGCCTACCGTACTGCTGCTTAGTGCTTATATATAAATATAATATACTGTATAACGGACCTGGTGGACAGTGTCAGCAGACTGCTAAACAAACTAGTATGAAGAAAGAAAAAAAAAACACCACAGGTATACAATGTAGATGGATGGATAGTATAGTATTACTTATACTTATGGACGACAAGTGCACTGACGACACAGAGGTAGGTACTGCTGCTTAGTGCTTATATATAAATATAATATACTGTATAACGGACCTGGTGGACAGTGTCAGCAGACTGCTAAACTAGTATGAAGAAAGAAAAAAAAAAACACCACAGGTATACAATGTAGATGGATGGATAGTATAGTATTACTTATACTTATGGACGACGAGTGCACTGACGACACAGAGGTAGGTACAGCCGTGGCCTATCGTACTGCTGCTTAGTGCTTATATATAAATATAATATACTGTATAACGGACCTGGTGGACAGTGTCAGCAGACTGCTAAACTAGTATGAAGAAAGAAAAAAAAACACCACACGTATACAATGTAGAAGGATGTATAGTATAGTATTACTTATACTTATGGACGACGAGTGCACTGACGACACAGAGGTAGGTACAGCCGTGGCCTACCGTACTGCTGCTTAGTGCTTATATATATGATATACTGTATAACGGACCTGGTGGACACTGTCAGCAGACTGCTAAACAAACTAGTATGAAGAAAGAAAAAAAAAACACCACAGGTATACAATGTAGATGGATGGATAGTATAGTATTACTTATACTTATGGACGACGAGTGCACTGACGACACATAGGTAGGTACAGCCGTGGCCTACCGTACTGCTGCTTAGTGCTTATATATAAATATAATATACTGTATAACGGACCTGGTGGACAGTGTCAGCAGACTGCTAAACTAGTATGAAGAAAGAAAAAAAAACACCACAGGTATACAATGTAGATGGATGGATAGTATAGTATTACTTATACTTATGGACGACGAGTGCACTGACGACACAGAGGTAGGTACAGCCGTGGCCTACCGTACTGCTGCTTAGTGCTTATATATAAATATAATATACTGTATAACGGACCTGGTGGACAGTGTCAGCAGACTGCTAAACTAGTATGAAGAAAGAAAAAAAAAAAACACCACAGGTATACAATGTAGATGGATGGATAGTATAGTATTTCTTATTCTTATGGACGACGAGTGCACTGACGACACAGAGGTAGGTACAGCCGTGGCCTACCGTACTGCTGCTTAGTGCTTAATTATATATATAATATACTGTATAACGGTCGGACCTGGTGGACACTGTCAGCAGACTGCTAAACAAACTAGCATGAAGAAAGAAAAAAAAAACACCACAGTGTTTTTCAGGCAGACAAACGTATACTGGACTGGTGGTCACTGTCAGCAAAACTGTGCACTGTACTCCTGCTATAACTGCTCCCCAGTCCCCACAATTAGGCAGTGTGAGCAGTGCACTCAGCACAGATATATCATGCAGCAGTGCAGCACACTGAGTGAACACAGATATGGTGGAGCGTTTTTTTTCAGGCAGAGAAACAACGGATTAAACTCAAAACCCTGCACTGTACTCCCTAACAGCTGCTCCCCGTCCCCAATCCTCCCCACAATTAAAACTAAGTCACTCAGTTTTTTTTTCTAATACAACGGAGAGGACGCCAGCCACGTCCTCTCCCTATCAATCTCAATGCACGTGTGAAAATGGCGGCGACGCGCGGCTCCTTATATAGAATCCGAGTCTCGCGAGAATCCGACAGCGGGATGATGACGTTCGGGCGCGCTCGGGTTAACCGAGCAAGGCGGGAGGATCCGAGTCGCTCGGACCCGTGTAAAAAAAAGGTGAAGTTCGGGCGGGTTCGGATTCCGAGGAACCGAACCCGCTCATCACTAGTATGTAGGGGTGACGATGGCTGCAGGTGCATATAGTGATGGCTGGGGAGAAGTGAGGCTGTGGCTATGTCTATTTTGGAGCAAGTAAAAGCCGTGATGAGAGGTAGGTAGCAGGGCCTCTCTTCAGCTCTGTAATTTACAACTGTTAGATAAGGTCCGATTCAGACCTGAACACTGCTGTGCGTTTTCGTACAGCGGGCGATCAGGTCTGAACTGCGCATGCGTAAGCACTGCAATGCACAGGCATGACGGTATGCAGCGGCAGGGAGAGCCGGGCAGTGATGGGATGGTGCGAAAAATCCCATCGCACCGGCGACCGCAAGTAGATTGACAGGAAGAGGGTGTTTGTGGGTGGCAACTGACCGTTTTTGAGGAGTGTCTGGAAAAATACAAGAGGGACCAGGCGTTTGGAGGGAGGATTCGTGACGTCAGCTCTGGCCCCGATCATCGCAGCGGCTGAGTAAGTCCTGGGCTGTGCAGAGACTGTACAAATTTCTGTTTGTGCAGGTCTCCTGAACATGCAATCGCACACGTGCACAGCGAATTCCTCCTCCCCCTGTAGGCGGTGACTACCTGATCGCAGGGATGCAAAAAATGCACCCTAGCAATGAGGTCTGAATTACCACCATCATTTCTGTTTGCAAAAACCCAGAACAGAATGAGAGGGTATTCAGAGCACACACATATTCACATACAATAAGAGAATCTTATGGGTATATTTATTCAAATTCTTATCGCCACTATTTTCAATAATAAAGTATGCTACTGCAGGACAAATTATCAAGAAACTATAGCTGCAACATTGCATTTGATAAGATGATGTGCTGCCAAAGAGTTTAAAGTATAGTAATAATGATAGTACAGTAGCTGTCACTATAAGGCGTCTATTCAATTATTGTGCTTGACATTAACTATACACTTTAAGCTAGCTTATCAACAAAAAATAACGACACGGACACAACTGCGTTGGATTAAATGGTCATTGAATTTATTAATTGGAATGACCTCACTCGTAGTGGGTGGCCAGGAAAACGCTACTACTAACCAGCTCTAGTCACGATCTTACAAAATGGCGGCGACTAAACGCCCCAACTGTCATGGGTGCGACTGAAACGCCCCATCTATATATATCAGCATAACCTGTGCTGCGAAGGTCTCACCACCCCTTCCTATAGCAGAGTGAGGACGCTCCCCAAGGAAGCGCCCCTCGCCCCCCCACAAGGGCAGGACACACTCGCCGTCCTTCAAAAGGGGTAAGTGCCCCACAACACCACTTATGCTACAAGTGACCGCTGGCCAGTAGTGCCTTCCCGCCCACTAAGTCTGAAAGAAAGATAATAGTAAGCCAAATTGAAAAGGGCCAAATTAGTGAGCCAATAGGGCGGGTGGGTGGGCTTCCAGACGACAAGAGGAAGCACTCTGGAAGTTTCTACCTTACATGTACTAAACACCTCCCCTACACTCACCGATAGGCTGGCCCTATCCAATTATCACTCACTCAAAACTCTGATCTGCCTAGCAACAATTGACCTTCTTTAACCAATCACAAAATTACCAGCCTCTTATATAGATATCGTGCCCAGTCAGGCACTCTCCTTATCTAAGGCGTCTATTCAATTATTGTGCTTGACATTAACTATACACTTTAAGCTAGCTTATCAACTAAAAATAACGACACGGACACAACTGCGTTGGATTAAATGGTCATTAAATTTATTAATTGGAATGACCTCACTCGTAGTGGGTGGCCAGGAAAACGCTACTACTAACCAGCTCTAGTCACGATCTTACAAAATGGCGGCGACTAAACGCCCCAACTGTCATGGGTGCGACTGAAACGCCCCATCTATATATATCAGCATAACCTGTGCTGCGAAGGTCTCACCACCCCTTCCTATAGCAGAGTGAGGACGCTCCCCAAGGAAGCGCCCCTCGCCCCCCCACAAGGGCAGGACACACTCGCCGTCCTTCAAAAGGGGTAAGTGCCCCACAACACCACTTATGCTACAAGTGACCGCTGGCCAGTAGCGCCTTCCCGCCACCGCCAGTTTCAGAGAAACGCAGCCCGCCACCCAACACGAAATGAAATCCAACCAAAAAACAAAAACCAAATACCTATCTACCCAAATCCTATCCCTACCTTCAAAGATAACAAACTACTCCAGACAAGAGAACAGCGCCCTCAGAAAAACTCCAATCCCAAGATGGGAGAGGTGCACACCATCCTTCCTAAAATAAAAGGGGCTCTGGAGCACCAATAGCGGATGTCTAACGGCCAAACCACCAGCAGCCAACACAAACTTCGACACAGCAAAGTTAATCTTCTTCCTAGCCCTGTCCAGCGCTGTGACATTCCGTGATCCCCTCCAGACAAACCTAGGAATAATGTCAGACCAAATCAAGCGTACACCAGGCCAAAGCAAGCTAAGTTCCCCCAAATCCGCCTGAATCCTAAGTATAAGATCTATACCTTTTAGGTGACCTACATCGTTACCGCCCAGGTGCAGCAGCAGCCATTGGGGACGCCCCCAACGCTGTTCATATTGCAACAACAGCTCCAAAAGTCCTGACCATCTGAGCCCTCTCACACCTAACCATCGCACTCTGCGACCACCTAACAACTCAGACGACCTATCAGCAAGGGGATGCCGCTCGGCCCAAAACACGTAAAAATGGCCAACTACCCAAATCTGTTCGTTGGAATCAGTGGACGCTGAAAAAGAAAAAGTAACCTAGCTGTCAGGCCGCGCCCATAAAACAGGTAATTAGAACCGTTAGACCGAACCGAACAGTTAGTAACATAAAAACCCAAGTGAAGGAGAAAACTTAAAAAACCTCCCGTGGACCTGGAGTGTCAGCCAATTGTAATTTAGGCCCCCTCGGAGGAAAAATTTAAAAAATTCCTTCACACCTCCAATTCCGGAACGCTAATCATTCCAAAATTGGCAGGTAAACAACGTTTTTGGGTTAGCGCAAGTAGCGCAACATTAAACCTTATCTAATCTAACATAAGACTTAAACGTTGCCGACTTCCAACGTCCCATTTCCTGAATGGCTGACGGTGGAAGTCCGCGTGCCGCAGCGCAAGTTGCCACACCGATGCGAAAGGAATGCGTCCCATATTCCGCGCTATTAAGCCCAAGGGCGACCAAACAGCGCTTCAACACAGCAGCAAACTGAAACCGAGTGAGAGGCAATGCATCCCCGTGCAGCAGTACTTGAGCCCCACCTTTGGGTCGTAAAGGTAAATAAATTTTTGCATGCAGCACCGGGCACAAATCTGTATCCTCATGCGCCTTCAAAGTCACCCAGCGCCCTCGACCCAACTGGTCGGTCTTGGAACGAGGCAACCTAAACATGGCGACACCTTCCTTGAGTACCAGGTCCCTGAAAAGCATGCCTGTATCAGTGGACCTTTTATTAGCGGCCACCAGCTCGCCAACCCGAAAGGCCCCAAAAAATGCAAATGAAAATGCTGCACGGAAAAGGGACGCCTCAAAAGCAGAATCAGTCACCGCCGGCAGAATCGCCATGAGCTCGCGCAACAACTGCGTGTCAATAGGCCTGCGCCTATCCGGCTGGGCCGGACTTAACTTCGCCCAACCCCTGAGCGCCTTGGACAAAGTGAAAGACCTGGTGGGGTCCGTCCCCCGCTGCAACCGGGCATGGAACGAAATCCCCGCCAACGCCGCGCACATGGACGCCTTGGACCTACCACTCTGGTAACAGTCCCAAACAAAGGCCAACAAAAGATCCTCCTCTGACTTACCCCCGGCCCCGCACCTAACCTGATGCGCCTGCCAGTCACGCCAAGCCGCAGCGTATGCCCGGCGGGTCGAAGGGGCCAATGAGTTCAGCGCCAAGCCATCTACGCCAGTTCTATAATCTGCCAAACAGAAGTTGGACAAGTCAAACCTAGGGCCTCCGCCCTGGGGGCCAACCTGCGAAACCTGGGAAAATCGAAACGCGACAGCGCATCCGCGATGTCGTTCTCGACCCCAGGCACGTGCTTCGCCGTGAAATTGATGTTAAAACGGAGACATTGTAACACCAAAAATCTCAACAGCCGCAAAGCCTGCGGCGATGATGCACGTTGGTTGTTCACCGCATGTACCACCCCCAAATTGTCGCACCAAAAGACAATCGTCCGGTTCGCCAACTTAGGGGCCCACAACTCCACTGCCACCGCTATAGGGAACAGTTCCAATAAGAGTAGGTTAGCCGTAAAGCCACGAGATACCCAAGACTGGGGCCAGGCCGAAACACACCACTCGCCCTGGAAAAAAGCACCGAAACCCGTAGCACCGGCAGCATCTGTAAACAGTTCCAGGGAAGAATTGGCGACGGGCCGGAGAGGCCACAGCAATTCCGAATTAAAAGTTACCAAAAAGGTCGACCAAGTTCTAAGGTCATCCTTAATTTCCCGAGACAGACGAATGGTGTGGTGCGGCCCAGTCGCTCCCGCTGTGGCCCTCTCAAGTTTGCGGCAAAACACCCTCCCCATAGGTATGACCCGGCAAGCAAAATTAAAGGAGCCTAAAAGGGACTGCACCTGACGGAGTCTAACTCTACGCTTCCTCAAGCATTCCTCGATCTGTCCCAAAAGCTTCGCCACCTTGTCGGCCGGAATACGACAACAACCTGCGCTAGTGTCAACCTCGATGCCCAGGCAAGAAAGGTAACACGTGGGTCCCTCTGTCTTATCGTGAGCAACAGGCACTCCCAGAACCTTGAACAAGGCGGACGCGGAAAAAAGGAGCTCCTGGCAGGTGTTGCTGTCTCCTGGGCCCACAAAAAGAAAATCATCGAGATAGTGGGCGATGCCAACTTGCCCCGTTCCTGCAGCAATGCACCAATGCAGGAACGAGCTAAATTTCTCAAAGTAGGCGCAAGAGACAGAACAACCCATCGGCAAACATTTGTCAACATAAAAGAAACCGCCTAACCGAAAACCCATAAACTTGAAAGAGTCGGGGTGAAGGGGAAGAAGGCGAAAAGCGGATTCAACATCCAACTTGGCCAACAGGGCCGCGGGCCCAAAACCCCGGATCAATTCCAGGGCCTCGTCAAACGACTGGTACCTGACCGTGCAAAACTCCTCAGGAATGGCGTCGTTAACGGAGCCCCCATGCGGGTAGGACAAATGTTGTATCAAGCGGAATTTACCCGGCGCCTTCTTGGGTACTACTCCCAAGGGAGATACGCATAACCCAGGCAAAGGCTCGCATGCAAAAGGACCGCACATGCGACCCAATTGCACCTCCGCCTCCACCTTCTGCCTGACCACATGGGGAAACTCTGTCGCCGACCTCAAATTCCTACGAGACACAACATGAACTGATTCCGAAATGGGCAAACGAAAACCGCAACTAAAACCGGCTAACAAAAATTCAGCATCCTCCGTCCTGGGATAACGGTGCAGCCATTTAGCCAACTCAGGTACAACTATGGGCGAGGGTGCCTTACTTCGCACTGCCGCCTGCAGCGCCCTGGTCGGCCTGCTTAACCCCGCTTCCGGACTTACAATCCTTGGCGGGGTGATTGGCCCCACAGACGCGGCAGGAGTGACGAAAACGACAGGCCGCACCCCTGGTGCACTTAGAGTCGTTAAACGCAAAACACTTGCCCTTTGCCGCCGTACCCGCAACATTCTTGCCCCCCGAAAACTTCCTCTTGGCCTGACCCTCAACCACACTACTCGCTTGGTTGGAAACCTCCATCCAAACCTCAACATCCTTAAAGCCCAAAGGTAACGTCGGATTGCCATCCTTATTCTTACGGAATTTTTCATCGTAATCCCTCCAGACGGAACCTTTGTACTTTAAGAACATCTCGTTAATTAAAAACATGTACTTTACCACATTAAGATGTTCTGCAGGGCGCGTTTTTAGGTAAACAGCAGAAAAAACTAAGAAACCCTTTAACCAATGATGAAAGCTCCGAAAAGCATTTTCACCGATGCCCCCCGCCTTCTTCGCCTTGTCGAAGCCATGTCATCCGTGAGGGTGAAAAGGTCGACAAATTTTCCCTTAACTATTTTTTCCTTCATCCTCTTCCGTAAACCCCGAGTAACAGCCGTGTTCGCGCAGCGCACCATCTCCGAAAACAACGGCGGCTCATCAGAAGCCACCGCCTTTTTCGGCGGCTGACCAGTAGCCAACGCCTTCCTCGGTACCTTATCCTTCCCTACCACCTTGGCTACCTCACGCGCGACTAATTTCGCAAGCTTGCGCGGGTGCTTGGGGGAATCAGACCCCTCGCTGCTAGTAGAGGATTCAGATGAGGATACAACAGATGAATCAGCTGCAACGTCATGCTCACCAGAACCGGAAGGGCCAGGGACGTCAGCCATTTCAGTCGCCTGCGAGAGACCTGGAACCGAGGAAACGGCATCTGTTGGAGATGGGTCCACATCACCGCGCCTTCCGGATCCATCCTGTACCGGAGCGGCCTGAGGGGCTGCAGAGCAGTCTGTACTAACCTCGGGAACAGAAACAAGTGGAATTAAGTTACCCGGCCCATCAGCCCCACCAACTGATGGAACGGGGAGGGGGCGCGGCGCTTCCCCGCCCGGGGCCACCGAATGTAATGGTGTACCGGGCCCAGGCGGTGCCACCTGAGCTGGCGGGGCCTGGGCTGGGGGAAGGTACGGAGGCAGCGCAACTGCTTGGCTAACGCTGGGAACGCGGAAACCTGGGGACCCGAAACCGCCCTGCCACGGATACCCATAAGGCCCTGGCTGCGCCGGGGGATAAGGCGGTTGACAGTATGGGAACTGGTGGAAAGCTGGCGCCGGAAGTGACGCGGATTGAAACCCCCCCGAAAAGGAAGAAACATTATGCGGGTGTCCGAAAACCTGCCCCATCCCGGAGGACCAGACTGACTGGACCTGCGGGGTGGAAACTAGCGGAGGGAAACTTTGCAAAACCACCGGAGGAAATGGGCAGTGCAAGTAAGGTAGGCCCATGCTGCTGGGGGAAGAGAATGCTGGCAAACTAAGGGTGCTCGTATCAAAGCCACCCCCCGCCACGGACCGAAAATCCATGACGGAATGCTGGCCTGATAAAGACACAGAGGCTGCTGCGGAGCCATGTACTGAAAAGGCCCGCAGCACCTCCAAGTGTCCAGCAGATGGCTGCACCCCCCCACCCAGCATGCTGCCAGCAGCCTGCTGAGGGGGATGAGGTGAGCAGCCAGGCAATAAAATGTCTGCCAGAGGGGGAGCCTGACCCAGGAGGGTCTCAGAGGAAACCTGCAGATCCCCCCACTGCCTGCTGACCCCCCCAGCTACTGGGGCTATATGAAGCCCACCAGCAGCCAAGGGTGCCTCAGGGGCCCCAAAAGCACCGGGCGCGGGACCCGTGGGGGGCCCACTATGCCCCAGGGTAGCCGCGCCCGCAACCTCCCCAGTATTATCAAACAGCGCGGCCGGGGGTGCCGAATCCCCGGCGCGCATGACCCCCGCAGCGGCGCCGGCGCCAGCCGCCTCACACCCGCTGATCGCGGGAGAGAAGCGGCCAGCCGGCTCCGAAGCCCCAGCCACCGTCGCGGCCGGAGATGACGAGTCCCCGGCGCGAGGCAGCGAGAGTCCCGTGCTGGCGGCCGCCGTGCCCGACCCGCTAGCAGCGGGACGCACGGAGCCGCCAGACGCTGCATCAGGGGCAGAGACGGGAGGCGCTGACGGAACGGGCACCGTCGCGCCCCCCGTCCCGGAGCTGGGAGACTGCCGCGAGGAGACAGCAGCAGGGTGGCGGAGGCGCACGGCACCCGACCCGGGAGCAGCGTCCGCCAGCCTTAGGGGACGGGGTGCCGAGCGCTAGGACCTGGGCATAATGCTGGGTGGGGAGGCACGCTGGACGGGAAAACCCAAAGGGGATTATGCAGCAGAATAAGCCAAGCAGAGTAGTATAGAAAAAGAAGGAAAGGCTGGAAAGATAGTAATATAAGATAAGAAGAGAAAGGGAAAGTTAGGAATGAGGAAGAAACCTGAAAGAAATAAAGAGATAGGCAGACACAAACAGCTTTCACTTATCATTCCAGGCTTCCAGACGACAAGAGGAAGCACTCTGGAAGTTTCTACCTTACATGTACTAAACACCTCCCCTACACTCACCGATAGGCTGGCCCTATCCAATTATCACTCACTCAAAACTCTGATCTGCCTAGCAACAATTGACCTTCTTTAACCAATCACAAAATTACCAGCCTCTTATATAGATAGAGTGCCCAGTCAGGCACTCTCCTTATCTAATTTGGCTTTTACCTACTTACAGCATTGAAAATGTTACTGTTGTAGGGAGAAGAGGAGCTTACTGGGGAAGGATCAGAATAGCCCCCTCTGGCCAGGCTTTCACCTGACTAATGCTATCTTCAAATGGTGCTAACTGAGACACTCTCTGAAAAGCTAAGTTTTCAGCAATCTGTTTTGAAATACATTTTGGCCAACTATTTAAGACGGGATGTAGTCACGATCCCGGGGTCTGGATCAAGGCGGTCAGCATACCGACGCCGGGATCCCGGCCTCCAGAATGCTGGCAGGGGGCCGTGGACTATTCCCACTCATGGGTGTTCACGACACCCATAGAGTGGGAATAGAACCTGTGGCGAGTGCAGTGAGCCACTGAGCCCGCAGAGTGGTAAGCACATTCTGGCGGTCGGGATCCTATACCCAACCCATTTAGGACTGAATGCAGAAGATAATGCCAATATCTCCTTCAAAAAAACTTGAGAGGGTTAGGGTCAGGCTGCACGAAGTTAGGGTTAGGGGTCAGGATTATTCGACTGCCAAATACAATATACCAGTGCATGCATTCTATGGTTGGTTGCCAACTGGTGATAGGAAAATTCCAGTGATACCACATGTCAAGCACTGGCCTTCGAATGAGTAAGCAGCATTTGCATGGGAGAAGTCAAAAACGGTTATTTGCAGGGAATATGAGTAAATTGAGAAGCAGTATGCAAAAATGCTTCTAACCCTTACTACAGATGCAAGTATTCCATTGTAGTTGAAGTAATGTTTCTGCCTTCATTATCTGGGTCTAGGGACTGATTCAGAGATGGACGTAGCGACCACTGATGCTTTATCTTTGGACGTACCAGCGATACTCAAATATGCCAATGCAGCAGGAGGCATCTGTAGGAAAAAGACACCTCCAGCATGCGTCACAGATCTGAGTGCTGTGCTCACAGACGCAGCCTCAAATCACCATTGCGACCATGGTCATGATTTAGGATGGCCAATCCCAGGCCATTTTTTCAATCCTGGGAATCAGGATTGAAAAATGATCAAACCCGGGATATCATGGATATCCGTGATTGGCTTCATTTCAATGTGTCCCACTCCCCCTGCCCAGCCCAGATAACTCACCCTAACCTGGACGGGAGGAAGGGTGGGCCACTTGCTGTGAGGTGCGGGGCAGTGCAGGGCGACGGTGAGGTCCGGTGGACGGCTGGCTGCGCATCGTGACCTCTGACTTCACATCACGCTGCATAGTGCGCACAACTGGGGCGAGGGGAAGCTGAGCAGGGGGAGCTGAGCAGCATTTAAGTATCCTGAGAAAGCTCAACACTGCCCGGCATAGAAAAAACTAAGGTGGAGACCAATCCCAAAATCCACGGGATTGGAAACTCCAATCCTGGAATTGAATCCCAGACAATTTTAGGCAAGGATCCGGGGATCCAGCCAATCCCGGGATTGGCCACCCTAGTCAAGATAATCGCAGACATCAGACATCTGAGTAATTACTTAATTGTAGAGATACATATTGGTGCTCAGATTTATAGTATACAGTATAGTGCAACACAATCTGCAATTGCTTGGTGATTTGCTGTCAAATATATATACCCTTACATACCTGGGATGCGCAAAATTGGGATTTCTAACAAACACAGGGAACACTTTCTCCGGCATGATGGGAACAAAGTGAATTTGCTGTCAATTGAAGCAATGATTGTTTTAATTTGCTGGCTTTATGTGCATAAGAGAACTTGTTGATCAAAGATTTGTGAAGATTATTTTATGAGATCTAATAGTGTGGAAATCACTTAATTTGACAAACCTAATGCGCAATAGACTATACTTGTCAAGATATCTGTGACATTACAATGATTAGATTTTCCTGGAGGTGCTACAATATTCTTAATATGAAATTGTTATAAGTGAATATTTAATAAATACACGTGTGTACTGTATGTTTATCATATTGCATCATGTAGAGAAGTGATCTTACCTAAAGGGAGCCCACATATTTTCACCAAATAACTCAGTTTTGATATACAGTGTACGGTATACGGTAATTGGTGTTTGGAAGGAATAGGAGATTACAATATTTCTATATATTCATTTCTTTCCCTTTTTCATTTTAATACAATTTTAGGATTTATTTTGAAAGTATTTTACATTACCAGGACTGAAACTAGGATTTTCAGCACCCGGGGCAAGGCAGTAATTTGGCACCCCCCAAAAAAAATAAAAAAAAAATAATACAATTAAAAAATTATAAAAATACAAATTAAAGATAAACATTTAGAAAAAAAATTACAACTACTCCAAGTGGTAGTGCAACCTTATTCTAATTACACTGCACAGTAGTACCCCTCATTACACCGCCCCATGAAGGAGAGAGGGTGAGAGAGGAGAGAGAGAGGAGAGAGTTAGTTGAGAGGAGAGATGGAAAACAGCAAGAGAGAGAGGGTTGACAGAGAGAGCTAGATAGAGGAGAGTAAAGAGAAAGATGGAAGAGAGCAATCGGGGGGAGGGGGGAGGGAGAGATGGGAGAAAGGAGAGAGAGGGGAGAGAGATTGGAGAGAGGAATGAGGGAGAGATTGGAAAGAGAGTGGAGAGATAAATGGGAGAGAGAGATAACAGAGAGAAATGGTAGAGAGAGCAGAGAGAGATGGAAGAGAGGGGTGAGGGAGAGATGGGAGAGAGAGAGAGGATGAGGGAGAGAGAGATCTAATGCTCTCCTACATAAGATGTGTTGTGCCAGGCAGGTATAGGGAGTATTCCTCAAACAGGGTCCCTGCACACACTATAATGCCCACAGCCTTCCCTGCTGAGCACCAGGGGCCCCACAGACACTATACTGTTCCCAGCCTGCCCTGCTGAGCGCCAGGGGCCCTGCAGATACTATACTGTCCCCAACCTGCTCTGCTGAGCACCAGGGGCCTTGCACACACCCAGCACTCACCTCACTCACTGACTGTGGCGCTTCTTCTTTGCCCCTTATATCTGTGTATGAGTGCTGCCGGGAGGAGACTGGCTGGTGACACTGGGCATGAGAGGGTGGAGACTGGGCAGGATTACTGAGGAGATAGGAGGAGTCTGGGTGAGAACACGAAGGGAGGAGGAGTGTGTACGGGCATACAGAGAAAAGGGAGTAGACTGGGTGGGCACACGTGGATGCTCCATCTCTCATCACTCAAGTACACAGAGCTGGGATCCCACCATGGCCAGGTCATGTGACTGTACAGCAGTAATGGCGGCGGCTGCTCACACTCAGCGTCTCCTTCACAGACCCACCTCCTGCCCATCACTGATCTCTCGGCGTACCCTCCTTCCAGTGCCTGGTGACCCCTTAGCTCCCCCTAGTTGCAGCCAGAGGTGTAGCTAGGTGCCATGGTACCTAGAGCAAGGGTATGCTTTGGCGCCCCCCTCCCCTGTACTGAATTGGGGACCTAGCCAACATGTGGTGGCATGTTACATTTGAAAAGAAACAATATTTAAATCCTAAATGGGCAACAGGGACGGATCTAGATCATGTGGAGCTGAGGGCGAAAGTTTCCTTTGGGTGCCCCCCATGTTTAAAATAGGGTCAGTACGTTCCGAAGGCTTGCAACAACCATACAGGGGCATGGCAGTACAGCCGGTGTAATGGTTAGCATTACTGCCTCACAGCACTGAGGTCAAGGTTCAATTCCCACCATGGCCCAAACTGTGAGGAGTTTGTATATTCTTCCCGTGTCTGCGTTGGGTTTCCTCCAGGTACTCTGGTTTCCTCACACAATACAAAAATATACTGGTAGCTTACCTGGCTTCCATGGGGTAGGGCCTAATGTGAATGGCAAAGTATTCTCTGTAAAGTGCTGCGGAATTTGTGTGCACTATATAAATAACTGGTAATAATAAATAATATTTTCATTGGGAAGATGCGTGGCCACAGAATAAAACTAATTCACATTACACCACACAGTAGTACCCCTTATACACGTTATGCTACACAGTAGAGCACCTTATACACTTTATGCCACACACTGGAGCCCCTTAAACATGTTACACTATGTTGAGCCCCTTATACACAATACACTATAGTAGAGCCACTATGGAAGTAGCTGTATTTAACTAATTACTTGTACATGGGCCCGCATATTTGTGCTAATGTGTGCTAAAAACTTCAATTATACTCCATGTTAATTGTGAGGGTTTATTTAAATTATTATTAATATCCATGTTCTTAGTGCTAAGAGTGTGCATCTGCATCTCTCTTCCTCCAGCATAGTATTAGAAGCCTCAGCACGATAGCACCTCTTGATATCTTTAGTAATAGGCTGTGCAGACCAGGTCCCCCCTTTTTCCACTATATTTGTGTATATTAGTGATGTGCACCGGACATTTTTCGGGTTTTGTGTTTTAGTTTTGGATTCGGTTCCGCGGCCGTGTTTTGGATTCGGACGCGTTTTGGCAAAACCTCCTTGAAAATTTTTTGGCGGATTCGGGTGTGTTTTGGATTTGGGTGTTTTTTTTACAAAAAAACCTCAAAAACAGCTTAAATCATATAATTTGGGGGTCATTTTGATCCCATAGTATTATTAACCTCAATAACCATAATTTCCACTCATTTCCAGTCTATTCTGAACACCTCACACCTCACAATATTATTTTTAGTCCTAAAATTTGCACCGAGGTCGTTGGATGACTAAGCTAAGCGACCCAAGTGGCCGACACAAACACCTGGCCCATCTAGGAGTGGCACTGCAGTGTCAGACAGGATGGCACTTCAAAAAAATAGTCCCCAAACAGCACATGATGCAAAGAAAAAAAGAGGTGCACCAAGGTCGCTGGATGGCTAAGCTAAGCGAAACAAGTTGCCGACACAAACACCTGGCCCATCTAGGAGTGGCACTGCAGTGTCAGGCCGGATGGCACTTCAAAAAAATAGTCCCCAAACAGCACATGATGCAAAGAAAAAAAGAGGCGCAATGAGGTAGCTGTGTGACTAAGCTAAGCGACCCAAGTGGCCGACACAAACACCTGGCCCATCTAGGAGTGGCACTGCAGTGTTAGACAGGATGGCACTTCAAAAAATTAGTCCCCAAACAGCACATGATGCAAAGAAAAACAGAGGTGCACTGTGGTCGCTGGATGGCTAAGCTAAGCGACACAAGTGGCCGACACAAACACCTGGCCCAACTAGGAGTGGCACTGCAGTGTCAGGCAGGATGGCACTTCAAAAAAATAGTCCCCAAACAGCACATGATGCAAAGAAAAATGAAAGAAAAAAGAGGTGCAAGATGGAATTGTCCTTGGGCCCTCCCACCCACCCTTATGTTGTATAAACAGGACATGCACACTTTAACAAACCCATCATTTCAGCGACATGGTCTGCCACACAACTGTGACTGAAATGACTGGTTGGTTTGGGCCCCCACCAAAAAAGAAGCAATCAATCTCTCCTTGCACAAACTGGCTATACAGAGGCAAGATGTGCACCTCCTCCTCATCGTCCGATTCCTCACCTCTTTCACTGTGTACATCCCCCTCCTCACAGATTATTAATTCGTCCCCACTGGAATCCACCATCTCAGGTCCCTGTGTACTTTCTGGAGGCAATTGCTGCTGGTGAATGTCTCCACGGAGGAATTGATTATAATTCATTTTGATGAACATCATCTTCTCCACATTTTCTGGAAGTAACCTCGTACGCCGATTGCTGACAAGGTGAGCGGCGGCACTAAACACTCTTTCGGAGTACACACTGGAGGGTGGGCAACTTAGGTAAAATAAAGCCAGTTTCTGCAAGGGCCTCCAAATTGCCTCATTTTCCTGCCAGTATACGTACGGACTGTCTGACGTGCCTACTTGGGTGCGGTCACTCATATAATCCTCCACCATTCTTTCAATGGTGAGAGAATCATATGCAGTGACAGTAGACGACATGTCAGTAATCGTTGGCAGGTCCTTCAGTCCGGACCAGATGTCAGCACTCGCTCCAGACTGCCCTGCATCACCGCCAGCGGGTGGCCTTCGGAATTCTTAGCCTTTTCCTCGCACCCCCAGTTGCGGGAGAATGTGAAGGAGCAGCTGTTGACGGGTCACGTTCCGCTTGACTTGACAATTTTCTCACCAGCAGGTCTTTGAACGTCTGCAGACTTGTGTCTGCCGGAAAGAGAGATACAACGTAGGTTTTAAATCTAGGATCGAGCACGGTGGCCAAAATGTAGTGCTCTGATTTCAACAGATTGACCACCCGTGAATCCTGGTTAAGCGAATTAAGGGCTCCATCCACAAGTCCCACATGCCTAGCGGAATCGCTCTGTATTAGCTCCTCCTTCAATGTCTCCAGCTTCTTCTGCAAAAGCCTGATGAGGGGAATGACCTGACTCAGGCTGGCAGTGTCTGAACTGACTTCACGTGTGGCAAGTTCAAAGGGTTGCAGAACCTTGCACAACGTTGAAATCACTCTCCACTGCGCTTGAGTCAGGTGCATTCCCCCTCCTTTGCCTATATCGTAGGCAGATGTATAGGCTTGAATGGCCTTTTGCTGCTCCTCCATCCTCTGAAGCATATAGAGGGTTGAATTCCACCTCGTTACCACCTCTTGCTTCAGATGATGGCAGGGCAGGTTCAGGACTGTTTGCTGGTGCTCCAGTCTTTGGCACACGGTGGCTGAATGCCGAAAGTGGCCCGCAATTCTTCGGGCCACCGACAGCATCTCTTGCACGCCCCTGTCGTTTTTTAAATAATTCTGCACCACCAAATTCAATGTATGTGCAAAACATGGGACGTGCTGGAATTTGCCCAGATGTAATGCACACACAATATTGCTGGCGTTGTCCGATGTCACAAATCCCCAGGAGAGTCCATTTGGGGTAAGCCATTCTGCGATGATGTTCCTCAGTTTCCGTAAGAGGTTGTCAGCTGTGTGCCTCTTCTGGAAAGCGGTGATACAAAGCGTAGCTTGCCTAGGAACGAGTTAGCGCTTGCGAGATGCTGCTACTGGTGCCGCCGCTGAGTCTGCCCTGCTCCACTTGTCCACATGTCCGTGGTTAAGTAGACATTGGGTACAACTGCATTTTTTAGGACACTGGTGACTCTTTTTCTGAGGTCTGTGTACATTTTCGGTATCGCCTGCCTAGAGAAATGGAACCTAGATGGTATTTGGTACCGGGGACACAGTATCTCAATCAAGTCTGTAGTTGCCTGTGAATTAACGGTGGATAACGGAAACACGTTTCTCACCGCCCAGGCTGCCAAGGCCTGAGTTATCCGCTTTGTAGCAGGATGACTGCTGTGATATTTCATCTTCCTCGCAAAGGACTGTTGGACAGTCAATTGCTTACTGGAGTAGTACAAGTGGTCTTCCTACTTCCCCTCTGGGATGACGATCGACTCCCAGCAGCAACAACAGCAGCGCCAGCAGCAGTAGGCGTTACACTCAAGGATGCATCGGAGGAATCCCAGGCAGGAGAGGACTCGTCAGACTTGCCAGTGACATGGCCTGCAGGACTATTGGCTTCCCTGTGTAAGGAGGAAATTGAAACTGAGGGAGTTGGTGGTGTGGTTTGCAGGAGCTTGGTTACAAGAGGAAGGGATTTAGTGGTCAGTGGACTGCTTCCGCTGTCATCCAAAGTTTTTGAACTTGTCACTGACTTATGATGAATGCGCTGCAGGTGACGTATAAAGGAGGATGTTCTGAGGTGGTTAACGTCCTTACCCCTACTTATTACAGCTTGACAAAGGCAACACACGGCTTGACACCTGTTGTCCGCATTTGTGTTAAAATAATTCCACACTGAAGAGGTGATTTTTTTGTAATTTGACCAGGCATGTCAATGGCCATATTTGTCCCACGGACAACAGGTGTCTCCCCGGGTGCCTGACTTAAACAAACCACCTCACCATCAGAATCCTCCTTGTCAATTTCCTCCTCAGCACCAGCAACACCCATATGCTCATCCTGGTGTACTTCAACAGTGACATCTTCAATTTGACTATCAGGAACTGGACTGCGGGTGCTCCTTCCAGCACTTGCAGGGGGCGTGCAAATGGTGGAAGGCGCCACCTCTTCCCGTCCAGTGTTGGGAAGGTCAGGCATCGCAGCCGACACAATTGGACTCTCCTTGGGGATTTGTGATTTAGAAGAACGCACAGTTCTTTGCTGTGCTTTTGCCAGCTTAAGTCTTTTCATTTTTCTAGCGAGAGGATGAGTGCTTCCATCCTCATGTGAAGCTGAACCACTAGCCATGAACATAGGCCAGGGCCTCAGTCGTTCCTTGCCACTCCGTGTCGTAAATGGCATATTGGCAAGTTTACGCTTCTCCTCAGACGCTTTTAATTTTGATTTTTGGGTCATTTTACTGAACTTTTGTGTTTTGGATTTTACATGCTCTCTACTATGACATTGGGCATCGGCCTTGGCAGACGACGTTGATTTCATCGTCTCGGCCATGACTAGTGGCAGCAGCTTCAGCACGAGGTGGAAGTGGATCTTGATCTTTCCCTATTTTACCCTCCACATTTTTGTTCTCCATTTTTTAACGTGTGGAATTATATGCCAGTATCAATAGCAATGGCCTACTACTATATATACTGCGCACAACTGAAATGCACCACAGGTATGGATGGATAGTATACTTGACGACACAGAGGTAGGTAGAGCAGTGGCCTACTGTACCGTACTGCTATATATTATATACTGGTGGTCAGCAAACTGTGCAAAACTTAAATGCACCACAGGTATGGATGGATAGTATACTTGACGACACAGAGGTAGGTAGAGCAGTGGCCTACTGTACCGTACTGCTATATATTATATTATCTGGTGGTCAGCAAACTGTGCAAAACTGAAATGCACCACAGGTATGGATGGATAGTATACTTGACGACACAGAGCTAGGTAGAGCAGTGGTCTACTGTACTGTACTGCTATATATTATATACTGGTGGTCAGCAAACTGTGCAAAACTTAAATGCACCACAGGTATGGATGGATAGTATACTTGACGACACAGAGGTAGGTAGAGCAGTGGCCTACTGTACCGTAATGCTATATATTATATACTGGTGGTCAGCAAACTGCAAAACTTAAATGCACCACAGGTATGGATTGATAGTATACTTGACGACACAGAGGTAGGTAGAGCAGTGGCCTTCTGTACCGTACTCCTATATATTATATACTGGTGGTCAGCAAAATTATGCACTGTACTCCTACTATATACTACAATGCAGCACAGATATGGAGCGTTTTTCAGGCACAGAACGTATAATACTGGTGGTCACTGGTCAGCAAAACTCTGCACTGTACTCCTCCTATATAATACTGCTGGTCCCCAGTCCCCACAATAAAGCAGTGTGAGCACAGATATATGCAGCACACTGAGCACAGATATGGAGCTTTTTTCAGGCAGACAACGTATACTGGTGGTCACTGGTCAGCAAAACTCTGCACTGTACGCCTGCTATATAATACTGCTGGTCCCCAGTCCCCACAATAAAGCAGTGTGAGCACAGATATATGCAGCACACTGAGCACAGATATGGAGCGTTTTTCAGGCAGACAACGTATACTGGTGGTCACTGGTCAGCAAAACTCTGCACTGTACTCTTCCTATATAATACTGCTGGTCCCCAGTCCCCACAATAAAGCAGTGTGAGCACAGATATATGCAGCACACTGAGCACAGATATGGAGAGTTTTTCAGGCAGACAACGTATAATACTGGTGGTCACTGGTCAGCAAAACTCTGCACTGTACTCCTCCTATAATACTGCTGGTCCCCAGAATAAAGATATGCAGCCCCCAGAAACAAAGTGAGAGGACGACAGCCACGTCCTCTCACTATCATTTCCAATGCACGAGTGAAAAATGGCGGCGACGCGCGGCTCCTTATATAGAATCCGAATCTCATGAGAATCCGACAGCGGGATAATGACGTTCGGGCGCGCTCGGGTTAACCGAGCCATACGGGAGAATACGAGTATGCCTCGGACCCGTGTAAAATGGGTGAAGTTCGGGGGGGTTCGGTTTCCGAGGAACCGAACCCGCTCATCTCTAGTGTATATATTGTACACTGGAAGGCAAGGCTTCCTTCCTCTGGTATTGGCACTCCTCCCATTCACCCTCAGGTGTTTCAATTAGCTGGGTTCCTGCATTTCAGATCACACATTGATAAGGCCCTATTTAGAGGTAAGTCCTGAATAAATTTATAGAATGTGATAGTATTAGGAATGTTAGGGACCCATGTGATGAAGTCACCTGGCCGCAGTACATGGGCCCACATATTTGCGCAAATGTGTGCTAAGAACTTCAATTATACTCCATGTTAATTGTGAGGGTTTATTTAAATTATTTTTACTATCCGTGTTCTTAGTGCTAAGAGTGTGCATCTGCATATCTCTGCCTCCATACATGACAAGCTAGAAGATTTAGAAAATCATAACCGGTGGATAATGTACACATCATCGGCCTACCGGAATCAGTAAAAAATGCCGACCTTATGTCCTTGGTCTCGGAGTGGCTACCACGTGAATTGGACTGTTTGCCTACAACTGGTCCGTTTTTGATGGAGAGAGTGCACCAAGTTGGCCCGGACAGGCAATCGACTCGAGACAGACCCAGACCGGTTATCTTGAGAATCCCTAACTACGCAGATAAAGTGCGACTCTTGGACGCGTACAGGAAAAGTGCTTCTCTTCATTACCAAGGTAACAGGTTGTTGCTGTTTCAAGACTTTTCATTCCTAGTAGCAGCGAAAAGGAGCAAATTCACCCCTGCATGTAAGAAATTGTATGAACTAGGCCGTAAACTTGCATTGCTTTATCCAGCTAAATTGCGGGTCTACCATGAGGGATGACCATATTTTCTAGACACTCCACAAGCTGCAAAGAACTTTATAGACTCTCTTCTGCTCCAGCTGCTTCCAATATGTTGTATACTGACTGATAACATTTAGTTTCTGTTGCTAGTGTATCCTTTCGTCCATTTAAGTTCAGACTATATGTATGTATGTATGACTTTTCTTGTTTTATTGCTTGTTGCTGTTTACGTATTTCTTGGGTCATCATTGTGACCCGCAGACAACAATGGTTGGTTTCTGATTCACGATGTATGTTTCTTAATAACTTTTCGATTTTTAGGGTTTCCACGACCAGAAATATGGATCAATGTACTTTCAATACAATAGGGGAATTTAAGACTGCTTCTTTTACTACAAAATGCAGGGGTGTTCTAATTCTGTTTCGCAAGAATCTTCCGTACGTCATAAAAGATATGTGGCCGGACCCTGAGGGTCACTTTATTTTCATAAAAACCTAAATGTTTAATTCTATGTACACTTTAGCTGTGGTGTACGCTCCTACAGACCAACACAAAAAGATTTTCACAACTGTATATTCGAAATTTCAATCTTGGGCAGAGGGTGAGTTAATTAAAAAAAATCCAAGTACATAGGGTTGATGAAATAAAAAACATAGGTCACCCAAGTGACATAGACTTAATACACCATACAAAAAACTCAGAGGGTGGCAGAAAAATGTATTGTGACATTGAAGGGTGCCCAAATGTATCAAGTTTCCACAAGAGATAAAGGGGAGACAGATAAAGAGTGATGAAGTACCAGCCAATCAGCTTCCTAATTGCCATGTCACAGGCTGTGTTTGAAAAACAACAGTTAGGAGCTGATTGGCTGGTACTTTATCACTCTTTATCCGTCTCCACTTCATCTATTTGGGCCCTTATTATTTTTAAGTGACCTAACATTGTAGTCTCAGTTGGTGGAAAGAGTGTTAAAAAAGCATCTAAGTTGTATTTCACACTATCATAGTCCCTACAGTTTATGGGGCCTATGCATCCCCCAGGGCTAGTCCATTCACTTTAAATGTTCCTATAAATAACAGTGTATGTGTGTGTGTTCACATGGTATTTATACCAGTCATATTGAGGTTTTATCTTGCTCTCGCACTTCTATTATTTGTGTTACCAATGTGTTCTCCAGTACCGATATACTGTAAGTATTCGGCCAGAATTTTAAAAGAGCAGTTTTCAAGGGGCAACATTTTTTTTCATTTGCTCTTGCACCATCATCCGTAGTTGCTCCTCTGGTAGTGGCAAGACACCATCTTAGAGTAGCTCCATCTAACAGGGAAGCGGGAGAGGTGGTGGTGGTGGTGGGAATGGGGGGCGGAGGGATTGTGAGTTCCACCACCTCCCAAAGATCACTTTAAGCCCTGGATACAACTACGTATAATTGAGGGCCTGTAACTATAATTAAGGAAATACATTTTCACAGCATAAATACAGATACAAACTTTCAATGTGGCTTAATTTCACAACACACCTGTTTATGCTTCAGAATTATCTACATTTGTTCAATACATTAAGGGCTTCATTTTGTCAGAGGTGAGTCTACAGCTAAACATAACAATTATGCAAAAACTGGGGATCAAAATGTAAAAATCTTTTTCCGTTTAAGTAACTGTGGTAATAAAAAGAATATCAATCTCAAAAGGGAAAAAAGACATGACACGTAAGTTATTCTGATCATGGCAAATGAATGAAAGCAGTTTTCAACAATAAAAATATATGAAGATTTTAGAATTCAATGAGCGGTATTCTATTAGCAGTGGTACTTTATCACTGCTAATAGGATCACCAGGGGCAATCCTATTAGCCCAGATGCCGGCATCCTTCTACGCCTGAAGCCGGTACCTATCGGGGATTATGCTTCAGGTGCCTCAGGAACCCGAAGCATAATCTGCAATAAGGGGCCACCAGAGCTACGATAACAGCATGGATTCACTGGGGGGAGATCATGTCAAAGAAATCTTATTGACTTTTTTGACTGTGTGACTAAAGTGATGGATAAAGGTGGAGCCATGGATATAGCTTATCTAGACTTTAGTAAGGCTTTTGACACTGTTCCACATCGCAGACTGCTAAATAAACTTGAAAGTTTGGGATTGGATATTAGGATTATTGAATGGATAAGATCTTGGTTGAAGGATAGAAAACAGAGAGTTGTGGTAAATGGAGTGCATTCACAGGAGGGAAATGTTACCAGTGGAGTACCCCAGGGATCTGTACTTGGACCAGTGCTTTTTAATATCTTTATTGGTGACATTGCAAATGATATTAAAGGGAAAGTATGCCTTTTTGCAGATGACACAAAGGTATGCAACAGGGTAGACACACCAGGTGGGGTAAAACAAATGATTGAGGATCTAGGTAGACTAGAGGAATGGTCAAGAGTGTGGCAATTACAGTTTAATGCCCAAAAATGTAAAATCATGCACTTGGGTCTCAAAAATCCAAAGGCTAATATAGTATTAATGGCACTATACTGGAAACTACTGAGGAGGAAAGGGATCTAGGAGTCACTATTTTAGATGACTTAAAGGTAGGTAAGCAATGTAACAAAGCAATGAGGAAGGCTAGTCAGATGCTTGGCTGCATTGGGAGAGGAATCAGCAGCGGTAAGAAAGAAGTAATAATGCCACTGTATAGGTCATTGGTACGGCCTCATCTAGAATACTGTGTTCAATTCTGGAGGCCATATCTTCAAAAGGATATTAATACATTAGAAACTGTGCAAAGAAGGGCAACTAAAATGGTGCATGGCCCACATCACAAAACATACCCAGAAAGACTAAGAAATCTCAACATGTATAGTTTGGAGCAGAGAAGGGAAACGGGGGACATGATAGAAACCTTCAAATATATCAAGGGTTTTAACAAAGTCCAGGAGGGAAACATTCTCCAAATGAAGAGAAGCAATAGGACACGAGGATATGCACTGAGACTGGAGGGGGGGGGGGGGGAGGTTCAGGGGAAATTTGCAGAAAGGGTAGTGTACAAGTGGAATAGCTCAGAGGTGGTAGAGGCTAAGACAGTAGAGCAATTTAAACATGCATGGGATAGACATAAGGATATCCTTGCAAAGAAATAAGGATCAAATAAGGTTAGAGATAAAAATAATGTAAAAAAAAAAAGGGGGCAGACTAGATGGGCCAAGTGGTTCTTATCTGCCGACAATTTCTATGTTTCTAACACATGAGATAGGGGATTTATCACTGATCCCTTGTGTTTTCATGCAGAAATGGGATGGGGGTACAGGAATATACCAAATAAAAGACTATTAAAGTATAATGTGGGAGTATAAGGGGCCAAGTTAGGGTTTTTATGTAATGGTTAAGGGGTTAAAGCTTTTATTGGGGTTAATTAGCATGAAGTTGATCTTTAAATGACATGGGAATAACGAATGGTAACAAAAGGTTTACTTAAGGTGAATGTGGTTGTTTTTATGATGGTGCTGAAGAAGTTGATATCTTTTAAGAAGGGGTAATTAATGATTAGGGAATTATATTGTATGGTGGCGGCAATGCAACAACGCTAATATATGGATGTAACTAAAGGGCCCCATACACTAGGATGATAATGCCCGAGTTCATCTGATTTCGGGCATTCGGGACGTTATTTTGGATGAAATCGGGCATTTTGGAGGGGTTTCCAATCCGATGCGTGTTCCCGTGAGCATCGGATCGGATCCTCCAGATTGAATGTGCTGCACATTCAATCACGTCCAACCCGCAGGCATGGCTGGGATCGCCCAAGATACATCGTATGCAAAAGGACAGCATACGAAGTATCTTGGGCGATCCTGCCCCCGGGAGGCTACCGGGGTGATCGCCTGCGACATGTCAGACGGACATGTCACAGAAGTGTATGGGGCCCTTAAGATACTCTCTGTATTGTATGTAAGTCACTGGATGTTCTCTGAATGGTATAGTTATCACTAGGATGTTGTCTGTATTGTATTGTATAGTGGCCATTAGGATGCATAGTCCATTGCACTGGGCAATGTATTGTAGTGTTCACTCTAGGCTGTTTTAGCAGGGCGCCGCGCCCTGCCCGTTTTTTAGCAGGCAAAACCCGCCCTGCCCCTTTTGCGGCGCCCTGCTAGAACAGCCGCCCGCTCCCTGTCCTCCCGGCGTGTATAGATGCCGTGCGCATGCGCGCGGCATCCATTCACGCATTGGAAGAGGGCTGGGGGAAGCCCAGCACCGACGGAGGTGCTGGGCACGCCCCCAACAGTGACGTCGCCAGCCACAGACGCTCTCTATAGTAGCGTCTGTGGGCCGCACCGCCCCCTAAAATGACGTAGGCGTGGCCACATCCCCCTAATTTGCGTGGCCGCGCCCCCGCTTCGCCGTGCGCGCGCACATGTGCCCCCGGAGTCCGGTGCCCTGCCCCTTTTCACTCCTAGAGTGAACACTATATTGTATGTCTTGTTGTTATTAGAATATATTGAGTTAACTAGGCTGCTCTCTGTATTGAATTTGGGTCATTAATATGCTCTGTATTATATAGCAGTCATAGGATGCCCTCTGTATTGTAACAGTAACTAGCATGGTCTCTGCATTGTATGGTGGTAATTAGATACCCACACTGTATTGTGGTCAATAATATAATCTGCATTGTATGGTGATTAATAAGATGTACTGTGTATTGTATGTTGGTCACTAGTATGCTCTCTGTATTGTATGTAAAAAGCCTGTCATTATTTTCACTCAATATTAAATTTTGTATTGCATTGGCCTTACCTACCACTAATGTGGCTAGACATAATAGTGTGTTAACCGTGTGCACTTTTGTGTTGGCCCCACCTAAAAGTTATATGGTTCCGCCTTCATGAGGCCACTTTTATATATTTTTCAGGGACACTTTAAGTTCCCAATTTGCAACTGATGCAGTGTCCTGCCCCTGAGCCCTGCCAACATACTGTAAATACACTTACATTGCTACTTATATTAAACATACAGTATTGTACACTATCTTGTACTCTGCGAATTAAGCATTACATTACACAAGTGGATGACTATATATAGTAACATTTACACATGCAATTTGATCATGATCTTCATTTCTCAGTTCCATTGTAACCATGTAGTCTCCCTACAAAATGAAAAAAAAAAAAAAGTAATTAACATCTAACACAATATTATTTATTAATAAAGATCTTACAGTTACAAATTAACAAAAATTAACTAATATCCTCCCCATAAAAAACTTTCCAGAGGAACAATAATAAATCATAAAATTATGTTTAACACGCTGCATTTCCAAAGAGCCTGAACAAAAAAAAAAACCCCAGTCAAATACCGTAGAATAATAGAACAAAACTGGGTAATAACAAACAGACTTAGATGTATGAGGGCCCTGCTCGCAAGCTTACAATCTATAGGGGAATAATCATTGATTC